>NC_135641.1:40723096-41365096 GCF_053574225.1 Canis aureus | reverse complement strand
GCGTTGACCCCGCCACCCTGGGAGCGACCTGCCCCCCTGGACCCCGGGTGCGACCCGCCCCCTGGACCCCGGGAACGTCCCGCCCCCCTGGACCCCGGGTGCGACTGCCCCCCTGGACCCCGCTAAGCAGACAGCGCCCAGGGCTGCCCCGGGAGCTCGGCTCGCCCCGCTCCGCGCCGCTGGGGCTCCGGGGAGGCTCCGAGAGCAGCGGGGGCGCAGGTAGGGGGAGTAGTGGGAGGCGCAGGGGTGGGGGGCGGGGCCTGCGGGGGGGATAGGTGGGGGGCGCAGCGGGGTTAGGCGGGGGCGGCGCAGCGGGCGGCGCAGGGGTGCCAGCGTCCTGCGACGGGGTAGGCGGGGGGGGGGGGCGCGGCGGACGGCGCAGGGGTGCGGGGCCGCGGGCGGCGGGCGCTCTCCAGCAGGCGGTGCGTGCGCGTGTGCGCGTGTCCCCCGCCGCCCCCGCCGCGTCCCGCTGCGCCGCCCGTCGCCGCCGCCGGCTCCCAGTCCCGCCCGTCCGCCCGCCCGTCCGCCCGCCCGTCCGCCCGCCCCGCGCTCCCCGCTCCCGGCTCCCCGCTCCCCGCGCCATGCGGAACGCGACGGCCCGCGAGGGCCCGGGGTCGGCGGGCTGGGACCTGCTGCCGCTGTTCCCCGCGCCGCTGCTGGCGGGCGTGACGGCCACCTGCGTGGCGCTGTTCGCCGTGGGCGTCGCGGGCAACCTGCTGACGGTGCTGGTGGTGCGGCGCTTCCGCGAGCTGCGCACCACCACCAACCTGTACCTGTGCAGCCTGGCCTGCTCCGACCTGCTCATCTTCCTGTGCATGCCGCTCGACCTGGTGCGCCTGTGGCAGTACCGGCCCTGGACCTTCGGCGACCTGCTCTGCAAACTCTTCCAGTTCGTGAGCGAGGGCTGCACCTACGCCACGGTGCTCACCATCACGGCGCTGAGCGTCGAGCGCTACTTCGCCATCTGCTTCCCGCTGCGCGCCAAGGTGCTGGTGACCAAGGGCCGCGTGAAGCTGGCCCTGCTGGCCATCTGGGCCGTGGCCTTCTGCAGCGCCGGGCCCATCTTCGTGCTGGTGGGCGTGGAGCACGAGAACGGCACCGACCCCCGGGACACCCGCGAGTGCCGCGCCACCGAGTTCGCCGTGCGCTCGGGGCTGCTCACGGCCATGGTGTGGGTGTCCAGCGTCTTCTTCTTCCTGCCCGTCTTCTGCCTCACGGTGCTCTACGGCCTCATCGGCAGGAAGCTGTGGCGGCGGGGGCGCGGCGACGCGGCGGGGGGCGCCTCGCTCCGCGAGCAGAGCCACCGGCAGACGGTGAAGATGCTCGGTGGGTGCCCGCGCCGCGCCCCGCTCCCACCGGCCCCGCGCCCCGCGCCCCGCGCCTCCCAGCGCTCGCAGGAGCCCCCCGCCCGGCCCTCACCCCCGCGCGAGCGCTGCCTTCGCCCCTGCCCCTCGCTTCTGCGCTCTCCTCCCCCACCCAGGGACACACGCCCCCCTGGGTATTTCCCTTGAATGCACTTTATCAACCTCGGGACTGACCTGTCTCCCGAGTCTGACTGTGGTCCTTAGGTGGTAGGGGGGAGGCCGAGCTCCCGGCTTCCACCTTGGGGACCCGCCTAAGTTGCATTAAACAGGCAGGCGGCTGGGTGGCGGGCACCGAGGGGGGCCCTGATGGGATGAGCACTGGGTGTTACGCTAGATGTTGGCAAATTGTTTTCCTTTTTTCTTTTAAAGATTTTATTTATGTATTCATGAGAGACGCAGAGAGAGAGAGAGAGAGGCAGAGACACAGGCAGAGGGAGAAGCAGGCTCCACGCAGGGAGCCCGATGTGGGACTCAACCCCGGGTCTCCAGGATCAGGCCCCGGGCTGAAGGCGGGCGCTAAACCTCTGAGCCACCCAGGGATCCCCTATGTTGGCAAATTGAACTCCAATAAGGAAAAAAAAAAAAAAAAAAGCAGGCAGGTGCGAGGTTGGGGCAGGGGCAGGTCCTGGGTCTAGGAAGTACTCAATGGCGAATGTCACCAAAGATAGATGATCAATGAGGATGGTTCTGTTAGGGATGATTCATGTTTCTTTCAGTAGCATGGTGTGCTTTCTGGACCTGCATTTTCTTGAGATAAATGCATCCCTTGTGTTCCCCCTGCCGCCCTTTATACAGCTTTGAGGCAAAGTCTATGACAAATCAGGGCTGTGTCCCCATTTGTTTCCGTGAGCAGCTAGTTCTTCCTGTAGAAGAGTCTAGGATAAACGAGGCTAGGCTAAGGTAGGCAGGCTTCCAATATGAGAAAAAGAAAAAAGAAAAAAAAAAAGACCTTGTGTAAGCTAACAGGACTGACTAGCCCTCGCTAAGGGGTCCCCCAGAGAACATCCAGGTGCAGTATCAGGACTGGAGTGGGCTGCGTATTTTACACTTACATGAACTGAAGTATCTGAGTTGGATACAAGTGAATATAAAATGTGTTCACATCCGAGCAAAATGGTAATTCCATCTGCTTTCTCAAAACCAGAATCTGTACATTTCATTATTCCTCGTGATAGTCCAACATTCTGTACTTACTTGCAGGTTTAGTGCTTCTTAGAAGTCTTTCCAGGTGGATTTTGAATTTGTCATTTTACAGTTCCTGGAATTTTGTATATTAAAGCGATACGGTGTTTTCAAAGACCATAAAAAGAGTTATTTTCTAGACCAGTGATTCTCACAATATGACTAACAGATTGTAAACCTGCTGGTGCCCTCCAGGGGATTCTAATATTCATCTTGATACTGTGGCAGTCAGTCGCTACTATGCAACCTAGTCTTCAGAATAGGTTTCAAAATTTCCTCCAATTTTACTTTTTAAGCTGTTAGTTATTCCCACTGGTGTCTCAACACTGATATGAATTTTCCTCTGCCTTGAAATTATGACGGGGATCACTAAAGTGGCACAAGGACTGAAGTATTATCTTTTGTTATTTTTCTTTGATTTCTGAATTTAAAAAAAAATAATCTAGAAATTCAGAGGTCTTGAACAAAAATTATCCTACCTGGGTAAAATGAAGACTGGGGGGGGGATGATAATTAATGTCAGTTGGCTTTATGGTCTTTTATGACTCATTTATGTCTATCGTAGGTGGCAAAGTACCATCCCTCTCGGTGGCTCTAAATCCCAGCTGCATATTCAGTCTTCCGTGAAACTTTAAAAAGAAAAGAGAATAGAAAAGAAAAAAGCAGGTGTCCTGATCTCCTTCCTAGAGATACTAATTTTGTGAGTCTCTATTACATACAAGGAATCTGTGCCCCCAGGAAACCCTGATACCTAGCTGTGGCTGAGTATGACCTTATGTGTTTGGTTCGTATCCAACACATGTGAAATGGCTATATATAATGTGAATAAATTGTTGAGTCAATATGTCAATCTAGTCACAAAATCACTCAAATAGTTGTTAAATAGAAATAATTGGGAAGCTCAATAAAAATGATTGAACTGTTAGGCCAGACAGACCCAGTCTTGGTTAAAAATAGGACGAAGGAAAAGCCGGAGGACATAACGTTTCTCTGAAGTCAATGACATAATCAGGACAAAACTGCGTCTTCAAAACAGAATGTGACGTGCTACGACATTTCTTGAACTCACACTCTCTCTTCCCGTTGTCTTTTTAGCTGTCGTGGTGTTTGCTTTCATCCTCTGCTGGCTGCCCTTCCACGTGGGGCGATATTTATTTTCCAAGTCCTTCGAGCCCGGCTCCTTGGAGATTGCTCAGATCAGCCAATACTGCAACCTGGTATCCTTTGTCCTCTTCTACCTCAGTGCTGCCATCAATCCCATTCTGTACAACATCATGTCCAAGAAGTACCGGGTGGCGGTGTTCAAGCTTCTGGGATTTGAACCCTTCTCCCAGAGGAAGCTCTCCACTCTGAAGGATGAAAGTTCTCGGGCCTGGACAGAGTCTAGTATTAATACATGACCGAGCACATTGCTGAGCAAAGTCATCGCTTGTTCTAAACCAGAAGCCATAGCACAGCAGGACTTGGGAGGAGGTTGAAGGTTAATTTTGGAATTAGGGACACACAGATATGGAAACACTTGGGAGGAAAGAAAAGATAGGACTTGTAGTGTGTGAGCAGTTTGATTTGATGGCACACTCATCAGTGCTCTCATACACTATTTCTGCATATTCACTGTCTATGATTTTGCATTCTGCTGTTGGTGCTAGCAAGGACTTTGCAATTTGGAGAAAGGAGGATGTGCAGGGAGAGCAATTAGGGCACTTCTTACTGAGTAAATACTAAATCCGATTTACTTTTTCATAATGATAAAAAATTTTGATTAATTAAGAGAATGACATTAAACTAAAACATTTAAAACATAACTTCGATACTAGCAATTTTCATATAGCTCCAGATCAGCACTGTCCAAGAGAAATAGAATGCGAGGTAACCAATGTAAAACTTATTAATGAGAATTTCACATTCTTTTTTTTTTTTTTTTTCCATACAGAGTCTCTGTCTTGTTCTTTCCAATTGCAGCATGCCTTAATTTGGGCATGAAGTTTTCACCCGTAAAACTGATGTATTTAAGTCTTGTAAAATTTGCAGACAAAAGGGTGAGTTCGTAAATCTAAGTTGTCCAGACACGCCTAAGTGTTTTCCAATAACTAAAGCCACTATAATTTTTAAATTTAAAATGAATTTTGAAAAAATTCAGTTCTTCAAGTTGCACAAGTCACCTTTCAAGTGTTCAATAACCAAATATGGTTAACGGTAACCATCTTGGACAGTGCAGCTCTAGAGTATATGTAAAATTATTGTTAATCTTATAAAAAATGTTTACAAATAAAACTCATTCCCTGAAATTTTTTTTATAGTAAACTTAGTAGAATGTTAGCATGCTAAACCCTCAAAATTACACCTAAATGCCCCATTCTTCATGCTTGGAAGAAAATTGATATGAAATATAAGATGAAATTTTAAATTAGGTTGAATTACATGTGTTTAATATTCAGGAAATGAGACTTTATAAACATTATAGAAAATCACAAACTGCCTTATTTGGCTTAACAAAAATACTTAAGCCAATCCTAAGGCTTTGCTTTGTGAATAAAAGAGTAATCCATAACTTACTCTGGAAAGCTTAGAGGACTGTAGCGAACATAGACATTTGTCAAATGGTGAAAAATTCAGATTTCCTTAAATGCTACTGCTTATTGATATTTGAAACTTAAAAAAAAATCTTATAGCCGTTTATTTCAAAATGCCTTTGCCGTATCCTGTTTCCAAATTAGTTTTGCTACTTACATCCCACTGCTTATCTGATAGATATGTTTACTTGGATACTCAGCCTCCCTCTGAGTCACACTTATGAATGATTACACACCTTCAACTAAATATTGAACATTTTGATCATAAAACTAAAATTTTCATTTGTATTGACATTGCTTCCCCCAGAGTCAACTCTTTGCATTATTAAATATATTATTCCAAAAATGATTTCTTCACAATCCCGCATAATATTAAGTCACATAAGCAATTCCTACACAAAACCTTTGGTTAAACTATGGAACTGAATGAACCGGTTGGGGAAATGATTCCCATGATCGATTTTCTCCCCTACCAAAAGTAAAGATTATTATGCTGAAATCATTGAAGATTTATCCTAGAAAATTGAAAAAATATAATTCGGAACTTTAGCAGATTGATTATTCAGTTAATTCTTGGGAGTGCAAGAGGATTTTTAAAAATGCTCTCATTCATTTAAGCCGGTGAGATACTAATTGGGTTATTCAGCATTGTTTTCCTAAATAGGGTCCAGCAGATCTCAAAGAGATCATTGACTCTCTGAAATCTTAGAGTTTTGGTCTACAAGTATATCCTACTGGCGAGAAAACAAGCAAAGAAGGCTTGACTTCCATCACATAGTTGATTGCTTTGGACAATACCAACCCTAACCTTTAATTAGTTGCCTACCTATTCAATAATCTCCCCCTTTCTTGTGGGTTCAGGTCTATAGTCTAAGCCTAATTCACTTACAGGGCGTAGTCCACATAGCACAGAGCACCAGTGTCCTTCACTGGTGTTGATGAGATTACTCAGAGATAATATTTAGAGAAGTGGATCTTGAGTTTGCCCTCTTATATCATGGCTTTGTTATTGTTTATAACATCTCTGTATCATCATATTCCATAAATTAAGACTCAGGGGAAAGAGGAGCTTACACTGAGGAAAATTGTTTCCAAAAGCCCATCATTCCCCAACATATAGTATGTGCATGGTACATTCCAAGCTCTAGAGACTAATAAGCCAAGGATTTTATCCCTGATGAGCTCATGATCGCTTCTGTGTTATCTTGCAGTAGGTAACTAATAAATACGTTATGAAATAAACATTTCCAGTTGACACTGGATCAAGTTATTCTCCAGCATTTTAAGGGACTGCTCATCTTCCCGTATTGTTGTGCATTCTGCTCAAAATAAATTCAAAATGGGCTGTTCCTACACAAACCAGCCGAATTTGTAGATGTGATTAGTGTGTCTGCTAGTGGTAAAGACACTCGCAGCTTTCTTTGTTAAGGTGAGGAAAGTAAAGGAACTGGTTTCATTTGTAATTTATGTTTCCATTGTCCTGGTAACATCAGCAATGAGGTATCTGTCACCACATCTTATCCCAGGTCACAGAATCAAGGGTTGGGTCTTTTTCGTTACACCAAGTGACTGTTACATGAATAAGAACTTTTAAATGATTTCTTTAAAGAAAACCTTCTTGTCATGAATTATTTAAAATTGTAGTTTTGTGGTAATGATATTTGGAAACACTTCTGGTGACTGGTCAGACCTTGGAAACCGTTTCTTTATAGTCAACCATTTATTGCAGTGAAAGTCGTACAGATGGGATTTGACTTGAAACTCCTGCTTTTTCATTCCAATGCTTTTTTTTTTTTAAAGAGGCAGAAACCATTACAATTTACAATTACTAGTTGAAATTGGCAGTTTTAGCTATAACTTTTAATTTACTGATTTTTTAAAATTTATTGATATACTTGAACTTAGTTAAAAAAACAAAACAACAACAACAAAAAAACAACCCAATCTGTGAGACTTTTTGCAAGACTGGTGCCTGAAAAGACTCACTTGTCTTTTAAAAAAACATTGTGTACATCTTTAAAATGTGACATACATATATACATATTTCAGAGTTTTTTCTCATATTGTCTAAATGACTAGCATAGAGCTTTCTGCTTTCAGAAACACTGTATGTAATGTAAATAATGTCATTATGATAAAGATAATGGGTATCTAATGATCCTCCTATGATTTCTTTGCAATTTAAATTGCAACACTGGCCAGGATCTCTGTAAGTATAACTTGACTAGCTGACTAGTAACCGATGTTAATTCAGGGAATTGATAACACAATTTGTATCTAGAGCATGAGCTTCGAGTCAAAATCAACAGAAAGCCACATTTTGGCGGCAAATGCTGGCCAGTTTAAGCTCACGACATTTATTTATTCGTATTAGATGAATTCAGTCATGTTCATTCTTGGCAGTCATCTAAGTTTGAAATGGGTGAGGGAGAACATTTGCATTCGGCTTATTTTGTGTTTTCCCCTCTGAATGCAAACTCTTGCCAGGTGTTAGAAGCTAGCCACATCAGTTGAGAGAATTATCATCCTGAAAAAAAGAAAAAAAAAAACCTGTCATACCTATGGCCCTCCCAGTTGCCCGGATATTTGCTGGAATTCCAATTAACATTTTATGCTATGACCTAGTACACCCATTGCATGAGGGACTACTGAGTGACCCCAAAGCTGACAAACTGGGAAAGCCCTCAGAAGACAGGCCTCACATAACTGCTCAGAAGGTTTTGCCAAAATGTTGACATATGTTCCTCCCAAAAGAAGTCTCCCCACACCCATCCTCTACCCTCCGCCCCACAGAAAGTATTTGGGAGAGAACAGCTTGAAAGATTTTCTATGATTTTTAACATCTCAAACCCAAGCATTTCTCTGGCTCAAACAACAGAAACGTTCACGTTTAACACTTCGAGCATTGCAGGTGTAGTAGCCTAGAGAGCACTGGCTCAGATAAATATATCCAAACAGCATAGTCTCCTATTTCACCGATACCTGCTGTATTTTAGATATTGTGGCATTTACAGCTTTGTTGATTTGTGCTGTTACAGCGTGTCATAAACGTCACTAATGATATTTTGATTTGTGATTCTTTTTATTTAAGGTTTTTGTGAATGTTAAAGTGTTCGCTCTATAGCTGTCATGTCTTATGAAATTAGACACTGGTTTTCTTTCCTTTGGGTGTCCTAAACCAAACAATTGCTTAATAAATATCTTTTTAAAGCCTATAGCCAATTTCTTGCACGTATGGTTATAAATCTTGGTATCTGGGATATTTCACCTCCACTCCTATCAGTTCTTATTTTGTCCTTTTAATTGCTGAAGTATGTGTTTTGCCACTGTGAGGAGGTGTTTGTTATCGCAAATTTTATTTCCTCATGAGCTCCAGTATTTAATAATGAGTTAAATAATTTCTAGAAGAAGTGGCGTCTATATTAAGGAAAGTCAAGAACCCTCTGATGGACTGTGATTCCCCCGCCCTCCACCCCTTAGAGCCTGTCAGCCCCAGAGCTGATAGTGTTGCAGACTGAATGGTGTTACCCTAATGTTGGACCCAAAGACCACCAGCTATTTGAGTCAAAGGACTACTTTTTCACATGCAGTAGTCAGCCACTCACTGAATATTGGTAGGATAAAGGCTTAAAGACTGGATTGTGTGTTACCTGGGCATTAGGTCTTAGACATATGGATTCCAGGAGCCAATAAAATTGAAAACTAAAATTGGAGGATCAATAACTGATGATTAAAGGACCTTAAAATACCCTACTACCTATTGCCACCATCATTTCTACTAAAGAAGAACATTAGAAGTGAATAAAGGATAATCGTACTGTGACAGTTCAATGTATTATTCTACATACCACAAAATCACACACATATGCTGTTAACATGAGTTAATCATGACTTTAAGGCAGGATCTAAATTAAAATGTATAAATAATACTTGGCAGTTAATTAGTAATACACTAAAGTAACCCAACATGGGATTTACTACTATCGATCTGCTAAGGCCCTTCCCAATATCTCCTGACCCCCTTCTGTCCATCTCTCCTTCAATTCAGTGTCAGCTAACGCCCCTCACATCCTCTCAGGTTCATCCCTGTGGCAGGTAACCTGAGATCAACGGAGGAGAGGTGAGCAGACCTGTCTGGGACTTGGCAGTTCTCACATTCTGAGGCCAGTGCTCAAGTGTGGGTTGTTCCTTGTTTCTTGACTTAGAACTCATCATTGGTTCCTGGCCTCATAGCCAGCTTCCTTCAAGGGGTCATCAAACTAATTATAAATCAATATACATCTCCTGAAGAATAGTTTGACAGTATGTATCAAATACATACAATTTTGCCTACTTCTTGGTTCAGGATTTTCACATCAAGACAGTCACAGAGGAACACAAAGATTTACCCCTAATCGTGTCCATTGAAATCTTATTCATAATTTTGAAAGCCTGAAAAACCCAAATGTTGGAGAATAGGGAATTGGTTAAATACATCCCAGAAATGATAACAGTTAAGATTTATGTAGCACTGTGATGAGGGCTTTCAATACCTTTTCTCATATAATCATCCCAATGCAGGTTTTATTATTATCCCCATGGGGGGGGGGGTGCGGGGTGAAGTGGTAACTCCGAGTTTTGTCACATGGTCAGGAAATGGCAGAGCTGGAATTTGACCCCAGACCAGCCAGGTTCTAGAGCTTTCACTTTCCCTATTCTAGAGTATTAGGCAGGCATTGAAAATGATAGTGTAGGAGAATTTTAAGAATGGGGGGAAATGTTTACCTGATATTAGTAAGTGAAAATAATATTGTCCCATCCTTTAAAGAAAAAAAAAGATGTTCACAGAACAAAGGACTGGAAAGATACAGCATATAAAAGGATGAACAGTATTTCTCTGACCCATGGAAATATTTTCCTCAATTTTTCAATTGCTTCTAACATTTCCATGAAGAATGTGCATTATCCTCCTAATAGTGGTAAATGGCAAACTGCATCACTACAGTCCAGAGGTTGACTTCCCTCTCAGACCTGCTCCAGATCCCAGTCTCTGCTTTCTCCCCCGAGCACCTTGGGTTTGCCTGGCTCTCAGGGTGACATCTCCCACACCCAACAGTAACTCCTGCAGCACCTCCTGCTCTTCCAGGAGTTTCAGAGAGGTGGTGGGAGAGGAAAAGCCAGTGCTCATCAATCAGGCTTGCATGCCTTCCAGTTCTGGAACTTCATGGTGTTGGGCAAATTCCTTACCCTTCCCGCCTTATAAAGTATCCAAACCTAGCAGGTGCTCATTAAGTGGCCACTATTATCATCTGGTCATTTGGCACAGCTTGAAGCAGCCCCATAAGTGTCCATCCTCTTAGGTGGTCTGCAGCCTAGAATCTTCCTCACTTATCAGCCAGGCAGACTTATCCCCACAACTTTATTGACCATATACTGATATTTAGAATGACTGGTAAGAGCAGCTGCAAATTTAACAATGCTGGGCAATTGCTCTGGCCAGGGTATCCACAAGCCTTTGCTAGGTTTTCAAAATGCAGCAGACGTGTTTTGGAGTGAACCCTTGAACGCTCTCCCAGGAGACAGTTGTGCCTCTACTTATGGAATGAAAAAAATAATAATAATTTCAGGCTTAGTCAGCAGGGGGCAGAAAAGATGGGACAAGAGCTTGGCAAAACTAGTTTCTTTTTTTTTTAATAAATTAATTTTTTATTGGTGTTCAATTTTCCAACATACAGAATAACACCCAGTGCTCATCCCATCAAGTGTCTCCCTCAGTGCCCGTCACCCAGTCACCCCCACCCCCCCCTCCCCTTCCACCACCCCTAGTTCATTTCCCAGAGTTAGGAGTCTCTCATGTTCTGTCTCCCTTTCTGATATTTCCCACTCATTTCTTCTCCCTTCCCTTATGTTCCCTTTCACTATTATTTATATTCCCCAAATGAATGAGACCATATGTTTGTCCTTCTCCGACTGACTTACTTCACTCAGCATCATACCCTCCAGTTCCATCCACGTTGAAGCAAATGGTGGGTATTTGTCATTTCTAATGGCTGAGGAATATTCCATTGTATACATAAACCACATCTTCTTTATCCATCATCTTTCGATGGACATCGAGGCTCCTTCCACAGTTTGGCTATTGTGGACATTGCTGCTAGAAACATCGGGGTGCAGGTGTCCCGGCGTTTCATTGCATCTGTATCTTTGGGGTAAATCCCCAACAGTGCAATTGCTGGGTCGTAGGGCAGGTCTATTTTTACCTCTTTGAGGAACCTCCACACAGTTTTCCAGAGTGGCTGCACCAGTTCACATTCCCACCAACAGTGTAAGAGGGTTCCCTTTTCTCCGCATCCTCTCCAACATTTGTTGTTCCCTGCCTTGTTAATTTGCCCCATTCTCACTGGTGTGAGGTGGTATCTCATTGTGGTTTTGATTTGTATTTCCCTGATGGCAAGTGATGCGGAGCATTTTCTCATGTGCTTGTTGGCCATGTCTATGTCTTCCTCTGTGAGATTTCTCTTCATGTCTTTTGCCCATTTCATGATTGGATTGTTTGTTTCTTTGGTGTTGAGTTTAATAAGTTTTTTATAGATCTTGGAAACTAGCTCTTTATCTGATATGTGATTTGCAAATATCTTCTCCCATTCTGTAGGTTGTCTTTTAGTTTTGTTGACTGTATCCTTCGCTGTGCAAAAGCTTCTTATCTTGATGAAGTCCCAATAGTTCATTCTTGCTTTTGTTTCTTTTGCCTTCGTGGATGTATCTTGCAAGAAGTTACTGTGGCCGAGTTCAAAAAGGGTGTTGCCTGTGTTCTCCTCTAGGATTTTGATGGAATCTTGTCTTACATTTAGATCTTTCATCCATTTTGAGTTTATCTTTGTGTATGGTGCAAGAGAGTGGTCTAGTTTCATTCTTCTGCATGTGGATATCCAATTTTCCCAGCACCATTTATTGAAGAGACTGTCTTTCTTCCAATGGATAGTCTTTCCTCCTTTATCGAATATTAGTTGACCATAAAGTTCAGGGTCCACTTCTGGGTTCTCTATTCTGTTCCATTGATCTATGTGTCTGTTTTTGTGCCAGTACCACACTGTCTTGATGACCACAGCTTTGTAGTACAACCTGAAATCTGGCATTGTGATTCATCATATCAGCAAGAGAAAAACCAAGAACCATATGATCCTCTCATTAGATGCAGAGAAAGCATTTGACAAAATACAGCATCCATTCCTGATCAAAACTCTTCAGAGTGTAGGGATAGAGGGAACATTCCTCAACATCTTAAAAGCCATCTACGAAAAGCCCACAGCAAATATCATCGTCAATGGGAAGCACTGGGAGCCTTTTCCCTAAGATCAGGAACAAGACAGGGATGTCCACTCTCACCACTGCTGTTCAACATAGTACTGGAAGTCCTAGCCTCAGCAATCAGACAACAAAAAGACATTAAAGGCATTCAAATTGGCAAAGAAGAAGTCAAACTCTCCCTCTTCGCCGATGACATGATCTCTACATAGAAAACCCAAAAGCCTCCACCCCAAGATTGCTAGAACTCATACAGCAATTCGGTAGCGTGGCAGGATACAAAATCAATGCCCAGAAGTCAGTGGCATTTCTATACACTAACAATGAGACTGAAGAAAGAGAAATTAAGGAGTCAATCCCATTTACAATTGCACCCAAAAGCATAAGATACCTAGGAATAAACCTAACCAAAGAGGGAAAGGATCTATATCCTAAAAACTATAGAACACTTCTGAAAGAAATTGAGGAAGACACAAAGAGATGGAAAAATATTCCATGCTCATGGATTGGCAGAATTAATATTGTGAAAATGTCAATGTTACCCAGGGCAATATACACGTTTAATGCAATCCCTATCAAAATACCATGGACTTTCTTCAGAGAGTTAGAACAAATTATTTTAAGATTTGTGTGGAATCAGAAAAGACCCCGAATAGCCAGGGGAATTTTAAAAAAGAAAACCATATCTGGAGGCAAAACTAGTTTCTTGGTTTCCTGACTGTTTACCTCTCTTCACAGCCATATATTCACTATCTTGGCCTGTTTAACTGCCTCAGAACCGTTATTACAAAAACTTCTTTCTTTCAGATGTATCCTCCAGGAACAAAGCATGAAAAGTGGAGTATGCATGGGCTTTGGAGCCAAACTGCTACAGAACTTTCTCCTGGGAGGGACCCCCGGGTGACTCAGTGGTTGAGCGTCTGCCTTTGGCTCGGGTCGTGATCCCAGGGTCCTGGGATCGAGTCCTGCATCGAGCTCCCCTCGAGGAGCCTGCTTCTCCCTCTGCCTGTGTCTCTGCTTCCCTCTGTATATCTCATGAATAAATAAAAATCTTAAAAAAAAAAAAAAAAAAAAAACTTCTCCTGGGAGAAAATTAACCAACCATGTGACACAGAACAATGACTTAGCATTAACCTCTCTGGGTCTCAGTTGATTTATTAGTACAATAGAAATCATAAAAATTTCTGCCTGTTGTGGTTCTTGACAGATCCAGTGACATAATCTATGTAAAGGGCAGCATCTGGCACATGCAAGAGCCCAATACATGTTAACTCCTTTTATTACCACAATTTATAAGGTTGTTTACAATCTACAATTTCCAATTTGAGTTTCTTTAAAACGGAGCAAGAGCCCAAATGTGTGTGAAAAAACCTGAATCCAGAATCTTTCTATAGTTTTAGTGTCTCCCCAACCCCAATTTTAACAGTAGTTTCACCCACAGCTGATGAAGAGCTTCTTAGGGAGCCGCCTTTATTGAGACTTTCCGAAGAAGTCAGTGCAGTTTTCAAAGAAATCGTGGTTCTCTTTTTGCAATCACATTTCACCAACTTATGTAACTTTAATAAAGTAGTTAGAATAACAAGGACACTTTGGCATAGACAGATTTGAGAACAAATTACTCAGTTGGTGGAGCAAAAGTGCGAGTTGTGCTAGAGCATGGCCTCCTGGCACATAGTATATTTAGGACCTTTGACACAGAGACCACTGGATCCCAGAATCCAATTAAGGACACTTCTAATTCTGATGTAAAAGCACTTCAAATATAGAAAATTTTTTCGGCTCCATTCAAACAGAATAAATCCTAGTAGAGAACACACTAGAGACTGTCTAGAGTTCTAGGGGGCCTATTTGGTTTCATCTTATGGGCTGACTCCCATCAGCTGGTAGTAGTTCCCAGAAACATTGGGCTGAGAAGGGACACTAGGGGAACAAGTGTCCCCCTTGCCTGTGACAGTACCAGTTACTCCTACTGCTCAGGCATTCCATCTAGTTTTGCCTTTATGCTGGATTTTTCTTTTTTTAAGGAACTTGTCATTAGTAGGTGCGCTAAAGAAAGCTGGGGTGCAGTTGTCAGACCTCCAGTTGATATTTCCAGCTTCTTCCATGGTCTCGTCTAGTAACATGTGCGGTGCATGTTCAGTGAGCAGAATCCTTCCTTAACACATGGTAAACTGAGAGATGACCAACTAGAACCCATCTCTATTCCCAGTAAAGCATGCAAAACACTTGCTGAAAAAAAAACTTGGGCTCTGATACACGCTGTGAGGAAAGTCAACTTCTTCCCATCTCAGGAATGGTGGGGGGGGATATTTGGCCATTATTTGTTGGTTTTTTTCCTCCTGTTGTGACGTGGCTCTCACCGCAATGTTCAAGATACATGGTGACGGGGGTGGCAGCAGGGTCAGTGGGATATTGGGAAAATCATAGGAGTATGTGCAATAAGTGTAGGAAATAGAGTTCAAGCAGTCCTCCCATACAGCACACTCCAAACATTCTTGTTACAAGGGTAACAGGCTTTTCATTTTCCTATAAATCTGTTCAAATCAGTAATTATTTTAAGAAAACTGTGCCTGAGCCAATAACCTAACACATAGCACTCCAGAGGATGGATTTACATTTCAGTATGTGAAATGTAAATAATTTCGTTTAAATAATTATTCTTCTAAATCAATCTTACTCATTTTTTTCTTACTCATTTTTTATTCTATAGCTTCTCACACATGCACCAAAAGTTCATGACAGCTGTTATTGTGTCATTTCTATTGTCAGAGGATGATCCTGGCACAAGGTTGAATGAGGCCAGTTTTATATCAATGCCATCAGACACTTTAAATAAAAGATTATTTAATCTCACTAATGGGTTGAGTTTTCTCATCCAATTGATGAAATAAACCTTTTGGGAATCATTTTGCCAAAGTGAAACATCTTATGTTGCTGAGAATAATTGTAATTTTGGTTAAATATTTCCCCATGATGTTAAATGTATTCATTTGGAGGTGATAAAATGTAATTTTGGTGAGGCAAAGTGCCACAATAAAAATAGTGTTCTTACTAAATGATGAGTCTGGTGGAACAGACAACAGAACTTGGAACTGTGGTACTTACATAATTTGCAATTCATCCAAAGAAGTTGTGAAATTCCACCAATTAAAATAGAAGATGTACTGCCACAATTTACAAAATACACAAACACACAGAGTAACTGGGACACAAAATGTCTCAGAATGGTTATATTCATTCTCTCTTTGCTACCCATCATCAACTGAATTTCAGAAATGCTTGTGCTTTTGAAGAACTACTTTGTAAGTCAACTTTAGTGTTCTCAAATAGAATCATAAATGAGTCTTCTACATTTGTCTTTTTCTTAAAATCAGTTGAAATGTTTAATCAGAGTAGTCAACAAATGGAATACCCAAAAAAAACCTAAAAACTAAAAAAAAAAAAAAAATCAGCGCTTGAAGCTCTGAGAAATGTGTAAAGTATACTGAAAACACAGCTTGCAACAGAAAAACATTATAATATATATCCCTCTGAAAACAGGAAGAAACTCAACAAATTATGTAATGAGAACTCAAAATTGTGTAGATTTAATTTTGACATTCTATAACTGATCTTTGGAATATCTTTGAGATGGATCTTTTGATGGAACAAAATTGAGAAGGTCGACTATTTCCCAAGATCTAAATATTGTAAAACATTCCAAAAAATCATAGTCAATTTATTTGACTTATTAGTTTTTTATTTATTTTGTCTTATTAAATTATTTGTCACAGAAAGGTACTCTCAGTAGGGACAAAGGGACAAAATCTGTAAAGAAATTTGGGCAGAAATTAAAATTTCAACAGAAAAAAAGTAACAGAAAAGAAATATCTTCCTTTTTTTCAGGATTTGCTCCGGGATTACTAGAAAGTGAAATCAAAGATGTCAATAACTTCAAATTCATTCACCACAAATGTAACAGAGAAGGAGACCATAAGTAATTTTATTTAAAAACATAGACTATATTGAAAAAGATATATTCTTCATAAAAATATTAGTGATATCATATGAGAGACTTTTTTCTAAATGGGCATGGTGGGGGGTAGTATAGAGGTAATTCTGTATTTAAAATTTAGACACCTTCTTACATCATATGCTGGTATATAACATTATTAGTGTATTCCAGTATCAGTAATATCGTAAGGCCCATTTTGGTCACCTCCCCTAGAATAGATCTGATGCGGGATCCCTGGGTGGCGCAGCGGTTTAGTGCCTGCCTTTGGCCCAGGGCGCGATCCTGGAGACCCGGGATCGAATCCCACGTCGGGCTCCCGGTACATGGAGCCTGCTTCTCCCTCTGCCTGTGTCTCTGCCTCTCTCTCTCTCTCTCTGTGTGACTATCATGAATAAATAAATAAAATCTTTAAAAAAAAAAAAAGAATAGATCTGATGCTAGAGGGTATCCAAGAAATTAGGTCAGCAAACCAATTCCAACCCCCTGGATGCAGAAGGATGTGTTGTTCTGGGGTTTGCTGCAACCAACTGGCCTGCTGTTTAATTTTGTCCTCACGAGTTTCAACCCACATGTGGTGTTAATATCAGTGAAGAGTTGGCTACTGTACATACTAAAACATAGTCTGAGGCTTCCCTGTTATCTAGTTACCACTTTAGTCAAGGAGTCCAAAACTTTTTGCAGGTTGGTGAGAGTTGGCTGTTTCCTTAGCAATGAGAATTAAGAAAAAATTTCGACAAATTTCGTGACACAGATTGATGAGCTGCAACATCCCACTGGGGAGCAAAGTATATCCAAAGAAACACTCAGCTCCATCTGGTGTTTCCCCAGGGGGGTTCCGTAAGACACACGTGAATAATTTGAGAGCGCTAGTCCAATGGAGAGCTTTAGACTTACTGTGGACTGAGGAGGGACTAGTAACAACTTCTAATAAGCAGGGGCCTCCCTTGTCCAACTGTTCAATCAGGTGCCCATGGGGTCCTTGGATTATCCCCACAGTGTAACAGGCATGAAAGTTGTCTATAGATGAGCTATTGTGGCAATTTCTCCGAAGTTTACAGTCGTCTATCTTAGGCAAACAACAAACATTTCAAAGCAATCAGAACTTGTATCTAATATCCACCAACGTGTGTTATTGAAATATAATTTTTCTCTCTAAAATCTCCCTCATTTCCAAAGATAGCCAAATTAAGACTAATTCGTTTTTTAAAAAAAAAAAGGTCCAGTTTTCAAAATTTTATGGCTTAATTATTTATGTAAACACAGCAAGAATAGCATTGAACCATATAAATTCTTTTAAATCTGCTTTGTTGGAACTTTTTATAAGGAAATTTTAGATAGAACTTCTAGTAGTCTCCCAAGGCCAGAAGCCAAGTCAAATACTTGCCATCAGATTTGCCCATAATACCTATATATTTGGGTGAATTCCTCTTCTCTAGGTCCCTCAAATAGCCTGACATTCCTGCACCTGCTAGGAAGGTGACATTCTTTACTCACCTGGTAAGGCTACTGGGAACTCTGTAAACAAGGTAGCAGGCCAGCATTTCCAAGGGGCTCTATTGGCTCCATAAAGTCAACCTTAGTTCCTTAAAGCTGTTGGATCATATCTGAGTTTGTGACTGTCTCTCTCAAATATGACATTCCAGTCAAAGCCTTGGTAACCTAACCAATGTTTTCTATGGTGTCATGTTATAAAGACAACAGATTCTTACTGACCTTATGGAAATAATTATAACTGCCATGAAAGAAACAATACTCACTGAGAGTTTATGAATTCTAGAGGGTTCAGGTAGAGAGAAGAGATAGTTTCAGTTTGCTCAAAGAGGAATATTTTATCGCATTTCTATATATGTCACAGATATCTTGAGAGAAAAAGTTCCCTTAAGTCGGGAAGAGCAAACATTAGAGAACTAGCAATGTTCCAAACAAGAGTCATAAAAATTGTAATTATCTTCCTCGATTCATTCAGCCCCATGTTACGAATCTTGTTCTGTTGGAATGTAGCTTTTCCATTAGTTACAGAAATTCTTACCCCATGTAGTTTACGATCTTAAAGGTATCAGAAACCTGTATTTGTCAAAAGTCCTTTTTATGAATCTCCTTGAAGATGAAACCCGTTTTGTAAGAGCGTCAGAATCACTGTAAATGACAAAAGACTAAAAAATGGACAGACATAGTCCAGGATCTGAAGAGTTTGTTATAATACAGTTGACAAGGAAATCTAGTTATTTTCGCAACACACATTTCAATCATTAGAATGTCAAGTGATGACCTTATACCAGGACATATTATAACTTTAACATTTTATTTTTTTTTAAAAAATATTTTATCCATTTGAGAGAGAGACAGAGAGAGCATAAGGGGGGAGAGAGAGGGAGAAAGGGAAGCAGACTCCCTACTGAGTGGGGAGCTGGATGTGAGGCTCCATCCCAGGACCCTGAGATCATGACTTGAACTGAAGTCAGATGCTTAACCAACCGAGCCACCCAGGTGCCCCATATAACTTTGGAAATTTCATCTGATTTTGAGAACACTTATAGCATCAACCCATACATATAATATAAGAAGATTTACCATCATTTGTTTGGCCTTGGTTTCCATGTAATTTCACATACCAAATAAACCTAATTAGCCAAAAGACTTTAGAATTTGAATTTGGGGGAAGTTTTGTTAAAAACCTCAGAAGGTTTTAAAGTTCCTGCCTAAATAGGATTACAGATCATTGTAAAACTTAATATTTAATTATTTAACCAAGGTGGCAACAAGAGATGCTACAGGTTATATAGTTAACAAAACTTAGCACCTTTAATATTGAGAAGTTTTAGCTTTCTTAAGTAGCCAAAAACCAGATAAAGACAAAACATAGAAACTTTGGCTTTCTGGGCAGATAAAGGAAAAAAAACATTGTTTATAATTTCTTTTCAAGAGCAGGCCAGGGCACCTGAGTGGTTCAGTTGGTTGAGAATTTGACTCTTGATTTCGGCTCAAGTTCATGGTCTTGGGGTCCTGGGATCAAGTGAGCCCCACGTCAGGCTCAGAGCTGAGTATGGAGCCTGCTTAGGGTCCCTCCCCAACTCATGCACATGTGCTCTCTCTCTAAAAAAAAAGGCCACCTGGGTTGCTCAGCGGTTTAGTACCACCTTCAGCCCAGGGTGTGATCCTGGAGACCCCAGATCGAGTCCCGCCTCAGGCTCCCTGCACGGAGCCTGCTTCTCCCTCTGCCTGTGTGTCTCTCTCTCTCTCTCTCTCTCTCTCTTTCTGCCTCTCTCAAGAATAAATAAATTTTAAAAATCTTAAAAATAAATAAACTTTTTAAAAAAGGGAGCAGACCAATAATCTAAGATAACTTTGTCTTTTTAACAGAGAGAAAAACCTAATTTCAATCTTAGGCAAATGGACTTTTAAAACTCATTCATCCAATCTTAGTCTTGACCACACATAAAATTCTTTCCCATATACTCCTCTTCAGAAATTTTCTACAACTTTTTTTTAAAACATTCAGATTTTTCCCTAAGCCTTCTCTCTTTAAAGAACGAGTCTCCTCTTAGAACAAAATTACTTTCCCCCCCTCAATAAAAATGTATCCCATTCCTCAATCCTTATCACAAACACATCTTACTGCCCCTTCATAGAGAGTTGCTCTCCTTATCATTTCTAGCAGGCTTAACTACATTTAGCAGAATTTTAGTCCTTAGAAACCTTAGTTTCTAATGAAAACTAAGTAGTAACTAATCGCGAACTATCTGTTAAGCTAGAATTCTTTAGACTCTCGAGTTTATAAATATGTCAACATCTTTAGAAACGTGTTTTTCACACTACACCTCTCAATAAAGCATAAAACATGTTTACTAGCAGACTCAAGTATCTTTAGTTTCTCTGTAATAAAAAGCCAAAAGCAGATAAACCTATATTTAGTAACTAGTGTTTCAGTATTTATCTTATTTGGAAAAGACTTAGAAATCCAATGAATTCAACCCAATTAATCATTTGATAGCAAAACTTCAAAGTTTCAGGTCACCGAAGATTTTGAAAGCTATTCAAAAGTTTACCTATAAACCTTTTTATTTATTTAATCTATTTGCTCTGAACTGATTAGTCATGAAAACTTAGTGAGACAGACAAAACGAACCGTCATTTTAAGTCATTTTTGCTGACAAATTGCAGCAGATGTAACATGAGCTTATTTGACCTTTAGTAAACCTTGGCAAAACAAGTTTCATATTTAATACTGATAATTCTAAAGACATGTGTATTTTAATTAAACCAACAACCTTGGCTTAGCTTTAGTATCAAATATGTTGTCCCTACGTTCGCTAAGAAAGCAATCTGTTCCTCACGGTCTATTTTACCTGGGGCTCTTGTGGGGAAATCTGAAGTGGGAAGTCCAGGGGAGGCCCCGGGCCCCTACATGCTGATGTGGGAGGCTCTTCAGCTTGGACCCCAGGAGGAGGTAGCCTGACAGCTTGGGTGCTTTTTGCTCCTTGAGAGTGAAGGTAGGAGGAGCAGGAACCCATGGCGTCGCAGACACGGATGACAGTATAGGAGCCAACTGTGAGGGCCCCCAGGTGGTGGGGTTGGGGGGAGGCAGGGGTGATGCTAGCAAGATGGGAGATGGAGTCAAAGTTTGGACTAACGTTCCTTTATTTCTGTCCCCACCTCTCCCTCCTGCAAAACAGGCTCTCTGGTTGCTTTTCGGGCCTCTGCACCTTTACCGGGAGTACGTCCTGCTGGACTTCCTTTGGGAGCAGAGGAGCAACCCCATCTTCCTGGGCAAAGGCTCAGAAAGAACACGGAAGAACCCAAGCTATGAGGACATGAGGCCAGAGCACCTCTGCCATAAACATGTCCTGCCTTAAACCTTGGGGGCTTCGCTGACTGAGCCAGAGAGAAGAGAGCCGACTCAACAGCCGCCAGTTGGAGACAGCCCGACGTGAGGAAGAACGGCAGGGAGCCTTCGGGCCGACGTCCCCACCTGACCTCCTCGCAGGCCGTGGTTACAGCAGAGCAGCTCCCTGGGCGGCCTGGGACCAGCTGGAGGCTGCGGGCGGGAGACACCCCTCGGCAGACCCGGAGAGGGGCCCCGACGGGTGGCCCACTTGCCCCCACCCCAGAGCCACCAGGCCTCTCACGCTGGCTCTCCTTCCAAGAGGAGCCTGGCACCGTCTCTCTGGAGCCATGTCCCTTAGCAGTGGCGCCACCGGTTGACTCAGAAGGCCCCAAGTGGCCGGGCCTCAGGCCTACCCAGTGCCCAGCCGGAGGCTGACCCCGGGGCGCCCCTCTGCCCCCCCTCGAGGCCCGCAGCTGAGGCAGGGGCGGGAGGCCGAGCCCCACAGCCAAACCAAGCATCTGCAGGCCCCTGGGACCCGCCTTGGAGCCACTGCCAGGCCACCAGCTCGGGCAAGCGGCAGTGGCCTGGCATGTGGCCAGGGACAACTGCTGTCCCCAGTCCGGGAACAGATGAGACCTGGCGTGGCCGTCACAGCCAGCCGCTCCTTCCTGGGGAGACCCGGGGGGGGGTGCACGTGATGGGGGCAGAGCCACCGAAGTCTATTACCGAGACCCGAGTTCGGCTGCTCAGCACTCAAAAGCCAACACTCGGGAGAAAAGTGTTGGTTGGAAAGAAAACGTTTCCTTACTCAGGAGGCTGAGCAGCCTGAGAAGGTGGAGGACTAACGTCCAGGAGCGTCTCCCAAGTCCTGGGCCAAGCCCAGAGGCACGGGGGTGCCGAGGGCCAGCAGGTTGACAGAGCCTTCTCGGTCTTGGGCAGACTTGCTAGCATGAGGGAAGGCTATTATCTAGCGGGGTCAAGCTGGATCTTCTGGAAACATCGGGCTCCCTGTTGGCCTCAGCTCTGTGTTCTGTTGAAATCGCCAAGAAGCTGTAATTACTCGCGCTCTAGGCTCCAAGTCAAGCGAGGCACAGGTGGGGGGTTAGAGGCGGGCAGCCTGCAGCTGCTTGGTGCACCGTTGCATCCTCTTTCACTCTCCAAAGTGTCCTAGTCTGGGCCATGAGTGTCATTGTCACCTCAATGATAAAGCCGCATCTGAGGTCTGCTGCAAGAAGTGTCGTGATCCCTTAGTGACGTCTGCTATAAGGGAGGTGGCCCTGGAGAATTTTCTAATTTTGGCAATTCTTGCTGAAGACCAAGAGTGACTCTTAATCCCTACTTGTCCTGTAAGAAGGAGAAGATGCTCCTATGCCAGTGCTGGCGCGAAAGGAAGCCCCAAAGGGGGATTTTCCATAAAGTCTCCCCTAATGCGGTTCTTCTTGTAGGGCAGAGATTCTCATTTTAGTCTTGGGAACCAGTTACAAGAGTCACATATCAGAAAAATGTCAGTGTCGTCTGGATTCCGTGATTTTTTTTTTCCTAAGATTTTGTGTATTTGAGAGAGAGAAGACTATACTTTATCTTAACCAGTGTGCACACACTCGGGGAGTTGGAGCTGATTTTTTATAAAGGGTAGTTTGTTGAATTTGTATTTTTAAAGGCTGCACCAAAGTACTTCTGAATGTGGTCAAGGTGTTATCTGTTTATCATGATCTAATGGATTAGTGGCTTTTATGTTTATATACTGATTATCATGACCTGTATGCGTAGGGCCGGGGGAGGACGGTCAGATCCCAGTTTGTAGCATCCGTGGATGCCTGTTACCACTGCTACTCCTTTAGAATCCGGATCACCCTGTTTCTATGTAGCTTAAAGCGGAAATTGGCCAATACTCGGTTATTTGTGCGCTTTAAATGACTCAGCAGAATCATTACACGTCCGCAGTTGTTTATTTGTTTGTTCGTGGAGCCGGTGTTGGGTTTGGAGTGGGTCAGTGATGGAGCAGCTTTCGCACTTAAAGACAAACGCTCTGCTGGTGGAATGGGGTCGAGAGGATGTAGTAAATATCAAGACACTTCTCTTCAGTGATCATTAAGCATTTCTCAAAGGGAAGAGTCTTTGAGACAGTGGGCAGTTTTTTTCCTACACACGTGGAAATCCAAGGGGGATTAGTGGGACCGATTCAGGGCCTGTGCTTGCCCACATAAGTCTTCAGTATAAAAAGGACAAAACCCTAGCATCGCTGAAGGCAAACTGTCCAAAAGAAGATTCCACTTGGCCTCAGGGCCAAGCATTGGCATTGCTGAATCTCGGGCTTTCTGGGCCATCCATATCCTCTCCCACCATGGGAACCAGCACAGCAGATGGTGGTGCAGATTGGAATAGAGAAACGGAAGCATTTTCATTTTGTTTTCAGGGCCTCCATCAACCAGCAAGTGAAGTGAATGTGAAGCCCCAGAGCCTTGGCTGGCTCAAAATTAGGAGCCCAGGAGGAGATGTCTGAATGTCTTATTTGTGGAGAATTTCTTTTCATTTGTGGAGAATGTCTTTACTGTCTCTTTTCCTTCTTTCCTTTTTTTTTTTGTTGTTGTTGTTGTTGTTGTTGGTGGTGGTGGTGGTGTTTTTAGCAAAAGATAGAGGAAGGCATTCTTCAGGCTGTGGGCTGAAGCCAAATCGTTGAATATCTATCCTCCACCCCTTCATCTCAGTTGAGCAAGGGCCACACATTTCTTGAAGATTGACACCCCCAGTTTTATGCTGGGGATTAAAGGCCCTGACCAGTGGGATCTACTCAGGTGTCTACTGTATCTTCATTGCTCCCATGCCTGTCCCTGACCTCCAGCAATCTCACCTAGTGCTCATCTCTGTGTAGGTTCTGCATCATCTTCTTTTTATTTTTTCATTTAACAAATATTTATTATGCTCTCATATGTACCTGGATAATAGGAATAAAGTAATAAAGTTCCTGTCTTTATAGAGTTGACATTCCAGTGAGAGAGATGGGTAATAAATAACATTTGATCATCTGCATTTTTAGATGTCTAAAAAAATGTTAATCCAATGTAAATTATAACATTTGAGAAACTACCAATGTGAACATTTTGTGATCATTTTCTAGATAATTCTCCATACATCAGTCACACACACACACACACACACACACACACACACCCAAAGCACACACAGGGTCAAACACATACACACAAACACTGGCTTTCTTTAGTGATATATTTGGATTCCTTTCTCTTTGTTTTTTTGTATGTCTATTACTGGTTTTGGATTTGTGGTTACCATTAGGTATATCTATAACATCTTACACATATAGCAGTGTGTATTAGGTTGATGGTTGCTTAAGGTTAAACCCATTCTTTAATTTTTTCCTCCCACCCCTCACAGTTTAGGTAGTGTCATTCTTTACATCCTTTTATTTTGTGAATCCCCTGACCAATTTTTATAGATACACTTAATCTTACTGCTTCTTGCTTCCTATTTTTCTTTCTCCTGTGGTCTTTTCTTTCCACTCAGAGTCCCCTTTAACATTTCTTGTGGGGCTGGGTTAGTGGTTACCACTAACCTTTAGTTTTTGTGTAGGAAACTCTTCTCTCTTTCTACTGTGGATGATAACTCTGCTGGATAGAGTATTCTTGGTTCCAGGTTCCTTTTTTCTCTTAGCACTTTGAATATATCCTGTCACTCCTTTCTGACCTGCAAAGTTTCTGCTGAGAAATCATCTGATAGCCTTATGGGGCTTCCCTTGTATGTAACTATTTTCTTTTCTCTTGCTGCTTTTACAATTCTTTCCTTATTACTATTTTTGCCATTTTGATTACTATGTTTCTGGTGTGGACCTCCTTGGGTTACTTTTGGTAGGGGATTTTCTATGCCTTTTGGATTTCGATTTCTGGTTCCTTATTCAAATTCAGGAAGTTATTATTTCTTCAAATCTTCTGCCTGATTTTCTCTTTTCTGGGATCCCTCTGTGAACATGTTATTAGGCTTGATGGGTGTGCTGAGTTCTCTTAGTCTATTTTCATGTAGTAGTAGTAGTAGTAGTAGTAGTAGTAGTAGTATTTTCTATCTCCTGTTCAGCTTGATTCCTCTCCATTACCCTGTCCTCCAGGTCATTGATCTGACTTTTTGCTTCCTTGAGTCTGCTATTTATTCCATTTAGTGTATTTTAATTTCCATTATTGAGTTCTTCATCTGATTGGTTCTTTTTTATCTCTCTGTTGAGGATGTCACTGATGTCTTCCACTCTTTTCTCAAATCCAGTATCTTTATTTCAATTACTTCATATTCTCTAATGGGCATAATATTTATTTCTCTTCTGTTTAGCTCTCTGGCTGTGATTTTGTCCTGTTCTTTCATTTTGGACATTTACTCTATCTCCTCATTTTGAGTAATTCTCTGCATCTGTTTCTATGTGTCAGGAAAGCAAGCCATGCCTTCTGTTCTTGAAGGTAGTGGTGTTGGGGCCCCTGCGTGGCTCAGTCAGTTAAGCATCTGCCTTCGGCTTGTCATGATCCCAGGGTCCTGGGATTGAGCCCTGTGTCAGGCTCCCTACTCAGCAGAGAGCCTGCTTCTCCCTCTCCCTCTGCTGCTCCCCTGTTTGTTCTCTCTCTGTCTCTCTCAAATAAATAACTAAAAATCTTTTTTTTTAAGTAGTGGTCTTATGGAGAAGTGATCCTGTAGTGCCCTGCAGTGCAATGTCCTCTGTTCACCAGAACCTGGCACTTCAGGGGTGTCTCCTGTGAGTGTTGTACATGTCCTACTATAGTGGCTGAGCTGCTTTTGCTTTCAGTTGTCTGCAATGGCTCTCTTTACCTGAGGGGAAGGTTTGATCCCTGTGCTGTTAATGGGTCAGTCTGGGGACAACTTGGGCTTGAGTTGGGTCAGACTAAGTGTTTGCCAGAGCTACAGTAGCACTAAACTGCAGAAACTTTTGCTGGAAGATAAGGCTTGCAGTCAGATCAATTGTCTGTCCCCAGTCCAATACTGGGGCCACAGTGGGTTTGGTGTGTGGTCATCTTCCCTTTTCCCTGGAGCAGAAGTCACTTTGGATGGTGTTGGCCCCGGCTGGTGTTGCTTGCAAACTGCCAGGCCTGTATTACTTTTTTGTATGGGCTCCAGGCAAGGCTGGATTGGAAGGGATGGGTCTGCAGAACACAGATGTAGGGCATGGTGCCAGCAACATCTACAACATTCTGCTGTGGGAATTGGTGTATAGCTGCTTCAGAAAACTTCTGCTGAAGTTGAGTTGGAGGGAGTGGGTTCATAAGAGCACGGTGGTGGGCATGCCATTGGCAAGTTAGGTGGAGGTTGATCACCTGCACTGTTTCCCACAGATGTCAGTGTGTCTAGGATGGAGAGAAGGGGAAGGAAGGGACACCCACCAGCTCTCTTGTTCTTAGAGAAGTCTCCCATGATAATTCCCTTCTAGCACATGCTCTGAAACTAGTAAATAAATCTCCTTTCCATATATCCCATGCATTTTTCCAAATGCTTCTATGCTGCTGAGCTCAACAGGCTTTTGGTTGTGTTGTCTCTTTAAGGGCGAGGAGTCTGTTTCCTCTTGGCCTCCTGGCTCTTCCAGAGCCATGCCTGCTGATTATTTTAAAGTTCTAGGTGTTAAGCCCCACTGATTGTAAGAATTTGTAAGGTTAATCCCCTCTGCTTTTCAAAACCAAATGTTCTGGGGATTCATCTTCCCAGTGCGATTCCCTCAGCCTGGGATGCCTGCTCCTGCCTGAGGTGTCCTCCCTCCCAAGGACAGCTCTCAGGCCAGTTTGGTTCTTGACCATGGCTTTGCCCTTTCTACCTTTTCCATTGTGGCCTCTCAACATGTAGCTGTGGAGAGTCTGTTCCACCCATCTTCCTGTTGTTTTCTGGGTTATTTACACTGATGTGAGTGTTACCTAGATATACCCATGGGACGAGGTCAATTTAGGATCCTCCTACTCCACCCTCTTCCTCCAAAGTCTCCACACATTTATATCAATAAGATGAACTCTACACTTATAACAGTTCAAGAAATTATTAAGGAAGTCTTTCCATACTAGTAAGTACTAATAGAGATCACCTTCTCGAATATCTGCATAGTATTTTAGTAAATGTATTGATTATAATTTACTTAACCCCCTCTAACGGCCTTTATGTTATTTTTCTTCCTTCTCTCCTGTTCCTGCCTGAAACGCAATTCCATTCATTAACAGACATTCATATGACTTGAGCCCTCACTTGCCTCAGCCATCTGCTCAAATATCAGTAAAGTGTCCCTAGGCAGCCTGTGGAGTACACTGTTTATCCCTCTTTCCCTGTTTTATTTTCCTTTATTTTTTATTTTTTTTTAATTTTCCTTTAAAGCACAAACCTGAAGGAATGAGGATTGAAACCATACTCCTTCTTGTTAATGAATGGAAGGACATCTCCAACTGGAAAAATACAAAAAAAAAAAAATTTTTTTGAAA
Source organism: Canis aureus (assembly GCF_053574225.1). Lineage (NCBI taxonomy): Eukaryota > Metazoa > Chordata > Mammalia > Carnivora > Canidae > Canis > Canis aureus. The sequence goes on along the minus strand of NC_135641.1, from coordinate 41,337,407 downwards.
GGCCACAGAGGGGGTTGGGGAGGAGCAGAAATCAGGCAGCAGAGCCCTGACTCTTGGCCCAAGGTTTCTTTTGCCCCAAACACACCTCCTTTTTAAAAGGAGAACATTTATCTTTACCAATTAATACTTTGTTGTCTTTCTATTAGGATCAAAGTAGTGCTTATGAAGCTTTACTGAGCATATGAATCACCTGGGGATCTTGTTAAAATGCAGCATCACATTCAGTAGATTTGGGGTGAGATCAGAGATACTGCATTTCTAATGAGATCCTAGATGTTGCCCGTGTTGCCAGGCCATAGGGCCCCTTTGGAGGAGCAAGAATCTAGAAGTTCCCAGATGGCTAACTATGGTTTTAGAAAGATACCCCAAACTCCATCTGCACTGCCAGCCTTGGGCCAATTGTTTGTTCTATCATCAAAGCTTCACCAAGAAAAATTCCCTTTAGTTTCTATTGCTCTCCCCATCCTCAGAGCCAAGGCCAGCCTTCCACAAATGTGATACCAGCCCTACTTTCTCTTTATCTTCCCCATTGCATTGCTGCTTGGACTGCATTACCTGTTCTACTCCCAAGCCAAGCCTGGTTTCTTCCTATTTGATGCTCTGGGTTTCTGTCCCTGGATCAGTATGTGGCCTCATGTGTCCTCCTTAAATATGGCCATTGACAGCAATAATTTTTTCTATAGCCATGGGTCTCAACCCTCAGTTCACAGTAGAATTACTTGCGGAGGTTGTAAAAAATATTGATACCAGGGTCACGTACTAAGCCAGTAGATAAGTTTCTACAGAGAAAGCCCAGGCATAAATATTTTTAACAGTCCCCAGTGACTGTAATATGTAGCCAAGGTTAAGAACCACTACGTTCTAAATGGATTACAAATACCATCAGTGGCTGAGGTCTCTCACCTGAACTTCCTAGATGTACTTCGTTTTCAGCAGCTTTATTGAGGAGTGATAAGTACACAATAAGCAACATATATTTCAAATTTGGTAAGTTATCATGGCCTTCTGTTATCCCCTTCCTCCTTTGCCCCCACCTCCTGGCCCCTGGCCCTGGGTAACCACTGACCTATTCTCTGCTACTGTTGAATTGTTTGGACTTTGTAAAATAGTCTATAAATGGGATTTATAGTTTATATTTTCGATAAATGGAATCCCATAGTATCTACTTTATTCTGTTTCCTTTTAGTCAGAATAGTTATTTTGAGATCCATCTGTTTTGTTGTGTGTATCAATAGATCATGTCTTTTTATTGCTGCGTAGTGTTCCAGCACATGGATATACTGCAATCTATTTATCCATCCATCTGTTTATGGACATTTGTGTTGTTTCCAGTCTAGAGATGTTTTAGATAAAACTTCAAACTTTCCTGTACAAGTCTCTGTACAGACATGTGGTTTGATTTCTCATGGGTAAAATCTAGGAGTGGAATGTCTGGGTTGCATGGTAGTTGTATGCTTATCTTTTAAAGCGATTGTCAAACTGCTTTCTAAAGTAGTTGGAATATTTTATATTCTTCTATAGCAGTGCACGAGAGATCTTGCCTAACATGGCATCAGTCTTAGGGGTGGAGTGTGAGACCAAGAGAGGCATTGAGGACAAAACTGTGGCTTGGAGACATTAAATAATTCCCCTGAAATCAAACAGCTGGTAAGTGGTGGAGCCTGTGAACACACTTTGTGCAAATCCAGAGCTAAAGCTCACAAGATCTTTTGTACTCTTAGGCCACCTTTGTAGCATGAGAGGAACTGAGTGGGTGCCCAACAGAGCTCAGCAAAGCCATTCCTACTTCTTCCTCATGTGTGCTAAAGATAAGAAAGTCTTGGTCTCCTGTGTTTTCTAGTTCTTCCTGGAGGACACTAAGGGCCATGACAGCATCATGCATTCCTATTTTGACAGAGACCATCCCTCTGTCCATGAGTTCCTGTCTTCATCAGTTGGCCCCATTCCATCCACGCACCAGAGATAAAACATCTCTCCTGCAACCTACTAATGGCCACCGTCTCTAAGAGACAGTTCAGAGCAGAGGTGAGCACCGTGCCTTGCTCAGAAGCCCTTTCAGGTGAAAGGGGCTCCCATTTTGGCTGAAATATCATTGTGAGCATTCTGAGTATAATGGAAGCTTTTGGACACGTATTTTTGTTGTTGTTGAGAAAGCCATTTTCAAAGAATATTCCTTTCTTCCTCCTATTTTTCTTGAAAAGAAAAAAAGGGGAAACTATTCCCACCGTTTGCTACTGTATTTGGAACAATTTCAGCAGCAAGAGTTCCTGTATAACAAGCCAGTAATACAGTCAGGTTGATTGATTTTGGTTGTTACTTATATTCTAAGAATGTATCAACTACTTAATCTTTTAAGGAAGAGAGAAAATTGGGAAATTGGAAAATCTGCATGCTACATGATTACGAAAGGCTTACCATGCAACATTTTGAATGTACTAATTGCTGTTGAATTATACACTTTAAAATAATTTTGCTATGTGAATTCAACCTCAACGGAAAAATGTTTAATGGTACTCAATGCTTTTTCTAGGAGATAATTTCAAAATCTTAACATACAAAAAAAGTAGCTCGAATTAAGTCTGTGTAGAAGATCTGTTTTAGTACTTCCTCCTGTGTCATAACCAGAGGGGGATTGCCCCCACCAAAGGCCCTTCTCAAAAAACATGCCTTGGCAGACATTTTTATACTACAGAATCTGTTCTTAACACAAGTGATTCAACCAGAAATAATCCTTTGACTCAAGAGTAGCTCATTCATAGGAAGATGATTTGGGCCCATTATGTTCTCTTGAGATTTTCAACTAATATACTCAGAAACCGAGATAAGTTGTATTGAGGACTAGACTTTTGAAATCTACTAGGTCAGAGCTAAAGTTAAGGCAAATTATGTATAAGCTAAGATGCGAGGGTTTGGAAGTTATGACTAAGCAGAAAAACGAGAGGGAAAAGGAAAGGGAGATGGGAGGGGAGGAGAAAGATGGGAAGAAGGAGGAGAGAGAAGGCATGGAGGAAGGAAGAGAGATGCCGTGATTTTGAAGATTTTCCTGGCTCTATTTTGTGGGAGGGATGGTGGCACTTAAGTCCCTGTGCCCATGAGATTACACTTTACATCTTTATTGTTGAGGGTATAACTGATTCTAAAAGTCAAAAACATTGGTAAAGACAGGCTGAAGTTTCTCTTCATGATTTCTAAAATTGAATTAATTGCTGTATGAGCACTTTGCATTTCTCATGCACTTTAAGAGGAAATTAAGCAATCCCAAAGGGAATTCTTGAACTCTCTTTGGTCAGCCAAGGAGGGCTTGTCTTGGCTCTGGGTATTTTGTAAAAGCACCGGGTTCACTAGTCCTGGTTCTTTTTCTTTCTTTCTCTCTTTCTTTCTTTCTTCTTTCTTTCTTTCTTTCTTTCTTTCTTTCTTTCTTTCTTTCTTTTTCTTCTTTTTTTTTTTAAGATTTTATTTATTTATTCATGAGAGACACACACCGAGAGAGAGAAGGAGGCAGAGACACAGGCAGAGGGAGAAGCAGGCTCCATGCAGGGAGCCCAATGTGGGACTCGATCCTGGGTCTCCAGGATCACACCCTGGTTTAGCTCTGCTAAACCGCTAAGCCACCCAGGCTGCCCACTAGTCCTGGTTCTTTCACTGAATGTCTCACTTTTCTCATTTGTCAGATGAGGTTAATAATAGCAGATTTAATATTTCATAGAATCCATATGATCAAAAGACACAACGAATTAAAAGCACATTGTAAATTGTAAATTGGTATTACAACGTAGAGGAATTGTAAAATATGACCATGGTAATGAGTGTATTGGGTGCAGGCACTCTTTTTTTTTTTTAAGATTTTATTTATTTATTCATGAAAGAGAGAGAGAGAGGCAGAGACACAGGCAGAGGGAGAAGCAGGCTCTCCGCAGGGAGCCCGACGTGGGAGTGGGACTAGATCCCTGGACCCCAGGATCACGCCCTGGGCTGCAGGCGGCGCTAAACCACTGCGCCACCAGGGCTGCCCATGGGTGCAGGCACTCTTGAGGAGTGTGTGGATTTCTCTGAGCGTAACTTGTATTCATTAAAGCTCACTTATTGTCAAAGTTAATGATGTATTTAACATCCTCCATTATGAATCTCTCTAGAGTACTAACTAGTTTGAGATTGATGGTATTTTTCTGGTCTTGTCAGCAGCTAGCAAGATGTTTTGCACATTTTTTTCCTATTGCACATTACAACCCCAGGACTTATTTATTTTATAACTACAAGTTTGTACCTTTTGACCAACTTTACCATTTCTGCCCCTACCACCACCCCACCAACCCCCAATCTGTTAAATGTATCTTGGAGTTGAATAGTAATGGCTGTGACAAATAGCACATTTACTTTCCCAGCATAACAATAACCCTGGGGAGAAAGGCTGGTCATAACTAGAAGCCCAGTCCAGGTTCCATATAGAAAACATGCCAAGGGCAGCCCATGTGGCCCAGCGGTTTAGCGCCAACTTCAGCCCAGGGCGTGATCCTGGAGACCCGGGATCGAGTCCCACGTTGGGTTCCCTGCCGGGAGCCTGCTTCTCCCTCTGCCTGTGTCTCTGCCTCTCTCTCTCTCTCTGTCTCTCTCTCTCTCTGTCTCATGAATAAATAAAATCTTAAAAAAAAAAAAAAGAAAGAAAAGAAAACATGCCAAGATCAATATAAAACTCCCTTGTGCGGACTGACTTGAGGTCACGATTTCCAGAAAACCATGGGGAGTGGGACTGAGAGTGGGGACAGAGGACATGTGAACGTCTTGTCTGCAGTCACTGAAATGACTGCAAAGAAGTACCAACCGGAGCGATCCATCTAGACTAAGGATGACTCCCCGTCTTCAGCAGGATGCCTGAGGTCCTCCGTGAACTAAATGAAGCCTCCCATGACCTGATGATGCCTGAATCCATTCTTCTACTGCATTTCCCCCACTTCAGCCTCCTATCCGGCATTCTAAAAAGTAAATGCTGATAGTTCCTCCATGAAATCTCTCCTTCCCCTCCTCATCCCCTTGTTGGATTCCGCCTTCAAGGTATTGGAATATCAAGTGAAATGGGATAAGCATCATTCGTTCATCTAGTGTTTGCTGAGTATTGACTTATCCTTTAAGGCACATCTCAGATGTCACTTCCTAATCCCCATCACCCCACCACCAACCCCCTTTCTCTAGGGTTCTGTAGTAGAAAGAACCTGCTGCTGTTTCTCTCATTGTATTTACCAGTGAAGTAACTATCTATTTACATATCTGGCTCAACCCCCAGAAAGTCAACTCACTCAGGGGTTTTTCTCCCTAACATTTTCTCTGTACTGAAAATAGGACTTGACACAGTGAAGTGCGCCACATGTATTTGTGAAATGATTGTGGGAACACATACTAAACAAACCATGGTTTTAAAATTGTGTGATAATAGAAGTATCTCTGTTGAAGGATCTGTGGCACAATCTTAAAAAAAACTGACTTGATGTCTTGTCATGACTATTTACCCTAAATCTCCTAGAAAAATGAGTCTCTAGTTTCTTAATTAAAAAAAAAAAATTCAGCACTGCTACTTACGTCATTCTCTTCACGGTGCTTTCACACTCCCTCTCTCATCTGTCCCACAATGTCCCTGTGAAGTAGGAGCCCTCCTTGCAGTGAGCGAAGCCCAGAGCAGTTCCATAAGGTGACGTGACTTGCTGAGGTTATAAAGGTTGGCTACACAGGAATCAGGATTAGAATCTGGGATTAGTGCCACCTCTCTAAAAAGATACTCATCATTTAGAGATCAGTTATACTGATGTTTCAAGGCTGATAAGCAGGATATGTAGGAGGGAAAAAAATGTCCAGGGGCTACCCTCCAGGGGCACAATCCAAGGAGAAAAGAGTTGGAGGCGTGGAGAGAGAGCTGATGTCACGCTGCCATGCCATGTTTTCTCTAGTCCTATTACCCCTCTGTTGTCCACCATGAAAGAATTAAAAGATGCTTTGATTATTCAGTGATGTGTTCCAGTTCAAATGCATTCATAGTCATAAATGTCAATGGATACCACAAAACCCTGGGTTAGGTGCTGTGGGAAACAAAAAGATGTGTTCTCTGCCATAGTGGATAATTAGACGAACAAAAGCAATATGGCAGGCTTGGTTTACGTATTTATATACAAACTTGCTCATTCAGTAACCATTTATTAAGTACCCAGGCTCTATATTCTAGGCAATGTTCTAGGTACTAGGGATGATGAAAAGGTGGTGAAAAGAAAAATTTATGCCCTTGTGGTACTTCCATTTTCTTGAAGAAGAATCAGGATAGATAAACATTTATCCACCCTAAGGAATCTGCCCAAGGAACAGCGATAATGGAGCAGAATTCAAACCTCGGCAATCTGATTCCAGATCCTTGCTCTTAGCCGCCATCCTATTTGACCTAAAGCCTAAAATTCCTGAAATGGTTTCCAGGACCCAAGGACATCTTTGCAGAATTGGAAGCAAAATAAGACTGACCACATCAGCCATGAAATAGAGAAGTGAGAGCCCACCCCCAGAATTCACATCATTTGTGATAATCACCAGGTCTTCAGCTGGTGAAGTAACGAACATCAAATAATGAAATACGAGATGTGCGATAGCTTGTGGCTGTTCCTGGGGACCTAGTCTGCTTATGATTATCAAATGATGCACGTTTGCTGTTTCACAACGATATCCCACTACTCTGGCCTGTGTGAATCTGCTGTTTGGGGACACGGGAAAGCAGGGGACAAACTGGAGAAGAGAAAAAAGAGAATCAGCAGGATTTAGGAATATGGTGAGGAAGAGCTGGCTGTCGCTGCTGATGCTATAAAGCCATTCCTTGGTCTTGGGTGGCCCGCTTGGGCTCCAGACACTTGACTCCTCTGGAGTAGCTAATGCATGAGAGAAAACACAGCATCACTCCTCAGGCAAGGCTCCCGGAGAGTGACCACCATGGGGGCGATGAGGGGTCTTCCGTGAAGATTGTGCCGATCGCTCATGTTAAGAATGGGGACACAGCTCAAGAATATTCGAGAAGAAACCTAGCAGTGATATAGCAATGGAGGGGATGGACATGCTGCTCCCTTTTGATAGGAAGATAAGCTGCCCAGTGTAGACCCTGGTGACAAGGGAGTAAGAACAAACAGAGGTACTGGCCGAATGGTATTTAAAAATGGGCATTGTTGACTCGAGGGCAGCCTTGTTTTCTTGGCTCAGGAGTAACGATTCAGCCATGTAGAGCGCAGGAGGAAAACAGATCTGAGCGCAGGACCCATGATCTTGGTGTGGCTTAGGTTTCAATTCAGGCAGGATTTGTGACTTCACTGCATGGTGCTAATGAAGCCCAGGGCACATTGACTCATCTCTGCTTGACATTTAATTTGCTTCATGACTCCTAGCATGTTCTGCGGAGTGTTGATACAGGTGTTTTCAGGATGGATAAGAGCATTCAAGAAGATGCCATATTAAAAAAAAAAAAAGAAGATGCCATATTGTGTAGAGAGGTGCTGACGCTGATACTGAAAAGAAAGCGCTAAAGACTTTAAGATCCATGTTCTAAAAAAAAAAAAAAAAAAAAAAAATCCATGTCTGAGCAAGTTTAAAGTTTCAACTCTGCTAAATTCATGATTTTCTCAATCCTAACAGGCCATTTACACGGCCAGGGTCCATCGTGCTTTTGGCCTCCTCAAGTTTAAGACGCCTGACCAAAAATCCATAAAAGAAATATGAAGACTCAGGTAATTTCTGCTTCATGTATGTAAGAAGAACACACCGTCTTTTCCTCAAAGCCTAGAAATTGAAGGCTTTTTGACTTACCAAGAATTAAAATAATAAGATGTGATTGGTCGATTGTATGGAAGGCTTACTTGGCAATAATGTGATAAAGTGTTTGCTGCCATCTCTGGGTTTTGGCGATGTTGGACAATGACCTATTGATAGAATGTAAATTTGCCAGGAAATGGAAGAGAAAACAGAAGTGAAAAGAAGGCATCTACCCAACAAGTAGGTCTAATATTTGTTCAGCAAATGCCCTGGTAGAACCTGTGCTAGGCTTGGGGGAATATCCAGGACAATGATAGGCTCCAGAGTCTTCCAAATGTCATTTGCGTCCTACCTCTGTGGCTCTGCGATGTTGTCAGGCATCCTGATTGTCGTTGCTACCTAACGGAGTATCCTAAAATTTGATGCAAAGCAACAGCTCTTCCATTTTGCTACTGATTATGTGAGTCAGAACTTCCAGAAGGGCAAGTTCTTGGGAGGGCTCCCAGGAATATGCAGTCAGGTACCGGCTGGGCCTACAGTCACCTGCAAGACGGACCAGACTGAACCAGATACAAGAACAAGAGGCTCACCTAGACGGGTGGCAGTTGAGGTTGGCTGTCGCTTGGGACCTCAGCCACACTCTGGGGATGCTCCAGCATGACATGGCTTCTGCTAGAGCAAGTGTTCCGACGGACGCAGGTGGTGGACACGTGGCATTTTATAGCAAAGGCACACAGAGCCATTTCAGCCATATCCTACCGGCATAAGCAGTCACAGCCCCGAGCGAGGACAGAGAATCAGACTCTGCCCTTTGACAGGGAATGGAAAGGTCACACTGTGGAAGGAGGAGACAGGGTTGCAGCCACCTTTCTAAGCTAAAATCTGCTGCAGTGGCCTTGAGAAAATGACCTCTCTGAAGCTCAGTTTCCCTGTCTGTGAAATGAAAATCACAATATCCTATAAAAGGCTGTTGTGACAACTAAAAGAAATAATCCTCCTAAGAGTCTCAGTTCTGGGCCGAGAACCCAGGGAGTGCTTCTTAAGTGTTTGCCATTGACTGAGAAGCCTGGACATCGTGGCCCTTACGCCAGCCCCCACTTTACAGGCCCCGGATAGAAAATCCGAAATCCCATCCCATCTCTCTGTGATTATCTTCAACGCATAAGTGCCTCTAATCCCCTCTTGCGTATTCTGGAGGAGACTTTGTTCTCCTTCTTGGGGCCTGACCTCCCGTAATGTCAAAATCTTTGTCGAGTCCTTTCGTTCACTTTCTTGTCACTGCTCCTTGGGTCCCATCTTTGCTGGAGTAAACTGCTTATTGCCAACAGGCATCTCCGCAAAGGCTGCTGCGCACTTCTAACCCCCGTCTTCTCTCCCCAAGCTCCAAACCAGGCCCCTGGGCCCATCACTCGCCCCATAGCTCATGCCTTCTCTCACCCTCTCCTCCATTTCCACAGCCAGCCATGCCTTCTCCTACCATTGTCTTCCCACCTTTTGTCTCAAAATGAAGACCCGTCTCTCCTGGTTTCATAGGCTAAGTTCCCCAGTCGTGTACTCAGTTCTTACTCTTTCCGTCTTTATGGGACCTCACTACGCTGATGATACCGTCTGTGTCTTCCACTGCAATCTCTAGGTTAGCACCTTCTCCCAATGTATTACGTGACGAAGCCTTTCCTAGTTTCCTAAATCAAAATCAACCAACCAACCAACCAACCACACCCTTTCCTCAGTCTTGCTTTCCTTCACTGTGGACCTCACTGCCTGTGAGTCAGCCTCATCACCGATCATTCTTCTCTCTCTGTAATCTGTCTTCTGCCCTGAATTTTGGAAACTGCTCTTGCAAAGAACTCCTAGGGCTTTTTGATTCTATTAAGCCACTGAGTTTGAAAGGGCGCCTGGGTTGGTTAGGCCTCAGACTCCTGATTTCAGCTCAGGTCATGATCTCGGGGTTGTGAGATCGAGCTCCGTGTTGGGCTCCATACCCAGTGTGGAGCCTGCTTAAGATTCTCTCTCTCAAAAAAAAGATTCTCTCTCTCCTTCTCCCTCCGCCCCTCCCACACACGCCCAAAACAAATAGTGGCTTGTTACACAGAAATATGTAATACCGTTGTCAAATCAGGATCTTGATTCATGTGAAGATTGCAAAACTCAGTCTCTTTTCATGTTAGCAGGTAATGAGGAGCAAGACTAATGCATTCTTTGAAGGGTTTTTCTCTTATTTTAACTGCAGTATAGCTGACATAGAGCATTATATTAATTTCAGGTGTACGATACAGTAGTTCAACAGTTCTACACATTACTCCATGTTCATCATCATACGTGTACTCTTAATCCCCTTCACTTACTTCAACCCTTTAATTTCTATTTCATTTCTTTCTGCTCTAATGTTTATTTCCTTTCTTCTACTAGTTTTTTTTTTTTTTAAGATTTTATTACTTATTTATGAGAGACACACAGAGAGAGAGAGAGGCAGAGACACAGGCAGAGGGAGGAGCAGGCTCCATGCAGGGAGCCCGACGTGGGACTCGATCCCGGGCCTCCAGGATCACACCCTGGGCTGAAGGTGGTGCTAAACCGCTGAGCCACCCAGGCTGCCCTAGTTTGGGTTTTTTAAGCTTTCTACTTTTTTTTTTTAAGCTCCTTTAGGTGTCAGGTTACATCACTGAAGCGTTTTCTTCCTCCTTGAGGCAGGCCTGTATTGCTATAAACTTCCCTCTTAGAACAGCTTTGCTGCATTTTGGACCATTGTATTTTCATGTTCATTTGTCTCTATGTATTTTTTTTGACTTCCTATTTGATTCCTTGATTGACCTGTTAATTATTTAGTAGCATGTGATTTAACCTACATGTATTTGTGTTCTTTCCAGCTGTTTTCCTGTGGCTGATTTCTAGTTTCAGAGCATTGTGATCAGAAAATATGCAGGGTGTGACTTCAGTCTCTTTGAATTTATTGAGACTTGTTTTGTGACTAACGTGTGGTCTGTTCTGGAGAATGTGCCACGTGTACTTGTAAAGAATGTGTATTCTGCTGTTTTAGGATGGAGTGTTCTGAATATATCTGTTAGACTCATCCGACCCAATGTGTCATTGAAAGCCATCGCTTCCTTGTTGATTTTATGGGTCATCTATCCATTGATGTTAGTGGGTTGTTAAAGTCCCTTACTATTACTATGTTACTGCCAATAACGTCCTTTGTATTTGTTATTCGTTGTTTCATGTATTTGGTTGCTGTCTTGTCTCTCGTCACAGTCTTTGTTTTAAATTTGATTTTGGGGATCCCTGGGTGGCTCAGTGGTTTAGCGCCTGCTTTCAGCCCAGGCTGTGATCCTGGAGACTTGGGATCAAGTCCCACATTGGGATCCCTACAGGGAGCCTGCTTCTCTCACTGCTTGTGTCTCTGCCTCTCTCTCTCTCTCTCTCTCTGTGTCTCTCATGAATAAATAAATAAAATCATTAAAAAATAATAATAAAGTTGATTTTGTCCAATATAGGTCTTGCTGCCCTTTTTTTCATTTCCAGTTGCATGGCAAATGCTTTTCTTTTCTTTTTTTTTAATTTTTTTATTTATTTGTGATAGTCACACAGAGAGAGAGAGAGGCAGAGACACAGGCAGAGGGAGAAGCAGGCTCCATGCACCGGGAGCCCGACGTGGGATTCGATCCCGGGTCTTCAGGATCACGCCCTGGGCCAAAGGCAGGTGCCAAACCACTGCGCCACCCAGGGATCCCGACAAATGCTTTTCTATTCCTTCACTTTTGATCTGCCTGTGTCTTTAGGTATGAAATTAGTCTCTAATAGGCAGATGAGTCTTCCCTATATCCTTTTCTGTCACCGGATATCCTTTGATTGTAGCATGTAGCCCATTTACATTCAAAGTTACTATTGATAGGTATGTACTTACTGCCATTTTGTTACTTGTTTTATGGTTGTTTTTGTAGTTCCTCCCTGTTCCTTCCTTCTCTTGTTCTCTTCTCTCACAGTTTGCTGGCTTTCTTCAGTGATATACTTGGATTCCTTTCTCTTTGTTTGTTTGTTTTTTGGTTTATCTATTACGGGTTTTTGATTTGTGGTTACCATTGGGTTTATACATAGCATCTCTTGCATATATAGTATGTATTAAGTTGATGGTTCCTTAAGTTTGAACCCATTCTTTACTCCTCTCCTCATGTCCATTTCAGTGTGTAGTGTGATACTTTACACCCTTTTATTTTGTGAATCCTTTGACTGATTTTTATAGATACATTTAATCTTACTGCTTTTGTGCTTCCTACTTTTTTTTTTTTTCTCCTGTAGTCTTTCCTTTCCACTCAGAGTCCTTTTGAATATTTTTCCTGTAGGGCTGGGTTAGTAGTCATGAATTCCTTTAGTTTGTGTGGGAAACTTTTTCTCTTCTACTGTGAATGATAACTCTGCTGGATAGAGTATTCTTGGTTCCAGGTTTTTGTTTTTTTCTTTTCCTTTCAATGCTTTAAATATATCCTGTCACTCCTTTCTGGCCTGCAAAGTTTCTGCTGAAAAATCATCTGATAGCCTGATGGGGCTTCCCTTGTATGTAACTGTTTACTCTTGCTGCTTTTAAAATTCTTTATGAGTAACTTTGGCATTTTACCCTATGTGTTTTGGTGTGGACCTCTTTGGGTTGATTTTGTTGAGGGCTCTCTGTGCCTCTTGGATCTGGATTTCTGTTTCTATTCTCAGAATCAGGAGGTTCTTCTGCTATAATTTCTTCAAATAAATTTTCTTTCCCCTTTTCTTTCTTTTCTTTTCTCCTTCTGGATTCCCTATAACGTGAATGTGGTTATTAATATTGTCGATGCTTTCCCTAAGTCTAATGTCATTTATTCTATTTATTCTATTATGTCATTTATTCTATTTTGTGTATTTTTTATTTCAGTTATTAAGTTTTCCATCTCTGATTGTTCTTTTTTATGCTTTCTATCTCCCTGTTGAGAATCTTACTGATATCCTCCACTCTCGTCAAGTCTGGTGAAGATCTTTGTGATGATTACATTCTTTATTAGGCATATGACTTATCTCATTTCACTTACCTCTCTTGCTGTGATTTTGTCCTGTGGTTTGTTTGCTTGTTTTCATTTAGGATCCAGCCCTCTGTCCTCATTTTGTCTAACTCTGTATCAGTTTCTGCGTGTTAGGCAAGTCAGCTATGTCTCCTGCTTTTGAAAATAGTGGCCTTATGAAGAAGAGATCCTGTATCCCTCAAATGCAATGTTCTCTGTCAATCAGAAGCTGGCACTTCGGGGGTGTCTCCTATGTGTGCTGTATGCTCCCTGCTATTGTGGCTGAGCTTCCTCTGTCTTTAGTCCAGGCATCTGTAATGGCTCTCTTTGCCTGTTGTGGGCAGTATTTTGTCTTTGTGTTAGTGGGCCAGTTTGGAGCCACCTGGGGCTTGAGTTGAGTCAGACCAGGTGTTTGCCCGAGATGCCATGGCACCAAACTGGTGCCAAAGCACCAGTGTTTTCTCTGTGTTGTCCCCTGAGAAATTATTGTTGGTGGGAGGGGCTTATAGTCAGAATGGAAGACTAGCATAGCTCACTGCTGGGGCTGCAGTCAGACTGGGGTGTGTAGAGATCTTCCTCTCTTTCCAGGGCAGGAGTCATTTTGGAGTGGTGCTGGCCTCTACTGGGGCTGCTTACATACTGCCAGCACTGCTATAGATGATTCAGGACCAAGGGCACGTTGGAGGGTGCAGATCTGCAGGAGAACATGGGGTGGGTTGCCTGGTGTTAGCAGGGTTTGCACAGGTCCATTATGGGAGGAGACTAGGGGACTAGACCTATCTGGAGGAGGCATATTTGTAGGAGAACATGGAGGTAGGGTGCCTGTTAGCAAGTTAGGTAGAATACTGGCACTGTGTTGTTCCTGTGGGTGTCTGTGTGTCTAGAGTTGGGGGGCATGATGTCCTCCAGCACCTTTTCCAGGAGAAATCTCCTGAAGATCCCTTCCCCTGCAACACACACTCTGAGATTAGTAAACAAACCTCCTTCCTGTACACTCTAGGCCTTTTTCAAACTGCTACTTCTATGCTGTACCTTGAGAGAATGTTTGCTGTATTGTGTCTTGGGGTGGGAGGGGGGGGGGCTCCATTTCCTCTTGCCCTCCTGGCTCTAAGCTGAGCCTGTTGATTTTTAAACTTCCAGATATTAGACCCCCTGATTTTAAGAACTTGGGAAATTATGCCCCTCTGGTTTTCAAAGGTGAAAGTTATGGGGCTTCATCTTCCTCATGTGGGTTCCCTATGCCTGAGGATCTGTTTCTTTCCCCTCTTGGTGCCTGCTGTGTCCCTCCCTCCTGCAGACAGTCCTGTGGGTTTATTAGCTCCCATGTTCTCCACCCTCCAACCCTCTTTCGTGTGGCCTCTTCTCTATATTTAGCTGTGGAGTTCATTCTGCCAATGTTTGGATCATTTCTAGGTTATTTATACCGATGTGGGTGTCATCTAGCCATATCCATGGGATGTGATGTCAGTGAGTTTAGGTGAGTTTAGGGTCCTCCTACTCTGCTACCTTCTCTGAACCTCCCAGGTGGTTTGACTTTTTTTGTTTGTTTAAGTGAAGGACCTGTACAGAATATCTAAAATAATTTTTTGTTGTTTTTGCATCTGAAAGTCTCACATTAGAGAGCATTATGGGTAAAGGGAACAGAAGGCAGGATATTAAAGGAGACTCCATCATCTGGGAAGCTTTTCCAAAACACTGCTGCCTGTTTTCACCTTTCTTCCAGCAATTTCTTCTTTGTTCCCTGGTATCAAATTAGTCAGGGTTGTTTGAAGTCTCTCTCTATATCCTTGTTGAGATCTGGTCCAATCAATTTTTGTCAGGAAGAAACTGAGGTCTAGGTTGGACAAAGGAATTGCTTAAGGTCTCGAACCTGCTGAATGCCAGGATTTTGTACTTGATTTTAATGTATGTATGTATTTATATGCATTTATTCATATGTATTTACTCAATTTTAACTGAGGTAATATTAAGAGCTTGATAGGGGTGACTGGGTGGTTCAGTTGGTTGAGCATCTGGCTCTTGGTTTTGGCTCAGGTCATGATCTCATGGATTGTGAGGCTCTGTACTCTGCAGGGAGTCTTCTTGAAGTTTTATCTCTCTGCCCCCTCCCATGTGCACATGCTTGCACATGCACATGTGCACTCTCTCTCTCTCTCTCAAATCTTAAAGTGTCATTAAAAATGGTTGAATTTATTTTTTCCATTTTAAAATTAAGATACAATTGACATTCCATAAAATGTACCTGTGTAAAGTATATAATTCAGTGGTCTTTAGTATATTCACAAGATTGTATATGTCACCTTATCTAATTCTAGAACATTTTCATTTTCATCACTCCAAAAGGAAACTGTACCCATCAGCAGTCACTTCTTATTTTTCCTTCCTCAACCCTGGTAGCTACTAATCTACTTTTTGTCTCTATAGATTAAGTATTCTGAACATTTCATATGAATGGAATCACACAATATATGGCCTTTTTTTTAATGTGGCCTTTTGTATGTGGATTCTTTCACTTAGCATGTTTTCAAGGTTCATCTTGTAGTGTCAAAACTTTTTTTTATGGCCAAATATGTCATTGTATGGATATATCAATTTGTTTATCCATTCAAAATTGATAGACATGAATAATGCCACTATGAATGTTTATGTACATACAAGTTTCATGTAGAGTTTTGTTATTTCTCTTAGGTGTAATTGCTGGGTTTACGATAATTTTATCTTTTTGAGGAATTCTCAAATTGCGTTCTAAATCAGCTGTGCCATTTTACATTTCCACCAACAATGTATGAGGGTTCCAATTTCTCCACATCCTTGCTAATATTTGTTATAGTCTTTTTGTCTATAGCCATCCTAGTGGGTCTAAAGTGATATTTCATTAGAGTTTTCATTGACATTTCCCTAATGACTATTGATTGGCCATTTGTATATTTTCTTTGGAGGAATGTCTATTCAAATCTTTGTTAATATATTGAAACTGGATTGTCTTATTATTGAGTTGTAATAGTTCTTTATATTTTCTGGATAGCTGTCCCTGATCAGATATATAATTTGCAAATATTTTCTTCCATTCTTGGGGTTGTATTTTTATATAATTTTTTTAGTATCTGTGCTGTCAAAGCCAGAACATAGTTTTACATTAAAAAAAAAAAAAGACTTTATTTTTTTTTAGAGAGAGCACACCCAGAGGAAGCAGTGGAGGGCGAAGTAGGCTCCTCATCAAGCAGGGAGTCCAATGAAGGGCTTGATCCCAGTAGCTTGGGATCATGATCTGAGCCAAAGGCAGACAGTTAACTGAGTCACCCAGGTGCCCCTTACATTCTTGATAGTGTCCTTGAAGCACAACAGTTTTAAAATTCTGATAAAGTCTAATTTATTGTGTGTGTGTGTGTGCATGTGCACGCATGCATAAATGTGTGTTTGTGGTGTCATATCTAAGAAATTACCTAATCCAAGGTCATGAAACTTTACCCCTATGTTATCTTCTAGATATTTTGCAGCTTTAGCTCTTAGACTTAGGTCTTTGTTCCATTCTGAGCTTATTTTGGTAAATAGGGTGAAGTAGGGTTCCAGGTTTATTCTTTTGCGTGTGTATTTCCAGTTATGCTGGCACCATTGGTTAAAAAACTGTCCTTCCCCATTGAATGATCTTGGCACTCTTATTGAAAGTCAACTGACCATAGTTATATGGGTTTATATTTGGATTCTAGGTGCTATTTCATTTATATGTTTATCCTTAGGCCAGTACCAGGCTGCTTTAATTATTGAAGGTTTGTAATAAATTCTGAAGTTAGGAAGCATGAGACTTCCAAATTTATTCTTTTTTTTCTATTTTTTATATAAATTTATTTTTTATTGGTGTGCAATTTGCCAACATATAGAATAACACCCAGTGCTCATCCCGTCAAGTGCCCCCCTCAGTGCCCATCACCCAGTTCACCCCCACCCCCTGCCCACCTCCCCTTCCACCACCCCCTAGTTCGTTTCCCAGAGTTAGGAGTCTCTCATGTTCTGTCTCCCTTTCTGATATTTCCCACTCATTTTTTCTCCTTTCCCCTTTATTCCCTTTCACTATTTTTTATATTCCCCAAATGAATGAGACCATATAATGATTGTCCTTCTCGATTGACTTATTTCAGTCAGCATAATACCCTCTAGTTCCATCCATGTCGAAGCAAATGGTCGGTATTTGTCGTTTCTAATGGCTGAGGAATATTCCATTGTATACATAGACCACATCTTCTTTATCCATTCATCTTTCGATGGACACCGAGGCTCCTTCCACAGTTTGGCTATTGTGGACATTGCTGCTTTAAACATCGGGGTGCAGGTGTCCCCGCATTTCACTGCATCTGTATCTTTGGGGTAAATCCCCAGCAGTGCAATTGCTGGGTCAGGGCAGATCTATTTTTAACTCTTTGAGGAACCTCCACACAGTTTTCCAGAGCAGCTGCACCAGTTCACATTCCCACCAACAGTGCAGGAGGGTTCCCCTTTCTCCACATCCTCTCCAACATTTGTTGTTTCCTCTCTTGTTAATTTTCCCCATTCTCACTGGTGTGAGGTGGTATCTCATTGTGGTTTTGATTTGTATTTCCCTGATGGCAAGTGATGCGGAGCATTTTCTCATGTGCTTGTTGGCCATGTCTATGTCTTCCTCTGTGAGATTTCTGTTCATGTCTTTTGCCCATTTCATGATTGGATTGTTTATTCTTTTGCAGGATTCTTTTGGCAAACCCAAGTCACTGAACTTCTGTATGAATTTTAACATATTGTCATTTTTTTTTAATTAAAAAAAGAGGCATGTGGAGTTTTAATGGGGATTGTGTTGAATCTGTAAATCAGATTGAGAAATTTTGGCATTTTAATAATTTTAAGACTATCAATCCATGAACATGGGATATCTTTTTGTTAGTTCTTTTAACAGTATTTTGTGGTTTTCAGTGTACAAGTTTTATGCTCTTTTGTTAAATTTAGTCCTAAATATTCTTTTTGGTGCTATTGTAAAGGAAATTTTAAAAATTTTATTTGTTAAAAGGCTCATTGTTAGAGTATACACATGCAATTAACTTTTGTATACTGATATATCCTGCAGCCTTGCTGAATTGGTTAATTAGTGTTACTAGTTTTTTTTTTTTTTTTTTTTTTGGTCTAGATTCCTTAGGATTTTCTATATATAAGATAAAGTCAACTGGAAATATATTTTTATTTCTTCCTTTCCAATCTGGATCCTTTTACTTCTTTTTCCTAATTATCCTAGTTAGAACCTTCAGTACCATGTGGAATAGAGGTAGCAAGAAAGAATATTTCTGATTTGTTCCTTATCTTAGGGGGAAAGCTTTGGCTTTTACCATTACAGATTAAGCTTTACTATGGGTTTTTCATAGATCCTTTTTATCAGGTTGAGGAAGGTCCTGTCTTTCCAGTTTATTGAGTGTTTATCATGTAGGACTGTTGGATTTTATGAAATGCTTCTAAGTTATTTGTTGAGATGATCATATTGTTTTGTCACTTATTAATATGATGTATTACATCAGTTGATTATTATATGTTGATCTTGCATTCCTGAGAAACATCCATTTACCAGGGGTTTACACTCCTTTTTACATGTTACTAGATTCTGCTTGCCGGTATTGTGTTGAGGGTTTTTGCATCTATAGTTCTCTTAAGGACTAGTGATCTTTTCTTGTGGTAATAGCTTATTTTTAATAGACCAAAGGTAGTCTGAAATGCAAATGCATTGCTCTGTTGAGGGATATTTGAATTGCCTTTTTTTGTTTTGTTTTGGTAATAAGCAGTGCTAAAATAAACATCCTTTCACATATCTGTATACATATTCATTTTATTTCTTTAGACTTTTAAGTATATGGTTGCTTAGTCAAATGGTATGTTCATTATAAATGTTAATATTGCCAGATTACAGGGGACCCCTGGGTGGCTCAGCGGTTTAGCTCCTGCCTTTGGCCAGTGCGTGATCCTGGAGACTGGGGATTGAGTCCCACATCAGGCTCCCTGCATGGAGCCTGCTTCTCCCTCTGACTGTGTCTCTGCCTCTCTTTCACTTTCTCTTTGTCTCTCATTAATAAATAAATAAAATCTTAAAAAAATATTGCCAGATTACCTTCCAAAAGTGTTATAGCAATTTACATCTTCCCAGAGAGATATGTGATTATTTCTCCATACTTTCTCCTGTGTATGATACCTTTTTACATTTTTTCCCAAGTGTCAAATACTTTTCATTACTTGCATTTTAATTTTTGTAACATGTACCAAGGTTGAACATTATTCCCTATGATAGTTGCAATTTATATTTCTTCTATAAACTGCTCATTTATTTGCCTTGTCTGCTTTTTAAAATTGGGTTGTTTTTGTATAATGTATAGGAGCTTTTGTGCATTAGCGATAGTCACCCTTTATCAATGATGTTTTGCAATTATTTTCTCTATTTTTAATTAGTTAAGTGTATCAGTCTTTTCCTTTCTAGATTGCAGGTTTCTTTTTACAATTGTGACCTCATGCATCCCAAGGTTATATAAATATTGTGTATATTTTGTAAAAATATTAAAATTTCTATTGTCTAACAACTGACCACAAGTCCCTTTTAATTAAACAAGCTCAATAAACCAATCCAGAAAGAATCTTAGAAGGTGCTTGTGACAACTCTGCTTTGATGACAGAGGCAAAGAAATCCCAGGGCTTGGTTTTGAAGGGCTTGGCATTATTGCAAGGCTGAAGATCTCGGGAGGGCAGGCACATGGATGAACGGGTCCACTCCTGGAGATCAGGACTCCTGTGGAGAGATCTAGCAAGAATTCTTAGCGTTCCTCAGATGACTCCCTTGGCCTCCCGACACTGCTTCCAAGCAGCTAGCCATGCAGGCTCTGGACCCAAAGTCACGATGAGATCACGTGTGTTGTGTTAAGCTGCAAAACCAAACCACCTTCAGAACCCACGCCTGCATTCCCTTTCTCTTTACTCCCTGAGTACATTTACTCTTTTCTATGCTATTTCTTAGTCCCCAACCCCTGGGTGGTAGCATTTGAAATAAGCTTGTAGAAACATGGAGCAGCAGTGCTGGGGGGTGGCTGGACAGCCTTCCTGACTGGCAGTTCTGTAATCCAAGTTCCAGACGTTTATAGCGTGTGGTGCTGGTTTTTTCCATCCCAGTTGGAGGCTGCACATGTGTGGAGGACCTTGCAGACTCTTCTCTGATTATTTCATTCAGGGACTTATTTCATACAAGGACAACCCTCCCTTACTCATACATCTGACCCTGGATGGGCATAGCTGGCCCCTTTTCCTTTACCAGGAGGGGAGAGTGGCAGTAAAGGGATGGACTAAAGCCAGGAGGTCAAAGCTATAGCTGCTGGTGCTTTATATTTGTTTACATCTTATGTTACCTCCACCACATGTATGAGATAAAGTCTAATGCTTGTACCATGTGGGTCACATCTTTTAAATACAACAGCAGAGGAGATCTAGAAGGGTTTCCGGCGGGCTGTGCAGCACAGGGCCGGAGTAGCCAGCCTCGGAAATGAGCTAGAGCTGGACTTGAATCCTCCACCAACACGGCTAGGCCTGCACTTCAAGAGGATACCTGGACTCACCTCAGAGTGGTGTGAGGAGTCGTAAGTGAGATAATGCATGTCAGGTGCTTGGCAGTGCTGCAGGGGCTCATTAATAAGGGCTCAAATTCAGCACCTTTTTGATTTTAATTTTAAGAAAATATAGCTTTCCTAAGTTCAGTGTATATTGCTTAAAAAGTAAAAACAAAACAAAAAACACCCTCCTCCCCCCAACACATAGAGCAAAAGGCCAACTCTGCTTGATTTCCCAGCCTAGCAATCCTTTTTTTTAAGATTTTATTTATTTATTCATGAGAGACAGAGAGAGAGAGAGAGAGAGAGAGAGAGAGAGAGAGAGAGAGAGAGGCAGAGACACAGGCAGAGGATGAAGCAGGAACCCTGCAGGGAGCCTGATGTGGGACTCAATCCCGGGAGTCCAGGATCACGCCCTGGGCCAAAGGCAGGCGCTCAACCGCTGATCACCCAAGCATCCCCCCAGCCTAGGAATCCTTGAGGTCGTGCATTTCACGCATTAAACATTCTACCCGAAACAGGCCCTCTATGCAATATGAAATGGGTTTTCAGTGCTTTCTGTCTTTGTTGGGAATGTTCTGGTCCTTCAAGTAAGAAACTCAAGTCGAATTAGCTTAGACACAAAGGGTCATTAGGAAACGGTCCAAGGGGCCAGCGAACCTAAGGACAGAAAGGATTAGGCCCTCTTGGCCCAGCTGCCCTTTTATGCTCTCCCGAGCTCATCCTCTCGCTCACTGAACACCGGCTTTCTCTACATCATGAAAAACAGCTGCTCGGGATTTTCAAGCTTTTCCTCTTGGAGCTCCAGCCGTTAGAGCAAGACCACCTTGAGTCGTAATCCCAAATGGCTGGAGCCAGCCCTAGATGAACAGAGTGGAGTCTGAGCGAGCGGTTTCCGGACGCAGCAACTTGTGGAGACTAAGGGGAAGGGGTGGGAGGGGGTGTTGGTAGCCCGCAGGCCCAGGACGGAGGGCAAGCAAACCCCTGGGGGTCCGCCAGACTTTTATGCTCTTCCCCGTGCCTCGTGCCTCGTGCAACCAAAATGCTTCATCTCCGCTCCTGTGAAAATAACCTTCTAGAACTTTCAGGGTTTGGGCGAAAGCACCTGAACTTCAGATAAGCCAATTTTCGCTCCGGCAACTATTCCTAAGTGCTGAGATGAAAACTCCCGCGCCGGGGAGGAAGGTGCGGGCCGGTTACTGGGGCGGGCGTGGGATCAGCTGCACAAACTCCTGCAGGTCAACTTCCAGGTCCGGGTGGACTTTTACCCCCACTCCGCCTCCCCCCCAGAACAGAACCCTTCACATGAAGATAAAAGAACGTACTTGCAGATGCCGACTTAGTGGCAGCGCACAGGTCCAGGCCGTGGGGGGCCGCGGTGCGCCGCCTCCGTCCCCGCTCACCTGCGTCTCATCCCGTGATCTCCACCAGGTGTGGGTAGCACCTGCCCCATTAGTGTCCTACTTCTTCCCTAAACTGTCGTACCACTTTAATCTCATCTGCTTTTCTGGGATACGCCAGATACCATTTTTCCTAGCTCAGTCCACAGAAAGCACGAAAGTCACAGATGGTAAACCCTGTCCCCCCCCGGGAGGCCAGGCTCTGGTGCGGGGCCATCAGCACGCAGTAGCGCCTAAGCTCAAACCCTGTCAATGTGGATCAACATGTTTCTCATATAACTTGTTTGACTAGGAAACAAAAAAACCTGTGCCTTCGGTCCTGGGGAAAAAAAACAAACCAAACCAGAAGCATCCTTTATTTATCCTTTGCCTCAGAAACGGGGAGGGAAATGGATCCCTTTGACGTGGTTTTGTCAACCATAAAATTGATTTTTATTACATAACACATACATACGGTTTTTTTTTTTTTCCATCTAAAAGGCCAAAATATTATAGTTAAGGCCAAACTCCTCTTTGATCGTCCCCGTCCCACTTCCCGTCCGGGCAGATCCGAGTCTGGGATTCAGACTGTGTCCTTCCAGACTTCCTTGCCGCTGGCCCCGGAATCTGTTGGTTTAGCGTCGCTCAGGCCGCTCCCAGGTTCCTTCCGTGCCTTGAACCCCTTAGTCTTCGCCTCCTCTTCGAGGGGCCTGTGTGCCGGAGGCCGCTGCATCCAGATTGGGGAAGCTGAGCCCTCCGCCCTAGCCCTCCTCCCCTGCTCACACAATGCCTTGGGACCAAGAGAGAGGAGACGGGGGACTCCCCGGGGACTGTGCCACAGGCTTCAGCTGCCCCCCGGTACTGCGGCCTCACACATAGGCACTGAGTTTTTTTGTTTTATTTTTTCATTTGTTTTTATGGAAGTTTGATTTGCCAACAGAGTATAACCCTCCAGTGCTCATCTCATCAAGTGCCCTCCTCAGGGCCGTCACCCAGTCACCCTATCCACCCCCCCACCTTCCCTTCGGCAACCCTTTGTGTTTCCCAGAGTTAGGGGTTTCTCATGGTTTGTCTCCCTCTTTCCCCACTCAGTTCCCCTCCTTTCCCCTATAATCCCTTTCACTGTTTCTTATTGTCCCGGATGAGTGATGTTTCCACAAAGGCCCCCAGAAGGTTCTTCCCAGTGTGAGCTCTGGGTCAGCTCAGGTAGTGACAGGGCTCTGGGGAGCACCTCCTGGTGGCTTCAGGGGGACGGTCAGGGCTCCCATGGAGCTCCTGAGGAGGGGAGTGGATTGAGCAGGGGGACACCACAGAACCTGCTCTTCTGACCGAGGCTCCGACTGTGACAAGGCTTCGGTGGAAGTCCAGAGCTCTGATGAAGTCGATGTCGGCATTTTTCTCTTTGCCACTGCTTGGGCTGCTTTTGTGCAGTGGGTGTACGGACGGTCTCCATCAACACCCGTGTGGCCACGTGCACAGCAAATGCCCCAGCCCACGGGGACGGCAGTTATTCACCTCTGTTGAGCGTCATCATTCCCGGAGAAGACCTAGAGTTGCCAGGTCTTTCGAATTTTAGTAGAATCTGGAATTCTGGTATTTGGATGCATCTTCCACATTTTAAATGGTACATTATTAATAACTGCTTCAATTAAAATCAAAATATTGTCCTCAAAATAACACAGCCGTGGCAAAAAGACTGGTTTGGCGCAGCAAGTCTTACGGGTGCTATCACTGCTCTGTGAACTGTTCCTCCACAAATCTTTTTTGTGGCGTCTACGTTGTGCCAGGGCATGGACTCACGCTGCAGGGCTGATGGGGACTCGCCGCCCCAAGCACTCCCTCCCTCTCTCCAGTCCAGCAGCAGCGGTGGGAACCTCCTTGCGTCGCCACTCTGAATAAAGGCTGCCTGTCCACGTACCCAATGGCTAGTTTTAATTAGCACAAGGTGAGAGATCCGGGTTTAAGAGGCTCATTTAGAGTCCCTGGCTTGGGGTGCATATGTGGGGGGCAGCTATACAAACTGGTGACTAGGGTAGGAGCAAAAGGCCTTGGGGCAAAGGACCAGGCAGCCAGCTTCTGACCTGCATGAAAATCACTGGGGGCAGATCCCGACAGATTCTTCTTTTTTGGTTTATTCGCTTATATGGGAGAGCAGATCCTCTAGTAGCTTTGGAGAAAAGGTGCGTGGGAGGCAAATTTGTGAGATCTCACTTTTCTAAAAATGTCTTTGTGATACTTCACACTTGGCCAAGAGTGAGCAGGTGAGAGATCTTTCTTTCAAATCTCAACATACTTGCCTCACTGATTTCCAACTTTCAGTGTTGCTACTGAGAAGTATAAAGCTTTTGGATTTCTAATCCTATGTGACCAGTTTGTTATTTTGGGGAGCTTCTCTTGGTCCTCGTGTTTTGAAATTTCAAGATGGCGTGCCTTGGGGGATCCATTTCTATTTATTGTGTTGGGTACCCCACCACCCTTTCATTCTGGAAACACATTTCCTGATTTCTTCTCAATTTTTTGTTCTTTCTCAAGTTCCTATTACTTGGATAATGAATGTCCTGGTCTGATCCTAATCTTCTATCTTTTCATTTGTTTTCTCTATTTTGGGGGTTATTCTCTTAATTCTAGCTTCTAACCCTTCTACTGAACTTTTAATTTGGGGAGTAGTTTCATGTTCTTCAAACATTCTTTTCCAATAGCATTCTACCCTCGGTCTAAGGATGATTCATTTTTTTCTCTCATCTCTCTGGAGGTAACGATTGTTTTCTGAAGCTTCCCTTAGTCTCTGATTCTTCCAAGTTGTTGGCTTCCGGCTTTCCATTCAGGTTGAGCAGAGGTCAGGTCACTCTTCGTTGACTAAAGAGCCGACAGATTGCTGAGTGAGAGTTTCACCTTAGGGCCCTGGTCCTCAATCCTGGCGGCAGGGTGGAATCACCTGGGGGGGCTTTAAAAAACACTGCCGCTCCAGAAATGCTCATTTTATTGGTTTAGAGTATGATCTGGCTGTAGGGGTTCTGAAAAGCTCTCTCCTGGTGCTATTACTGAGCAGCCCAGACTGAGAAGAACCACCCAAGGGCGCTCCAGCTGAACCACTTCATTGATGATCTTTAGATCTTTTTGGCCCACGAGGCTCTCTAGGTACGACTCTTCATATTCTCCTGTATGCGCGTGTTCATTGGATCCCGTTTTTGATCTGGTACCTTTACTGTCAACTGGGGTGGATTGTGTCTTCCAGTCTAGGGGCTATTTTCACCTTCTGAGGATAAACTGATAGGCTTCTGCAGGGTTGCAGCTGTCCAGCTGAAAATAAAATGAAACAGGGAGGAATTTTATGGATCTAATGCCTTTTTAAACAGCTTTCCACTAGTAGTATTTTAGGCTCCTTTCCCTCCACATCACTTCCAAAGGACATGCCTCTGCCAGTCTTCAAGCCCTCAGGGTACTTCACATGTCAGCTGAAGGGGTGGATCATTTCTCCCCTTGCAAAATTAGAATTCAGCTTTTTTCACTTAGGTGTCCAAAATTCTGGTGCTAGCAAGCTCTCTGCCAGTCTTCCCAGTGTCAAGGGGAGTTGGGACTTAAAAAACAAAAAAAAAATCCTTTACTGTATTTTCAGTGGCGTGTTACAGGAGCATGCAAAATCTGATGTGTTCAACTGGTCACTCTTACCCATAATAACGGCTATCATTCTTTATGACGCAAAGCTCACTTTCTCATATGAAGTTTTTCCATATTTTTTTCCAGAAAAAAAAAAAAAAAAGAAAGAAAAGAAAAGATAACAGGGATTCCTAGCGAAAACAATCAAAACATAATGAAACCATGGCCCTAGCAAGGATACTGGTGCTTTATTGCTCTTGTTGTCGAATGAGGCCCAGAGGAGGGAAGAAGGAAGTCAAAACGGTGGTTCTTGGTCACGGAGAAGGGAGCGTTCTGGGTCTTGGCGTCCAGAGGTAGGCCTGGGCTCCTAAGGTTTGGCATTTGGATACTAACCAGCAGGTCCTGCACCTGTATGGTGCACGATCACATTTTAGTTGTCCCGTGTAGGGAAGTGTGAACTTTTAGCTTCTTTTGCAACATTAGCATATGCGATTGTGGCCTGGGATCTTGCAGGACCTCAACCAGCAGGAGCCGGGCTGCAGCTGCCCCCTTAGGTGGTAGAGGACGGCATCATGCACTGGGCCACCTGCCTGGCCTCCAAAGGCATTTGGATTTGCAACTTTGGGGATGTGGTTCGAGTTTTTAAAAAGTAACAACAGCAGCAGCAATCCTATTCATGGCAGAAAAACCCTACTTAAGTCAGAAAGAATTAAAACATTTATTGGGCATAAATATATTACATATACACTACGATACAGTTAGGTATTACATAGAGCATAGTATTTGCAAAATCTATACATTAAAATTGATATGGCAGTTTTAATACAATGTATATGAAATAGTCTAAAATTTACAATACAGGAAAACATGATTATTTTTTTTTCTCCTAAAGTTGAAAAGCTTGGAATGTATGTCCAACAGTGAGGTAAAACATTTTGTCTTTCAATTTAAAGAACTGTGCAAGGATAACATTCAAACACATTCAATTAGGGCACTTTTCAATTTTGACAGGAATACTGAATTACTGTAGCCAACAAAACATAGTTAGAAAATGCCAACATTTCAAGTTGATAAGAACAAGGCAGATAATATCAAACAAATCTTTTAAAAAACTTTTCTTTTGAAACAATTTCTTTGAGGACAAAGGGCAGTTTGCTTCACATGATTGGAATTTCTTGTGCCAGGGAGGAGTCTGACATACAGAGCATTGGAAGCCAGCCACTCACTCATTCCTACACATCGCAAAAGGGCAAAGAAATAAGGTTAATATGACACTTTATTTTATTGTTCGTGTGTAACGGCAATATATATATAGCTATGTATCAATGTCACATATACATATTTGTGATAGAAAACCACACCAGATGGAGCAGTAATTTTTTGACTGGAGGGATTATAATGAATACCGACTCATGGAGAACAATAAAATAAAGTGCTGTCAGCTGGTATGTGACACACTTCAGCTTTCTGGTGTTCAACAGGATGAAAATCTCAAAAATATGATAAAGTACTCCTAGCAATCGTGGCCTAACATATTATTGCATTTAAAACATTTCAACCAATTCTGAGAATTTCTTCATAGCAGCAGTTCTGAAGTGTTTCCAAAAAGGGCCTCCCCCCGCCCCCCGCATACAGAGATTTTGTACTCAGTTGAATCTTCATTGCTTAAAAATAATGCCTTTTCCCCACTTCCCACCCACTCCCCTCCCCCTTCCCCGCCCCCCGCCAAACACCTGCACGAGATGGGTCTCAGAAAATGCAGATGCAATGTTATTAGTGGGTCATAATGCATAATTAAATAGAGGGCTGAGTTTTTGGAAGGCCAGAACTTTGGCAAAAATATATTTACCTTGATGCCATCACTTTGCAAGGCTAATTAAACTAATTATTATAGTCAATAACAAAATACAAAACTCTCTAGTACTTACTACATCAATATAGGCACACAGAATAATTCATTGATCTTAGCACTTTCTTTCAAGAGATGATTATGGTTTTTTGGGTACATGTAAACGTTTCAATCACTGATAATGGATTTTTTTTGTTTTTTGGCATTTAATGCACTAGATGCTCTTATCTTTTAAAAACACAAAAAAGTGTCAGAAGATTGATAATACTACAGATGTTGCCAAGGAACAAACTGACCTAAAATTACAAAAGTATAAAACACACAAAAAAAATAACATGCTACAAGGGAAAATTAGTACATAAGTACATTTAAAAAATTTTACAATAAATAAAGATTGCACTGTAATTGGCATTTTAAAGTACTGAATGCAGAATATAGTATAAATAAACCAAAAACAAAATAATGTTGGTTTCCCCATGACTTTGGTATGGGAATATTATAAGCTAGTATAGGATACTGCATCTTAAGACAACATAGACCAAGCACAAAATCGCTATGATCAAGAAAAACCAAGTAGCAAAAATATACAAAAACAGAAGCAGGGGGATACACTGTGTCTGTTGCACCCTTTTGGAATATATTTGCACCTCCAACTCTTAAATGTCCCTGAGGTACGCGAACATTATGGACTTTATATAAATAATCCAATGACTTTGGGTTAAAATTGATTATCTCATGACTCAGAATAAACATGCAAGAGTAACACTTTGCACTCCAATAGCACCTGTTGATCAAGGATCTCAAAGCACTTACAAACATTAGAATCCCCATTTTATTTTATTTCATTTTATTTTTAATGCACGGGA
This sequence comes from Canis aureus, assembly GCF_053574225.1. Classification (NCBI taxonomy): domain Eukaryota; kingdom Metazoa; phylum Chordata; class Mammalia; order Carnivora; family Canidae; genus Canis; species Canis aureus. The sequence continues at coordinate 41,309,339 of NC_135641.1, read as the reverse complement.
AACTGAGGCACAGAGAGGTAAAGTGACGTGTTCAGGTCACGTAGCAAGTTAGTGACAGATCCAGGGAGAGAATCTAGGCTCCTTCACCCCCAAACATCATCCCTCTCCACACACACGGCCAGGTCATCCCCACAAAAGTAGGAACTACAAATTTAGAGGACTCTCTTTTGGGTTTTATCAGTTTTGATCCGCTGTTAGATCACCATGATGTGCACTGAATTAAGGGACTGAAATTCAATCACTTCGTTGATACCTCAAAGAACAGCCTAACGGCAAATCTTTCCAAAAACAATGAGCTGACATGTAAGAAGATTGCTCACAATTAGTGTAAATCATGGACAATGGGCAGAGGCACTAAACTGTCACCAGTTCTCGTCATATAACTCTGGTCAAACAACAACAGAATATAATAACTCTAGTGATTAGATTAGAAGTAGTTATACACAAAGACAAACACACAAGTTAAAGCAGCTTTTAAAATAGCCGAACAAGGAAACAACTAACTATTGCACAATGCCCTCTTAAAGTTACTGCTATGAATCGCTGGGGGAAAATCGACAATGCTCCATCATTTACAGGTGCATTTTGGTTACTTGATTTCTTAGGCAGCTCATAGTGTTAAAATCATAAGAAATACAGATGATTAAAACGTTTTAGATTAAAGTACACATTTTGATCGGAAGGAGCTAAACACAGTTAAATAACTGAGTGACAGAAGGGTTGTTTAGGGCAGCCTTATCTGAGTGAACACATCTTCTGTACGTTGTTGCTGTTGTGGCTGTAGTTGTGTGGTAAATACTATGACAACACTGAAATCCTCGACCTGTAAGTACACACACTGTGATTCACGTTCACAGATACAGATGGTCAGGACAAAAGAAGTGACTGGTGAATATAAATTACTGAACCGTAACATGGAAAAAAAAAAAAAAAAAAAGGCTTGCAAAAGACATCAGTGAGAACGGAATAAAGGCAAATCTGAAAATTTAAAAGAAAACATAAGAAAGCTAGCTTTTGGTATCTGGTTTGCTTTTCTTCTTTTTTTTTTTTCTTTTTTTTTAAAAAAAAAAATCCAGTTTAATCTCTTCCTAGTTTTGCATTTCAAAAAGGTGCACCAAAACACTGATATTTTATTTTTTCCTAGCTAAATCTGTAAAACAAGAGAAGTATATAAATCAAAGAACAGAAGGGCTTAAAAAGGGGAGTATCTGAATAAATGTGTGTATTAAAATGTGTAGAATTAAATTCATACCTCTAGTTTTGTTGGGTTTGTTTACTTCATTAAGAAGTACTGTAATATAAAGGCAAATAAAATGGACAAAGTTGCGAAGCCAACCACAATGAGGGCTGCAAACTGTTCATCAGTAGGCATCATGCTCTTCATTTTGGGATCGTCTAAGCTCCCCGTGTCCCCTGTAAGCATGACCTCACTTCGTTGTAATACAAAAGCCGCAGAGGGGCTGAAAGCTCCGCTTAGCTCCTGAGAGGTGTCTAAACAGCGGCGGCACACACACACGCGGAACCTGTAGTCTGTGTTGGTCTGGAGGCCTGAGATTTGGAATGTTGCTTCTTCTCCCTTGTATACCTTCAAACAAACAAACAAAAGTCCTGGTCAATTCATTTGTAGCAACATTGTGGTCTCTAACGTAATAATCTGGTAACACCAGGGGCCTGGTGGACCAGGCTAGTATTACTCCATACTGACCGTAACAACAAAAATTGTGTAGAAAGGCATTTCTCCTAAAGAAGGTGTGCCAACCCATTGTGAACCAAGAGAATTCAGAATGTGGTGATACTAGGTGTAAGTAATATACATCTAATGAAATACTTTAAGCACTCGTGATCTTGTTTCACAGAACAAATTCGTTTTTTTTTTTTTTTACACAGAACAATTAAAAACGGTTGTGCAAGCAATAAAATGCCAAGTTTCGGTGGGATGATTCTGACAGTTGCGTATACCATGTAACAGCACACCATGAAGATATCCCAAAGTACACACACTTCTTTCTATAATTAGCTTGGCCTGTTCTAGAAGTTCATATAAGTGGAATCCTACTTCATGCCCGTGCTTGTGCTTACAAGACTCATCCATGTTATGGATTCAGTAGTTGTTCCTTTTACTGTGGGGTAGTGTTCCATCACCGACCTGTACTTCGGGGTGTCCATTCTCTTTTTGATGGATATTTGTATTTTTTTCCAGTTTGGAGCTTTTATATAATAAGACTGCTATGAGGATTTTTGTATAAATCTTTGAGGACTTCTGTTTTTTGAACAAAATACCTAGGAGTAGGAGTGCTGAGTCACAGGGAAAGTCTATATATAATTTCCCAAAAATGGTTTTCCCAAGTGATTCTATCACTTTGTACTCCCGCCAGTGGAGTATGCGAGTTCAGGTTGCTCCACATCCTCATCAACATTTGTTACTGTCAGTCATTTTCATGTTAGCCATTCTGATGGGTGATAATGCCATGTCATTTGCATTTGCCTGATGCTTAATGATGTTTCCAACCTTTTCACGTGCTCTTTGGTCATTCATGGATCTTCTTTTGTGAGGAGTATTTTCAAGTCTTTTGTTAATTTGTAGGAGCTCTTTTTGTAATCTAGATATGAGTCCTTTGTCAAGATACGCATTGCAAATATCTTCTCCCAGTTTTGTGGGAGATATTTGCCTAATTGTTTTCTTGAAAACATGTTTTTTGATACAGTCCAATTTATCACAAATTAACACAAATAATTTAATGGTCTATTCTGGTCATACAGAGAGTAAACACTTAAGAAAATCCTCCTACCCCCACCCTGCCCCATTACAGTTCTGGGATAATTTCCTTCCCTTTGTTAACTCTGATATAATCACCATGAGGCCTACCATTACAGGGACTTGAAAACTACCAGTTTACTTAGTTTCCATCACCCTTTGAGTTGACTGAAGCTAATGAGTCTATAAGGAAGGATGGGAGGTCTCATAAGGTTCTTGTGTCAAAGTGATAAGTGAGATTCAAAGTTAGAGAAAATGATAACCACAGTAAAATTACATAAAGATTCATGGCTTAAATGAGAGTCAACGAATAAAGACAAGAAAACGGTACCTGGAACTCAATCAAATCAGTAAGAGATTTGGCTGATGAACAGTTAAAGTAAAACTGACTCCTTCCCGTATGAGTGGCCCTGAGCGTCTATAAAGCACTTAAGACATGCCTCGTACCTAGTCACTGCAAGTAAAAGTAAGCCATTCTACTACTTAGAATTTTAAAACACCTCCAAGAATATTACTAAAACAGCAATTAAACGTGACAGGCGTAAGCATTTTCAACCGCTACAGGCTGACTTGGTAAAGCTGTCAATTTTAAGCATTAATACAAATCCCCTAGAAAATACCAAGTATATCCGATCGTCTCAGTGTTGTCTGAAACACTCGCCAGCTATAAGGTGTTTTTAAAGCCTGGTGTGTAAACTTCTACCAAAGTGCACTGGCCATGCATTTAGTGTTGGGCAAAAGGGCCTCACAGTTTAGAAAGGGACCCAACTTCTAATGTTTAATTGATATTTAACCTTTTTCTTACGATTTTTTCCCCTCTCTCCTTTTCAAACTTTACAAGTAGACTTTAAGTGTCTTATCATACTTTTGTTTTGTGCCAAAGTGCGAGAAAACCAACTGTCTGTTTCTTATGCTTACCCAGATTCAACTTTGCTTTTGCTGTTCCATTTGTAAGATTTTTAAGCATGCTCGCTGCTCCCCCTGAGTTACCCGATTTCTTTAAAGAGTGTAGCAAGAGCACTGGCACCTGGAGTCCTAGACAGAGCGAGGCTGGAGCAGCAACCAAGCATGAAGGAGTTGTAAGAAGACCCCCCACCCCGTGGTACTGAGACCACTCTTTCCTTACTGTTCCAAAGATGAGTTAGTTAAATGCATGGTTTAAGACGAGCTTGCTGTTACGGTGATTGCCCCCAGGCCACACCCTGCCAACTATACCACGATGGAACCATCTATGAATTATTTCCCGACACGTGAGTGGTCTCAAGAAAACAGTGGTATATATTTATTTTTCTTTAAAGAGCTCTTTTAACTGTGAATTTTTTTTTTTTTTAAGATTTTATTTACTTATTCAGAGAGGCAGAGACACAGGCAGAGGGAGAAGCAGGTTCCCTGCTGGGAGCCCGATGTGGGACTTGATGCCAGGACTCCGGGATTACAACCTCAGCCAAAGGCTCAACCACTGAGCCACCCCCAGGTGCCCTTGCTCTTTACTTTCTTAATCTAGATTTAATTTCTCAAGTTAAAATGCTCGAGTTGCTATTTTCTGAGAAAAGTCTTATCTTGGAAATTGCTGGGACTGCTCCTGAAGGGAATGATTTTCAGCCCACGGGACCAGCACACCAGTTTGATAAAGATGATCCCTCCACCCTTGCCATCCGAACTTTGGGTTCTCATCTGCAATGTCTCAGAAAACAATGCATTGTGATTCTACGGTGTAAGTTAGCACTGGAGTATTTATTAAGTTGGGGAGAAGCTGCCAGCTATACCTCAAGCTGCAAGATTTCCTGCTCTACCTCCTTTCATCGATTCTTCTGGATGCCACACCTCTTGAAATATTTGTCTGCACTTCTCAAAGGGTGAAAGACTGTAGCTGTTGGAGCTCTCCTCTGTGCAACCCTGGGGAACTGGGTCTGGTCTGACTGGGAGGCCCTGGGCAGATTCTTCTCAAGCATGGAAACTGGAATCAGGATCCCAGGTCTAAGTCCTTGCTCTGTTACTTTCTAGTTTGTGAACTGAGGGAACTAACGGCTTTGAGTCTTAGTTTTTCTCCTCTTTAACATGGAGATAGTAACCTAACCTAATCCTAAGGAGGGTCCAGGGTTAAATGAGAAACTGGATGTGAAGAGTGCTCTGTGAGGCAATACCCTGAAGGTGAGCCAACTTTGTGAAGTGTAATCCTCCTGATTCGAGATAAACTGAGGATTGGAGAGGCTGTTCATCTCTTAAGGACTTACGAGAAATAATGGCAGGGGTAGCCCCCCGATGAAATCCCACTCCTAACTCAGACACCTGTGCTCACCATTGGAACTTCCCGAGCTTTGCTTCTCCCACTGCCTTTGGTCGGTAGTGACACCACCACCCGACCTCCGCGCTAGTCCTAGTCTAACCACCACAGTCCGACCTGGGGTCCAGTTCTCTGCGCCTGGACCATCCCAGTTCCTGCTGTCTCAGAAGGAAGACACTGCCTTTCCTTTATGTGGTACAGAAGCAGTTCCTCCACTCTATTTGTGCCAAGCCAAGGCTTGGGCAGTGTTTCTGTGATGTGGCCTCTGAATTCCTGCCATCAAACAATGACCTTGTTGTAGAAAACCAGCTAAAAACCTATCCCCACAGATGTTCTGGAGACTTTTGGAAAATGGGTGGCTATAGATGTTCACTTACGTCTATTTAAGTGAATCCTATGGTTTCCAGAATTTGCATAGCTAGAGCTTTTGAAGAAAGCTGGCCCAGTAGTGTATTTAATTTCTTAGGAACCCAATTCATGGAATCTTGAATAGTGACTGCATATATTCATTTTGATGGCTCTGCTCAACTCTAACTCCCTGGAATGAAGATCTCAGGAAACATATTTAGAGAGAAAAGGAATGCAACTTTTCTTATACCATTTGGCTAAAAGCTTAATGAAGGAAACATGGATATCTAATTGAAAGGAACTTTCTTAATGACAAGTCCAATTAAAACTTTGGGTAAAGGAAAAACATTTGCAAATTAAACACTTTCTTGTAGTTTTAATTGGCACAGCTCCCCTCTTACGAGCAGTGCCAACACAAAAAAATCTTTTAAAAAAACACGACCCACATATTGAGTGTGGGACTGTGGTCTATAACCACCACAGCAAACAGCACCACGGATGGCCTGGGCTAAGGAGATGCTCAGTGAATGTTCTCTAACTAGAACCCTCAACTACTTAAGAATGGATATTCTTATACCACAGGGCTTGAAAAGAGAGGATAATTACCAGAAACAAATGTACAAACCACAGAGGTAACCGAAAAGAGTGTTCAGTACAGGGGTGCAGCCCTCATGGCAAAAAAAAATAAATAAATAAAAATAAAAAATGGAAGCATTAAGTTGTTCTCAGTGTATTGGTAGAAAACAGTTTCTAATATATTTTAGAAATAACAATGCTGTTTAAAGCCTTTTGGATTCTTAGGAAAAATGAAAACAAGTCCCAATAACCCCCTCTTTCCCCGAGGATTCTGGTTCCTGAGGTTTGAGCTAATGGACTTGTTTTGGTGTAAACAGTCACAGGCAGGGGAATCACAAGACCACAAGTTCATCCGTCTGCCACATAGCTGGGCCTCTGCTGAAGTGACTTTTCACAGGACCCGGGCAGCTCTCCACTTCAGGATGGCAGGCCGTGGCCTGGTGTCCCTTTATTTTCATTCATTTTGACAGAGGCACCATTATGGGTTTTTCCTCCTGCCTCAACCCAATTTAAAAGGCATGGCTCCATGTAAGACTGTCTTTATTGAAGTAACCAATCATAATATCGCAAGAAGTGTATCAGCCATATTATTTTTATAAAGACTATTTTTCTGTTCTTGATTTGATGTACATTTTAAAGTAATTTTGACATGTTTATTCCAACCAGGAGGATTTACAGTAATACCCAGATAACTAAAATGAAGAATCTGCGACCGACCCTGAATTCAGAACAACATCCTGTGTCGTTGGAATCCTTTCTCCCAGCAAGTCTTTGGGGAGGATCTCTGGAGGCCCGCATCGGGGCCAATGCCTGTCTCTATTAACGATGCCTCTCTCCTGGACTGCAAAGGGAGACATAACTGTACAGCCTCATCGCTCACAAAGCATGTCCTCATTACTGACGGGGCTGAAGCTCACGGGGACCCTGAGCTAGAGGATGAGTAGCCCAGCTTTTGCCACACAGCAGCCAAGGTTCAGTGAGGTGAATTAATTCTTCCAATATCACATGACTGTGGGATACCCCCAGCTCAAGAGGGAACCCACCGACCTGCAATATTACCCCCTCTGCAGAAGGTACAGGTACGGGTGTTACTAACGTGCTTCTGGAGGGTCTGCTGTTTTCACCCCAAAGGGCCTATCAGCTCTGAGAGCACTGACCATGCTCTTGTGTTATATGCCGGGCATCCCTCATAGTACGAGTACTTAACCATTTCTCAATAAACCAGGGTCCTATGCCCGGGCTCCATGAAACTGAATATGTATTTGTCTCATGAATTTTAAATGGATGTAGGAGCACTTTTCTGATGGCCTTCATCAGCTATTTTTAAAGGAATCTAAAAATCTCAGAAAGTTAAGAATCTGTAAAATGACAGCTTTTAAATACCCCTATGTTGATCTATTATTTTGCTCTGGGTTAGGACCCTTTATTCAGGCCAAAATTAAAAACAAAACCAAAAAAAAATTATAAAAACCCAAAAACCACATTAGGGAACTGAATTGAAAGCCAATGAGAAATACGTAAGCCACAAGACTTTCAAATAGTTGTATTAAAAGAAGAACTTTCCTCATGGTACCTAATGTGATGCCATAAAGAAGCATTTTAAGTCCCAATACTATATTCTAAAAATGACACAAAATGAAAATTTATACAGAGATGCCATCAAATTAACTGTCAAGGTCCATAAATTTGCAGATGCTTTAAAGGTTTTCTTAATGCAACAAATCTTAGCACCAAGAATTTTAACGACCTGCCACAAATCTTGTTTCCCTAATAATTTGTTAGTTTGTTGCTCTTTTCTCAACTTCGTTAACTATTCTCTGTAAAAGTTCTTGCAGTGTGAACAGGGATATGAATGTGAATACTCTTGCTTTACATTTTTACATACAGATCACACTCTGTTATATCTTGTGAAAAAAAAAAAAAAAGTCACCTGTATATACATACAATTTTCAGCCTTTTCCAGAATAGAATGCTTCATAATTAATAGTGTCTGAAAAGAAGTTTTAAGCTTCTTGGAAAAAAACATTTATTAATGGCAGAAAAGCCTAATTAATATATGTAAGCATTCTAACCTAGAGTACAATCGTGGGTGAGGACTCACTACTTTAATAAGAGATTGTTTTATAATTAAGGCCAGCTGCTCGCTTCCTATTGTGATAACTGAACAAAAGAAAGCTAATAAGCTAGAACCAAGGTGAAGTTAAAGTCAATGTTTCAAGCAAAACATCAGAGAAAGCCTTGGTGCCGTACTTGCCTGTAAACCCAAGTCTGGGAAGCAGAAAGACACCCCCCCGCCCCTTACAGGGGATTTTTTTCCCCACCGAAGTTACACCCTTGTAACCCTCCCCCCCTTACTCTTCTGTCACCACCACAGCTGTAAGTAACCCTGTTCCTTGAAACCGCCTCTTTCACGTATGCAAGAAGCAGTTACTGAGCGCCAGAGCTGAGAAAACACAAACGAGCACCGCCAGCCCGTGCGTGAGTGGCTGCTTCTGGCTGAGGCTGGGACCGAGCACACAGTGCTCCCTACGAGCGCGGGGTACACGCTCGGCAATAATTACCTCCCATTTTCTTTTGCTTTGCTTCTATGTGTTCAGAGCCTGTTATCTCTGGACCATAATGATTTTAACCATTACTCTGCACCCATAATAGAAAGAGGCTTGATTCCCTATTTCATGTTCAGAACAAGTGAATGAAATACTCAAAACATCATGTTTAAGTTAATGCTTATTGAATAGGGAGAAGCACAGAAACGGAGTACAAAGAGTTCCTGACTCAACTCTGGCTTTTTATGTACCACTACCCAGCTTAATCGTTTCTTGGGAAATGTAGTAAACACACGGTTACGTAAAGAATGCTAATCCCCATCCACTGAGCCTGCCCCGAGGTACTATGTTCTCATCTATTTCCAACAAGAAACTCGTTTATAACTACAATGAGAAATTCTGAGGTATACACATGGGATTATGTACCATATTAGGATTGATATGTCCATGGGTCTAAATATATAACATTAAGAAAACTAAAAACTTTTAAAAAAATTTAAAGATACTAAGCAATCTCTACTCCCAACATGGAGCTTGAACTCACGACCCTGAGACTGAGAAATCACATGCTCTCCAGACTAAGCCAGCCAGCGTTCCCAAACAGCTGATGAAAAAGAGCTGACCTGATGATAAGATCTAAACTACTGAATGGATTTACCTGTTTTAGCAATGCTTGCAATGTATAGCTACTGATCAAATAATGCTGCTTTTTCAATGTCAAACAGCAATCACTATCGTTTAAGCAGCAGAACATTTTTCTAAGAACAGGTGGAAAAGCATGGTGCGTGGATAGAACGTTTGTAAAATAACAATGACGAACATGCAATGAATGTACTGTTTGGACATGAATCATTCTTAGGTATGATAACCTTAGGTTAAACCATAGGCTGTGAGATCCTGTAACATTTTATCTTTTAACCATTATCACATTGCTGTGGAATAGGACAATGCTACTGGCATTAAGATGACTAAATCCAGTAGGAAAAACCCTCTGCTCGCTGAGCTGAGACCATTTTTCTGGTGAGCTGAAACAAATACATGAAATTATTTACTCTGAAATGGGATATGCCTTATAGAATGAGATTGGGAAGTCAGACGATACACCAGTGTTTTGCTCTTACAGAGGAATGATGGAAACTGGATGACATCATCCACAGATGTTAATCAATACTTGGTAGATGTCATAGTTAAAAAAATACAGGTTTTTTTGCAAAGTGTAGCTAAAGCAATTCATTCTAGGTTTTTTTGTTTTTTTTAAGATTGAGAGCACGAGCAGAGTGAGAGGCGGAGGGAGAAGCAGACTCCCCACTAGCAGGGAGCCCGAAGTGAAGCTCAATCCTGAGAGCCCAGGATCGTGACCTGAGCCCAAGGCAGACGCTTAACCAACTGAGACACCCAGACGCCCCACAATTATATTCTTTTATCTGATTCTTTGTTAACAAAGTACATGAAATGTACCAAAATTTTGTTTTATACATTTACAAGTATTCTTTATTATTAAGTAAGGAATGTGAGCCAGCAATTTAACAAAAACTCCGAATCAAATTATTTTCTACCTGTTTTGTATATCTGGAGCCTCTAGAGCTAAAGAGGCAGATCTTTACAAATTGCTAATATTTTAGAAGACAGTTACTGAGTTTGACACACGCACGCCTCCATTAAAAGTTCTGGTAAGGAATGGGCCTCACCTTTTCCTTAGTGTAATGGTTCATATCCTGATTTCACAAAAATAGTTACTGAGTTCCTGGAAACACGACCGAAACCGATGGAGTATCTGAACCTTTCATAGCCAGTGACTGGTAATGTGTAGTTTTGGAAGAATTAAGGACCAAAAAGTGTTGTGAAAAATAATAAAAGCAAATTCTTTATCTGGCTCTATTCCTGTTACATTCTCTCTTGCATGGGTTTTTCATGTGATCTCTATAGCCTTGCTGACTCATATGATGGTTCTTGAGCTCTCACCTCACACCTACTGAATCAGAATCTGCATTTAACAGATTCCCGGGGATTCCCTGCATATTAAAGGGTGACAAACAGTGATACCTGGAGCTGCTGAATCCCAGGCCTCAAGAGCTGATAAGTCACAACCCTTCTTCTGTTATAACTCCTATAGAAAAGGCAGATGGGTGGGGGGCCCTAGGGGGCTGAGGCAGTTAAGCATCTGACACTTGATCTCAGCTCAGGTCTTTTTTTTTTTTTTAAAGGCTGGGGTTGGGGGGAGGCAGAGAGAGAGAGAGAGAGAGAGAGAGAGAGAGAGAGAGAGAGAGAGACTGCCAAGCAGGATCCATGCCCAGTGCAGTGAGGAGCCCGTTCCCAAGACCCTGAGATTATGACCTGAGCTGAAATCAAGAGTCAGATGCTTCACCTACTGGGCCACCCAAGGGCCCCTTAGCTCAGGCCTTGATCTGAAGGTCATGGGTTCTGGCCTAACCTCTTGAAAAGAAAAAAAAGGCAGGACACAGGCTTCAGCAGTTCAGCTGAAATTACTTCTCTATAGTCAAACCATTGGCCCCTTGGTTTTCAACTGCATAAAGATTTTGATATTTGTCAACATTACTGCCAATATCAAATACAACTATGGAATTTAAAGTTCTTTATAGGGTCATGCTTGAGAACTGAAGATTTAATACCTCCACAGACAAAATGTAAACGAGGGCATATAAATGAGTACACGTCAGGCAGATTCTATGGCTGATTTTTAAGAAAAATGCCGCTCACCAGTCACTGAACTGTTCATGGCAAGAGGCAGAGGCTTGACTGATAAGCCGCACGTGTGCCATACATACTGGTTCTTACCTGTTTGTACTCAGATTCTCTTCCAACCAATACCTGCAGAATGTAGTTGACAGGGTCACCTTTCATGGGTGGTACCGTCTCCCATAAAATTTCACATGAATTTCCTTCCAACTGTGTCACTCGAGGTGCTGAAATACAAACCCACATGTCCAAGCTCAAAACTCAAAGTATCACAATAACCGCCCACATTTTGGTGATATGGAAGAGGGGGAGTGCTTGTGTCCACTCAGACACAGGGGCTTGCCCAGCCCCCTGTAACACCTGCACTGCACCCTTGACACAGCACTAGCAAGCTATTGGTGAAAAAATCCTGTGCTCTTTATCCTAGTAATAACTCCTTGGCCTGGATTGCATTTTTGTTAGGTTTTCTTTTCTTTTCAGATTTTATTTATTCATGAGAGAGACACAGATGCAGAGACACAGGCAGAGGGAGAAGCAGGCTCCCCGTGGGGAGGGAGCCCGATGTGGGACTCGATCCCAGTACTCTGGGATCACACCCTGAGCTGAAGGCAGACGCTCAACCGTTTTTTTGTTAAGTTTGTTATGTTTTCAATAATATTGAACATGTTCTATGATGAGGCCTTGAGCTGGAGACATTTGGAGAATGCAAAAATGGGGACGTAAACTCTGCTTTCAAGGGAATTAAGATTGAGTTGAGGAACGGGGCAAGCAAGGTAGGAGACAAATACAAAGAGAAACATCACGTAAAGGAGAGTAAGCTGGGGTGTACGAACAAAGTGGGAAGGAGAGTCTCATCTGTGTGTGAGGCTAAGGAAGGTTTGAGGAGCATGTGACGTATGAGAGTAAGTCCAAGAGAATGGCCAGCATTGAGAGAAAGCCTTTAAAAATCAAGTTATCTCATATTTACATATTTTTTTAGTTTATTTTTCACCTGTTGGACTCATAATTCTGGCTTAGAGGAAAGTTGTATTAGTTGGTAGTAAAGCATTACAACGTTAAGGGAATTTTAAAAGATTTTCTCATAGCTTATGCTATATCTCTATAGCTTAATTCAATACCTGGTATTTTATTACTTTGTAACCAGAACGCCTAACTCCTTTCTGAACTCCCTTTACTCTTCACATTTTTTTAGAGGGGGTGGTTTCTGCTTGCAATTCTGTACAACACTGTTTCAGAGAAATAAAGGTCTTTTTAAAAATAAGTTGCAGTTAGTTGGCCAAAACACCATGCAATTTATGGAAAAAAGATAAGGGATCTTTATCAGACAAAACGGTCTTCCAGCCAAGACAACAATTTCCTGAACCCAAGAGTAAGAAGATCTGATCAAGGGGCAGCGTTAGGAAACTGCCCTTCTGAAGAAAACGTACGTGGAATTCAAGTGCTTTCAACTCCGTGCTCCAATGTCCATCCACAAGCACACACTCAGAGGGGCACAGAATCACGGAGACCCTCAATGTGGCCAGCCGTCCTTGGAAGGCGAGTCCATCAGCCCCAGTTGAGTGCGGAGGGGCTGGTAGGGACGGCCTGGCCTGGAGAGACGGGCTCACCAGACCCAGGGGAGGCAGGGCCTGGGAACAGGGCCTTCTGCTCACTCCCTGTCCCCACGAAGGGACGGAATGAACTAGGCACCGGCAGGCCTCCGGACAAATACTCAGGGAGCTGAGGCCAGGCCACTGAGGCACTTTTTCGAAGGCCCCTCTGCACAGTAAGGGCTGGGGCCCGGGGCACAGGCTGCGGAAGGGGCCGGGGTCGGGCACCAGAGTCATCCCAAGGTGGATCCCAACCTTGGCTCCTCCTGACAGTCCCTGGGCAGAGCGATCCTCAAACCCCCCACAAACCCCTCACGGTCCCACCCAAGGCGGGTCACTCCAGACTGTTCCTCTTCCTTAGCTGTGCCCTGGGGGTTGGAGCCTACCACACGATTTGCAGTCCGTCTTCCCACGGACTTGAGGAAAGGCCTCCTGGGGAGGTGCCCTCCTTTCCGCAGAAGACCCGCCCGCAGCCTCTCTCCTGGGAGCTGGCTGGGCTTCAAGGGTGCTGACACGAGGGGGTGTATGTAAGGTAATTTCCTTCCGCTCACAGAAGAACTTGCCAGGATTCACTGCCTACAAACCTTTGATGGCCGGGGGGACGCTCTTGGTCGTGCTGAACGTATAGGTTTCGGAGAAGGGCCCTTCCCCAGCCTCACTGGCGGCCTGGATTCTGAAGGAGTAGCACGTGAATTCCGTCAGTCTCTGCACCTTGTAGGTGTGGCTGGGTCCTCTGTAGATGGAAATAAACCTGGAGGAAGGAGCAGAAGCCATCAGCCGCCTGAACTTCCATTAGTGAAGAGAAGCTCGTCGTCATTGCGAACTCACCTTCGACTCGGGGTTAGGCCACGACAGTAACGCTACCTGGGCACCTGAGAAATGCGCTCTTGACCCGGATTTCCCAAGTAACTGAGGCGTGGCCGGAAAATCCCTTAAATTTTAACCTCGATCTTTTGCAAGAGCATCCAAAGCCCCTTCCCAAACCAGCAAGACGACATTAAAGACTACAGATCTTTGAGAAGACATTTTAGAAGGAGGAAAAAAGATGTTCTGCTCCGAATCATCCATCAGGCTAAAATGATGGAAAAGCCGACACAGGTGAACTGGGCAGTTTATAAACTGGCAGCTTCTGGATCCTCCCCCTCCCGGAACCCGGACTCTTCCGGACTCTGCTAGTTGTGATCTCTAGGGGGCGTAAGCAGGTAGAAAGCAAGGCCTTCCGGCCTCAGGTCTCCCCCGGGGTCTTGAGAAACGTGCGCTTTTACAGTGAAACTGGATTACCTGGAACTAGCGTGTACTACCGTCAGTTTGTCGTTTTACAGTTAAAGGTAGAACCTCTGGAAGTAACCCCCCACCCACCCCCGCTCCAGATTATCCAGGATTTCTGTAGGTTTGAGATTTGAGTCCTGCCAGCCCGGGGACATTCTGAGAACCGCTGCCTGCCCTGGGCCGACAGGCCTGTCGATGCTCCCAGGTGCCAGAGTCTAAGGACAACGCGCCGTCTTCAGATACTGCTGGAAGTCGGTCAGACTGAATCACGGCAGAAAACGTCTCGACTCTTAGGCTGACATGGCCGGGGCCGGGGGTGGGGTGGGGGGGGTGGTAGGCAGCAACTATGAATCCATTTAGCAAACGTCTCTTGAACATCTGCTGTGTGCCAGGCCCTGTGGCTTCCAGGATGACTAAGAGCAAATCCCTGCGGGCTGGCTGGTCCTGTGCGCGGTCAGGGCTGTCGGAAAGCAGCAGCGTTTCCCTGTGCCAGAGAAAGGTCCCTCTGGATGGAGGGAGGGAGGGGTGGAAGGATGGAGGGAGTGAGGGAAGGATGGAAGGAAAGAGGGAGGGAGGGATGGATGAAGGAGGGATGGAGGAGTCTAGAAATTCAACAACTTTTTTAGAGAACTCGTCAGAGCCCATACTTATTTTAACACCCCCACGCACTCATCGGCCTTCACAATTCGGGTTCCTGAGCCCCAGTCATGTGACTATTTAACACCCCCTCTGCTCTGCCGGGCAAGGAAGCACCTTCTACTAAGGGCTGAACACCTGCGATTCCCGGGAAAGCCAGAGTCCACTCCGACCCGGCGAATACCATGGCAACCTGCCCAGGGCCCGCCACGCCCCTCCGCGACGAGGGCACCCGTGATGCCCGAGGCAACAGCTCCTCTTAACGTGGCCTCACCTGGGCCGGTCTCCGCCCAGAGCAACCGCCCCTGGTTACGCGGCACAGCGGAACCCCCGGTTTAAGAAGCAGACAAACTTGCCATAAGAGCCCGGGCCTTGGGCACATCTGGAGAGGACGGCGAGCACCAGCACCGCCTCCCCGCCACGCCCCGCTCTAGGGAGGCCGCGTCCTTTCCAAAATAAGGTCAAACCATCTGCGTGGACGGGAGCACTCACGGTCACAGAGAACTGCACGGAGGCAGTTCAGGACTCTAACTCGCCGGTGTCATCTAAGTTGGGCGAAGAGCATACACTTCAATTTTCAAATACATCAAAACCTGCTTATGGACTGGGCTGGGGTCCCCCCCCCCTTTAATTTATTGTTTGGCTCTTTTACTGCCACATTTCAAGTTTTTAGAAATTGAAACGCGGCACCCCACCGTATAGAAGGCACCATGGACACAGGTGCTACAACGAAGGACCTTAAAAATCACCATGAGGGCACGGGGTTAAGTCTGGGGACAGCGCTACTGGCAAACGGGAGAGGCTGCGTCTGCTTTTAGGGAAAAAAGCTCAAGGTCGACATCTACGCCCTGGCTGTCCGGGCCGGGTTCGCTGGGGCCCGTTGCATTCAGGGAAGGTGGCTTTAGGCAGGCAGGGGAGGCCCACCCTGTCGCCGGGACTTCCCTTGGAGAGGAAGCTGGGGACGGGCAGCCTGGCACGGCCAGCGGAGCAGCCGAGGGCAGGAGGGAAGGGGCAGCTCTTTCTCCCTCCCGTCCTTTCTAGAATGAGCACGTGTCCGACCGGTTCTCTAGTCTCACCCTCTGTCCACTTTGGCAATAAGAAGTCATGACTTGCTTGCTGCCCTGCTTTGTGACCTGTTAGAACAGGCGCGGGAGGAGCCCTGGGCCTGTCATTGTGCCAGCCAGGGACGGAGCCCCGTGTGAGAGGGAGACGGTGGACGCCCTGGCTCTCTCCTGAGTGCAAGGGGCACGGCGGCCAGGGGAGACACCAGGAAGCCTAGCAGCTTTGGGAGGAACATTCCCGAAGAGCTGGCGGGGCCGACCCCAGCCCCAACACCCGCTCGGAGGAGAGGCGGTGTCCTGCCCTCTTGAGGCCTGGACCTGAGCTGGACACACGGGCCCAGGTCACAGGGAGCCGACGGGCGGCCAAGGGCCTCGGGGGCCACTGAAGACACGGACGGCAAGTGTGCAAAGGGTTGAAAGGTTCATACGTTTATCACGTTAAGGTCTCCTGTGGCCTCGTCCTCCTCGAGGAGACGCGAGACGTAGAGCAGAAAGGGAGGGAGGGAGGGCGAGGCGAGGCTGTGGGCGGGAGAGGAGGAAGATGGGAAATGGGTCACCACAGTCGGGTCTGGTCTCACGCCTCTTTATTTTAACAAAGCGGTTTATCAGACGCCGAGGTCCAGGGACTCCAGCGAAAGCTCCGTCCACGTCAGCCTGCCAGTCGAGCCGCAGAACCCTTCCCGGAGCCCGGAGCCCGCCGCCCGTTCAGGTCCCTGGAGAGCGCTTCCACCGCCAGCCCCGGCAGCCCCGACACCCCCGACACCCCCGAAACCCCCGGCAGCCCCGACAGCCCCGGCACCCCCGAGAGCCCCGACACCCCCGGCAGCCCTGACAACCCCGACACCCCCAGCAGCCCCGACACCCCTGACAGCCACCTGCGCTTTTACTCCAACTCTCAGGGTTTCGAGGGGTTTCAATCTTGAGAAGTCGAAGGGCTAACACTGGTCCCAGGCTGCCTCCCCAGCCCCCCGGGCGCCCCCGCACCCTCCTTGGCGCAGCGCACCCCGCGCACCACGGCTTCGTCTGCCTCCGGGTCCTCAGTTCCCTCCTCTGAGCTGTACCTTCTGATTCGAGCGAGGGCGACCACCGCAACCCAGAAAGCTCACACGCCACCACGGAAAGGACAGTCCCTCTTTTACCGCAGTCCTGTACTTATTTTCCATCATCCCAAGAGGCGGGAGAAGAAAGAATCTTCTTCCTTTGGAGCCAGTGATTTATGCCAGTTGCATGGTGGCCTCTCTAGGAGGCTCCGTAGGTTAACACCCTGTGGCTAGTACCACCCGGGGAGAGATTAAAAATATTCATCAAATATTTGTTTTACAAAGACCAACTGAATTTTTTCTCTTTCCTAAATCTTTTTTTTTTAAGCCACCTTCATTTTAAAACTCATTAATAAGTCAGCCAGAGGCCTCTGGTGATAGAATTAAACGCATGCTGCGCGTCAAGACACAATGATCGAAGGCGACACGTTTTATGTGGAATCAAGGATCCAGCACCTAGAGCACGTCTTTGCCATGGAAAGGGGACAGGAGCCATGCAGCTTTGCAGATTCCACCCCCCCCAACCCCCCCCCCCCCCCCCCCCGGGTCAGCCTCTGGGCTCCACAGGGCCTGGGATTCAGAGTCGCCACCAGGGGTCAACAGGTGTCCTACTGCCATGAAGGCCCAGACCCAGATCACTTCAGCATGTCTTGCTCCAAGCCTGGGGGAAAAAATCAGCTGGGAATGGGGAGAATCTGGAGCAGCTGGGGTGCCTACCAAATCAACAGATGGAGATAAGTCTCTCCCCAAGACCTCAATCCCTTGACTTCTGAGGGTGAGAGGGTGGCCCAGGCAACAAGGGACCCACTCTGTGGAGATGTTCCGATGCTACAGAAACGCAATGAAATACGTGTAGCAGGTGGCACGGTTCCTGGACTATAGGAACTGCTCAGTGAAGTCACTGGACACTCTCAGTGTCAGTTCAGGCTGAGGCATATGCAGCCACGGCACCCCTGTGGAGCCACAGCTCCTTACCAGTCACCCGAGCTGGGGGCCTAGACTGGCACTGCCTCTGAGGGGTCTTCTGCTCTGTTCTCTACCCCTGCTGCCCATGGCCACATACCTCAGGTGGCATCAGCCCCGTGACCCCGGGCTCCTGGGAAGACCCAGTAAGAGTACTGGAGTGGGAACACCTGTAAAGCTGCCCCATTGGCTCAGGAACAGAAGGTACAGTGGGTATAAAGAATCTCTGCAGGCCACAGGCTTGAGTTTGAATTTAGGTTCAACAGCCTGGCGATCGTGGGCTCTACGGCAGCCGTGTAAGCCACCTCCATCTGCGTAGAATGGTGCGATAACGAACACTGACCCCGCTCGGAGGCGGTTGTGAGAATCCAACAGGATAATGCAGGCAGCGCTCGTTACGAAATGCCTACTCCTTGTCATGATACTAATACTAATGTTATTAATGACGAGACACCAAGGTTGATGAGCAATTTACCCTGTTTTTCAATGTTGGAGAAGCCTGACGGATGCCCAGGATGGTATCCCTTACTTGCATCCTCTTAGGCTTTCCTCAGCCAGAGAGAAAGCTGTCCACGTGGGTACCATCCACCCCCCGCCACCACCGCCCCAACCCGGTCCCGGTGAACCCAGGCGGCTGAAGGCACATGAATATGGGGTTCTGTATCAGTGCAGCCCATTGATGGAACCTAGGGAAAGGACAAATGGGAAGAAATGCTCTCGTACTATAAATATTTACTTGGAAGGGGAAACATAAACAAGTCAAAGGTTGGTGCGTCACTGAAAGTTTACAGTCTAGATGAATTCTTTATGGCTCTGCCTCCTACTTGTTTCAGCCTTGACACTAAACCCTTCTAACGTAGCGAGCACGCGTGGATTTTTGTATTGCCAATTTAACAGTTATTTTAAAAAACTGTTCTACTACAAAGACGCATAAAAGCCTTGGCCACAATGCGCAGTCTGTTACCTTCACTACGGACTGGGACAAGTTGATAACTCTCCAGGCTGAGCTTCCAGACATTTGGGATAATAATAACCATCTTGTTCACCTGGCAGGAACGTTTATGAGATCCTAAATGAGAGGAGCAAGTAAATTCTACGATTTCTTATTAAATTTACACTAGGAAGGCAGAAACAACAGATTCTTGACAGTTTCAAGAAGTTGTAGGGGAAGGTCATACTATTAACCTCGATATTTTAGGCACATTATGAAAGATTCCTTTTTTGCAGTGAAGTGCAACTGAAGGAAGAAATTCAGACACGTTACGTCTTTGAATGTTTGTTTTAAACCACGTTCGAGTAAAATGATATATAAAGAACTGAATTTAAAAATCTATTTCCTCAAAAGTTTGGTTAAAAAAAAAAAAAAAAAAGGAAAAGAAAAATCACCCAGGAATGCCCTGGATGGCCCATCACTTAAGTTCATGGTAGAAAATGAGGTAAGAGTAAGGTTTTTGTGTGTTTACTACCTTGTTGCTACCTTATAAGCCCGAGAGGCCCATTACAGGCTAACAGTAGCTCGTTAATATTAACGCCTCACAATGTTCTACCTGTTGACCTAAACTGACCTCTAGTGTCCTAAAGGCTGAAGACGCACATTTCAAAAGTTGCTCTACAACACCACAAATCCACAGTAAGCTCAGTACAGCCCAGTCCCGACCTGTAATAGTCCTTAACATGACATGTCACTGCCTCCATTTTCTCTTGATCCCCCTGGACCGCATGGGCATGTGCATGGGGGGGGGGGGGGAGGGACAATCTCCTACATTACTGAAGTCATGTTTGGGAATGGAGAGGTTCAAAACAGGAATGGGCAGTATGTGTCCTCATTCCTCATTCCACCAAGAACACGGAGTCCCGTCATGTCTATGCAGAAGCAGATGGGAGCAGATGGCATCATGTGGGGACACCTGAGGCAGGGAAGGTGCATTTCCTAAACTAGCTTTGATGTCGGGGAGCATCTCCCCACGTTCTCAGCTGCGTATACGCCTACTGGCTTGTGGGTGACCCAGCTGTAATACTTTTTCATTAGGTTTCGTTGCATGCCCCCTTTTCTAAGAAATAAAATGGCAGTATAGCTACCGATGAGCACTCTGCAAAGAATAATAGGTAATTCCTTTTTTCAATTTTTTTTTGTTCAAACTGTACTTAGTTATCCATATATTAAAAAAGAGACTTATTTTTCAAAAAAAGGATCTCAGGATGAAGACCACCTGAGAACCCTGAAACCTCCCATCTGCTTTCTTTTCAAGTAAGCATATGCAGGGAATCTCATCTTCAAGAATACTCTTCCCAGAATCTTTCAAATTTCGGTTGCCTATTTCTATTTTAACGGGCTTGCCTCAATCTTACCTGACTTAGGAAAAAAATGCTGAGAAAACTGCTATCCAATTCCATTCATGTTGGAATAGATTAAAAAAAAATCTATTTTCAAATAGAAAAAAAAAAAACCCTGTAATCTGAATTTTTTACTTCTGGTCCAATTAAGATCTCTAACAGTTCATTTAGCATCACTTAGCTCTGCCCATACCTGACATTTCAGCCTGAAAACCGACCAAGCTAGCATTACTCTTTATTTTGTAGGCTTAATTTTTATGCTTTTCTAAGACATAGGATGCTCCCCCCCCCCCCCATCCTTCAGGGACTGGAGACAGGCATCATTAGTTCCATTTTGCAGAGGTAGAAACTAAGGCAAAAAGAAGTTAAGGGACATGCCTCCAGCCATCTAGAAGCTCAGTAACAGATCAGGGATTACAGTAGAGATTTGATACCCCTGTGGAGAACCACAATTGCCTTCTGGTGCTTGAAGGTTATATCACAGTGTCATTTACCCAACAAGGGTGATCATGTGCATCAGGACTATTCCAGAAAAGCAAACTAATACCGAGGGTCTCCGCGGGCCCTGAGCTAGTTGCCTGGCATCTTGTATCTATTCAGCAATATGCTCTGAGAAACAGAAGCAGGGGTTTGTTCTGTAACAGGCACACATTAAGAAAGCCCAATTCTCCTGTAGTGCTCATCCACTCCGGCGACTTTTATTAATTGCCTAGTATGTATTTTTTCAGGGTTTCTTCCTATAGATTATTTTCTGTCCCTAACAGTAAACAGTCATATTGGGCATATTAACAAAGGCCCCCTCCCCCGCCCAATTTTGTCTGATGAGGGGAAAAGTGTCACGGGCACAAGGGCAGAGTTAAATGGAGAGCAACCGGTAATTATCCAGTCTTATTAGCGCCCTCTCCCCCATCCCCGTTTTGCTGGAAATGCACGGGCTGTAAAAGACATTGGCTATCTGGCTAAACCCGAACAACAGATTAGCCGTAAATGCATTCCTGGAACTTAAGTTCCTCTCATCTCGATGCTGTGTACAATTATCAGGAACATGGACCCATGAGGGTCAGGACGAGAATCAGCATCAACTCAAATTCTGTTAGGGCAGCATAACGTTTCATTTCAATAACACAGACAAATGCACCTTAAAAATCGTCAGTACAGCCTTACGATCTTAAAAGGCATGAGTTGATCTTGTTATTCTAATCCTTGTATTAGGTTAATGCAGCATTATGAAAATGTTTACTTTGGGTGTATACCCTTCTTGCATACACAGGAACTAAAGACATTCAGATCTTCTGTGCTAGATTGGCTAAGAATAATAGACTTAATCACTGTACGGTCACACTAGGATAATTTTTGTTTTTCTGCTGAAATTGAATAAAATCTCTTGTGCTGTCTGCTCATTGTGTTCCATTAACTTATTTTCTCAGCAAGATAAGTTCCTTACAGGGAGTCACATACTTCAAAAGACTTGGCACATTATAGTCAATCAGGAAAAAAATGATGATTGAATGATTATATTCTAACTGCAAGGAATAAACTCAGCCATATAAATATAAAGCGCGGCTCTGAAGCTGCTACATCAATATGTAGTCAGTGACCTTGGGCTGGGAGCCTTGTGAGTCAAAAGCTTGAATACAGGGAAAACAAATGTCCTGCTCAAGGGGGAAAAAAATTTCAACATAGCAAGTCCAGGTGACTCAGATGAGTTCTGGGTTGATTTACCTTGAGGCAAGGATCCCTTTCGGGATCCCTTCTATTTTACATGAAATAGCCCCAAATTTAAAAAGAACCACATGTACAAGAACAAGAATAGAAAGAGGCATTCGGCTGGAGAAATATCTGTGCTTTGGAGATTGTGTCCTTGGTTTTCCACCCAATCCTGAGTGTTTATCACTGGTCTCCAACCTAAGGCTCTTTTGCAGAAGATGATAAGATTGGAACCCTTTTAAGATTCACACACCCTCTTATCTCCTCTGAGAAACCTTCTCTGCTCATTTAATTTTAAGCCTATAATCATAAGTTGAAATCATAATAATCATTAAAATTAAATTCAAGTCAACTTATCAAAAACAACCCATTTTTTTCATTTAGCTGGTAGAAGTCTTTGGGAGAAATCCTATCAGCATAGAAAATATTTCACTTTTTTATTCAAAAACTAGATAATGCAGATAAAAGCTCTCAATGTCTGGCACTTTGTAGGTGCTCGATAAATAGAAGTGTCCTTTAGGAAGTTTGGAAATATATTTTTGGCCCAACGTTATACTTAGAAATCTCTGGCTCATTTCAGATTTTTTTGACTGAGAGGTGAATAAATACAAGAAACAAAGCAGCACATTGTAGATATAAAGCCTTAGGGGCTTGAGACATTAAGAGGTCACTTTTAAAGAAGTTAGTAGCTTTCCCATTCTTTTCTTATTTGCCCAAAGCAGAGACTGAGAAATGAAGGAAAAATAGACCGCGTGCCCTAATCATTTACAAGAGACACCCTTTTGTAAAGGATTTTGCTCACACATGACCTACACAGATTCAGTGCTTTCATGTGAAAAAGGTAGGAAGGGACTCAGTTCACCTCCTAGTGTAGCCTCTGTTTTATGGATGAGGAGAAAGACCAATACTTTAGAGGCCAAATCAAGCCAATTTTAATTAATCATTGCCGAGCACAGAGTTATTAGTTTTTGCTGTGCTTCTGTTGCAAAATGTTTTGAGACTAACATTACTTTCATAGCTGACCAGGACAGCTGCACAACTCCCACTTTGGCGGCTCTCCCTTTCAATGCCGAGTGCCGGTGCGGAAAAGATATTAAACCCACAATTAAGTCTATACCTCTGGTTCTCACCTCAGCCACAAGCAGGGCACGTAATATTTTTGCCACACACACGATAAGAACTTATTCGTAGTTAATGAAATCAATGCATATGCTGGGGAATGTGTGTACTTTTCCCAAAAGTCACAACTGGAAATCACTGTGGCAACAAGTTCAATGAAAAAATCTGCTCCTTGAATGAACGTCGGTACTTTCAACTGGACAAGGCAGGTCCAAGTCGCAAAGAACCTCGAGGAGACTAGCGGGGACAGAAACTATGCTAATCACGAGAATTCTAACATATCCAACTCAGATGATTTCTCCCTAATCCTTGTGAATTGAAGATCCAGAGTTAAAGGCAGGCTTGGATTTAAGGGGCCAATCGATACAAGAGTTCAGTTTCAAGACACTAAGGAAGGTCATCTTCAAACTCAAATTAGGCCAAGTTTCATCCTATTAAATCACAGGAAAATTGTTCCACAAATAGAACGAGAATTTATTATGTTCTATACTCCCATCACTTTAATAACTTTCTGAGAGCACTGACAAATCTAATTTAAAAAAGATAAATTTGGTCTCCAGATCATAAAATTAAGAAAAATAATGCTCCTAATGGTAAGTTTTCTTAAATTGCCATTTAAATTTAGGCAAGTCATTTATTTGATTAACAGTGCCATCTCTGGGCCTCCTCCCCCCACCCCACCCCATCCCCCCTTTTTTTTAAATAGCAAGAATTGATCACTGGATTCGGCACCCTTTTCTGTCTGGCGTCTATTTTTATTTATACATCTCATGACAGCATACTCATTTGGATCAGCGTTCACGGGCATCTGTACAGTTCTGCATCCGAGGTGCCCCCTGCAGACACCCCGCCCGCGCAGGGCAGGGCTACAGCAGGGTGCAGAGCCTCTGCTCTCCCCGCATTCCTGGGGGTAACAACAGAGGCAACCGCACAAGAAACCAGGCAGGCCTCCCTGTGATCCCAATTCTGCTACCAGTGTGAATCGTTTCTGGGCTTCGCCTTTTCTAAAGCAGTACACTAACTAGAGGATGCCCTCTAATGGAGATTCTCTCTACCACCAAAGGGCAGCCAAAAACCCAGGGAAAAAAACCAAAAGGCTCCTTTACAAATTTCCCCAAATGCTAGGTTTAAATATTTATCCAGGATTTCTGTTAGTCCATAATTCTGATTCTTGCCAGCCCTCTCCAGTCGAGGAGTCCCCTGCCAGTAAAATAATGAACATGCATCCAAAGGTACAGAGCACAGTGAGATGAATGATCTTGTCTACGAGCGAGAATACATTTGATCTCTAATGGACCTACCAAAAGCAGCCTCATTTTCTCTGCGCTTTCCACACCAGGACTAGTTTCAAATAGGACAATCGCTTTTTGTTCTTTTATAGTCAAATGACGGGGCTTGACAGGTCCTTCAAAGTCAAGTTGAAATGTCACCTGTCTCAAAAGAGCCATTCCTGGTCTTTGCAACCAGATGGTCCCTGCCTCCTCCAGCCTCCCAGAGCACTTCTCTCCATGGGCATTAATGTTCTGAGACCACTTGTGGGTTGGGATTATGCTGCTGGAGGCAGGGGCTTGTTCTTCCTTGATCTTGGTCTCCACCGGAGGGCCCCCCCCTCAAACAGGGCCTTCCCCCCAGCAGGGCTCCACTGCACTGAAAGGAATCAAAGCAGCTGAGTCCAGAGTTAGGTAAGGGGTGAAGACTGGATGGGGGTTTCTGTGCTAACTACACCAGTTCCCTGCGTGAAGGAGCAGGAGGCTGTGATGCACAAAGTGGGAAGATAGAAAGGGTTTTGTGTTTAGCAGATAGGCCACAGGGACGTAGAAGCAGGTACCTGCTCCGTCAGGGTGTCTCGGATTTTTGGTCACCCCCCCCCCCCCCACCGCCCCGCCACACACACACACCCACCTCCTTCACCTGATTCTCTGATTTGGACTTTTGGTCACAGAACATTCGGTCATCATTACCTTTTACTCTGTATCTGAATTATTCCTACATACAGTTCAGAAGCCCAGCTTCTGATAGGCCATTTTCAGAGGAAATGAAGTTAGGCTCAATAAATACTATGTGAAAGGCTGGATTTGATTTCTATGGCCAAGAGTATTTCCTGGGCGTGGAGTCTTATAAAGAACCTCCTGTTTGCTCTGGTTAATTTGATCTTGCATTACCCATAGTTACAGAGTACAATCCCCATCTGTACATCACCACAGCTATTTCAGATTGGTAAACATGTTTGTCCTGATGGTCGCTGAATATTTAAAAAGCTAACATCTCTTCCTGAGTTTTATTTTTCCCCTCCGTGCTTGTGACTAATAGAACGCTGTCACGTAGCATGGACTTAAGTGTGACAGTTTTCTTTTTTGGGTCATTTCTCTCCATTATCTGGCTTGGTGAAAGGAAAAAAAAAAACACATGAAGATTCTCACATGTCGGCAAATCAGGGTCTTCAGAATGTCAGTCTGGAACATTTTCAACGGAGAACAGAGGGTACAAAGTGCAGGACCCCCATACATAGGAAATCTTTTTCAACCAGGAGGAAGAGTGTTTTATCAGAGGCCCAATGAACAGGTGAGGATGCTCTGCAAGCTGCAGCCACAGAACGTCCCGCATTCCCTGCCGCCGTCTCACCTCTTATTTCTGTCCTCCAGCTGCAGCGTGTACACCATGTCCTCGGCTGCATGGGTCTTGGTGTTACTGTCTCCCCACTTCAGCTTCAGGCTCTGCGGCCCTGCTGCAGCACATTCCAGCCTCGGAGGCAAGGGTGGTAATGGCCGAGTCTTTGCCCTAATGAACTGACTAAACGGTCCAACTCCGATTTCATTTATGGCCTGAATTCTGATCCTGGGTAAAGGGAAAAAAAACAAAACACAAACATCGCAGGTGTAAGCAGCAGCGATTCCTCATGTGAAATAAATAAACGTTGTGTGGGGGTATTCCATGTATGTGCCCCTAGAACAATACCATGGAGTAAAGAGAAAAACAAGTAATTTGGGACAAATCAAGCCTACGGCAGCTTGGCAAACAGATTATATTCTCCCCTCAAAAAAACAGCGAAAAGAAAGCAATTACCAAGGTTTCTCCTAGTTCTTTACTTAAAAAAAAAAAAAAAAAAAAAGTCTATTGTCAGAGGGAAGACATCCTAAAACATGCTATTATATTTCGTTCCAGTTCCCTGTTAATTAATTGCCTCCAAGTCAGTTTTAGGAGTGAGAAGGGCTACAAAGAATACGTGAAATAGGAAAGCAAAAAGAGTCTCCTTCAAGGTTTAAAAACAAAGTACAACTCTTCAACAGCCTTCCTCTCTTCTTCCATATGGTGTGGACAGTTTTCTCAATAACCTGATATTTCCACAGCTCCACTCACCTGAAGACCACTCACTCTCAGGTCTGCCTCTCCTCCACCTTTTCATGCCCCACAGATAGGCCTCTAGGGGAAACCTCCACCCAGGCCCCAAAACACATGATCATAAAAAATAAAGTCAGAGATAAATTCTTAGGAAACATATCAATTTAAACTATTCTTATAATTTAGTTTGATGGGCTTTTCATTTATAGTGATTATTGCTCACACTCAACTAAAAAATACTACTTAGGTCCTACAATACCTAAAATTCATCTTGTGACCTCAAATTAGCATTAATTTTTCAAAATGTACAGGTTACATAATTCAGCAAACCAGTCTAATCATATGCCTGCTGCTGGTAGAGAAGGAAGCAAAAGCGGGTTAATTACAGGTGAAGGGAAGCAAGTACAGTCCATGCAGCCATTAAACTGGGACAAAAGAAATGCAGGAGCCATTTAAAAATTCCAAAAAAGTCCATCCTGGCTGAAGGGTTTGGGGAAGAATGTAAATTACCACCAAATCAGCACAGCAGAGAGTTCACCAGTGTTTCCCCTCCACTGTCCCCAGACTGGACTCAATGCAGCCTGAAATCTGGGAGCAGACATCTGCACGAACTGAGGGCTCTAGCGGAAGGAAGCCTGGCTCAGGGAAAGGGTTTTCTGGATGCTCAGGGTACATGGGGAAAATCCCCCATTTTTTTCGTCTTCTTTTCTGCATTCTCTCACTCCCCAGCCCTTACACGATTCCTTCAGATTAACAGACTAAAGAAGAAAAAACACACGAGCCTATCAAATGGTATAGAAAAAGCACCTGGTGAAATGCAACTTCTATTGATAATAGAAAAATTCTCTGAAAATTAAGGGTAGAAGGGAATTTTCTCAACCTGAAAAGGGTGTCTATAGAAATACCTACCGGCAACATTGTATTGAATGGTCAAAGACTAAATCATTTCTAAGATTGGGAACCACGTGAGGATGTCTACTCTCAACACTCCAACTCAACATCAGGTACTAGAAATCCCAGCCAGTGGTGGGAAAAATGGCATAGAGACAAGAAAGAAAGAAACCAATACTATAAGACACTGCTGAAAATCTTAAAGAAGAACCTAAATAGAGAGAGACATTATGTGTTCATGAATTGGAAGACCACACAGAAAAAAATGTTAATTCTTGCCAAATTGATCTATAGGTACAATGCAATTCTAATCATATTCTAACAGGATTTTTCTTAGTAGATCCAGAGAAGTTGATTCTAAAAGTTATGTAGAAAGGCCAAAGAGCTAAAATTGCCAAACACAAAATTGAAAAGTAAGAAAAAGTTGAAAGAATGACACTTTCTGATTTAGGACTTACTATAAAGCTACAGTAATCAAGACAGTGTGGTACTGGTAAGAGACAGACACACAGATCAATATAAGAGAATACAGACTCCAGAAATAGATCCACACAAATAGGAATGATCGATTTTTGACAAATGTGCAAAAGTAATTCAATGGAGGAAATAATAGTCTTTTTAACGAATAGTGCTAGAACAATTGGATTAGCAATAGGAAAACAAAATTCGATCTAAAACCATGTATCTTATTCTAAACTTACTTCAGAGTGGATACAACATAGATCTAAACATAAAATATAAAATATAAAACTTTTAAGAAGAAAACAGTATTTGTTACCTAAAATTAGGTAAAGGGTTTTTACCTATGATGTGAAAACCTGAAAACCAGAACAAAAAAAAAAAAAGAAAGAAAGAAAAAAGAAAAAAAAAAGAAAAATTGGACTTCATCAAAATTTAAACCATTTGTACTGTTAGGAGAATGAAGGTAAGCTACAGACTGGGAGGAAATATGTGTAAATTATGTAACTGACAAAAGCCCTGTATTCAAAATGTATAAAAACCTCTAAAAGTCAATAGTAAGAAAACAACCAACCCAATGAAAAAATGGGCAAAAGACTGGAACAGACACTCAGACCAAAGGGGATACACTTTATGGCAAATAAGCACATGGAAAGGTAGTTAACATCGTTGCGAGTCAGATGATGAAACTTAGAACTACGAGGTACCACTATATCCCTATTCAACTGATTTTAAAAAAACACCTCAGTACCTGGCGAGGACGAGAACAACTGCAACTCTCACATACTGCCAGTGAGAATGCAGACGGTGTAGCCACCTTGGAAAACAGCTGTAATACGAAACTCCTTATCAAGCATAATACACACGTACATGACCCAGCAGCCCTGCTTCTTGGTCTTAAGAGAAATTACAACTTATGTTCGTATAAAATCTGCACACAAAAACGGTTTTGGCAGCTCTAGTCATACTCAGCCCAAACTAGAAAAATATCTGCCTCATTGTTTGGAATGTAGCAAATACTCATCTCTGATAAAGTCTAGCAAAAATCCCATTAAAGAGAGTCTGTCTTTTCCCAGATTCTATTAAGCCTCTTTGGAAATCCTGCTTATCACTTTGGTGTGACCTTGGGGAAATTACCTAACACCTTTAAGTAATAGTTTCCTTATTGATAAAATGGGTATAGTAATATCTTTGCTGCATTTAGGAACAAATCTGATTACTTAGTAAAGATAAGGTATATGAAAAGCATTTTCAATTTTTTAAAATTTTATATTACATGACCAGAAAAGGATGGCCAAAAGTACTTTGGTGAACCTAAAAGTGCTAATTTATGGAGTTGCCATTCTCATGACTTCTTTTGAGACTGTTATTCCTTTTGCAAGGGAAGAAGACGTGCTGAGCATCCGTGAGGAGTGCACTGCACTAGGCCTGCAAACGTGCGGCCTCATTTTACTTGATTACCTACAAACTCACTTTATAATTTGAATAATTTGTCAATACCACCTATGTTTTCCAATCCTCCACATTAGGTGAAGGAACCAGCAACACCTAAAAGGATTAGCTTCTCTGTAAAGCGTCCTCAGAAGGTGAGGGGGAGACATGGTGCTGGGAGACAGATGGGGAAGTGTTAATGACCGCCACAAGGAGAGACACTGAGAACTGGCTCTGCTCATAGGACCGGGCTCTGGAGCAGGAGCTGGTACCTCCTCTTGCTTTCAGAGATGAGAAAACCGCAGTTAAACCCAAAGAGGTTAAATAACTCAACACAGTCATTCTTGGTGTTGAAGCCTAGATTTGCTATGTATGATAGTGACCTTAACTTCTAGGCTGAACCCATGAGATAGGAATTGCTCCATTTTACAAATGAAGAAACTGAGGCCTGGAGAGGTTCAGCCATGTGCACTGACCTACACAACAGATGGAGGTCAGATCTGCTGTGAACTTTGTCTTTTCTTAGGCTCCAAGTCTTTCGTCTATTCTGGCACATATACTCTCCTCCTAGCATAACTAGAACCACACACAGTTTCTAATCCAATCAAAAGGTAATTTTAATTCAGATCATGCTTTCGGTTCCACAACTGTTTGCCAATAAAGTGGGCATCTATAACAGTTAAAAAATGTGTTTTCACATTATTTAAACAACTTTTGGCCTCAGAGTCAACCACTCACATTTTAAAAGATCTCAACTTTTTTATCTACATTTTTATACAACACATTTTGCTTCAGTAAAAATGCATGAGAAACATTTTTCTGTGTAGCTGATGCACTGAACTATGTTACTTAGTTCTAATGATAAGCTAAAACTTGAAACTGAAATACAACTGAGGAACTGATAAAATGAAAGGAGGCCACAGGGCACTTGGTTGGCTCAGTCTACTCAGCGTATAGGTCTTGACTTCAGGGTTGTAAGTTTGAGCCCTACACTGGGTCCAGAGATTACTTAAAAATAAAACTTAAAAAAAAAAAAAAAAGAAAAGAAAAAAGAAATAAGGCCATGTCTTCTTGCATTCTGGTAAAAATATTACATACTCTGAGTCTAGGAAGCTGAGAAAGCTGAACAAGGACTATGATAGTTGCTGTTTGTTTGGGGGTCAAAATAACTTCCTAATTCAGGGAGAGGTCACCCAAGCCTAATGAGCAAAACAAACACTGACCTGAGGAACAATGCCAAGAATTCACTTCAGAAAAAAATCTACTTTCAAGTTTTATTAGATTTATTAAAGTCTACCCCAAACCCAAACTCGAAAAGTTTTCTCTTTAGCTGAAGTAACATGTTAATCTTGAAATTTAGATCGGATCAGATCTCCAGGTTTGGCTTTTTTTTTTTTTTTTTGAATGCATTGTATCAGTTTCTGAAATCTTAAACTCTACAAATTAAGTATACAGGAAATGGAATTTAGCTCAACAATGAAGGGAAATGATATATAACTCTTGAGAAACTCTATCTTGGCCAGGCTGATGTGAAAAACCTCAAGTGCCTGGCAGTCTGCGATACCCATCAGTACACCGATAATACTGATCAAATATATTCAATAGGCTTCTTAATGAAGCATATTTTTATAGCTTTTGATTGAAAATCCACTATTAACATATCTACTACTACTACTAATTGTAGATACTAAGTATATTCCTGCTTCAGAAGATCACAGCCTTCCAGAGGCCCTGGGTGGCTCAGTCAGTTAAACGTGACTTCTGTCAGCTCAGGTGGGGAGATCCAGCCCCGCGTGAGGCTCCACACTCAGCGTGGAGTCTGCTTGAGTTTCTTTCTCTCACTCCCTCTGCCCCCCTCCTCATGCTTTCTTGCTCTAAAATAAATCAGTCTTTTAAAAAAATGATTCTTATTTCTTTTATTTCTTTTTTTTTTTTTTTAAAGATTTTATTTATTCATGAGAGACAGAGAGGCAGAGACAGAGGCAGAGGGAGAAGCAGGCTCCATGCAGGGAGCCCAATATGGGAACCGATCCCGGGACCCCAGGATCATGCCCTGAGCCGAAGGTAGATGCTCAACCACTGATGCTCACCCAGACGTCCCCCAAAAGTTTTTTTTAAAAAAGAAAAGATCACAGCCTTCCACAATGCACTTTATTTACACACACACACACACACACACACGCTCAAATTTCTGACGCTCCGTATGTTAAAAGAAGAATGACTTCCCAAATGAAGCTTCCTCAACTAGGGAAGCTGACTTCTCAATCCTATTTAGCCATCCCCGTACTCAGGGTGTCTCCAGCGTGAGGGTGAGGGGCAGTGAGGACAGCTGGGAAGAGTTGAGGGAGGAGAGGCCTAAGAGCAAAAGATGGACTTTTTATACCGCCCCCACCCCCCCAACCTACCATCTAATCATCTAGGACAAAAAATATGAAAGAAGGGAATAATCATCAGATAACTTCCAAAGGAATATAAAATAATAGCTGAAAGACAGGATGTCTCTGGGGGAAATGACGCAGTTGGGGCAATGGGACTCAGGAGAGGGCATCCTGGATGGCTCCTGGGGTACCCGTGCTGTCATCCAACACCAGGCACTTAGACTTCCTTTTGACAGGAAACCAAACTTTCAAGGTCTCCCACTGCTTAAGAAATAACACCAGATTTCCCCAGACCTATAATTTGGTCACAACCCACTTGGCGGCTCATTTCTTCCCCACCAATGTTAGCAACAGATCATTTATTGAGTGTGACTTACTGTGCATCAGGTCCCACATGAGGTGCCTGGAATCTTATCTAAAAACACATGCTTCAAGGTGGCTGAAGTTATTATCCCCTTTTTACAGATCAGAAAACTGAGGCACAGAGCGAATGTAACTAACTTGCCAAAGGTCACAGAGACAGTAAGTGAGAGACCCAGGACCGCAGTCAAGCTGTTTGACTCCAATCTGCTACTTTTGAACAACTTAGAATTTGTCTCCTAATGCAGCCCACCTCATCTTGTTATAATGAAATGATTTATGATTCATTTTTTGGCAGGCTAATGGAGTGCCTGACATACAGTAAGGACTCAATACATGTTATTTTCATCTCTGTTTTACCCAGCACAAGGAGCATAAATGGGCATAATGAACAAATCTCAGTTTTAGTGGTCAGGTAGCTCGGTATGAGTCAGACACATAATGAGGTTGCCAAAAAAAGTAATCTTAGGCAACTTTACTAACTGCTCAATGGAGAACATGTAAGGTGACAGTCTTGCTCTGCTGAGCCAGCCAACCAGACGCTTCCTGGAGGTGTGGACACTGCTCATTAAAGAGTCTGTCAAGAAACGGAACTCACCCGATGAAGAGGATGGAGGAGGTAATAGAAAACCCATGCTAGTGAAGACAGATGTGAATGAAGTGAGGATGGTTAAGTAGAGGACAGCTGACACGATAGGATAGTGACGTCTAGACCCCCTGGGTCCTACTGAACCACAGTCTACAGGAATGGGGCTCAGACTTCTGTGGGTTGGGTGATTCTTACATACACCAACACCCAAGAATCACTGCTCTAAGGCAAAAGTTCTTAACCTTCAGCATGCAACAAAATCTGCTGATCTGCTGCAGGGCTAATTAAAGCAGAGGGCCAGGCCTTACCCTTGGAGTTTCTGACTTAGCAGGTCTAGAGTAGAGCCTGACAATCTGCATTTCAGGAAGTTTCTAGGTGATGCTGCTGTTTGCTGCTGCTGGTCCAGGAACCACACTGTGATAACCACTACACTAAAGGGAGGCTCTGGCAACTGAGCAGATGTTAAATATACAGAAGTTTCGACAAAACATAATGGGAACACTATAACAATAGTTTCAGCACCCATTGCACCCACAACTATATATACAGTGTATAGTATTCCAATAGCCTTCACATATGGAACGGACTCCCTGGTGAGCGGACGCTGGAACCACACTGCCCGGTCACTGGAGACACTCAAACCAGGACACTGGGAGGGGTGACACCAGGAGATTTTTTTCTCTCTGCTCACAGAGCCTAAAGAAAGCCACGTCTCTGTTTTCAATGTTTCCTTCTCCTGAAACCAAAACGCAAACACAATTCCAAACTCAGTTCTAAGCTCAAAAGTAATACCCTTAAAAACTGCATTGTAAATTCCAATCAAATTCCATACAGGGTGTCAGTAAGCCAGCGGGTTGTTTTTGTAAGCACCAATGGAAAAGCCACAAATCCACTGAAACCTCTTTCTGTGGCAGTGGGTGTGCTTACAGAGGTGCACATTTCTGTTCTGGCAAAAGAGAGAAAGACAAACTCAGCATGAGAACAAAGTGTAACTGCAGAAGTTTAAAAATAAACAAACAAACAAAAGAAACAAGTCCTTTCTCCAAACCCCATAGCCTGCTTGAAATGTTTCATTCCACACTTTTGTCTAGAACATCATGATCTGTTCACTTATCTTTTAACCAATTTATGGAACAGAAAAAGGTGAGGTAAAAGTTGATTGCACCAAAATTACACCCTTAGTTACGTGAAATACTCATTTTGTATTTCATTATAATTATTGCAATTTTGTGTTTGAAACATATAAAGAACAAGACTGTGGGCTGGTCAGACTTCTACAAAAGAGCTCCCAATTATGTACTATAGAAACTAGTCTAAAGTTCTTTAAAAAAAAGACCTTAAATATAAATAATGACCATAATATCTTAAATAGAAAACATCTAATTTGTTTATTGCTTGGCCAGCAATGACAGGGGGGCAGCAGGAACACACAGTTTACCTTTCCTAAAGCTATTCCAGTCTCAACCAATCTGTCTAAAATGGGATCATTTAAACAGCCCTGCATATCGATACTGAGTTATTTATGCTACATCCATTAAATACTTTTAAAATAGTCCTGAAGTTTTATGACCCAAACCTAAACTCATGCTTCCATAGTCCCTACATTACTAAAACATCTCATCCTCTCTAAAATAGAATTACCCTGAGAGGGACTTTTAGACATTAAATCAACCACATCTCTGGGAGATATTTTTGGTAATTTCCATTGTAAATGCCATTTCATCATTATCTGTTCCTTCCTTCAAGTCTTTGAGCTCTGGATTTCTTTCTTGAAGTCACTGGACTGTGTGTGGAGTAAGAAGAGTCGGCATTACCCTATCATCATATCCTTCCATGAGCCCTGACATTTTAAAGTCACTTATGTCACCTTTAAGGTAGACATGATGTCTGAAAGGAGGAAAATTCTTGGGCTAACAACTTGCCCTAAGAGGCCTTTCCTGATTTCTGATCCAAACATTCATTCAGAGGGCTGACCTGAGGGTGTGAGTTCACTCTGGGGTAGACATGGATGTGGATCAGAATGGACACAAAACCTTTCTGGGAGTCCCTGAACTAGTGTGGCTTCTTCCGAGGTCTTCCTCGGATTAGGGATTAGGTCAGGCAATATTCTGGATGGTGGGGGGCTGCCATTTCCTTAATCATTCTTCCTCATGGTGAGGTTTCCTTAGAGTGTCATCACTGGGGAAATTCCCTGAGGTCAAGGTGTGGACTTAGTCATTCCTGGATTTCCTCAGCACCTGGTTAGAGTGCTCTAGACACAACAGGCACTTGGCATGAGGTCAGCAAACAAGAGTCAAGACTGGTTTTTTTGAGAATGGCTAAAGAGGCTAGAAATCAAAGAATGCCCTTGGCCTGCCTCTTCATTTAAGTAAGTCATAGCCCTCTTTATTTAGTGTCTATCTCAAGTCCCGCTTCAAAGCACCCTGACCACTCTAAACCTGGGTCTTCCTCTCTGAAATAACAACAGGATTCTGTACAGTTTTATTTTCAGCCTGTGATGTCACGATAACCTACTATCCTACTATGGCTATGTAAGTGTCCCTCAACCCTGTGAGTGCTCGGAGGGCAAAGACTGGGTCTGTTTTTATTTCACAGGCCCATGCCTTATGTAGTACTGTCCCCAAAAGAGGTGTTTTTTTTTTTTTTTTTTAATAATGAAAGAGTAAAAACAAACAAAAAACCCCATCATTGTTTTAGAAAAGTAAAATAAGTCTAGTTGCAGAAGTCAAAAATGCATTTAATACACCTGACTACTGAGCTTTGGGGCTTAGCCTAGCCAATTTAAACATGCTCAGAACATTTCCCTTAGCCTACAGTTGTGCAAAATCGTCTAATGCAAAGCCTATTTTATAATCAAGTATGGACTATCTCCTGTAGTGGACTGAGTAATGGACTGAAAGTGAAAACGAGAAAGA
The DNA here is from genome assembly GCF_053574225.1 of Canis aureus. Classification (NCBI taxonomy): domain Eukaryota; kingdom Metazoa; phylum Chordata; class Mammalia; order Carnivora; family Canidae; genus Canis; species Canis aureus. The sequence continues at coordinate 41,274,053 of NC_135641.1, read as the reverse complement.
CTGTGTGGGTACAGAATAGTTGTGGGTGCAATGGGTGCTGACTTTCCCGATCTTGGGGCTGACTGTGTGCAGAGGCTTGCTGCTGCTGCCTGATGTCCCAAGAGACAGGATCATACCACGCCACCGTCAGCCCAGGAAAAGATCCAAGCTCGAAATCCGAAGTGCGGCTCCTACTCCATGTGCACTGCTTTCCCACCACCCTGAATCAAGACTGTCTGGAACAGATGCTCTGAAGGGGGCACACCTGAGTAACCATGAATCATACACTTTTCCTTTTGAGGGAGTGAAGGCAACTTGGAGACAGAGGAAAGTAATTTGCAATTTTAAGAGGCCATGTTGGAGAAGATGATGATGGGTGAGCAGAGGAAGGGGAGGTTGCTAGCTCCTGGAGAAGAACTCCGGGCAGGGGATGCAGATGCTAATTGAGCTTTGCTCAGTAATGTGTAATCTAACTTTTTTCCTTTGGCCCCTTGCAAAAACCTTGAGTAAAAGCTACATCACAAATGCTACGTAAGGCTGTGTCTGCTTCTGGGGAATCACAAGAATGGTGGCGCCCTGCTTCAGAGGTGTCCAAGTACACGCTGAGGATAGACGGCGTCCACAGAATGACATGAGTCACAGTAAAAGTACAAGGAGTGGCTGCTAAGAGACCGAGAGGGAAGAACTAACTGAAAGCAGTAGGTGAAATTCCCCCTCAAGGGTTAGGAATTATATAGATTTGTAACTGACTCACAAAGGACAGAGCAATACTAGTTTTAAAGACGTATCTGCATTGAGGACCCTTAAAATATATTAAGGAAAAATGATTTGAATTCACTCGTTTGGCCTTTAGAACCTGAAGGGTCTACAGCTCCAAGAACTGATGTGTTGGATGCAACTTTAGGTCTGTTTTCCTGCACTCACCGGTAGGTGGTTTCTGGAAGGAGGCCTTTCAAAACGTGGGTGGTGGTGTTGCCCACGGTGATGATAGAGTCTCCAAGATCAATATTGTAAGCAAGGATTTCAGATCCATTATTGCACGGCTCTTCCCAGTTCAGTACAAGGCACACAAAAGGTGAATCAGGGTAGGCATTGAGGGTCTCCTCTTCCAGGACAGAGAGAGTGGAGACAGGGTCAGGGGCAGATGCTGGTGTCTGGCAAAGGACAAGCTCACTATACGGTCCTGCTCCAGCTTGATTGACAGCCTAAAAAGATAACAGCAAGACGAAGTCCACATTATACCAATGCAAATTCTAATACCCCGTGTTAGGTGCTGTTGCATCAATCTAACGCAACAGACAAATTTACTTCTAGAAACACAGTTAGAAATAAATTGCAGAAAATGCTCACTTTCACAATGATTTTCCAAAAAAAAAAAAAAAGGCAATAACAACTTTTCTGTTAATAAAGCAGAAGATAACATCACCATCATCACCATTTACGAAAAATAATTTTAAAATAACACTTTGTATTTGCACAGCCCACTTCAGGTTATACGTGGTCTTGTGATATCCTGTGACATCCACAATACCTGTCTGGGGTAGACAGTAAATGGCAAGTATTCAACAGTTTTCCGTGTGAATGATAAACTCCTCTCTGAAGTCAATTCTTGGCGCTTTCTGATTTTACCTGAGAGCTATAGCTGAGACCTTCGTTATTCACTGCTCTATCAAATATTTATTCACTTGGGCTCCAGGGCCATACTCTTGATTCTACTTACCTGCTGCTGCTTCTCAATCACCTTTGCCGGTTGCTACTTATCACCTCTCAACACGGGAGGCCGCCAGGGCTCAGGCCGTGGCCACCTCTTCTTTGTTTAATCTCTGCTCTATCTCCTTGTCTTGGGGACAAAATGTCACTCATATCATATCTCGGGGGTAAGTACCATATTATATCCTAATGCCATTTATATCCTACTCCCAAATTTACTTGTGTGGCTCTAGCCGCTGTCTTGAATGGTAGCCCAGTATATCCAACTGCTTTTTGGATATATCCATTTGAACGTCAAATATGCATCTCAAACTCAGGGGTCCACATGGTTCCCTCATCTCCACTCCATCCCTTTTCACCAAAAAACCACACTGCGCCTGCTGTAGTCTCTCTTGTCCCTTGTCCCTCAGGCTGTTCAAGTCCTATCCCTGAGATATCACTGGACATCTTTCTTCCTCTCATACCCTTATCCAGGCTGCCAGCACATCCTGTACCGAACCCTGGTCCAATATATTCGACTCTCATCAGGCTACTGTAATGACCTCCTAACTGGTATGTGTGTCAGCCCTGCCCGATACGATGTATTCACCAAGCACAGTACGGTACTGCTCATATCCCATCAGTGGCCTCCCACCATATTCAGAATAAACTTCAAAGTCCTCACAAAGCCCTTAAGACCTTATCTGATCGGCTCACCACCACCACCCTCCCATAAAAACCCACTGCTACTCTGACTTCATCACCTACCGATCCCTCCTCACTTACTCTGCTCCAGCCATGCTGGTTTCCTTGCTGTTTCACAGGGACATCAAGTCTACTCCCAACTCAGGGCCTTTCCAGTTTGCTGCCCTTCTGTCCAGGAAACATTTTCCCTAGACATCTGCACAGCTCACTCAATCATCTCAAGGGCTGCCTTTCAGTGAGCCCTCTCCTACCACCGTATTTAAATTTGCAGCCACCCTACCCCTCTTCACCCTCCGTGATCCTCTTCATTTCCTATTTCTCTTCTTTGCTTTATTTTTCATCATAGTATTTATCACCACCATAGGATATACTTCATTTCTCCCAGATGAGAATGTATGTTCTATAAGGGCAAAGATGTCTGTTTGGCTCACTGTCTCCCCAGCAACTAGAACAGTACCTGATACAGAATATGTGCTCAATAAATGTTATTAAATGTCTATTTTTTTCCCCTTAGAAACAGAAAAACATTTAGCGGCCTCCTTACAAAAGTGAATGTACTCTAAAATCTAGTTCTCACTGAATTCATAAGAGGGGTTATGAGGACACATTATAAAATTAAATGAAAGTAGTCTGAACTCTTTAATCAAAGGTTTGAAACAGAAGTTGTAACATTATTTTTTAATGTTTTATTTAATTTTAAAAGATTTTATTTATTTGAGAGAAAAAAAATGAAGAAGGGAAAGAGGGGGGTAGAGAGAGACGGAGAAGCAGACTCCCTGCTGCATAGGAAGCCTGATCAATCCCAGGACCCTGAGATCACCACCTGAGCCAAAGGCAAACGCTTAGCCGAGTGAGCCACCTGGGCTCCTCTATAACACTTATATATTACTGTTGATTTCAAAGAAGTTCAGAACATTCATTTGCTAACAAATCACTCTTGAAACTCTACTGTAATATTTTGTCCTATCTAGTCCTATTTCATGACAATACCTAACTCTCTTTTTTCTTTTTGGTAAAATTCTTTTTTTTTTTTTTTTAAGATTTATGAAAGACACAGAACGAGAGAGAGAGAGAGAGAGTGAGAAAGAGAGAGAGAGGCGCAGAGACACAGGCAGAGGGAGAAGCAGGCTCCCTGCAGGGAGCACGACATGGGACTCGATCCTGGGACTCCAGGATCACACCCTGGGCTGAAGGTGGCGCTAAACCTCTGGGCCACCGGGGCTGCCCTCTTTGTGGTAAAATTCTTAATGTCACGATTTATTTTTAGAGCATATATTTAGAGATTTTATTATTTTTAAATATATTTTTTTAATTTATCACACACAGGGATAGAAAAATAAGACATCATGGAGCTCAATGTTCATATTAATTGAGGCTTTATATCACCATGTAATAGAAGGAAAAGAGATGGCTTTTAGAGTTGGAGCTTAGTTCAAATCTGGATTCTATTACTTATTAACTGTACAGTTAGCATGCATATACATATATATGTATATTGTGTGATCTTAGGCAATTTACTATCTCAGAGCCTGTTTCCTCAGATACAAAATGGGGACAGTAACACCTAATCCATAGGATCATTGTAAAGATTAAATTGATCAACATGGAAGATCCTGGCCAACAGCCAGCGCTTCCCTTCTGGGGAAGATCGAGAACAAAACAGCAACCACAGAATTATCATTGACACGACACTATTAACTACATACAGACCTGATTCCAACCTTCCCAGTTTCTTCAATAATGTTCTTTTTCTACTCCAGGATCCCACTTTCTTTTACTAGCTTTCTTTTATGGGAAATGCTTTCTTGATTTATACTATTTATCATCATCAGTTTCCAAAAAACAAAACAATTTGGAAGACTCTTTTAATAAAATAAATAAAAGTATGCCTATAATATACAACAGGCCTCATGTGAATGGAACTGTTTTGGTCCTTGTTAATTAAAATAAGGACAGAAAGAAGGAAGGAAGAATATAAGGAAGAATATAAAATTGCAGAAGTTCTTGAGCAAAACAAAATGCTTCACCTGATTTTTATAAAAAACACAATGTGAGTATCACAGTGATTTAATTTTTAAGATGCCAAATATTCAAAGAGACTATTTGGGTTTAGCCTGACTTTGCAGTAAGTCAAATGAAAATAATTCATATCTGGCCCATATGTGCCAAAGAAATCAATATGGATTTGAGGAGACCTTTTTCCTGACAATACATTTTTTTTTGCATAGCAATGGTGGTTCTTAAAAGAATGCCTTGGGGTACCTGGGTGGCTCAGTCAGTTAAGTGTTGATTTTGGCTCAGGTCATGATCTCAGGGTCTTGACATGAAATTCCCATGTTGGGTTCCCCACTCAGCAGAGTCTGCTTGAGATTCTTTCCCTCTTCCTCTGCTCCTGTGCTCCCCCCCTTCTCGCTCTCTGAGCTCTAACAAATAAATAAATCTTAAAAAAACTGTACTATCCCCCTTCACAAGGTCTCATTCAATTTATGACAAACAAGTATGACATTTGAAAATACTTTTTACCTCTAAACTTTCAAAACAGAGAGGCAAGATGATTCTGCAGGCTCTCTTCTTACTCTAGTCGGTGTATCTTTTGAAATCAGTTGCAGGGAAAGAGTGGGTGCTAAACGACAACATATACCCCGAAAGGAGGAAAGGAAGTAGAAGAACATTTTAAGGGGATCAAAACTCGTAAAGTGTAGTGAAGTTCTTTCCTGTGGTGGCAGACAGTTCTTTATTTATATCCTGCCTTGTTCCAAAAACAGGAGTGTAGCACATATTTTGCAACCTTTTCCCAGTGACTCAGCACTGCTATTATAAAGATCAGATAATGTGCTGTGACCCTGACTCATTGACAAAGAGTTAATTATGTCCCAGGTGCTCCATTCAAGAAGGAAGGAAGGTGTATAACAAAAGAGTTTAATCAGAATGTTTATGATAAAGCAGGATTCAGAATTCAACAGAGAAGCCTCGGTTGATCTGGAAAATTAATTTGGGAAGGGAATATTTTCTCCAATGAGACACCAATAGGCTGATGCACTTGTAATAAGCAATTTGATTCATCACTTAAATCGGGTAGAAACCTAAATCTGGCTTAAGTCTAAACGTGTGAAGACAGACGTCTCCAAGGTCAAGAACCATGTCTGACTAATCTTTGTATCTCTCCTCTTGATCATCCTTTGATTCTGGGATAAAGTTGTGCCCAAAAATGTGAATAAACAAACGGAAAGAAATGGACAGAGAACTCTGTTTTCTCAGGAAAATAAGGCTTTACAAAGGGGGAAAAATAACCAAATCAATAAAGTAAAAGTCAAGAGTAAACTCATGACTACCTTCACTGTTAGGGGTTAGGCTAAGAGCCAACTGTTGTTGATGTTATTCCATTTGGACTCCCAAGTCAAAGCTTCCAGCTAACCGTCCTTGGGAATGGTCATTGAGAAGTGGGAGGCGGATCGCGTAATCTAATACAGACTAGTCCAAATCACTCTAATGTTTGTTTCTGGCTCCATTTAACAACCAGCACATACATCTTCTGCCTTTTGTCATTTTTAAGCATCTGCCCCCACTGAACTGTGCATCTCAGGAGAACGCAGATGGAAGGAACCTTCTCTAAGGAGCCGTGACACCTCTGCCTTGGATTCGGTCATTTATTCAGTGAATTCACAAGACATAAGGGTGGTGAGAAGCGGAAATTAATTATAATAATGTATATATAAATAACATGTATAATAATAATATACATAATGTATAATTAATTATAAGACACCAAAAACGAACTGAATTTGTTTTTATTTAAAAGCACTCTTCTTTCCAGATCATCCCTCGATAGCCTCCATCACAAGTCGTTAAGTTCCCCAGAGTCTTTCGTGAACACCAGGGTCTACTAGTAACATCTAAGTAACGTCAACCTACCTGTAGTCTACAGCAATATTGTGCAGCGGGCAACAGATCCCTTATCTCAAAGCCGGTGTCCGTCCCGTGATAAATGAGTTCTAAGGATTCTTCATCTTCTCCCCATTCCAACCTGTACTCTGAGATGTCAGCACCAGAGCTTTCAGGACTCTGGAAAGCAAAAACTCAAGTAGTTAATTTCGTTGAGAAGAAAATGCTCTAACGTTTGTGTCCAACTACGTAACTGGGCAAAAGAGCCACATGCCCCTGGGAATTCAGATACAAAAGAAAGAGGCATGAAAGAGAGACTCAGGTCTGACAAGTGATAAAATTTCCATAACTCTAAGTGACATAATCAAGTGCCAAGGGAGATTAATGTGTAAAAATCACCTACATGTGAATTTTAGCTTTGTAGGTTTCTTGTAACTTGCATTTGGGGGCAGACGAAGTAGAAGAAACAGAAGCCGATGCAGAACACACGCCTGACTTACCTCCCAACCCACTAGGACACAGCCGTCAGGTGTAAAAGAAATACAAGGTGCTTTGCATTGTCCAGGAGGCCCTGCAGCAGTGGTGATTTCTGAGACATCAGAATAGGGGCCGTACTGAAAGAGAAGAACACACACATGCCTGCATGGACACTGTGCACACACGTGTGTCTGTGTGCATATATAAGGGCCAGGCTAACACCATCAGCAGAACGGATTGAAAAATATCACCTAATGGCTTTCACTTTCAATGGAATGTGCCCCGGCTTTTTCCCACATACATTCCCTGAGTGGTAAATGTCTATTATATACGTAATCTTTTTATTCCAAAAGATCAGGTTTACCAAACATTCTTCCTTTACTGTGACACCAGAAACAAAACCATGCTGATTTCTTTCACAGCACAGCATTCTGTTTTAACATTTCTCACAGGACGTCAAAGAAAACGAAGTCAGATGTAGACTGCAGCTTAATTGTTAACACACAAAAATCTGCTTGAAACTGGTGGCTAACAAATTCTGAGCTAATTCTTCTAGTTATTGGTATTTTCTACGTAGAAATGAATGCTCCTGTTAACCTGTTCTCAGTACGACCCCACCGTCTCGACTATCTCAAGGTTTATGCTGCACTCCCTCTGTTCTTCATAGGGCCTTCGGTGATCACACTATTCAGAGCCAACCACCATCATTCTGAGAGAACCATAATCACCCATTTTAATAGTGGAATTTGGGATACCACACATAGTTGGGGTAAAGAATGAAAGAAAATAATTTCTAGGCTAATGAAGCGTATGACTCTGTTTTTCCAAAATGGGGGGGAGAAAAGATTAAAAAAAAAAAAAAAAAAACAGCAACAACAAAACCCAAAACACAACAACGAAAAAAACCACTCAAATTTTCCAAGATAACTTGCAAAGATGCCAGGCAGCGGGGGCAGATGGGAGAGATGCTCTCTGGAATAGATCTCAGATGCTGACTACAGTCAGATCTATGGATAACTTTCAATGTAACAGGAATAAACCAAGGCTGCTGACAGTTTTTTAGATGATAAATTAGTGAAAGGAGACAGAAAGTAAAACTCAGAGCAACAGAGCGGCACATGCATCTTTGTTATGGCAGAGATGCCCTGACCAGCTGATGGGAAAGAGAGCAAAAACAGTACGACAGTTGCTGCGGCATCTGTGGTCATCCTCTTCCACACTATTTTTAATTATATTAAATTGGGTGCATAAGCTTCCTTCTCATTGAAACATTTTTGTTTAGTTTCACAGTCATTCCCCCCCCCCGCCCCCCAGAATAGTTGTGCTGAGTCTGAAATTCCTTCCCAACTGGGACTTGGAAGAAAGTCAGCTCTTGCTAAAGGTTTGGGATCCCACTTTGGAGCCAACGTCTTCACAGAGAGCGTGGCCAACAGGCAAGGGACTGGAGACAAACAGGTTTCCCTCTGCCAGGCTCGCGCAGGGCTGCCGAAAGTGAGGAAAAGTCACTGCCAACTCTGTGCTATCAGTTGTGCTTTCTTATTTTTAAAAATTCCATCAAAAATAAAATAAAAATTCCATCAATTAATTTCCCCTACTTATTTGTATGGAACTCAAGCGTACGACCCCCAAGCACGCCTGGGGGGCTGAGGGTGCACCGGAGAGCCCGACCGTGGCCGGTTACCTTGCTCTTTCCATGACTCTCCCCCAACCTACGTTAACTCTGCAACTTAAAAATAAAGGCGTAACACAGACATAGACTTTCGGTCTCTGCTGGGCCATCTCCACACCTCCCAGGGAAGCAGCAGAAGGTGGAGAAGCGTTTTCTCCGTCTTTGCTTGAAACAAACACAAGAAGCTGGCCTCCCTGGCCTCTACCCCACTCGGGTTCTGAAAACAGACCTAAGATAGCTGGGTCATTTAGACACAGTAAAGGAGTCATTACGTGGTCCTCACCGCCTGGAACTGAGCAACACCGTCAACGAGTGAGTGCAAGATTATTTTTAAAGTGGCCAAAAGCTTCAAAAGGGTGATCTTACCGACGTTGAACCCTTTCTTAATAGGATGATATGACGGGGCGCCTGGGTGGCTCAGCGGCTGAGTGTTTGCCTTTGGCTCAGGTCATGATCCTGGGGTCCTGGGATCGAGCCCCGCATCGGGCTCCCTGCCCAGCGAGTCTGCTTCTCCCTCTAACCTCTGCTCCTCCCCCCTCCCCTTGGCTCGTGGGCTTGCTCGCTCTCTCTCTAATAAAATCGTAAAAAAAAAATGATAAAAGGATAAAATGAGATTTCCAATGCTGGGTTCAACAGATTTTACACACGCTTCTTGCATGGGTGTCGAGGCTGGAGAGACACTGTCGCGGACTCCGGAGGGGGCTGGGAGGGGAGAGCCCTGGATCCCGAGTACGCACGGCGGCATACAAGCTTGCACTCACCCCGCCGTCGTTCAGAGCCCTCACCCGGAAGCGGTACACGGTCCCCGGGAGCAGGTTGCCGACGGTGCACTGGAGCTCCGGCCCATGGTACACCTCGGAGGCCACGTCCTCGGGTTCGGTCATCTCCACGCTGTACTCTGAGACCTCGCAGCCACTTTCGGAGGCAGGAACGTCTGGGAACGGAGGATGCTTTGCATCTTACAACACTTTCCTGCCTGCACCTGACCAGCTCGCACCTGGTTTCCCACCAGGTTTGGGGTGGGGAGTCCCCAGCACCTTTCTTACAGAAGACCTCTCCCCTCCCCCAAAGAAAAGAGATAAAGAAGCTTCTGAATGCTATCATCTGTAGTTGCCCAAGCAAGGACACTGAACTACAGGAACGAAATAATTTGAAAACAACAGAATCATTAGGCAAAGTTCTTTACACCCTTAAGGAGACGAAGCTACCGAAGGAATCTTTAACTTAAAACCAGAGGTCTCATGAAATCAAGATAAATGACCCAAAGCTGGTACCGAATGCCATTATTTTGTAGACCTACGTGGTGGGGAAAGCAGTCTGATAGACTGGTGCGCGCTTCTATCTGCAACTTTCCATGCTGTGGACAGGAGACGCTCACACAGCCTGAGTTAACACCGCGAAGTGCCGGGACCCCCAGGACAAAAGACGAGGAGAATGAGACGTCACCGTTCGGACCTCCTCTCGCTCTCCTCTCTCAATTGCGCACAACTTTGCTTTTATGACTAACATGGAAAAGTTCCTAAAGAAGACTGGCTGCTCTGAGCGCTCCTCTAGGAAGGTGCCCTCGGAAGGACGGGGGTGCCCGTGTGCGGCCCCAACGGGAGTGGGAGGCCGAGCGGCGGTGCACAGGGGAACACGCCCCTGGGCCGGCACACGCTCAACAGGACGCGGGCATCTTCGACCCAAGGCACTGGGGTTTAGGGGACGCGGCCGACCTCCTAACAAGGCCTAAATCTTAAACCTCAGTCTCCAACCGTCCGGTTGCCAACGTGGAGATCCGCTCACTCACCCCACTCTAAGTGGACTTCTTTGTGCTTCGGTCGACCCAGGACCCTCGGGGGCCGGCACTGACCGGGGGCGATGCTCAGCGTGCGCGCGGGGAGGCTCTCGGAGCACTGCGGGAGAAAGAGCGGACAGGCGGCTCTCAGCTACCGGAACTCGCTGCGCCTCCGTGCCACGCAAGGCTACCCTGTGACTCAGCAGCCACCACAACGGGGTCGCACGTGGGATGCGGACATCTGAGTGTTCTCAACGAGACCCCTCGCGTGTGCGCTGGTAAAAATGATCACGTCCGAGGTCGGAGTCACAGACGTGGTTGCGTATTCTGAGCACACACCTGCTTTCCCTTCAACTACAATCCGAGAGATCCTCTGTGAGGACAGATGGGGACACGGGACAGCAGCGGGATGATGTTTTTAAGCAGTGTCGCCAGTGGCTGGCCATCCACATACAGAGCAGAAAGGCTAACAGGACTAACATTAATCAGCTGAGTCTGACGTTGAGCAGCAGGCTCCGCTAAGAACAGTAGGCCTTTCTGTAGGACGTGGCCGCATGAGGCCAGTGATGCGGAAGCTGAGCGTCTCTGAGACGGGGCGGGGGGGGGGGAGGAGTGCTATGTCGCTCAGCCACACGCATCCTGTCCCGAGGACTCGTCCGCCGTACGGCCAGGCGGCACAGCCTGTGCCAGGCCTCACCCCCAGGAGGGGCCGGCTGACCATCCGTGGCTTTGGCGGGGAGGCATCCTAGAGGGCGTTGGCACTGGAGGCCGGTCTAAGCGCCTCCATGCGGGTACCCTAGACATCACGGTGCCGCTATCCTTGCGGGGCGGGGACACGGAGCAAACAGCAGACGGCACTGGAGGTACACTGACCCCTGACTGCACAGCCAGGCGCCCCGACCGCAAGGATCCCCGTGAAAAATAAATCCACACAAGCCACCATCTCTCAGTCGCTCTTAGTGTTAATGGTTTCAAACCACAGTGTTAAATATCCCTCCCATGAAAATGGCTTTTTACTATCCTGCCTTTTACTCGCTTTCTGAATGTCAGGTAAAGCCACCAGACAACTATCTGCTTCTAGGGCCCTCCCTGTAGGTCTATAAGGTTATTCTGAGCCCAGGACAACACCGTGTGGTCGAAACCAAGGCCCCTGACATGTTAAGTGGGCTGCTCTAAGGTCAAATAAACAGCAGATGTTAAGGGACAGGCTGCTGCGTACAGCTGTGTAGGTTGGGCACTGTCACACGGCTTTTGTGATGACTTTCCAGCAGATGGCAGTAAAGTACCTTGGGGAAGGTGTGTCTCTCTCTCAAAGGCTGCCAGACGGGGTAGCAGCAGAGCCCTACAAGAGGTCACATCTTTTGACTCTAAATTCTATGCTTTTCTATTTTTTTAATTTTTTATAAATTTATTTTTTATTTGTGTTCAATTTGTCAACATACAGAATAACACCCAGTGCTCATCCTGTCAAGTACCCCCCTCAGTGCCCATCACCCATTCACCCCCACCCCCCGCCCTCCTCCCCTTCCACCACCCCTAGTTAGTTTCCCAGAGTTAGGAGTCTCTCATGTTCTGTCTCCCTTTCTGATATTTCCCACTTATTTTTTTCTGCCCTATGCTTTTCTATTGTTGCAATCACGGAGGCTCCTTAGCTAATGTGAATGCCAGGCGACATTCAATTTTCAGCTGTCACATGTGATCACGCCAAAGTCTTCCAGGAAACAGCTAAGTGACAAACGTACCGGGCAACACGGTAATTCAGTGGAGAATCCTCTAGGCCTATCTTTTTTTTTTTTTTTGTCATCTAAAGAACAATTTAAAAAACAGCCTAGTTTCCATTCCCTGATGGGATACCGTGGCAGGTGGCATTACCACAATACATGTTGAGACCGTAATTTCATTCTGATGCTATCGATCGGTTGTCTGGATTTGACCCAAGAAGTTGCGTCTACACCGGAGCAGAACCAACCTGACTGTGTCCACCAGTACTGATGCAGCATGCTCGGAGTTTGTACAAAGTGCCTGGTTTCAGGTGGGTGAAGGTGTACTCTGTAGCCGATCCACTGTACGCCACTTCCCACTGACTCGCTGTAAAACAAGGCTCGTGCATGAGTTTATGCCTTCTGCGAAAATGTTAACAGTATTGACCGTTACTGATGAGAAAATGCTCCAAGGGGTTTCCATGAGAACCGGTGTCTCGTGTGTGTGTGTGTGTGTATTTTTTTAAATAGCCAAGGGCCCTCTTTCCATTTCCTTCACAAGTTAAATATTTAAAACAACACGGAGTCATTCTTACTACTTAGTACTGCTGGCAAGACTACTTAATACTACCCTTATTACATCTCCTGACTATGAGGTCTGGATGCTGGAAACTACACAAGGTCTGTAGGTGGAACAGGGTGGGAGGGGGTGGGGGGTGACAAGCAGCGACTGAGGACAGTGTCAAGCAAGCCATGAAGTGGGAGGTGGCCTTGGGCCCAGCAAGGTAAGGGGCAGGCGGCGGCAGGAGGTGCCTGGGCAGGCTGGGACACACTGCAGTCTCTCCCATGGCTCACGGTGGGTGCGGTCCCCCTGCTGTCTTCGTGGAGCTCCCTCCAGCACAAAGATGGCTGGGAGGGTGACAATGACAACGACGAGGCACTTGGCATGGCCCGGTTATTGGACTACCCTTTAGGATCAGAGAAGTCGGTGGGGCCTCGGGAGGGCTCCTGATGTCTGGGGAGGCTGCTGCCACGGGGGTGGGGGGGTGGGGGTGGCATCAGGGGCCTCCTGCCTCACAGATCTAAGCAGCTGGGCGCTCTCCCCCTAGGGCTGGGCGTTCTCCCTCCAGAGCTGGGTGCTCTCCCCCTAGGGCTGGGCGCTCTCCCTCCAGGGCTGGGTGCTCTCCCCCTAGGGCTGGGCGCTCTCCCCCTAGGGCTGGGTGCTCTCCCCCTAGGGCTGGGCGCTCTCCCTCCAGGGCTGGGTGCTCTCCCCCTAGGGCTGGGCGCTCTCCCCCTAGGGCTGGGCGCTCTCCCTCCAGGGCTGGGTGCTCTCCCCTCCTAGGGCTGGGCGCTCTCCCCCTAGGGCTATACAGCCAGGTGACTATTTCACAAAAGCCGTTTCTCCATGAAGTTGTTTTAGCGAACATATTTTTGCCCTCTTCCATGATATTTTACTCAAGTAACTTTTCCTCAGCTGCTTCTTAGGACATATTTACAATGAAGTCACAGGCACCAGGGACAAGGGGCGGTGGGTGGGTGTGCGTCCATGCGCGGGTGTGTGTGTGTGATTAAAAAGCATTATTCTGACCCTGCTGGTCAAAAACTTGTGATGGGGCAAATGGGAACAGGGACCAGCTGAGGAGACTGCATTGAGCACCCGCTTCCTGCGCCAGCAGAACTGTTCACTTTAAGTAGAGAACGGCGTCTGCTTCTGATCTATCAGAGATCCACGAACATTCCAAATACACTTAGGTTCTCACAAGCAGCCGCTGCATACACCTGATTTCTCTCCTAGGTAGGTTTTCTAACGTAAAAAATGACATCAGGTTTTTAGCCCAGGATATGATTTTACGATCAGAACAGCTGTGCCCATCTCAAAGCATTCTCCTGTTTTCAGTTTAAAATAGGACCTGACTGACGTGAAAACCAAAGTACTCCAGGTGGCTACTGTGGGACAGAATAAAAGGCAAGACCACACCTGCACTTTGCCTGTTTGCAAAAGGCACTGTTAATGCTCTTTCCTTTTTGCCATATGCCATAAATCACTTTTTTTTTTTAAGTGAGAGGTTAAAGGGATTATTGGAGTGGCGAAATACGTCATTTTAAAAGTTCTGATGACTATACTTTTTTCTATTAAAACCCAATGAATTTTATTGGAAAAAAGATTCAAGAATTCTTAAAAAGGCACTATTTAGGGAATTCTATCTTTAACACTGTACTACTTTAATCCACATAGAGTGGCAAGTGATGACTACTCTGACTCAGATGTCACAAATATGGAAAGACATTTGCTAAACTTTTTATAAAAGCGTGACACTGTCACTAGCTCACGATAATACCATGTTCCGTTTGCTCTCACTGTACATGGGAATTTATAGATTACCGAACTCCTTTGCTGTCTCCACCTCATCCTTCCTGCTGATTGCTTCTGACTCTCTCTGCTTATAAGAGTTTCCAGAGAAAGCATGCCAAGACATGGGATGAAAATGTAATTATTCTATTAATTAGGGCCTCTGGTTTAAAGAAATGACATGGAAAATGTAAAGACCTGATAAAAATGTATATTTTAAGTATACTCTGATCCCTGATGGTGTCTGTACAAGAGAAAACTGTAAATGCACGATTAAGGTTTATTTGTTGTAGTAGCACTATCATTAGAATTTATGGCTGCCCACTATGACTACACAGACACTTATCATATTAGATAATTGGGAGTGCTGCTAGATTAGAGTAAAACAATTTCCCAAAACTTCACCTTCAGAATTTCCATCAGTAATCTCCAGCAAGTACTTGAGTATTTCTGAACCACCGTTGTCCTTTGGAGGATCTGGAAAGTAAGCAAATGTCGTATTGGGTATGAAAAGGCGTTAGTTTTTATTGGCCGATATTAGAACACAGAGAGTCACATCACATTATACTGCCTTAATTCTGGATTTAGTAAGCAAAAGACAAAATTGTTACTGCACTATTCTTGAAAAACAAAAGAAACAAAAACGTTAAGAGACCCTGAATGCTATCAGATATTCAAAGTCTTAGAGCTAGAAATGTGAAAAGAGTTATTTAGTGGAACATGAGCAAAATTCAAAATATGAATTGATTTTTCTAGGAGTTAATAAATCTACTTCGAGAATTCTGTTTTCTGCTCTTTAACATTTAGTAATTCTTATATAAGATGAAATCTATATTCCTTTTATTATTATTTTATTCTTTACCTCACTTAGGTTACCAGTGACTAGATTCTTTTCAGACAGAGAGAGAAGGAAAGTGCAAAATTTACTGGCAAGGCAAGGAAAACATCAGAACGTAATAAATCTGTTCCAGCAGTTTGCTACTAAGCATACGGTATATCCCAAGTGAACCTGACACGCAGCCGAAGTTGCGGATCAATCAGTACGTGCGCCAAAGAGGCGTTTTGAGAAGGGGTGCTGGCTTATTTCTGGAGCCCTGTGGACTCAGGGTATTTACTCCACTGCTAACTTCGTGCCTACAAGTTTCCTTTCGATGAGAAAAATACTCTGCATTCTAATTTTGCAAGACTACGCAGAATTTACCTTTCCTGTCTGCCACCCCTCTATTTTAGATACAGATTTAGGAACTTTACTTCCCTTCTTTCACTTGGTGTTTCCATTAATGTGTACACACTTCAGTAGGAAGATACTTAAAACAGTAATGATGAAGTTCAATATTCTAGCATATAGCTAATGAAAGTACACATTTAGCATTTATAGGACTTTCTAGGATCTTCTGAGAAAAAAGCTTCACAATCTGGCAAAAAGCACACCTGGATTTTTAGTTTCTCTTAATCGTATCCATCCTCCAAGGAAATAGATACTCCAGTAATTGTGCATCAAAATTATTAGGTAACTTGAAACAGCTTTATGTTTCGATGGTTGATCCCTCAGTAGCAATTTAATAATACTGTATTTAAAATAAATACTTATGTAAGTTATCTCTACACCCAACTGGAGGCTCAAACTCATGACCCCAAGATCAAGAGTCATCTGCTCTTCCAACTGAGCCAGCCGGGGGCCCAAATAGTTGAATACTTTAAATTCCCATGATTTGGCTGCCAAGTAAAATCTTATTTTAAATTTATCCTTTTATTTTTTGCCTTTTGGGTAGCTATGAGGACACTTGAGTGATAATTATATACATCATAACAGTTTTACATATAATTGTAAATGTTTATCAGCATTCTAATGGCATTCATTTTCTTTTTTCTTTTAAGTTTTATTTGTTTGAGAGAGAGAAAGAGATAGAGAGCAAGTGTGCATGCGTGTGGGGGAAGCGCAGAGGAAGAAGGAGAAAGTCAAGCAGCCTCCAGCTGAGCGCAGAGCCCAATGCCAGGCTCGATCTATGACCCCTGAGATCACGACCTGAGCAGAAACCAAGAGAGAGAGGCTTAACCAAATGTGCAACCAGGCACCCCTCTGCTGGCCTTGATTTCATTGAAGTAATCCACGATGCAGAGGTGAACCACAATAGCCTTCTAGTCGATTCCTCCAAACACCAGATTTCTGGTTCCATGCAAATAATAACAAAAACTAAAGTTTCCCTAGTTTCTAACTTAAACATTCTGTACTTCAAAATTTACTTATGAGGACATACCTAAAGCTTCAAATTTATTTTCAATATTAATTTATAAATCAAGTTTTTTATGCTAAATATCACTACTGTTTAGTAAGGGCAAGCTACTGAAGAAATGAATATATATTCAGCGATTGCATAGAAGGAAAAACACAACACGGTAGAAATCATAAAGCAAGTAAAATGCTCTTAGAATTGTCTGTTTGACCAGTTGGTGGAATTGTCTGGACGTTTCTCATACATATATTCCAAATCTGTAAAACTCCCACAAATAATACCTTTTATTTCTTATTTTGGTTTGTCACTACTGAAGTTAATTTTTAAAAACCTGTCAAAAATAAGCAACAGTAACAATAGCAAAACATACCCCATTTGACACTAAAGCCATGAGATGTAACTGGTCCTTTAATGAGGGGTCTTGTGGGAGGCCCGGGCCGGTCAGGGCTTGTCGTACACACCAGAACTTCACTTGGACAACTTTTCCCTTCCACATTCGAAGCCGTCAGCTAGAACACGACCGAAAAAAAAAAATATTAACATACTTTAGATATCAGGTGTTGAAGAAATGGGAACTTTTTAACACAGCAAGATCAAGGCATCTGTAAACTCACATAGACAGACACGCACATACGTTTCCTCTGTCTCCGTCTCAAACAACTGAGTTACAAGTGTTTCCTTCCTGAGGTACTTATTTTCTGTACGGTTAGCTATTAGCAATTAAAAATATAGCAATAAAGGCGAGTTTCAGCTAAAGACATTTTGTACCATTTCAAGAAGACATAAAAAACATAACCGGTTATGTTACTGCCTGGTTCTTGGGAAGGAGAATAAGGCGAGGGGAAAGCAGGTGGAAATGCCCTTATTCAAGAGTAGGGCAATGCCACCTTGTGGAGAAATGCTAGCGCTTCCCTATGGTCTCAGAGCCAGCTCCAAATAACAAGGGTTTGTTAAAAATCAGAAACTATCATTTTCCTCAGTCACACACTTCACTTGATCACCTGATAGCTACTTATTTATTTATTTTTTTAGATTTTATTTATTCATGAGAGAGAGAGAGAGAGAGAGAGAGATAAGCAGAGGGAGAAGCAGGTTCCCTGCAGGGAGGCCAATGCGGGACTCAATCCCAGGACCCTGGGATCACGACCTGAGCCAAAGGCAGATGCTCAACCACTGATGATAGCTACTTACTGAAGGACCACTACGCGCCCAACACCATTGGGCCCCCGGATCAGAGAGGGCTGGGTACAATCAGAAGACACGCTTCTCTCACCAACAGGCACACACACAGGGCTGTGTGCACATCAGTAAATAGAGCTTTTCTATCTTAACTCTAGTAAAGCGGAGTGAACTCTAACAGTTAACCCACGGGGTCCATTCGGAATGGTAAATGGCACAACGTAAGACAGCCTCTCTTCTAAGCAGTTCAGATACCAAAACGACGGACTCACCCTGAATTTATACTGTGTGCTTCTCTTGAGATTTTTCACAGTACAGGTTAAATCCTCTCCAGTGTATTTCGGGTGGAAAAGGTTATCCTGCAAAGGCAAAGCCAGAAAGAAACATCAGTGTCATTAAATCCTGGGCATTACTAAATACCTCTGTGTTTAGGATTTTTCCACTGCCTCTTTCCAACACCACCAGCGGTCAGAGGTCTGGCAGGGCCTGCAGAGAAGAGTATCAGCGTCCACGGTGCTGTGCATAGCACTCTAGCTTGAAGTAAAAATTTGACTCTATCCCACTGTAATTTCTCCTGGGTGCACTGAAGTTTACTGTGAGGCTAATACTAATGTGAAGGAGAACAATGCTCTCCCCATGAGAGGATGCAAATCTGCTTTGGGACAGGGCAGACTTCTCTGGTTACTCAATAAGCATCTTAAGCAAAGGACGAAACCACCAAGCAGCTCTATGTGACAGAGCAGTATGTGCTTTCAAAAAAAAAATGTATTTAATGTTATTATGAAAAAAAAGCCTCATCTTTCGAGGTCTTTCACTGTCCGGCTGCAATGTGCTATTTAACAAACTGCGGCTGAGGTTTCTGACCACACAGTGTCCTCTTCTGGCCAAGGAGGAAAGGACACTTTGGATGGGACAGGCACGATCCTTCAAAGGGACAAATAAGCCACTAGAAGCTGCGTGTCCAGGACTCATTCCACGTATTCTCGATCGCGCATCCCTCCATCCATCTCTCCATCAAGTTTTCCTGAGCGCCTTCTCCGCATCAGGACTCCCCACATGTTCCGGGGGTTCAGCACCGCCCAAGAACAGACAAAGCCTTGCCCACCTGGTAGTGGTGGACAGGTGGACACAGTGATCAGAAACATAAAACCTGCACAGAAACATGAAGCATGCGGTGCGGGGTTAGTGCTACGACGAAAATGACCAAGCCGGTGAGAGGACACAGCAGCGGGTCTGCTGAGCTGCCGGTTACGTAAGGCAGTCACGCGGGGCTCCCGGAGTTTAAACTACGTATAATTAAAAATTCAGTTCCTTGGGCCCACAGGCATACTTCAAGTGCTCAAGCATCACATGTGACTAGGTGCGACCTTCACTGGATAGCACAGACTACAGATCGTTTCCATCTTTGTGACAAGTTCTATTGGGTGGTGCTGTTTTACAGGGTGGTCAGGGAAGGGCTCTCCACAAGTGACCCGTGAGAGGAGACCTGAAGGAAAAGAGGGAAATGAGTCCCAGGTAAGTGGAAGGGCCTTCGAGCTACAGGGCACAGAAAGTGCAAAGGCCCTGAGGCCAGGGCATGCTTGTGTGTTCACGAGACTACAGAGGCAGAAACAAGGACACGCAAGAAAGGTCTAATGGCACAGGACCCCGCAGGCATCCTGAGGGCTCTGGCTTTTATTCTGGAAGGGAGGGGAGGCCCAGAGATAGGACAGTTCCGAGCAGAGCCCGGACACCCTCTATTCTACGTGACATTACCCAGGCTTCCTGTGGAGAACAGACTATGGTTAGTAAGGGAGAGGGGAGGGAAAATACTTAAAGAGAGCACCTCGATAATCCAAGGATGGGGTGATGGCGGCTTGGGAAAGGGTAGTAGCCTTAGATATTGAGAAACGGCCCGATGTCTGGTCTCCCGATTTCCTGGCTTCCCCAAGCAGGAGGACAGGAGTGTCGCTCTCTGAGGTGGGGAAGACGTGGGAAGCACCGGCTGCCGCTGGCGGTGGGAGTAGAGATTAGGAGCTACTGTGGTTTTCATGGTGTTCTGTCCGTTACGATAATACCGACTTACACAGAACACACGCACGTGTGTAGAATCTGCAAAGCTTACATTTTCATCCTCCTGGATTTCCAAGGTGTAGGTGACCACTTCCTCAGGTGAACAGCCTTCCGGTTTGTTCCACTGCAACGTGACCCATGTGACCCCAGCTCGAACAAGTCTTGGTGCAGAGGGCATCTGAGGAATGTTTCCTAATGTGTAACACACCACCTCCTGGCTATAACCACTGCAGAGAGAGACCCGGTAGGACACACAGTTAGGAACATGGGAGGGCTCTGGGCATTTTAAAAGAGGACAGATCGGCTTACCTACTGCCCTGCTTGCTCGGGTTGGAAAGTCTGGGGCACGACAGATTCAGCAAACCAAGGCAAGCATCCTTTATGTGACATTCCCTCCCCCGACTCCCAATTTGCCTGACTGCTTGCCTTAGTCTGTGATGAAAAAAGCACACCACACTGCGGGACCACATAGTTAGGAAGCTATTTCCCCTGCAATCACCCAGGAGAAAGCATAACACTGCAAGGTCACTGAGCTATGACCCACGGCCACCAAGGGACCTTCAAATCGATGTGGGCACAAACAGTCGTCTGTTGACGAAATAGAGGTCTTATAAATATATACGGTGTCGTATTTCCAGAAATCTATGCTGCTTCCAAGGCACTGACAAACCCTTGGAGCCTTTATCATCACGACTTTTCAACCAGCAGACTGAAAATGCACCACTGGCTATCACGGGTCGGGGGGAGAGGGGGCCATAAAACCCTGCAATACTCTTGAGGCTGGAAAAGAGCCGGAGGACCAATGATGCGCTGAACCTTTAAGATTTTCAATATGTGGTGATGAAAGAAAAAAGAATTTCCCCTTCATCGAGAGTTACCCAGGAAGGGCAAGTGAAATATGGTCTTTTCAAAGTGTCTTTAACCCCAGATACCCCCCCTGGACACCTGTTCTGGCTTTCCTTCCACAGCTCGGAGGCGAGCCGCGTACCCCAGGCAGTGTGGGTTTTCTCCAGTCCTGTGAGGTCTGTGTGCCCAGGGCTTGCCCACCAAGGCTGGCCCAGCACCCCTTCCTCTCGATCAGACAACCTCAAATATAACTGAAAAAGGCAACTGCATGAGTCACTTACTAAAGTGATGTAAGGACAAGGCAAGTGTTCTGAAAAAAAAAAAATAAAGCCTCAATAGGGATTTCTTTCAAAATCTAAATTGCTACCTCTGTCTGGGCCTCCAGGGACCCCTTGTGGGGTCTTTGCTTCACAGCTTGTGGGGCTGCACGGAGGCCACCTGAGACCCCTTCTACCCTCCAATTAGCGGGCTTCCAAGGTGGCTGGGTGTGGGGCACGTGGATGTCTTCATGCCTTCCAGCATCACCACGTGAGAGCTCAACAGTGCGAGGGCAAGGGACCGTCATACCTGGTGCCAATGTCATTCCGAGCAGCCAGCCTGAACGTGTACCCCATTGCCGGACAGAGCTTTGTCAACTTGCAGTGCTTCTGACTCCCAAAGAAGCACTGTCTGAAGCCACTGTTTCTTTTTCCCTGAAAGAGAACAGGGAGACAATGCGTGTGATTTTTAAAAAATAAATGAATAAATGAGGTCGAAGGTGTTTGGAATATTGCTTCGTTTCCTGGTTTGGGTGAACAAAACCAAGAGGAGGAAAGCTCCTAGGGGGAATGTTCGTTTGCACACGAAGGCCTTGACAATGCAGCGTCATCCTTAACATGAAGGCACTACAGAAAAGTCCATGACGGAGACCAGACCAGTCCCGCATCATCCTTGTGGTCTTTCTGAAGTGGCTCTGGTAACAAAGTTAAAACAAAAAACAAAAAAAAGGGCCTCTCAGGTATAAGGCAATGCACAATTTCTTGGGTCGGTCAAGCTGCCCAGTCTGACCAACCGAGAGTGAGCCTGCAGCCTTATCTCAGGGATGGTGAGTTCTGGAAAGGCAGAGTCATTGCCGAGCACCCGAGGCTCAGTCTAATGGGCTGAGTGAGCCTGAGAAAGCAAGGCCTCCCCAGTCTCCTCCCTCCTTTCCCACTTTGCCCCACGTCCCTCATCCCTGAACACATGCATCCATGCAATGGGGACCTGCTTGTTGGCTGGTCCCTGAACCCTGGTCACAGGCCTGTGACTCAGTTGCCCTTCTCTGCTCCCCTCATGACCAGGCCTTGGACAATCAGGGAGCTCAGTCACTGCTGACGGGACTTCAACATCCGGCAAGCGCGTGAAACGTCGGCTGAGTTCACCTCTGTGTATTAGCACTAACTCTTTAAGTTTCTTACCAGGCTGGATGTGTGTTTTTAATACCTTTCTAGCCTCATGTGATGCTTCAAATTCTTTGCAGTAAAAAGAAAATGCTCTGGAGGGTTGTGTTAATAGACCTACAAGTAAGAAAAACCCCCAGCTGCCCTGCACCCTGCTCAGGTGTGGGATCCTCACGTCGGCGGTGGGACACAATAAATATTTCACGCCCATAATCCCTGGTACTTTATCAATGCTCGTGCAAAGAAAACCACAGGCTAACCCTGAGTGAATCTTAGCATTCTGGTCAAACGGCTGGGCCCAGGGCCTTCCGAAACATGTTTGAAGTTCTCGATTTATTTTATAAAGAAGGATGAAAGCACATTTTTCTCCTAGGCAAATTTAAGCATTTCCTTCCTTGAAGCGGGTCTCCAAACGCTTACCACTAAAACACGTTCCAGGTGAAGTTTAATTAAAAATAAAATAAACATACAACGAGCTTGAAGGGTCACGAGGGCGAACGGGTTAAAAAGCACCCCGACACATTCATCCTCAGCCGAATTCCCCGCCCTCCCCTCCACAGGCAAGGCGGTGCCCTTTCCAGGAAGGGAGTGGAAGTCCTATTAATCTTTAAGATTCAAAGTTCACATGATCAAGGTTCCAGAGCCCAGGCAGATGCAAACAGGAGAGCGTTAACGGTCCCCAGCTGCTGCGTGCGCAGAGTCACCGGGCAGCTGGCCTGTCGTGCCCTCGTGTTTGCGTTAACCATGACTGTTGAGGCTGCTGCAGACTAGGTGTTCAGAGAAGACCGTTGACACGTACGTTTGCATAATCACACCCAGGGTCTGATTATGCTGTGTGCACGCCCCGCTATGCTCTGTACCCAACTCACGCTGTAGCGTGATCTACCTTCTTTCCTCTTCTATTTCGGAGCTCAGAGTAAACAGTGCAAGAAAGGCACATCCTGCTGCCACGGAAGCCTCATCCCTTCCAAACCCGACGCTGGCTCCCCTTCAATGCCTCATTTTTCCTATTTCTTTGTTTGGTCTCCTTTGCCCATTTCTGGTGCTTAGAACTACAGCCAGTAAATAAAAGTCAGTCTGTTCCCTGCTAGGTTGATTTGCTTTAATATGGTAAAAACCGGACTGTCTGTGGCTTAAATGAGAAAAAAGAATGGGGAAGATCGATGATGGGGACTAGACTTTTCTTTTAAAGGGGCCAAAGCACCGGGGCTCACGGGAGAATTGGGGGGAAGATGCACTCCGTGACCTTCAAGACGTTTTTCCTATGTTGCTAACATTTTTCCCCTCCTACTTCAGTATCAAGAACAATTACTAAATAAGCTCCGACTTGTTTAGATAAAGCACGCCAAATTTTCCATTTTAATACCTGTCAAGATGTCCTACTATGTGCACAGTCCTTAACAACAGGTGGACAGACTCAGAGTTGCTGGAACCTTAGAGCCAAGTTTCAGAAACAGTATCTGTGGAGTCTGGAGGGGCAAGAATACAAAGAGCTCGCAGCGTGAAGGGAGCAAGCTTGTTGGTAAATGTTTAGAAGTCACTGAGAACAAAGTAAAAACAAGGGGAAGCGGGTTCAAACTATTTCAAGACACGAGAGAAGTTTGGGAGTAAAAGGAAATACTCACGTGTGACACGGAGTTTAATATAAAAGGGTATCTGGGAAGGAAAAAGAATTGTTCACAAAAGTCCATGCAGCACAAAAGTGAACTACAGCTGCGAGGTCAGCAAAGGAAGGCAGGGGATGCCACGGGTGCCAGCGTCACCCTGGGCTTCTGGGGCAGGGGCAGGTGCATGCAGAGCTCCGGGCTCCGGGGCGAGAATATGTGATGCGGAGAACTGCTCTGTAAACCAAGGAGGCCTCCAGGTTGCAAATGGCTTTTGTAAAGGAAATATTATCCAGTTTTTCTTGTTGATAGAAAGGAGTAGGGTTTAAAAAAAAAAAAAGGTAATGTTTTAGAAGGCTGAAGGATTCTGATGGACTGATGGGGGCAGTAACATGTTTATCCTTGTTTAGCAGAAACTGTATGTCATGATGTCTAAGCATCACGTCAGTGAAGTTTTACAGATGGAAAATCCTAACTTCCGTATTTTTTAGGTAGCGTGGCTCCAAATGATTTTGAGAGATTATGATCTCTGGCAGGTACTCCCTTCTAGGAAGGCCTAATTTAAACTACACAGGATTACTGAGATATACTAGCTTTCCTTGGAAACTTACTTTCTAATCATTTAAGGTCAGCCGTGCGCAAAGTTCCCTACCAAAACACGGTCCTAAGAGGAACGAGCATCACTCGACGCTTTTTAGGTCTGCTGCCAATAGTGTGGTCAAGCGCAGCCGGCAGGGACACCCGCGGCCCTGGCCTTGTCCCGGGCAGCTGCCACCGGTAGGCCCCGTGTGCTATGTCACACAGAGGAGAGAGAAAGAGGGGGGGTCCCTCGGCCTAGCTGTTGGCGGGTCTACAAGGGAAGGGCTGAGACGTGGATGCTCAGAAGCTCCCGACGTCTGCACGTGTGGCGGGGAGATGGGCAGCACGCGGGCAGCCAGCATCAGAACCCCCGGGCATGAGCAATGAAGTTCCTGCCTCCCGAGGACTGAACCTTCACCCCAGTGAGTCAAAGCGCAGAAAGGAGGCTCTGAGCGCACGCCCACCGTTGTTCTGGAACGGGGCCAGGCACGGGGCTCCCGGCCCAGGTTTCTATCGCCAGCGTCCACACACCACAGAGGGCGGATCTCAGGGCCCCCGGGCTGGTTTCCACCCCAGCACCCAGGCACCCCCAGATGCTTGCTTGTCCAGCAAAACTAGGCTCAAGGACCAGATTCAGCTTTCCTAAACGTGAGGAAACATCGGGAGTGTGAAGCCGCGGTGTGCTGCTACCTGCAAGGCACACTACACTGTCCCCCTCCTTTCAGCAGAGTCTCCTCCTCGCGGTCCCCTGGGCCCATGGGTCTGGCTCATCTGTTATCAGCCCATACCCACAGCAGCCTGGGTGCCCCGGATCCGCACCCACAGCCCTGGGACAAAGGAGTTGGGTCCTGGCCAGGGCGCGGGTGCTGAGCTCCCGGTCACAAGCACCCCCAGCCCCCACCCCGGGAGGCAGCCAGCTGCGCAGACACAGGGCTTCTGAGCACATGGGTCCTCCCGGGCCCCAGCTGCTCACTTTTGCCTCCACCTCCCCTCAGCACAAAACCAGAAGCACGTTGCATATCAGATATGTTCTAGGCCCCAGGGATGTTCTAGGCCTCCTCTCCATTCCAGCCAGCCGGGCTCCCTCAAGCAGCCCACCCCCAAAACACAACCCTCACTTTGCAGGAAGGTCGCCCACTTGGTTCCCAGCCCCGATAATAACCGTCAGAGCCCTTCCAGTCCTGCAAGCTTCCTGCAGAGCGGTGAAGAGCATCAGTACTCGGTCACCTGCACCCGCCCTGCCGGACCGAGGAAGGGCAGGGACGGAGAAGGAACCACGGGGAAGCTTCGGGAACGGGGACTTCTGCGCGGCTGAACAGCAGAGACAGACCCTCCCTCAAACGCTGGGAGGAGTAGGGGGAAAGGAGATGCCTCCTTAAACAGGTGATTCTTTAAAATAAAACTCAGAGATAAATTATAAGTGTAAAAGGCCTCAAATGTTTTTTAAAGAACAGTTTCTATTTTCCTAACTTATTTTCTGCCCTTTTCCTATTCACTTATTTTCCCCTTTCTAATCTATAGATTTTGGAAAAAAATTTCATAGCTCTTAAATCAACTCACAACGTATTTCCCTAATCATCTTCTCCCCACCCCCCGATAAACATTTTGCTGACCGCCTGCCTGCTGAGTTACCAAGGGAAGAGGACACAAGCTCCTGCTTTACAAGTGTGACACCGTGGCAGGAGAACTGTTCATCCCGGGGGTTCCCTGTCCTTATCACTAAGGGAACAGGCAGGGATCTCTTCCATCTGTTAGCGGAGAAGGGCCTGCGTGCCCCGGGCCGCACCCTGCTGGCTAGCAGACGTTCAGGTCAAGGATGAGTCCCCGCCTACCTACCACTGCATCTCTGGGCACACAGTTGTTTTCCTGCTTCCAGAACACTTGGAAGAGAAGCAGGAGCATGAGCAAGAGCTCTATCGCCTTTCCAAGCCCATGACCTTGTACGCGATCACCACAGGCATAGTACCCGGACGCTCTGTACGTGCCATACAAAGAAAAAGGATTTGTAATGGTTTCTCATGACTAAGAAAGTCCTTTCCCTTGAATTTGAGTGGGCGTGGACGGACCTGTAATGGAGAGTAGAGGAGAAATGAAGCTGTGCGACTTGCAGACATGGGTATGAAGAGGTGATGAGGCTTCTGACTACCCCCCTGCCCCCCAACACTCACCTTCTCAATTCTGACTCCCCCAGGGCTGCCGTGGCGTGAGGCAGCCCCAGCTGAGGTTCCGCCCAAGCCAGCGTGACCGCTAGACTCTGCACGAAGAGTCCGGCCCCCACCGATGAGCCTCCCCGCCCACCTGGAGCTCACGTGGAAGACATACAAGCCGTTCTCCCAGCACCCGGGTCCAAGTTCCCGGCCGAGAGTCCGCGAGCGCAAGAAAGTGATTGTTTTCAGCCATTAGGTTTTGAGGTCATCTGTGACGCAGTATCACACGCATCTATTTTGATGTCCATATATGTTGAAGAGTGTGACTTTTTCAGTAAACTTTTATAAATTCCTCTCGTGCTGTAAATACCTAGCAGGTAAGGGAGTGGACGTGTACACACTACAACTGAAGTGTTTGACGTCTGACTGAATACAAGGTTCCGTTTTCTACATGCACTTCGTACATGCCTTTTTTTTAAGATTTTATTTATTTATTCATGAGAGACACAGAGAGAGAGAGAGGCAGAGACACAGGCAGAGGGAGAAGCAGGCTCCATGCTGGGAGCCCGGTGTGGGACTTGATCCCAGGACCCTAGGGTCATGCCTTGAGCCGAAGGCAGGCACCGAACTGCTGAGCCACCCAGGTATCCCGAGTACATGACTTTTTTCCTCAAAGCCAACAGAGTAAGGCCTCTGAAGAGATTTTAAGAATTTTTGTAGAAGCTAAAAAATGTAACCAGATTCCTAGATGATAAAAACCAACCAAAACCGTTACGCACTTACTTCATCCAACGGAGTTACATGTAATAGCACTATCCTAAAAGCTGTAGAGAACCGTGGGAAGGTTTTTAAATACAGACACGCAACGGTCTTTGGGGGATGGTTCAGGTATGATATGGCTCAAGGCCACTGGAGTGAGCAAATTAAATAACCTTGCACAGGACCCTCCACGTGTATCCAGGTTTCTGCCTCTCTGTGGCGTCTGTTACGAACACATAAAGAAATAAAGTTCCCGTGGAGAAATCAATTTACGGGTGGGTCTGCTTATTTAAAGACTGCTATCCAAGTATATTAAAAGTATTTGATCCATTTCATAAAATGCAACTAATTTTTAAAGTTAAAACCATGTTTGAAAGCAAATGTGTTAGGGACGTCTGGGTGACCCTGGGGTCCTGGGATCAAGTCCCACATCGGGCTCCCCTTGAGGAGCCTGCTTCTCCCTCTGCCTGTGTCTCTGCCTCTTTTTTTTTTTCTTGTGTGTGTGTGTCTCTGCCTCTTATGAATCAATAAATAAAATATTAAAAAAAAAGCAATGTGTTAATTTGTAAAACTACGTAACTAAAAGACTGAAAACAGAACTTGTTTTTCAGGTCAGTTCTCTTCCTTTATTAACTCATGGGTCTTCATCAAGCTGTCCTCAGTTCTTGGGAAGACGAATCCCCTAAATGGGTTGGTTTCCCGTTAAGGACTTCATCGATCCACGGCCGGTTCTGTACAGAGAACTCGCGCATAATCCAATTAATTCAGGCTACAGTGTTTTTCTGCCAAGAGTGATTCTGTAGACGGTGGGGAATGTGGTTGCTCTGGCTAACATTTCCAATTAGCCTGGCACTAACAACCCTGGGAGCTGGTATTCCCAACACTGGCACTAACAGATGAATTTGGCTGATATTTTCAATTGCCTTCTAATTAATAGATTGGAAAGGACCCTTCCTGTTCCTCTTTATGACAGCTTCATTCCTGGCACAAGGAGGTCCGGATGGCCACCACCAGGGCGTTGGCGTTGGAACCCACCGTGAACCACCGCCCTCCGGTCACGGGAACTCTCCCCACGGTGTCTTGATCTGTGGCCTCCTTCCACGGACCTTCTCTTACAGGTTCTTTTGCAGTCACGCCCGCTGCCTTCCGGGCTTGCTCTCACCAAGCCCAGAGCTGCCTGCTAACTAAGTTACACCAATTTGGTTATCGCGTGTCCTGTGCTCAGGGCCCAGGGGCTGCTAGAGCCAGACATGGGCTGAGTGACGCTGGGCCGGGCACTCTCTGTGACAGTCTACTTTAATCTGTCAGAAATGGCAATGATAAATCAAATAAAAAATAAAGTTGCACTCGCCAACTGAACTCCTGCCAGCCTCCAAGATTTCGTCTGCTAGTACGTCTATATTTAGAAGTTGTTCTAGCGTTGGCCGACCCTAGGCAACATCAAAGATAAATGTTGGCTTGAGAAGTAAAAGAGCATGGATGCGTTCAGCATAACCATATAGAAGGAGGGGTTCCTAACAAGGACGGGGGCGGGGGGGGGGCGCTCCCCATCTGGGTGGATTCAAAGGTTCCTGGTGCCAAACCTCACTCTCCCCCTCGGTCACGGCTCTTTCCTTTTGAGCACTCCGGCACAGAGGAACTTTCAAAGGTAAGAAAAGGGGGTGGGATAGTTTGTGTTGCATGTTACTAAATAAATACTGCATGCATTTTATCCTTTGGCACGCTGGTGTTTTGCTCTTGATTCCCCCCCCCCCCCCATTAGGAGGAGAGGCTGAGCTCCCTGAAATAATCCCGGATAATCATCAGGTCCTTGGATTTCAAACAAACCAACACAATGTTCCTATACATCCCTCCAAATATGGGGGATCATCTGATGTCCAGTGTTTTGATAAGACCAGAATGTTGAGACCGGCCCAGAGAAGGGAAAGGAAGAAACAAGGAGGGGCGACTGTGGAACAGGCTGCCGGCAGTATTTACCTGTGTGAACCAAGGCAGGGATGGACTCAGCCCACCACGGGTCACCGACCACCTTCCAGCTGGCAGCCAACAAGCACAAAAAACAGGAGTTGATAAATTAGGTGCCATGGACCAAGATGGGTATGTGTCATCTCGAAGCAGCCAGAAGCTGCCCACAGAGTCTGCTACCCAAACACATCCTAACCCATCCTGTATACATGGGACAAATGACACAAACCGGGGGGGGGGGGGGGGGGGATCTGCTTCCGGGGTACACAGGTCTGGGGCCGAGGTCCCTAAAACGGAGGGCTCCTTTGACCTCAGCTCTGCCCTTGGTACCTGACCCTCCCTGAGTTCTCAAGCCCCTGCTGGCCTACTTCCCTCCAACAAGCTCTCGTGGAGGAAGCTGTTCCTCTGAAGCCACCCTCGGACGTGGCAGTGAAGGTCTGTGACGTGCCAACAGTCGGCCTCTCTGCGGGGGCGCTGATTGGGCTGGAGACACTCCTGTGAAGGATGCTTCATGATGGACAAAGCGCCAAGGACCCCGGGACCCCGCTCGCCAGTCTCCGTGAGGCTGTCCCCCGAGAAGGACTAAAAGGGCACCGGGCCTGGCACGGGGCACCTTCCCTCACACTTTGGTCAGGCGTTGGAGACGGCCTGGGGGGTGCCACAGGCCTTCCCAGTTTTCTCGCTGGACCAGTGCTAGGCTACCTACGGCAGCGTGCATCTTGGAGGAAGTGGGGGCCAGTGCTAGGCTACCTACGGCAGCGTGCATCTTGGAGGAAGTGGGGGCCGTGTTCTCGGAGGGGGGCTCTCCTTACGCACTGGGGGAGACCCAGGAAGTTACTCGGCTTGCGGAAGCTTCAGGACCTCCGACGACGACTGCTGTGCCACCAGAGGGGCCATGGGCAAATTCACCGGTGCCGAGGAGCACTCTGAAAGACTATCGATACGAACGATGCGACCCCTAAGCTAAAAAGCAATCTGTTTAGTCAACTGGATACCCAGCACCTCCTGGGGGCCAGCTCAACCCCTGAATGAGCTAAGCAGACTCCTCCCGAACTAGGTGTCTGGGAAGCGACCCCCCACAGCCTGCTGTTGGCCCCCGTGGTCTCTGCAAGAGGACCGTTGGGCGTGGTCTGGCTTGCTCACGGGTCCCCAGGGCCTTCAGGGGCCCTACCTACCACTGGCCTTTTCTGCTCTTCCCACTTCAAATGATAGTTTCCTCGACTTCCGTGGCATTTATGTCATTCTTCGTTGCCTGTGTTTTACAGCTGTGTTGGCTCCTTAGTCACCGCAACAGCCAGATGTGAAATTCCTATTCGGGCTAGCTGAGTCACATGTGAGAAAGATTCTTGGGAACTGTACTAGTCACATTCCCACAAAGCTATTTTTCTGGTTCTCTCGTATGTCTCCTCCATGTCACGTCCGGAAGCCAAGCTAATGGCAAATTAACATCTATATATAGCGTGGACATCCGTGTTTGTTTAGTGCAAGCCAGAGACATTTAGAGTCCCTCTGTCAAAGTTCCACAGAAGAATGTCACAGTCTTCTCATCGTGGCCGACTTCTCCTACCCCCGACCCTAATGCGTGTTTACATAGGTGGCATCTGCTATGGCCCGGGCTCACCCAACCCGCCTGGGAGGTGCAGGCTGATTTCAAGAGGGGGAGCCGAGGCTTGGGGGCTAAGTGACTTGCTTGGCTGGTTACAGGCAAAGCCGAGACTATTAATCCAGGTCCCTTCAGGTGGACACCATGGGACTGACACAGCATCAATATTGAGTCCGTGTCACGCAATCACTGCAAGACCGTGGGAGACCTGCATTCGCTCTGAGGCACCAGCTGCAGTGGCACCCCCTGGACTTCGGTATGGCTCTCTAAGAGTAAGACTCTCGGTGGGTTTCCTTTACAGAATTTATGGTTCCTAAAATGGAAGAGAAGTTCCTAACCTGACGTGAAGTTTGCTCTTTTATTCAAGTTTCCCCCCCAAAAAGGCCAGATCACCATTCCCGAGAACCACACACTGGCCAGGCACTGAAGTGCAAGGCAAGGCAAGCTTGCTAATTCTTTTCTTCGTAAAAGCTCCTCCCTGCCCTAGAGATATGTGTGTCCTCAATCCCTCCTTCCCAGCTGCTTCTAGGGAAAAACTCCTACCCCTAGCAGACGCCTCAGGGTCAACCAGTGGAGGAGGCAGCAGGAGGAGCCAGGTCAGCTCAAGCCAGAGCCCAAGGAGGAGATATGGGCAGGTCAGGGCTGGCACCCGAAAGGGGTAGTGAGCTGCACGCCCTGGCTCCTCTTCCCAATCTCTGCCTTGTGGGCAAGAACATTCTACCTTGAGAAATCTAGCATCTAAGCCTTGTTTTGCTATTAAAAAGGTAAAAGAAAAACTTTTCTCCTGTTCATAATTGTGGATCAAACTAAACTGAATTCATGACAGTAAGTTTCTTGCCGTCCCTTTAAAGCCAGCGCTACGTGGAATACTCAGAGCTTGCAGAAGAGAGAAACCCTCGTGGGGCTTCGGCCTGCTTTCTGCCAGCCTTCACAATGACGGTGACTTGTAAACGACGATGCAAACATGAGGGAGGGGGGGAGTGTAGGGACCACACCGGGAGCAGGTCGGGGTTAAGCTATAACGAAGGCTCGTCCAGTGCCTTGAACCACCTTGAAAGTGGCTTTCTGCCTTTTGATGGGAAGCTCCTGGAGGGGAGCACAGGGGCGGGGGACCTACGAAACTGCAAGGTCAGCCCTCAGGTCCCACAGCGGGGAACACTGCTACTCCCCTCGGTTGCCACAGTAGGGGATGGGGGCAGGCTAGTGCGTACCTTTCCTCGTTATGAAAACTGACCTGTTTCAGTGGAAGATGGAAACTGATGGCTGCAGCCGAGATGCCAGTGACACCCGTGTGTTCCATTTTTAGTGGCTCATTACCATCTCCCTGTCAGAGTCACTTCCCACACCGACTTAAAGCCTAAGGGCCTGTGTAGGTATAATTATTAACAGAGGAGGAAAGTAGGCAGCTAGATCTCTTGCAGAACTATTGGTAATTTCCAAGTGAATTCTTGGACCCATGATGCGGCATCAATGACCATGAGTTTAGGGGAGAGAGTCCGCTTCCCTCTGAGTGCTAACAGGTTTCTGTTTTCTCTTGCCCATTGGGGCCACATCTGCTCTTAGAGACGAGCAGGTTTTATTGGGATGGTGATTAAAAACTGAACAAAAGAATAAAGTATCCTGGGAACTCCAACCAGTGCTGGAATACTATAAAAAGAAAAAAAATAGGAGGACACCACTCGCACATGGATGGGGCCATCTCACTCCAAGCTGTGATTCTCAGAGCAGGTGTCAGAGCAGGAACGGGGCAGAGAGCTACTCCCGAACAGAACCTTCTTCAGGACTCTGAGTGGTACCCGTCCCCTTCTCAGGTAGGGATCTACTCCTCTGTGTACCTGACTGTTCTCCTGCCCTTTGAGTTTGTTTAGACAGCTCCTTGGACAACAGCATATGGGTGTGTGGCTGGGACAGGTGCCCTGGGAGAGAAGAGCTCTGGCCCTGGAGAGGGTTGGCTGTGGGGAGGGGAGTGACTGCAGCAACCCCCGCCCCTCCAATTCTGTTGCCCCACACCACACTCCACTGGGGTGGATTCTAGAAAGAGTCCCTGTTATACCAGGCATACTTGACTCGAGAGACTACCAGGAGAAGGTTTTGCAGCGACAGCCTGAGTCTCACATGTTCATACCTCCCAGGGGTCGGATGTTGTTCTCTGTTTGTGCATTTGATTTTCTTCCTTCGTGAAGTCACGGCTTGAGTAGCATGGGAATGCGGGATGCAAAATCCAACCCCAGTGAGCTGCCTCAGGAGGACTACGGATCCCTAACCTAGCCCCGAATTTAGAAACACAAACTGTTAGATTGTTCAGTTTAGAAACTTAACTTCTGAAATGATAGAACAGGCAGGAACGAATTGGTTACTATCGCTTCTATTTTTCCTGCCAGGAAACCCAATGATAACCATTTTAAAATCTTTTTTAGAGGGACTAAAAAGGAAGAAGCACAGTATCAAGCAAAGAGGCTACGGGATGGAAAAATCTGAGAAGCATGTGGTTAGGTTTGTTTTATTTATGGCTGTTTAATAAAAACACAAGAGGACAGCATTCCATTATTTTTCCAGCTCTCAGAGTAAGAACATTACCTTCCCTAGGTCACGGATCCCTCACAGGACGGTGTACATAAAGTGTTGAGGCACTGAGGGTACGCTCCACAAATGCTGAAATATTTAATAAACGAACATGCCAAACAGCAGTGAAAAGGATCCTAAAACATACTGTGATCACAAGGGACAATCTTAAATAAGGAGTTTTGAGAGAGCATCGATGATGTAAACACACATGAGCTAATGGATAAACTGAGGACTGCATGGGGCAAGCTGCTCATATAAAAACTGGAACAGAACCCACAGCTCCTAATGGTGGTGTCCTTTCAAACATACTGTCCTCCCAGGGAGCTCACGGTACTGAAGGTCAGGGAGCAGTTACATAGACTTTGGGGTCCAGAAGTTTTTCGACGAGGTGAATATTAAGCCCCACGATACCAAAGGATTCCTACGTTAGCAAAATGCCCATAGCTGGGGAGAGTCCACTCACCTGGAGTCTTTGGTAAAGCTCAAGAGAGCCGACACCAGCGGAAGTTAGAAGGTGGGAGAGAAGATGAAGAGGAAGGGGAAGGCTGAAGAATTAAGATGGGAGCAAAGAAAGGATGGGAAGAGAGCAAGCAGGGAAAAGGCAGGAGAAGGCCCAAAATGAACCATTTAACATTGTGCGGTCACCAGCCTATAGTGGGTGCTACTGATTACACATGGTCATTAGACAAAGCTTCCCGTTTCATCCGAGGCTGTAGCTTATTCCCTCCACGCATCCTGCCAGGACACTTTCAATCCAAATTCAAAGGGAAGGAGGCCAACAACTGAGTCACCATTACCATTTCCTGTAGCACCTGGGTTTTCCTTGGAGGTTTCTCATTCAAATACTCAACTTCTCTGACCTTACTTAACTTACAAGGCCACAGGCCAAAAAACAAAAAACAAAAAACATAGGACACACACCACACACACATGCAGAGCTCAGAGAGGAGATCTGAAAGGAAAAATGCTTCCTCTCTGGTGGTAAACTCTATCTTGATATAAAACCTCAAGATATGAGAAAGGTCAGTGCCAGGCAGGTCAGTGCCACAAACCAACACATGCTTAAAAACATCTTCAGTCAACATTCACTTGTCCTTAGGAGGAAGAGGGTATAGTAAGATGGTGCCACGTGCTCACAGGGCAGCCAGGCTCCTCCTTTCCGACCTTCTGGATGGCCTATAGAAATCTCTTTCCACGAGGGCCAGAGGGGTGGGTTTGCTTTCCAGTCAAATCATCTTAAAATGAAACCCACCTAAATCTGTAAAATCTGCCGGTCAGGTGTAAGATGTCACCAATCTGCACGTAGGACCTAATCACAGGGATCCCCAGAACAATAGGTCGTTGTCTTTGGTAACTTGGAACTCCAGCTTTCAGATGCAACCCAGATGGGAAAACACGCTAACACAGAAAGTGATGAAGGGCCCCCCTTTTCACATCAAAATTTCACCCTGAGGGTTTTGTCCAATTTCATTTTACATTTGGTGAAAATATTTTTCTCCACACTCGACAAGTCACTTTTTGCCTAAGTCTGCATTCTGGATCTTTAAAATCTCCCTCGATTCAAGTCACAGAGACTAGTTAACTCCCATTTCCACATTCCAATCCCACATTTCCTTCTCTTGAAATCCTGCGTCTGTTTGCTCACTCACAGAAAGACTAGCGCAAGGGCAAGTGAATGAATAGAATTAACATCTATAGAAATAAAAAGCACAGTTCCCTTTTAGAAACGAAAGGCTTCTTTTTGCACCCAGTTATTTCCTGCCTGCGATTCTGTGGGTGGTGTTAGCAAGGCCAGAAAGGCACAAGGTCACCCATTCAGCAGAGAGGGCTCGAGAATAAGGCAGCTTCACCACAGATACCACGCTAGGGCCCCTGGTGACGGAAACAGCAGAGGGGGCGCCTGTTATAGGGCGGTCTAGTGGGCAGGGTGATCACACCCCCCCATGGTAGAGTGAGACCTCCGGGCAGGGCTCCAACCCCCCCACCCCCCACCCCCAGAGAACGCCCAACAGTGAACCACCAAAGTACATCCGTGGCTTCAACACGAAGAAACAAATTACACGCTGCCCAAGGCGTGTGCTTTACCTTATCAACGCCATCTATGCAGAATGGCCCTGAGCAGTCAAGATAACAAAGCACTCGATTCTTCATACAAATTGATGGCTGGCCAGGCTCTGGGGACTCCCCAAGAGGTCAGACCTTGTCTTTTCTTTCAGTAGCATTTCTTGCAAATAAGCCAAGTAAATACATTTAATGCCACTTAATACAATTCATTACACTACTTTAGTCTGTCTGCCTTTTCCACGGTCAATACCATAGGTTTCCATTTTTTTTTTCTACTTATGCTTTTTTTCTTCCCCATGTGTTTAGCATATCTTAAAGAATAAAATGGCATTTGTTCAGCAATTTTATTTTTGAAATGCTGTTTTAGATGGATGGATATGAAAATATGCTTACCTCATCCCATTCTAAAAGGTAGTTGGTGATTTTTGAACCATTATCAATTGGTGCCTAAAAATAGAAAAAAAATAAAGTAAGAAGAGATTAGAGAAAGCAGTTCACAGACAAAATTATGAGCTCTCAACTCGGCTCAAAGACAGTATCTATGCTAGCCCTGTGCTCTCCCCTCGGGCAGATAACCCTGGTGGCTCCAGTGTTTCCTTGGGAAACAGTATCCTACAAATGAATTTTAATATAATCCAACGATAGAGAAAGCCCCACTAATAATAAATCATGCCCCACAAAGACCCAAACCTCCTTTCCCCTCCACCTCGACCTTTACACCCTCATGGTGCCCTACTTCCTCGGGGAGAAGACTTTCAAGAGGTACTTTAAGAACAGAGGGAGGGAGAAAAAAGGCAGCTGAGAAATGTAGATGCTGCTTGGAGTCTGGTGGGTAAACCTGACCCAGCCAGGTTCAGGGTTAAGAGTATGTATTTTTTGTAACTTCCTCCATATTTTTTTTTTTTTTTAAGTGCTTAAGATTAAAAAGTCTTCTGTGCCTTTGAGATTTCCCTTAAAAAAAAAAAAAAATTCCCCCAGGAGATTACCAGGAGCAATTAGCCCTTCACATGTTAGCAAAAAGAAGTTTCATCATTTGCTTTCCTCTTAGAAGCACGCAGAGATCTATTTCACTGAGAAAACAGGCCTTGGACTACGGGAAGGGGAGTGGAGAAGACGGAGAAGAGTGCCTGGCAGGGTCAGCCCCGCCTCCTGGAAGGGGGCGCTGCCTTAGGGTCCCTCACTGTACGGGGGGCAGTAAGATGGAAGGAGGGAGGGGGCAGCTGGAAGGCGCAGACCAGGTCTCCCACCCCACAATGTGACAGCTGGGCCCCTCCCCAGGAAGCAGCAGGAGCCCCACACACTGCGCTGTCCTGGCCCCTGGCAAAGGCAGCCGGGGCAGCAGAGCTGCATCGAAAGCCCCGTCTGGCTGTTTGTCACGTAAGGTCCTTTGTCCGTCACTCAATATCACTGTTTAATTTTGTGTTCCAAGAATAAATGGGTGTGATAAGTAATTGGGAGAATAGAATATATAAAAATCACCTACTCAACTGCTGGGCGCCAGGGAAGCACCCGGGAAACAATAGCAGTTGTTTTATTTTTGTTAATAATAAATCATCATCAAGGGCCCAGTAAATACTAGTTACATTTGTGAAGAGACTCTTCTCCCTCCTTTCACCTTCTGGGTCATATCATCTCGGAGTGTCAAGCCCAGATTTCTGGGGAGTGCTCTATGTTCTACTGAACTGTAATTTCAGGCTTTTGTGGGCTCCCTTTGGTTTGGGAGACGGGGATACCCCTGAGGTTCTAAATAATAGACACAAAATTTTAGATGAGAACCCATTTCTGGAGTAAGAACTATGTTTATGGTGTTGATAAATTTCTCTAGAGAAACTGTTCTTTCAGTAGTTTCTTCTATGATATCCTGCCCCACCGCCAAGCTCTTAATTCCTTGAGGGTGGAAACCCTGGCTTTGGGATTTGTATTGCCCTCTCTCCTACTGCTGACTAACAAGGAGTTCGAAGATCTCGAGCTCTGTGTGTGTTTGTGGGTTCAAGGACAGGTGGGCAGTCGGAGCCCTGTCTTCCTGTCCTTGTGCCCCCAGCTGGAGCACTGTGATCATGAAATCCGTTCTAAAAGGACATTGAAATGCAAATGGAACCAAATCCAGAACTTTCAAATTTGTACATGACTTAATGGAACAAGAGTATGTTTCCGATTCACAATTCAATAAAGGGAGAAAGAAAATGTGAAATATTTTTCTCCTGATAAGCCAACTTTTCCCTTGAAGTCGCTGGTCTGCCTAAGACCTGAATTACACCCAGGTTTCAAGCACAGTATGTATCAGTGATTCCCAACTTTAGGTTTATAAGACCCCGGGGTCCCTCGGGTAATCTTAAGATTTCTTAGATTTTCCAAACAAAGTGAATTTTAATTCTTTCCTTTAGAAAAAAAAGATATGTTTATGTATGTATATGTGCAAATAGAGAACATGTTTTAAAATGGATGTGTATCTCCAAGGACTTAAACAATGATGACCAGTTGGGTGTTACAACTCTGAAAAGGTAGGGAATCACTGACCTGGATTATCCCTGGAAGCCAGGAAGGAAAATAAAATAGTTCAGATTCTAAGCCAGTCTAAGCTCTGCCTTTGCCAAGTAACACACTCCATGTTGGCCAGTGGCTATGAGAACGCAGCTGCCCACACGAGAGGGGTCTCCAGAAGCCCGTGCTTTATTGCTAACCACTGCTCTCAAGGGCTTCTATGGACGCCCGGGATAAATTCAACCTCCTGGACTAGGAACCAAAGAACAACATACAGCTTCACCAATACTAGATCTCCCTAACCATCTTATTATTTTTACACATTAGTGTATTCCCCAAACCCCACAAATCTTTATCTCTACCTCTAAAAATTTCACATCTTAAACTATATTTTAAAATATAAACATAGATGGGTGCCTGGGTGGCTCAGCGGTTGAGCATCTACCTTCAGCTCAGATCATGACCCCAGGGTCCTGGGATCGAGTCCCACTTCGGGCTCCCTGCTGGGTGGGGAGCCTGCTTCTCCCCCTCCCTCTGCCTGCCGCCACCCCCCTCCCCAACTTATGCTCTGTCAAATAAAAAAATCTTTTTATTTTTTTTAATTTTTAAAATCTTTAAAAAATATATAAACATAGAGAAATAATTATGATAGGTATTGATAACAAGATTCAACTCTTTTTGCGAACATACAAACTGTGACTGATAAGCTAATGATACAGCGTAAGGACTGCTCTTTGGCAAGAGTTATTTGTAGCCAGTAAATTGTATTTTATGAAAACTACTATATATTTTAGACTTCAAAAAATAATTAGTAACCCTAAGTGATCTAAGGCCTAATCAGTAAAAGTTAGTGAAGCCTTAATATAGTTTAGAACACTAAACATTCTAGGCAGTTTTAAATATTGAACATTTCAGAGTCGCCACTGAAAGAAGCCAAAGGAGCCAAAACCTGACTTATTCTAAATCTCTCTTTATAAAACCTTTTTATTGAAGTCTTCAAATGTTTGTTGAATAAGCAAAACCACTGTAAAGTGATGAAATTCAGGTATCAAGTATATATGTACTTAATACTATAAAGTATTGCTTATGAACCTAAAAGATTTACCTCTGCAGAGAGAGCTAAAACTTTTTGCACTTCTACCTATCACTTTGCCCAATTTTTATAGACATATAAAAGACATGCATACATACGTATCGACATATATTCAATATCACAACATTTTGTTTCACGTAGTTACTATGTAGAAAAATCAAACACTATCACCAGACTGGAGTAGTGCTAAATAAAAACGTTTCCAATGGCTAGACTTCAGACTGTTCCCGGCACTGAGCTACCCACCTTCCACTGCAAGGTTAGTGAACTTTTGCTCCTGTGTGCCAGCTTAGGTGGGAAGGGACACTCAGGTGCACAGCTGTGGGTGGTGAAGCTAACTGGCTCGGAGCAGGATCCCTTTACGGAATTGTACATGGCATATACCCTGAAAACAAACAGATAAAGACAGTCAGTGGCAGTGGCCCATCCTAGAAGACCAGAGTTTTTAGCTCAGGTTTACGCCAGGGCTTTCCAAGGAAGAGAATTTATGTAGCACACACCATGGTTCTTTTCTTCTTATCTACTGGTCTTGTCCTGACCTAACT
This sequence comes from Canis aureus, assembly GCF_053574225.1. NCBI lineage: Eukaryota > Metazoa > Chordata > Mammalia > Carnivora > Canidae > Canis > Canis aureus. The sequence continues at coordinate 41,234,691 of NC_135641.1, read as the reverse complement.
ACGGCCAGCACCTCCAGGAGATAATCACCCGAGCAGGGAATGTGCCTCTCCTTCCACTAAGTGTCAGAACTCTCAGCCCCCAATTAAGACAGGCAAGGTCTACTGACTGGAAAACAATAGGCTGAATGAGAAAATATCCTCAGGGTGCCCGACTCCTGACTCCCGGTTTTGGCTTAGGTTGAGCCCCATTGTCAGGCTCTGCACTCAGCTCAGAGTCGGCTGGAGTTTCTCTCTTCTTCTCCCTCTGCTCCTGCAGCCCTGTTTGCCTCTCTGAAATAAATAAATGCAAGCAAGCAAGCAAGCTTATCCCCAAACTGGTCTTCAAATATACATTCTAAAACCATTGAGCCGGGCAGCGCCGGTGGCGCAGCACTTTGGTGCTGCCTGCAGCCTGGGGTGTGATCCTGGAGACCCGGGATCGAGTCCCACATCGGGCTCCGTGCATGGAGCCTGCTTCTCCCCCTGCCTGTGTCTCTGCCTCTCTCTCTCTAGCTGTGTCTCTATGAATAAATAAATAAAATCTTTAAAAATAAATAAATAAATAAAACCATTGAGCCACTCTCCAGTTGACTTGGTGGGAAGGAGGATGAAAAATAGTTAAGGGTTGGCTGAGAAGAGACAAGAAGCAGTGAAAGGAGTCTACAAACTGGAGAGAGAAGTATAAACCCTGGGGTAGAATAGATAGCATCTTTAAACTTTTTCGAACATTGAAGATATTTAAGTAGGAATATAGATGTTTCACACCCAGAAACATGCTTGCTACTGCCAAGTGTGCCTCGAACTCAAGAAAAACAATGTTCAGGTACAGTTTATCCATGTGAACGTTTTAGTTTTGCACCTGGCGCCGAGATTAAAGATGTGTACTCTGCGCATTAAAATGCCTGGCTCAATGCTGAACATATGGGCCCGATTTCTCCAGAGGAGCTATGAAGGAAAAGCACGTAACACGCTATTATAAAACGATACTTCTTTCAAATAGCATAAAATAGGGTTATGTTGATTTTTATCTTCTTCCTTTCTGTTTCTCCATTTTTAAAAATATTGAGCATTTAAAAAAAAACAACAACTTGAAAACCTACTCTTTTAAAAAGACAACATAGAAACTTTTGCTGCCTAAACAAGATGTAAGGATGAAGCTAATCGGAGTTGGTAAATATATCAAGCCCTTAACTCTTGAGGTCCCGCTAAAAAGATAGAAGAAAACTCAGAATCAAGAGAACAAGTAAACTTCCCACATAGTTAGAGAGTTGCCTCAAGTGAACACAGTCACGGAAATCTAACTGCTATACTCCACGGCCTACTGTCCTTATTCTCTGAATACCCACAATCCATCTCCCCTCTCCCTACCCAACGAACATAAACAACAGCTAAAGATAACATTATGGAAAACAGGACCTAATTAGGATTTCTCCTCAAGGTCTGTCACAAGGGATTTACAGAGGTCGTGTACATTAAAAGTTCTAATGCCTATTTCTATCTTAAAGGGTAAGACACATATGTACTGGAAATTTGACTTGTTTGCCTTGTGGGAAGGCACAATGATGACATTTGGTCCAAACAAAGGATACTTATCAGGATGCTCTTCACCCAACCTGATGAAAATAAAAGTCCCTTTTTTGCATTCACTGTAAGTAGGAACAGGAGAATATAAAAGCAAATGGTTGACTTGGCAAAGATCATTTCTTTGTATCAGGACAGGCTCACTAGGAATAAGTTACTTAAAATGAATCACAGAACATTCCAGACATGGGCAGAATTTCTGCCTAAACTTTAATAGATTGGCTGGATTCTATAGCTGGTGGCTCATAGGTTACATCTGGCCCAAGATATGCATTGGGGAGAGGGAAGAAATACAGTGTTTTAAAATATCACAGCCATCCCTGCATGAATGGAAGGACATAGGCAATGGTCAGTACAGAAAAATATAAGCAGACATTATGTACTCCTAATGAAAGACAATGCCACGATCTATAAAACCCTTGCCAGAAAAAAACTGAACCTGTATCAGATTAAGCCTCTTTGCTACTATATAGAAAACACAAAGAGAACCTATTAAGTCAAACTATAGGGATGCAGTCAGCCTAATTCATAGTGTGGAAAAATCTACAGGACCAAAAAAAAAAAAAAAATTATTCCAAGAAATAAATTGCAAAAGGACAGGAAAGAAAGGGAGGGAAAACCTACAGATTAAAAGAAATTCATGAGATACCAGCCAAATAGAATATTCAGACCAAGTCTGAATTTCAATTACAACAATCTGAAGAAACAAAGCTTTCATTTTTAGGACAGTTGAAGAAATGGAAACAGTCCCTGAATTTTAAAGACATGAAGGAATGTATCCTTTTTGCTTATTTTGGATGGGCACGTGATGATGGTAATGTGGTGCGCAGATGAACTATTAGAATGTCTGGACTTCAACATAGCAGCGGGGGCAGGGAGGGTAGGTGGGTGCAGCAAGGAAATTAAGAGGTTGGGTGACGGGTCTATGAGAATCCATCAGTTACTGTCCACTTTTGACTGCATCTGAGATTTTCTGAAATAAAAAGTTAAAGATCAAGCCAATGCTTAAAGTTCTGGAGAGCTCTCATTTAGAAAAATGAATGTCAGGTCTCTCTTAACAATTAGAAGTTCTAGTGACAGCTGCATACCTTTAAGGCGGTAACCAGATAAAGATGAGAGCAATGAGGAGGTGTGGGTGCTGTCCAATTCAGTCCTCATCACTTCCTACTTCTCCTTAGCACTGAGATCGCTTCTCAGCTTCCCTTTACCTAGCTCTTCACTCACAGAGGTTCCTAGGAGGAATTTCACTGTTCAATCACTGGACCTTTGTTTACAAATTCAGACTATACTCAGGTAGACTGGGTCCTGCATGTTCACAAAACAAAAAACAAACAAACAAACAAAAAAACAGCACCAAAAATCTACATGGAAAACAGAGCAGGGGAAAAGAGGCAGGGACAGGGCCTACCAAAGGCTGCCTGACTGCAGTTTGTGATCTCGGGAGATCTGGACTCAGTCAAGTTCATTCTGGGTCTTTAAGAATCGATTCTTGGGAGTCACAAAACCCACATTTATCAGGCTAGAGAAACATGAGCGACAGAGGCTCCTAACAGCCAGGTTGGCAGGATGGCTACTGCTGGGATGAATGGAAGATCCTGGCGAAAGAATAAAAATTTGAGGTAGTTGAGGATGTACAGTTGTATGGGCCATAGAGGAGTTATTCTTCTTGTCTCACAATTCAAAGAATGTTAATAGTTTAAATCAGGAGTCAGCACTTTACACTTATAAAGTCTGTCCACAAAGGAAAAGAGATCCGTCTTATATGGTGATGATGGAAAATGCTGCATATGATAGGTATCTAGAAGTTGATATGGTATAAGTATCCCACGATTATATCTGTCCATTAACGGTGGCCAGTAAATAGCAACTAATTACTCTGTTTTTACCACTAGCTTTTACAGAAAAGTCTCCAGAAATGTACTTTATTTTCAAGAATGTTGCAATACTGTTTTTTCAAAGGATGGTGATGTTTTTTCTCTAAGTATCATCGTGTGATAGGAGGATCTGTGGAAGGGGATCAGGTTTTTAGGTTAAATAAATCAGGAGACACTTCAGTTCCTTCTGCATTTATCCCAGCAAAGAAGAATACATTTTTCTAATGATATGATTAATCTTGTGTTGGGTTTTCACATTTGTTTCAGTTTAAATATTGACTAAATGCTTATGAAACAGGTGCTCCAAGAATTTCAGAAATTTGCCTCCAACTTCCTCCAGCACATCTGTGACATAGTAGGAGCCAGTGTCTAGTCAGTAACACCTATTTCATAATTCTGTACCGAGACGGTCAACCATATTTTTGGAAATATTTCATCATGTAATTTTTCTGAGAAATGTTATTACGTGCTATCATTTCTGGGCAACTTCTCTGCCAAACTGCTAATGCCAATGACTGGAAAACTGCTTCAAAGTTTGTCATGCATTTGCAATCCATTCCATCACTCAAACTCCTGATTACTCCATCGCTGTTCTTGATTCCCACAATAAAATAGTTACTTCAAAGTTGTTTTAATTCTAGAACTACCAATTAGAACAGGAATATGGTATTTTTGTGTACTTATAAATAACTAGAGATAAATGAATATAAATGTTTATGTATATAAACTCATATTTAAGTCTTATAAAATAGTTACTCATGTATGACATATGTGCAGGATTTTTCTCATTTCTCCCTTTTCTTCAACATGTGATCACACACAATCTCTCTCTCCGTCTCTGTGTCTCTCTCTCATACACAGACAAGATTTTGTATTGGTGGCTTTATACAATCAGCAATACAATGCCCTATATGGAAGTGCTGAATAAATCCACTTTAGTAATTGCAAATTGAATCTTTTTAAACATTCAACCAACATTAAAATGCAAAAAGCAATTTGTGTTAGAACTTGGTAACAAATAAAAAAGTGATGACTTTAATAAGAATCTAACCCAAGACCCAATACCTAAGTTTCTCAAATCAATGTAATAGAGGAGTTATTACTGTCCTCAGTCACCAGAAGGAAAAAAAAAAAGATTGAATAGTTAGATGTGCAGAAAAGAAATACAAAAATTCATAGCAAAAAATGATCTTTAAAACCTAAAATATCTCAGTATACAATTTTCCATGTGGAATTTTGGCCTAACTGGCATGGTCAGTGCCAATCTAAACAGCCACAGATGCATGCACCTGTAGCACTGCCCTAAGGATGCCACTGGTCTCCTAGTCCAAGATTCCTAATCCCAGTGGGGTGATGGTAAGAGGTCATGAGCTATCTTGCCCAGAACTGATGCTAAGCACCAGACAGTCAATGACATAATCCATGATTGAGAGACTGCTACTTAAAAAAAAAAAAAGGTTTGTGTGTCTGATTGGTGACCGCAAGCAATGCTCACTAACGTGAGGGGGGGGGACATTGAAAATGAAAAAAAAGCACTGAATAAAGATATGGAACAATCAGAACGAAGGGGATGGAATCAGAGTAACAAGTCTAAGGCAACTAGAAATCTAAGAACAGAAGCCCTAGATGGGACTTTAGCATACGACTTGAGAAAGAAACCTTTCACTCTTTTGAAGAGTGATGAACGGAGGCTTCTGCAGGCCTTCATTCAAATGTGCAATATTAAGAACTGGAAGAAGAAGGTAGCCTGCTTGGAACTGCTGAAAGAAATATCTCGTTGTTTCCCCTCATTGGCTCTACAGACTTCCACCAGGGCAACGCGTTCTAAATTGGTAACACACAAATAAATAAAAATGGCAATGAACATAATTGCTTATTTCGTAGTCATGCAGTAATGGAATTCTTCTGCAGCTTCTATTATGGAAATTTAGTGAGAAAATTATTTCCACACAGTCTTTTGAGGCCTTAGAAATGACTGTTAAATTTAAAATTTTATTTGAGGCTACTGTGTTTGATACGAGCTTAACATTCCTGGAACTAAGACTCTGCAAATGTGCACTCAACTGCATCATAAAAAGAGATTTTCCTCCTTTTTTTCAGTGCCAAGTATGACATATCTTTATCCCAATAAAACAGTAAGTGATATGGTCTAGCCATACATAGGTTTTGAACCTATGTCATGAAGTCTTTTCTACCATCAGAGTATGGAAACACTGCCACGACTCTAGAAAAACAAACTAGAACAAAAACAACATTTATATACTTGCAGATTTAGAATCGGTTTGCATTTACACTTCATTTGTTCTCACACCATCTTCCTGAGGCTAGTATCATTATTATCCTCATTTTATAAGTGAGTAAACAAGGTCATTTAAGTTTAAATGGCCTGCCTAATAAGTACACGCCCTTACTAAGTGACTGAGCCATTAACCCCAAATTCCAAGCTCTGTCCACTACGTGCCACTCTGCCTCACCAAAGCAATTCAAGGCAGAGGAAGCTAAATCTAAGCAGGAGTTACAAGCATTTTGATTCTTCTCTAGCTTGAAAAATGAAAGGCTATATAAGGCAAGACAGTGAACAATCTACAGGAACTGTGGACCAGGCAAGGGAAAAATAAAATCTAGACTGTAGACATTTTTATTAAGAGAGAATTTTTTTTCAAATACAAAAATAGATTACGACCAAAGACAGGAAGAATTTTCTATGTGGCAAGCTGAAGAAAGGGACCAAATACCAGCCGGTGGTGCCTTAGGCTGTTGTGTGGTGTCACATAGGTGTCATTCTTGAGTGAGGTCCTCAATGTGTCAGGGAAAAGTCTGGATCCAAAGCCTCTAGAGAGTAACTACACTTCATGTTCCTATTCCTCTTGGGGCATCCATTGATTATTCCTTTTATCTGCCCAGAAGTTCAAGATGCTTATAAGACACGGCAGCAAAAAAGAACCAAGGAGCCAATGTTGTCAGAATTTACCCTTTGTAAGAAGAGTTAAAAAGAAATGAAGGGAACAACAGACAGAATGGCAAATACAGGGCAGACTCTTTATGACATTTAGGTTTCTTTAAAAAGACATTGTTAGCTCATGAATGAGCAGGAAATTAATAAAGTAAACCTTTATAAAGCAATAACAATAAACTGTTAAAAGATGGAGAGAAAAGGAAACATATGTTAACAATGACTCATGGAGAACGTTTACACGGCTCCCTATATGGTGGTACATTTTCTGGTTCGTTGTTAAGTCAACCGTTAGAAAGAATACAGTATTTCTATTATCCCAGTATCACAGATTACACCAATCTTTTTGTTTGTGCAGACTGTGAAAAGTTCAGTATGCTTGGGCTGAAGCTAACTGATTCAAAATCCAAATGTTTTGATTTAAACAGGAAGAGATAGTTGCAACAGAGTTCTTCTAAACAATAAAACAACCAGGCAGATAAGCACGTTGAGACTGAATATAAAACACCTTGCTCGTTTACATATTGTTTGAAACTTAGTTTGAAGCACTTATGCGGCTAATAAGGTTTTATAATCCGAACACATCCCTATTTCTCTACCTTTGTCTCAGAGAAAACTGTGGCCTCGATTCTTTGTAAGTATAGTTAAAACAGTCCATTCACAGCAAAACCAGACTAGAACTCATGCCTCCTCATAATCAATATATGCTCCTCCTATTAGGTTACGCTCCCTCCACGCCATCCCAAAGGAACCTCCGGAAAGGATAATAAAGAACGTGGGCTTGATATTGCAACTCAGTATCACATGATACTCACATCCATAGATGAAGAAGGACAGATGCTGCTGTTGTGTATTCTTTTTAGATAAAATTACAACTTCTGGTCGCTTATAAACTAAATAATTTTTTAAGTTAAAATTTACATTTTAAAAATGTCATAGACCACATTCGGAGACCTGTTTATTTGTAAATGGATACATGAATATATCTTTACATAATTAGATGAGCTCTGTAAAAGTTCATTATATTTACTTTCCTCGTCACAAGTCTATGGTTGGCTGGGTTTCTTCCTAAGATTAACTAGCTCTGCCTTTCATAGTAGTCACAGCAGAGATTCCAGAAAAATCAGAGTAGAGATTTCAGTCTACATATACGGATTTACTACAGACTACATAGATTATATGGATTTACTGTTTTGCCAAGTTGGGTTAATTCTTATCAGAGATAATCTGAAATTTGCACTGTTCGTCTCATTTTAAAGCCTAGTGTCTTTTAAGGTCCAAAGGTGTTCTTGCATTGTGGCAGGACTTATTCATTTGTGCTGAATAGAGTTTATGTGTATGGGTTATAACAAACTTATAACCCATTGTTAACATATGTTTCCTTTTCTCTCCATCTTTTAACAGTTTGTTGTTATAAAGTTTATTTTGTAACAGTTTTTTTTTTTTTTTTTTTGCAAACCTAATGGAAACTTTATTTACTCTTCTTCTTAAAGTAATCTAATTTAAAAACCAGAGGTTAAGTGAGAGGAAAGAACACAAAACCTTCCCCAGACAGACAGAGATACAGAAAGGAGGGGCGGGGCTTTGGGTCAGATCTTCTCCATCTTGGAAATGAGGGCATCACAGATACATTAATATCAGAAAAATCCTTTCTGTAAAAGAAACCATACAGTCCAGTAGATCTTAGAAGATGATATAAAAGTTATTTTAAAAATAATTTCTAAAATTCAGTTCACTGTATCACCTATTTCTCTTTTACCAGAAGCTGTTCTGTGTACTCCTCAGTCACTGTGCCCTCAAGCACAGAACAGTAAGGCATGGCCAAGCTCCGGTACTTCAACTTTTGGTTAGCAAGTGCCCTTAACCAAAAGCTTTTTAAAAGGAGCGCATGATTTATCTCAGCAATCCCAATTCTCCAACACAGGCCAGTGCTCATATCCTAACTTACCTCACATGATAATCAGTTGCTGGTCTGAGATCTTTCAGGTTACATTCTAATTCTTCTCCACTGCAAAGAAAAATCACTTATTAGTCAATGATACCAGTTACAACAGTGAAGACAGGTTTTGGATTTGGGTCTCACAGTCACGAAGAGCAACGATTCGAGAACTCTCATGTCCGATTCCACCACGAACCAGAAATAAACGTGCCTATTTGGTATATTACCCATTTGGACTACAAAATTAGGTTTCCTTTTAACAATGCCATCTTAGATCGGGAAAATGGCCAGATTAACTCAGTAATGAGGTTCCAAAAGGTCTTATCAGTTCCTTAAGCTAAGTACATGAAAACAAATAAATAAGCAAGGAAATTAAATAGAGATAAATGCAAGTGTAAAATAACTATACCAGCTGTCAACTGAAGGTAGCTCACACTCACCTTGGCAGGAACCCCACATGCTTCAACGTCTCAACTTCCTGGAAGAGACCTCAGTGTGCGTCCCTCACATCTCAATACTAACGGTTTTCAGATATAAACACATACAAATCAATAGCTCTCTTACATAAAACCACTTATATGATCAGATCTTGTAAACGAAACTCAACTTAATCATGAGCCAACGGCCAACATAAAATAAGGAATGTTCCATTAAAAGTTTTTAAAAGGTGAGGGATGGGGGCATGAGTGTATTCTTTAAAAAAAAAAAGTCAGGGTCACAAAAGACAAGCACTGTGTTAGTGTTCCAAGTTAAAGGTGAAAGGCATATGACCACGAACTATAATATCTGACCCTGGACAGGATTCTATCCTAGAGGGGAAGACCTGATTAAATGGACGGTGAACTAGATGTATTTTATCAATGTCAATTTAAGAAGCTGGTAACTGCATTGTGGCTATGTAAGAAAAGATCCTTATTCCTGGGAAGTATACTAAAGTATTTAGCAGTAAAAGGCCTGACTGTATACAACTAATGGGGGAAAAATACAGGTTGGTCACAGAGCAGAAAGGTAGAGAATAACTGCAATAGTAAAACCAAATAGGATAAAAAGATACCAATAGGTGACATCTGGGTAAAGGATATACACATATTCCTTGATTTCTGCAACATTTTATAAGTCTGAACTTACTTCAAATAAAAAGTTTCTGAAGTTGCAAACTGGAGGCCAACGTCCACACCGTGCCTACAGTTCTGACATCTGACCTGCACCGTATCTTTGCCTTTCTAAATTTGCTGAATGAGTCTGACATTAGTAAAGCTTACATAACAATTCACATTTTCAGTATTTCTTGGGGAAAAAAAAATCCAAAGAAATCAGCAACTCTAGGCCTTATGGCAACAACCTATTTTCGGCTGCTCCTTTCAGAGGAGGACAGGAGTGCTCTTGGAGCACCTCATCCCCAACCTGCCTCTTTTCTTCCCTTCCGTCATCTGCCTCGCCCCTCCGGGCACTGGAGGCCAGCTCCGGCCACCCATGGTCATCCTGCATCGTTTCTTGGCGTGGCTGGGGCAGACGGTGCTCTGTATCTCTTTACCAACGGGGACTTCTCAGAATAGAACCGAATGGCTGTGAGCTGGCGTAGGGAGTTCGGATTTTACTCTCAGTACGACGGGGAGTCACTGCAGTGTCCTCCCTGGGGAGTGACCCGGGGCGCCCTGGTTTCTACAGTGTGGAAGCTCGGAGTAGACACCGGAGGCAGCTGAAGGGACGCCTGCAGGAGTCCAGAAACCAGAGGGCAGTGCGCCTCCTCCTTAGTCTCTTACGCACCCTCACAGTCCCGAAGAAGACCTGTACTGGAGCAAGTTAAGAACTCAGAACAGGGCCGGGGAGACCCCAGGTCGGCAGCACTGGTACGGCAGGGAGACAGGAGACAGGACCAGCCTCTGGCAGGGGAGGAAGTGGGGTGTGGAGCACACCAGCTGGGCTCTGGGGGCCTCACACAAGGAGGTCAAACAACAGGGAGAGCAAGACCCATGTTCTGATCTCCTGCCCCACAGATCTGGGTGGTACCAGCCATACCAAAGGAGACATGGCTTGACCCTACGAATTTTTCATCACATTTAGGTCACAGCTATAAATCACTTAGATGGCTAATATCTGGAAGTCCGTGAGGCAGAAGGGATGATCCCTTACCCTGAGCTAAATTTACTTAAGAGCCTTGGAATGAAATGCTTTAAAGGACTCTTTCCTCAAGCCTAGAGAACTCTTGTGAAGGTTAAGAAATAGAATGAAATGGAAGGAAACCATTAATACAGAAGAATTTCAAAACCCAAGACTAGAAAACGGTCTGGGTCTAAAACGCAGTAATCACGTTAAGTGCAAGACTGATGTAGATAAAAACTGGAGGTCGTTCTCACTTTTTACCCCGATAGGCATCAATGGAAATTTTTCTTTAGCACTGACATAAGCCAACATAAACAAGTGATAGCTCATCAACACCAACGAGCTCTATAAAAGTCATTTCTGATTGTAATTACTCTGGACAAAAATAACTCTTGACATTATAATTATCACTAATTCTTAAAAGGAACTATTTAAAGAAAAGTTTGCAAAGCCTCTAAGTTTTTCCTGTTTCTGATTTTCCTTATTGACTCCAATGTTGCAGTTTAGCAGCAGAGAAAACACGTGGGAATATACGCTACCTGTAAATTATCTTGTACTTTCCATCCCGTCCTTTGTCTGATAAGGCGACCTCATAACTGTAGGGGAAAGAAAGACCGCTGTGGGGTCCACACGAAAGTCCAACAGGGGGAGCCCAGGACAGCACAACTGCTCTCGCCTGAATATTAGAAACCTGAGGGGGCGGGGGAAAAAAAAAAAAAAACAAGAAAACACAGATAAAATTACTCAAATCCATTTCATAGACATCGGACACTACTTCTTCCAGTAACATTTTTGTGATGATGAGTAGTGGCATGAAAGTGGCTCGGGAGTTAACGTAAGGTAAACACTTTTAATTATAATGAACAAAGCATCATAAATAGTATCTCTTGTCTAAGTCCTGATGTCCAAAAGAGTTCCTGAAACACCTATCCTCGTAACATAATTCACACTCTATCCTCCGGAAAGTAAAATCATCAGTCTTGTTTGGGAATTTATTTTTTTAAAGGTAAGGAGTTGACTGTGAGACTGTAATGGTCTCCGTGAGGGCCATCGATCTGCGCAGGAGGAGCCGTCCTGCAGGCACTTTGTGGTGGCCTCTCGGCCTTGCCAGCCAGTACTTTTCCGACCAGGCTCCTTGAAGGACTCCATTCCCAGAGAACCCAGTGGTGGGGGTGTAGAACCCAGGCCCAGGCTGAAACGGGTGCCGAGGTGATGCTTCATCTCTCCCAGCTCCGTTTTTTCTTTTCCTGCTGGTGTAGCCTGTGTGAGACTTCATTGGAACAGCGGACTCCGGCACCTTCTAACACTCCGGCTTTCTTCCCTACTGAGGACCACGCTGAGCCACGTCCCAGTCCACCTGTCAGGCTGTTCCCAGCAGGCCTGGCTCCTGCTGCCGCCACCCCCAACCCCCCCCCCCCCCACTGTAACCTGCTCAGGAGGGGACCTGCGGCGGGCATCCTGCCCTTCAAGCATCCCAGGCGCTCGCTCGACGTGGTGCCTGCAGCAGCCCTGCCTTCCAGATCTACTATCTGCGCTCCCATCCTTGTTTTAGAGTCACGCGTAGTCTAATTCTTTACGTCAGCTGAACTCTGATGTTCTAATTTTTTAAAGGTTATTTTGCTGCTCTCTGGATACTGGTCGGAATAGCATATTAAGAAACAACAGTTAATAGAGATGCCAACGCTTCATGTTCACAAAGACTTTATTTAGTGGTAGATTGTTGTTAGTATTCTGTTAGTTTGTGGGTGGAGATATGTAAACTATCCGGTTTCCTTTTTTTTTTTTTTGTCCATTTTTGTCACTTCCTGATCTACACAGAGCATTAAAATTTAATACAAAATAATTTTAAAAACATGAATAGCCTGGAATGTGAATACTGAATCTCTCTTTCCAGTTTGTCATTCATTCTGTTCTTTGCTGAAAGCCCTCATTTCTGCTCAGATCCCTCCATATCATTTCTGCTCGTTATAGACATAGAATCATAATACATTTAACCAATTCTTTAGTCAAACTCCTATTCAACATTCAAGACCCCGGCTGGGCCTCACTATCCCCAAGGAACCTTCCCTGAAGTGTTTCGTCTACCATCCGCCCTCTGTTCCACAGCGACTTGCTGGTATCTCTTTCGCTACAAATCATGTTTATGGCAATCGTCTACCTTTCCCACTGGATGGTGGGACTCCCTAAGGCCAGGACTCAAAGGCAAATTTAACTATGAGTAATAGTTGCTTCATAAATGTTTGTTGAATGAAAGATAAAAATCAAAGGGAACAGGACAGTCTGCGTTTCTGATACAGGTGACGTCGTGGATGGTAGACAGCACTACGCGTCCCTTTAAAAAAAAAATCTGAGATACTGGTACAGAATCAAAGTCCACCCTTTGTGCTGTGGCTCCACACTAACATCTCCCTCTAGCACCCTTTCAGGATGTCATTCCCTCTCACGTCCCCATACCTTAGCTTTTGACTTTCCTACTTTCTAACCGAGGACCTCTGCCTCAAAGAGCACCAACCCGGTGAAGAGAGACACATGCGGGAGAGACGGCCTCGCAGCGGACACACAGCACAGAGACACCCACGGCAGCCTGAGACCAAGTCAGGAAGGCCTCTGTACATTCCTGCCTGAACCCCCACTCAGAATCAACCACTGTTTGCTTTGTGCTCTGGCCACATTCTGCTGGTACCTACGCTGGGCAGTCACTTCATGATATTGTCCTTATTTGGTTACTTGTGTGCTGCTTCTTGTAACTAGATTTCGAGGCAGCGTTTCTACAACGTACACAGGGCATCTGCTGAATTCTTGGACGCAGCATTAGTGGGCAATCTGGAGTTACTGGGTATTATATTTGATTTTTAACTTACAGATGTTTTGCTCTGAAGAGTTTAGTTTGCAATTAAACAGAAGGCTGGGTAGGTACTGAAAAACGTTCAGCCGAGGTGGCAATTGGCTGCCGTGCGCCATTCCAAGAACACAGTGTGTTGTGACACGGATTCTATGAATGGTGGTGTGAAATAACATCATGTTTCAAAATAGCTCGGCAAACGCTAGCGCTTTAGATCCTGCACAAGCGTCCAGAGATTCGCATCCCTTTAAATTGTTTTTCAGCAGCTATTAACGACTTACACGTGGTTAAATTATTAACTGAATAGTGATGTACAGCACTTGAAGCCTCAACTCCAGCGACGCTCCCCCTTTTCTCCAGGCTCCCTGAGCAAGCCTGAAGGAGGCCATGGGTCCTCTGAGCGCAGACCTCTGCGGTGTGCTCTTCCAGGCCATCAGAGGCGCTCTGAGAACGTTCTGAGAACGCTGTGTCGTTTTCGAAGAACAGCAGCCTTGGCTTCTGGGAATGCGCTCCTAGAGCTAAGCAGCTGCCACCTCGATCACTCCTCCCTCCTGTGCTCCCGCTCCCTCCCTTTCACCGACTCCAGGCTCTCCCATTTCCTTTCTTTAGGCCCTGGGATCCCCTCAGAGAGGGAGTGCTTTGTCTCTGGGAGAACTTGGAACTCACTTCCATTCCAAGGACGATGCCAGGAGATTACACGGTGCCTTGGAGAGAATGTCACGTAAAGGGGAGTCCTCAGCACGAGACGCAGCCTCCAGGTGTGCAGCCCCAACAGGAGATTGGCGCTCTGGGCACTCTGGCTGGTGCAGGCCTACTTGAGAGCAAAAGCATTCCCACCCGAGCTTCACCTTCCAGGTCTTCCTCTCTCTCTCTCTGGAGGAAACCTTCTCGCCAGCAGTGACCAATGAAGTAAAGAGGGACAGCTCATTGTAAGAATCGTCACGGCTGATACCCAGAAACAGAAGTCTAGAAGCCATGAAACCGACTTCCTGGTATTTAATTATCCTACTGTAAATTGAAGTCAATCTCCTTAACGATGATGATAAAAGTGGTGATTTCTAGTCACAAAATTCTTGGCCAAGATCCAAGCGGCCACTTGTTTTGGCACCAGAGATGGAAAAGGGTCTGCTGTGTGGGTTACCAGCGCAAGCCTGCGTAGAAATTAAACTGCCTTGAAGTACCTTGAAGGATTCATAACATCACCCTTTATTTCTAAATAACTACATACACATTAGAAGTTGTTGTCGTCTACGTATTTATTAAATGCAGACTCCAACTGGAGGGACGGGGCTAGGTAAAAGCACATCCATGTGCATCCCCATTAGGAAGTAAATGACCCCCTGCATGAGACTGTAGCTCTTTGATATACAATCTTTAGCTCTTTTTCTCCTTGTCCCTTTTTCTCTCCTGTTCCTTCAGTATTTTAATACTTTCCTGCAAAATTTTACTATCTTAATTCTTGGACTGTATTGTATGCAAATGATACTCATTACTTGCATCAAAAATACAATCTACTCTCATAAAACTACTAAAACGATTCCTCCCACGTTAAAAAAAAATATTTCTATGTAAGTTCGTGGCTTCTAAATTTGGTCAGAACTTTGGAGTTAACTATGTGGGAGGCCTGCAGATCCAATTAGGGAGCACGTTAAGGAAATATTACCATGGAGATATTGGCTTCACTTCAAAAGTACCATCAAGAAAAACAATACCACGATGGAAAATTGAAAAGGAAAAGGTCAGAGATCATTATAAAACAAAAATGCTCAAATCTAGGATTTCACAATCCTCTGTTTCTGTAGCTCCTTAAGTGCTTGCTAAAGACCTCAAATCTTTTCAGGTATACAGCTGTTTATTTTTTCGAGGAATGGCTTCTTGGAGGGGCGGTTGTTTCTCTTAGGCCAGTTTACTCCCTTCTGGAACCGGCAAAGCAATTGTTTCCACAAGCTAAACATTAGCGGATGGAAACAATGCAGGTTACATTTATTTACATCCTGAAAATAAACAGCTCAGCAGTATGTGGGGGACAACATGTAGCACCATCACCCGGGCAGATTCAATCCTGCGGGGCTGGCGGCAGCGCGTGCTGATAGAGGTTTGGTCCAAAACCGCTCAGAGTAACAGCCGCTTCGTTTCTGTGATGGAGCAGCGGCCAGGCCTGCGGATCGGATCGCAAGGCACCTAAGTCACGGCCTCAGGACAAATATCTCGTAACTTCATACCTTGTTTTACTCAATGACCAAGCCAGCTGGATCTTTATAGTATCCAGGTTTCTGAAGAGTCAATGACTTGCTTAATTCAGGTGGCCCCGAAGTTCTAGAAAGATGCCTAGAACCCACACATCCTAAATATTGTTTCTATAGCAAAAACAAATCAGCTACAGAATCTCAAAAGGGAAATATGTGCCTTGGGAGCCTGGGTGGCTCAGTTAAGTGTCTGCCTTCAGCTCAGGTCATGGTCCTGGGGTCCCGGGATCGAGTCCTGCATCAGGCTCCCTGCTCAGCAGTCTGCTGCTGCTTCTCCATGAGCCTCCCCTATGATCATCCTCTTCCCCTCTCTCTCTCTCTCTCTCTCTCTCTCTCAAATAAATAAAAATCTTAAAAAAGAAAAACATGTGCCTTTTATTTAGAGGTGTTATCAGATGTGGCTAAAAGAAAAAAGAAATTCCCCAAGTGCCCGACTGCTGTGGCTCTGCTCCCTGGAAAGCAGCCGGACCCCCGTCCCATTCCGGGGGTGGAACAGGGAATTTCGCTTTCCCATCGGGATACCCTATAAACTACAGGGCAACACTCCATTCCGAGCCCTGTGCACACAGTACATAACTCATGTCTCACATAGTCCCCTGTGGCAGTTATCATCCCACCTTTCAAAAGTGAGGAAACCGAGGCCCGGGGAGCTTGACGGGGGGCCAAGACCACAGACGGTTATAGCCCCGAGGGCCAGACTGCAAAGCAAAGGCCCTTCCTCTCTGTGCTGCTGCCTCGAGCTCTGGCACCCGGCTGTCCCCACATACCCCCAGGCTGGCTGGACCGCATCGGATGCCGGCCAGCCTTCAGGCATCTGTCGCCCTTGCCAGAACCTCGCTGCAGCCACTGCAGCCTGCCACACATCGACTCAGCAAATATTTGTTAGGGGCTCACTAAGTGCCAAGGACAGTGCTGGGTATTAGAGGCACAAAGATAAATAAGACACAGTCATGAATAGGAACTTCAGGCAGAGACAGGGGAGGAGAGGCAGGGAGGGAGAAGAAAAATGTGTGAACCACTAACCAGGCTAGGAAGGACGGGGGCGGCGATCACCAGGCAGACAAGGTTATGTGGGGGCCAGGGGTAAGAACGACCCCCGAAATACGTCCACGTCCTGACCCCTAGAGTATATGAATACATTGCCCTGCAAGGTAAAAGGAACTTTGCAGACGTGAGAAGCATGAGGACCTTGTGAGACAGGGACTGTCCTGGACATTTCGGGTAGGCTCCGAGAAGGAGCTAGGAAGATGGAAGGAGCCACAAGCCAAAGAATGCAGGCGACCTCAGGAAGCAGCTAGAGAAGATGAGGAAACAGAGTCACCCCACAGGCTCTGGAGAGAGCCCTCCCAACACCCGGACTTTAGCCTCGTGAGGCCCACTGTGACTTTCTGGCCACTTGGATGACAATCTTGCCCATTCTACACCGCGTGCCCTATCTGTTCACATAAGAGCTAGACTATCGATCCTGCTCTAAAAGAGCCTAGAGTTAAATGCCTAATACATGCTGAATCAGGAAAGGACTAGAGCACTTCAACAGTGCTTTAATCTTGCTAGAGCCACACGACTGTCACTTCTGGGGTAAAGAAACGACAAGGAAAACACTGTGTGTGTTCACACGAGGGAAAGACAGGGCTGCGAGGTCTTGTGCTGACATCTGGGCCACTGCACTCACCTGTCTCTCTGCCCCCTCGCTCTGCCCACGACTCAGAGCGGTTTCCTTATTCTGCTGTGCCTTTCCCATGACTCTCTCCCCCAGCCTTTTCTCACCTCTCCCCATGCTCACTCCTCCAGCCCCACGGCTGTCACCCCCTGCTCTGCTTGAACCCTAAGTCCAGGCCCTGTGCTCTCTGACCCCATCCGGCCCCTGTCCTCCCAGCACTGCCCTGTCAGACACCTGTCACGGCCCGCTGCGTTCACCCTCCCAGGTGCCCCGCTAGGGAAACTAACTCAACACGTCTAAAACTGGCATCCAAGTCATACAAAAGACACAGACACCAGCCCATCCTAGAGGAACCCACAGATTCCCAGGAGACTCAGACCCGATGAGTATCAGGTATCACACACCTCCACGCAGGCATGGTGAAGCTAGGATGGGACCGGAGCTCTAAGGACCACGTGGAGAATCCCACTCAAGGGCAGGGGCAGCAATCCGGGGAGACTCCAAGGAAGCCACTCTTCAGGGGCGGCATCTAAGGCTAAAAGCCCAGCTACCTGGGACACCAAGCACCTGGCAGGTTCTAAACCTTACTGACGTCTCTCCGTCGCTCCAGCATTCACCTTCCCCTTGCCGCGCACGCGGGGGCCACCACCCAAATTCTGACTCCTCTGTAGCCTGTCACCAACACGACAGCACCAGCTTCCTGACGCTTGCCTTCCCGGGATCATCCTCTTCTCAATCCTGTGCATCTGTCAACTGTTTCATCATCCTGGAAGTAGAGCCCTGACCAGGTACCTTCTCTGCTCAAACATGCTCGATGGCCACCTGCTCCTTAACCAGCATTCAGTACAGATCCCACGGCCCAATGTCGACACCCCACAGGTTCCACTGCCCAACTTGATGTCCCACAGTCCCACCACTCAACGTCGACGCCCCACAGGTCCTATCGCCCAACGTAGACGCCCCACAGGTCCCACCACCCAACGCAGACGCCCCACAGGTCCCACCACCGACCAATGTTGACGCCCCACTGGTCCCACCACCACCCAACGTCAACGCCCCACAGGTCCCATAGCCCAACATCGATGCCCCACAGGTCCCACCACCGACCAACGTCGATGTCCCACAGGTCCCACCGCCCAATGTCGACGCCCCATTCCTCTCCCCGTTCCCTACTGGACCTGTCCTCCAACACGCTTCATGCTTTCAGGTTTAGTCAAACTCAACTGTGCGTACCCTGAGGCATGTTAGAACTCTTCTGTTAAAAAGCCTCAGTGTTTTAAAACACACGAAGGATCAAGGTTTTCCAATTAGGCCAGAAAACATCCCAAGAACTTTGGCTCTCTGACCACACATGAAAGGCTGAGTCAACATTTTGAATTTTTCACTTGAATTTCAAAGCATTTGGCAACATCAAACTGAAAACCTCACAATATCACCACTCCTACCAATTTTTTTTCCCTTGCCATTACACTTCAGTATTTTAGACTTTTTTTCCCCCCTCAGCTAATATTTAAATACCTTTTTGAAATTTACCTGGAAAAATACTTGTGGAGTCACTGAGGTTTTCAAAAATTATTATTACTACATTTACACAGGCTAAAGGAAATCACCAAAAAAGAAAAACGTTCTGTAGACCTGTGGCGGGCGAGGGTGTGAGGGGGATGATATGTATCCTTGAAACTAGGGAAGAATATCTAATTGCGTTCAGAGTATCTAAACAGAGAAGACATTCTGGTGGATTCTGGATGAATAGAAGGCTGCTGTTCTATATTTTCATGCTCCATTAATAACAACACTGCTTCATAGTTTATAAATAATCGGCAATAGAAAGGGGCCCTTTTGTTTACCTCCCATGTGGTGAAAGAAAAGTACACTTGAAATGCTTAAGAATGTGTCATTTATGCTGAGAAATCCAGAAGACATACCTGTGGTTTCTCTATTCCTGAAAGAATGTCTTGCACCCTCTTTACTTCCAACTCATACTCTGTGTGGAAAAAGAGAAAAAAGAAGAACCGTTAATTCCAGTAGAAGGCAATAACGTCAAGTTCCTTCTCCAAGGCCTCCTCTCCAGAGCCATGAGGTCAGTTGCCAGTTACCGCAACCGTTTGGTACCAAGCACGAGATCATGAAAAATCGGGAATGGGCATGATGACGCAGGGGTGGGGACTTCACTGTGGTCGTGGTAACTCGCCACCCTACTGGTTTACACAGTCACAAAGTCGGCAAGAGTAACACCGAGTTCCATCTAATAATGCGACAGGCAGCAGAAAATAAAAGGTCCAAGAAGAAAGGGGGAGACTGGAGCGGTTACACGCGGAGAGCAATGGAGAGATGAGGTTGAAGGACAGTGGCCAATTCATCCAGGGCTATGAGTTCAGATTTTTTTAGTTCAACTTTTATTCTAAGTTTAAGTGGAGGGACTGACATGGTCTTTTTTTTTTTTTTTTTTCTTTTTTTTTTGAAGTCTTAAAAGCTCTGTTTGGCTCTCATGAATAATGGACATACAGGGAGTGGGAGAGAACACAGAGACATCAGTCAGTACATTGCTGCGCTGGCCTGGGTAAAGCACAGAGCTTGCCTAGGCCGGGGATGGCAGCAAAGATGGGGAGGATGAGGAGGAGAGAACTGGTTTTAGAGGTACAGGTGTTGAAGGACTAGGTAACAGAATGACAAGAATCAAGGATGCTCCTCAGTGTTTGGCTTGATCAACTGGAAGGATGAGGATATCTTTTAAATAAGATGGGGAAGTTGGAGGTTTTGCAGTAGAGCAGGAAGTGTTTTAGAAATGGAAATGGGAAAGTGCTTGAAGTAGAGAGGATGGGGAGTGAAGAATGGGTATTAAGAAGATAAAGACTCTAAACTTAGGACTACATTTTGTAGAGGAACCCCTTGACTTTCACAACCTACTCGACGTAATCTAATTTTGATTTTTACAGATTTATTCAAATGGTAAACCTAATGATGTAGGAGGTAAATGCTGGAGTTCCATGATTGTCAAGACACAGGTCCTCACCCTCAAACAGTTCAAGTCTAGTGGGGGGAAAACGAAAGCAATGCCATGTGATAGGTGCTTTGGTCAAGGTGACCCAAGACAGATCCTTCTAGAAGGCTTCCCGAGAACCAGCATCTCACTGCCCCTGTGGACAAACAGGTGTTTGGAGGTGACAAGGGAAGCAGAACTAGGGAGTGAGAGGTTAGTAGGCCTAGCTCCTCACAGGGCCGTTGAGACTCATTGCTCGGGTGTAATCTCAAAAGCCGCCTTTTCACAGAATCCTACCTCAACCCCACCCTCTGCCCAGCCTCCACTCATTCTTTTATCCTACTTATTTCCTTTCTATCCATTACCAAAATCTAAAATTTCTCTTGTTTATTGTCTTTCCTACGAAAATATGCACTTCAGGAAGGCAGTCATCCTACAGACTCAAAATAAATTTTCTTCTGTAAAGAACCAGATAGTGAATATTTTTGTTGCCTAAATGAGTGAGACAAGCCTAAGTAAAGAATAATAAGACTTCAAGTTGGCACCACCCTAACCTTTAAAAGGATCAGTCCTTCATTTTTTCCTATTGCATTCTATTTAGTATAACCTGTTTACCTTTATTTTGGTGAGAAAAAGAAACAGGCTGGTGGCAAATTACAACTGCAAGAAATTTCACATTCAAAAGACCAAGTGAGATCCTTATTTATAATCATGTATTCAGGTTATGATACAGGTAATAGTTTGTACCCCTAAGTCAAGTCAAACATGTACATTCGCTTATACTTTCAGGAAGCTCCTACTAAGGAAACTATAAAGTGTAACTGAGAAGTTAACTGTCCACAAAAAAAATAATAATAATAAAATAAAATAAGCACACTTGGAATAAACGAACTGGTTCAGGTGTTAAAAACAAAGTTTTCTCAATCTCTGGTTATTCTAGAGTTTGTAGGACCCCGTGGTTTCAAGCACTCACACACACAGATCCATTCCTACAGCTCGCTGAAGGAGGTCACTGCTTCCTTCGGCCACCACGGACACAAGGCTAAGGAGCCAGGGGCCAGACACCATCCTTGAGGTGATAAAGGTTTAGGCTAGAATGGAGATAATCACCTATCCAACAAAGAAGGAGGGAAGAACTAAAGAGCTCGGCAAGAGAAGAATCCTCTGGACCATGTGGTAGATACAGGGCATGAGAGAAAGGCGTGAGAAAGGACGCCTCATCCCACAAGAAACTGAAGGCCCTTCCCCCTTGCTTTGGGCCCACGGGCTAGCCTCTAGCCAGCTTTCAAACACAGTCAACAGGACAGATGCTCAGGCTTTTGACAGGAAAAGGAAAAATGAGAAAGGAGGTTGTATTAGAGGGGCTGGGGGGGGGGGGGGCGGGGTGCATACTGGTTTAAGACAGAAAAGAATGGGTTTCAGGTAAGAGCCAGAAATCTAAGTGAAAGGTCCTGACTGGGATAAAAACAAGTGCCAAGGGGCGGTCACTCAGGACTGGCCTCGTCTGTCTTTGCTTAGAGCGACGAAGGCTGACCTTGCCGGAGCCCCCAGGACCAACGTGCGAGGTGGACGGCCCGTACCCCAGGGCCTGGCAGCCGGCAGGCCTCAAGCCCATCCTGTACACCGTGGGTGCTCACCTGGTGCGGAGGAGCGGGGCCGGGGGGACTGGGACTGCGGCCAGCCCGTGGGCCCAAAGCAAGCAGAACCTCCGACTGCATGGTGACAGACTCGCAGCACCTGGGGGCTGGGGACCCAGGGGGGGCACGTGGGGGGCGAGCAGGGGCTGAGAGCGGTGGGCGTCCGTGCTGGGGTGCGCGGGGGGAGGCAGGCGGCGCAAGAAGCCCTCCGGCCAGGTCCCACGGCACGGCCTGTGTTGTTGGGCTGGTTTCTTTTTTTTTTTTTTCTCATCTGGGAGAGGAGCTGTCAAATAAATGGAGCAAAGGCCTTTGGATCTGGGAGAAGGTATGTGAGAAAAGGAAGAAAAAGTAGGCCATGAATGGAGCCAAATAAACAAAGGATTCTGAGAAGATCAAAAATAAAAAGGGCAGGGCGAGGGGAGGAAAGGTAGTGACAGGACAATCACTGCCCTATTATATCAGGAGAAATGCAGTTTCAAAGCCAGACCGGATTCTTTCTTTCGTGATTCTAAATTGTGAATACAGAAAAAGAAGAGAAAAATGCATTCACACCACATTTACTGAACGCTTTTCCATTTGCGCTGCCCCAGACGAAGAGAAAAGGGTAAATAAATGCCGGGCATACAGCTTGCACACACAAGAGTGAAAACAAAATCCGCTGAACTGAGCTAAAGTGACCGTTACTTACCCCATATAAAATAAACTCCTGTACGAATGCTAGCAGCCCGGAATGAAATGCCAAAATTCACAAGTCTACCACCTAAACAAGCGACTTCCCTCGGGCCTCGGCCTACCTCTCCCGAAGCAAGATTTAGCTACGCCTCGGAGAAGTCTGCGAATTATCACCCTTTCCGTTAAAGAGCTTTGGAGCTCAGCGACCCAGGATATTTCAGAGTTTGGATCCAGCTTTCGCCCTGCTTTCTTTTTCTCTGTGGCTCCGTCTCTCTCCCTCTCTCATGCTCACGCACACACAGACCGTGTTGCGAATATGGAAAAATAAATAGTAGCTAATGCTCTCACTAAAATTTAAAAACAAAACCAAAAAGAAGAGTTCCGGTGATCTGCCTTCAGGAAATCTTTTGTATCAAGGTAAAAAGAAAATAGGTCTCATTTTTGTTTCTGTTTCTACCTCCTTAAAGAAAGAATCTGGTTTGCAACAACTGAACAGCAGATTGTCCTAGAAGAGGCAAAAACAAAACAAAACAAAACAAAACAAAAAAAAAAAAAGAAAAACAAAAGCAACCAAGGTTCTGGCACAAGGTTGTCAGATGAGGTTCTTTTCATTCTTCCCTCTGGTTTGCAGCAAGTCAGTAAATCCAGAGGCAAATCTTAGAGGCCAACTTTGTATTTCTTTCTCCTCACATTGAAGCTGCCATGAGCTAAGCAAACAGATTAAAATTATTTTCCACCTGCTTTAATTTTGTTGCCACCATGGCTGACGTGGACGGACATGACAACTCAGCTTTCACATCACTACCTTCGTAATATTTGGAAGCCTTTTCCTTGTAATGAAGACTGCTGATCAGGAAAGAAGGATCATAGGGTACTCTCAGACACTGCCAGAGAATGGGCATTTTGTCTTATAGATACAGACACCTCTGGGGGGATACGTAATTTCCTGAAAAAGAGTGAAGAGGGAAGCCCCTAGTTTAAACATGTCTCAATGAGTTGAGAACCACCCAATTTGCAAATGCCAAAGAAAAGGGGTGTGGGGGGGTTCAGCTCAGTGACTTACATTTTCCTTCTCCCAAAACCAAATCTCCTCCCAAGAAAATAAAGCATTTTTTAGCAAAGGGAACGTTAAAATAAAAATATACAAGCAAGCAAATACTTTAAAAAAAAAAAAAAAAAGAAAGAAAAGAATACCAAACAAAACAACAACCCACACACATAGAGGGAATATGTGTCATGTGAAATTTAAACTTTCCACAAATAATGGTTTTCATGTTTGCTCCAAAAAGAACTGTAAGTTCAGACTGTTTGAATAACAGTAAGGCCTAAACTAATTAAAATAGCCCCCTTTATAAACACAATTTACTTCTTTGGTTTGCTTCACATTTTTTCCATCTTAGAAAAGAAATACAGCTAGACACTTAGCTGCTAGCTATAGAATGTACTTATGGTTGTAAGAGCCCCTTCATTCCAATGGGATGACATCAGCATTATTTCTCTGTAAACCTTCTGTCTCGTTCTCATCCGCACGGCTCATTTACAGATATGCCCGGCATAACATAATATGCTTTCTCAAATCTGCCAAAGAGCTGACTTTGCTACTATCTTTAATACATTATATACAATAAACTAGGGGCAAGGAAAATATGCAACTTCTGGTCATGCCCATTTTTGGGATAAGAGGCTTAAAAGCACTCGATACTCAATAAGGAACTAAATGAATGGAAATAAATACTTTTGGATAAAAAAGAAAAATATGACTCAATAAGTAAGGAAGAGTTAAATATCCAATCACGGCCTACCAATGCTATCAAGAATGAGTGGGGATGAGGCAAGATGGTTTAAGAATGCTTGCTGAATTGCTTTTCTAATCAGAAAAAAAAAAAAATCTGCTATCTTCATTTCTACACTATTACCTATGCTGAGGAAAAAAAAGAAGAATCAATAAATGCATACAAAAGTAGCACTAATTACTTAAGAACTTCCATTTAGTGATTATAATCCAGAGTTAATGGTGTTAAAATCAAATATTAAAAATGTACAAAATCGCAAGGAATAAATTTGCATAATCTAGGACAATGCAGTTGGTCCCCAAGGACAAATATTCCAGAAATACCTTCGGGTATCAATCATCCTGATGCTAAAAATGCAAAAGCAGACATCTCTCTAGGCATTTTGCTGGTTAAGTGTTTGGTTACTCTACTGAAAATTCTGAAAGATAGCCAAGGGAATTTCAGACTCTCAACACTAAAGAGAAAGCAGCAAGCAGGTGAACATATGTTGTGGGAAGCTGCCTTCCAGTCTAGGAAAGTATTTTCAAGAGAACTTGGGTTCCCAATAGATTCTGGAGCCTTAAAAGGAGAAGTGAATTCCTTTTGCAGGTGGAGTGCCCGGCTGGACAGGAGGGGTGGTCAGAGAATGTAAATGGGACAAGGAGGGCTCATTTCCTCTGAGCTTTTGTCAATATTTCTGAAACTAAATAGTAAAGAATGATTTTCTTGCCTGGCCCAGGATTTGAGCAAAGTCCTACTGGGAATATTCACATGAATCCACTCGTAGGCAAAAATGGGTCTCTCTGGACAAAAGCTATCTAACACCTGTTACATAGTAGGAGGGGCAACACAGAAGGGTTAGGTCTGGGACTTGAATGAAAGGGAAAGCACCAGATAAAACACCTTTGTTGACCCCCAGGGTCAACTCAAAGTTTATTTCTCAACCACCTTCTTGGAATGCCAACTAAACTGGGTTGGTTCTCCCTGAAATACTAGGAAATTCTACATTCACTTCTGTCAAGTTCCCGAAGGAAAAAATCCTTGTGTTTACTTCACAAAAATCACATTCATACACAGAACTGGACAGACATAGCTAGTGCTTTTAAGAACATCAAATTAAAAAAAAAAAAAAAAAAGAACATCAAATTAAACAGGGATGAAAACCCCACAAAAATGGATAAAGTATTATATAGATATGCTTGCCAGGCAGGCTGGACTCTAGGCCAGTCCCATCCTTTCCCTCACTCTGTTGTGTTTGAGACATTTCACTGGCTAGCTGAGTCCTAACCTGTGCCAGATATAGCTCTTTTATTTTGGGGGAAGGCTCAACTCCATGATTATCCGGTAAGAGTTGGTACCCTCCCTGGGTGTGTAACAGGAAGGCAATCGCTTAAACACAGGATAGAACGACTTACAAAGATAATTAAAGTTTATACACTACTTTCTGCGTTGGCATCTGTAAATGTTTCCACAAAATGTTTTTTCATTAAGATCTGACATGTCATGTTGAAAACTTCTCAAGTGGCTTATTCAAAACCTTTGCAAGACTGTGTCAACTGACATGCAGAATCCAGAGAGAACAATTTTATAACACATTAAATCTGAAAGAGAACTTTAATATTTATGTCACCTATACAGCATGTTTTGAACACTGTTTACACCCACATTTTCTTAATTGGTGTCCCATATGACTAACATAGATGTTTGGGGAGGAGGATGGATATTCAGTTAATGGCCAAAGAACCCAGTGAAGCTCATCAGCTGATATGGAGGCCAAATTCAGAGCTAACTTCATGTACTATAACCCCAAAATATTCCCCAGAGTTTTAGAACATGGAAAAGTCATTACTACCAGTGGTACAACTAACCTCACCCAGGAAATCAGCAAAGGATGTGCCTGGGTATGTATTCAAATCCATATTAGACACCAGGCAGGTAACATCAATGAGTAAAAGAAGGTGGTCATATTGGGCAAAAGGGAAGGGTAAAGACTATGGAAAACTGCAAAAGCCCTCACCCTATTTAACAGGGGCAGCTGCTACATATGGCAGTCAGTTATCACCAGGCAGGATCATTGGTCTAAGGTGGACAGATATTGCCATTTTTCCAAAGAATCTAGAAATGGAAAAATTTTCATGACATTTGGACAAGCATACCTTGGCAAAACATTTTTAATCCATAGAAAAGTGAAGGAGTTAGTACTATGAACACGCGCATGCCCTTCACCTAGACTAATTTTTGCTAACATTTTGCTCTGCTTGCACACTCACATTTTGTCTCTCCATATACACACACACAGTTTTTGAGAACCACTTAAAGGAAGTTGATCTTATGACAAGATCTTAAATTTACCCTAAAAGCTTCAGCACATCTTTCCTAAGAATTAGGACCTTCTCGTACACAACCATGACAACGTCACAACCAAAAAATTTAACGCTGATAGAATAAAATCTAAAATACATCCCATATTCAAATATTCAGATTACCCCAATTGTCCCAATAATACATTTAGTTTTCTCCCCCCTAATCCAAGCTCCAATCAAGGAACACACGTTGGATTCATCTGTCAGGTTTCGTTAGTCTCCTTTAATCTAGAACAGAAGTCCCCATGTTTTTCTGTCTTCCTAAAGTTGGTATTTTTGAAAGTCTAGACCAGTTTTCTTCTAGCATGTAGCATTATCTGAACTGTGTGACTATTTCCTCATAATTAGATTCAAATTAAAAACTTTTGGCAAGAATCCTATATAGATGCACTTCTCATCCATTACGTGAGGAAGCACATAGTACCAGTTTGAATCTCTTGGTGATGTGCTACACTGTGATCACGGGGTTACAGTGCGGTGTAACTGGTTTCCCCATGGTGAAAGCATATTCTCCTCCTTTGGCTTAATGCTTAAACACTAATGATCTTTGCCAGAAGATATTATTATATGAATAATTGCAAGATGGTGATATTTCCAATTTGATCATTCTTTCAATGTTAACTAGTTCATTCTTCACTTTAAGTACTATGAATTCATGGATTCTTTTTTTTTTTTTTAATTAAAAAAATTAGAATACTCCATTGCAACCACTCTTTCCAACGCTAAAAGTATGTACCCAGGGGGAGGCCCTTCAAGCTGTTTTCTATGCCCCTTTGTCCTTTTCTTTAGAATTCTGTTTTGTACACCTGTTAAATATTCTGGCTTAAGGTCACTTGGCCAATAGCACAAAAATGTGCAGACTGCTGGTTGGAGATTTTAGTAGCATAAAGTAGAATTTATCCAAATTATTTGGATTTGTCAAAAGCCACTATTAACCAAGGATTTTCTTATTTAAAAGTAACTAAAAAGAAAAACATCATGCAAATATTTCTAGTTTCTAAATATTTTAGAAATTAAAGTTAAAACAAAGTAGCCCAATAACCCAAAAACCAGCCATCTTAAATGACATGTTAAAATACAACAAACTTGAGACCCCTGGGTGGCTCAGTGGTTGAGCACCTGCCTTTGGCTCAGGGCATGATCCCAGGTCCTGGGATCGAGTCCCACATTGGGCTCCTTGTGGGGAGCCTGCTTCTCCCTCTGCCCATGTCTCTGCCTCTGTGTTTCTCATTAATAAATAAATAAAAATCTTAAAAAATCAAAAGACACAGCAAACTTGAAACAACCATCGGGTAAAAGAAGAAATCAAAGGGGAAAAAATAATAAATTATCCCAAAAATTAAACACAACAAATCAAATATTATGGGATGCAGCAAAAGTAGTTATGAGAAGAAAGTTTAGAGCAATAAACATGTATATTAAGAAGTTAGAAAGACCTCAAGTAAACAACTTTCAACTCAAGAAACTAGAAGAAGAACAAACTAAGCCCAAACTTAGCAGAAGGAAGGAAATATTAAGGATCAGAGCAGAAATAAGTGAAGCATGAATCACAAAATAGAATCAATGGACTCACGAGCTAGTCTTCAAAAAAGATAGTCATCAAACCTTTAGCTAGAGTAAGAAAAAAAGACTCAAAATTAGAAATTAAAAAATTATACGACACTACAGAAATACATAGTATCATAAGAGATTATTATGAACGATTACCAACAATTTACATAACCAAGAAGGAATGGTTGGATTTCTAGAAACATACAACCATGGGGATCCCTGGGTGGCGCAGCAGTTTAGCACCTGCCTTTGGCCCAGGATGTGATCCTGGAGACCTGGGATCAAGTCCCACGTTGGGCTCCCTGCATGGAACCTGCTTCTCTCACTGCCTGTGTCTCTGTCTGTGTCTCTCTCTGTATCTCTCATGAATAAATAAAATCTTTAAAAAAAAAAAAAAGAAAGAAACATATAACCTACCAAGACTGAATCAAGAACAAAAAAATCTGAACAGACCAATTATAAGAGATGAAATCAGTAATTAAAAAATTCCCAACATAGAAAACTGCAGGACCAGATGACTTCATTGGAGAACACTTAAAGAAGAATTAATACCAGTCTACCTCAAACTTTTCCAAAATACTGAAGAGGAGGGAACACTCCCAAACTTATTTTAATACCAAAATCAGATAGATACTACAAGCAAACTGCAGGCCAATATCTCTAATGAATATAAATGCAAAAATTTTCAGTATCAGCAAACTGAATTCAAGAACACATTAAAAGGTTTATACACCATGACCATGTGGGATTTATCCTTGAGATGTAAGAATGGTTCAATATACACGAGCCAATAAACATAACACATCAATAAAATGAAATATAAAAATTACACA
This sequence comes from Canis aureus, assembly GCF_053574225.1. Classification (NCBI taxonomy): domain Eukaryota; kingdom Metazoa; phylum Chordata; class Mammalia; order Carnivora; family Canidae; genus Canis; species Canis aureus. The sequence goes on along the minus strand of NC_135641.1, from coordinate 41,205,706 downwards.
ATCATCAATACTTGCAGAAAAAGCATCTGATAAAATACAACATCCTTTCACACACACACACACACACACACACACACACACACACACACACACCTCAACAGATTGAGTACAGGACTATACCTCAACCTAATAAAGGCCATTCATACATAACAAGCATTATACACAATGGAGAGAAATTCAAAGTAGTTTTTTTAAAGAATTAATTAATTAATTAATTAATATTTTATTTATTTTTTCATGAAAGACACAGAGAGAGAGAGAAGGCAGAGACAGGCAGAGGAAGAAGCAGGCTCCCCATGGAGAGCCCGATGCAGGACTTGATCCTGGGACTCTGGGATCACACCCTGAGTGGAAGGCAGATACTCACCACCGAGCCACCCAGGTGTCCCAGATTTTATTTATTTGACAGAGAGAGGGAGAGAGCACAAAGAGGGAGAGAGGGAAAAGCAGGCTCCCTGATGAGCAGGGATCCCGATGAGGGGCTCGAGCCCAGGAATCTGGGATCATGACTTGAGCCACAGGCAGACACCCAACTGACTGAGCCACCCAAGACACCCCCAAAGTGTTTCTACTCAGCTCAGGAACAAAACAAGGCTACCCATTTTCACCACTCCCATTCTATATAGTACTGGATGCCCAAGTTAGAGCAATTAGGCAAAACAAGGAAATAAAAGGCATGCAAGCTGAAATGGAAGAAGCAAAATTATCATTATCTGCTGATGATATGATCCTATACACAGAAAATCCTGTACAATCAGTTCAAAGCTGTTAGAATTAATCAACAATTTCAGCAAACTAGCAGGATACAAAATCAAAAGACAGAAATCAACTGCATTTCTTTACACTAATGGGGAAGCATCTGAAAAAGAAATAAAACATTCCAATCATAATAGCATCAAAAACAAAACACTTAGGAATAAATCTGACCAAGGAAGTGAAAAATGTGTATAATGCAAACTACAAAATTTTGCTGAAAGAACTCAAAAGCAGAAATGACATCCCAGGGCAGCCCAGGTGGCTCAGTGGTTTAGCACCACCTTCAGCCCAGGGCGTGATCCTAGAGTCCCGGGATGGAGTCCCATGTCGGGCTCCCTGCATAGAGCCTGCTTCTCCCTCTGCCTGTGTCTCTGCCCCGCCCCCCTCCGTGTCTCTCATAAATAAATAAAATCTTTAAAAAAAATGACATCCCATATGCATAAATAAGAATTGATATTGTTAAAATGGCCATACTACCCGAAGCCATCTACAGATCAACATTATCCCCAACAAAATACTAAAGGAGTTCCTTGCAGAGAGAAACAATCCTCAAATTTGTGTGGAACCACAAAAGATCTCGAGTAGCTAAAGCAATCCTGAGGAAAAAAGAACAAAATTGGAGGTATAACACTTCCAAATTTCAAACTATACCACAAGGTCACAGTAATAATAACAGAATGGCACTGTCACAAAAACAGATACATTGACCACTGGAACAACTGAGAGAAGCTAGAATTAAACTCTGGCATATATGATCAACTAATATTTATCAAGAATATCAAATGAAGAAAGGATAATCTTTTCATTGAACAAATGATGCTAGGAAACCTGGAAAAACATGATCTGAATAATGAAATTGGACCCCTACCTCAAACCACTCAAAAATTAACTCAAAATGGGAGTAGAATCTGGAAGGAAGGAAAAAAAAAAAACAAAAAAAGGAATAAGCAAAAAGCAGAATCAGACCTATAAATGCAGAAAACTGATATTTGTCAGAGAGGGGAGGGATTGGGTAAAACAGGAGAGAGGCAGTGGGAGATACAGGCTTCCAGTTATGGAATAACAGCACAAGGAATACAGTCAATGATATTTTAACGGTGGTACGTAAGGGCAGATAGTAACTGTACTTGGGGTGAACATGGCATAGTCCCTAAACTTGTCTCATCACTATGGTGTACACTTGAAATTAATGTAACACTGTGTGTCAACCATACTCAAATAAAAAAATAAATAAACAATGGATGCTACAGCTTCTAGCTGGCTTCAAGGTACAGGGGATAGCATAATGGTCCCCAGAGAGGTCTAGATGCTACTCCTTAGAGTGGGTGAATATGTTCGGTTACATGGTAAAGGAGAATTAAGGTAGCAGAAAAAATTAAGGTTTAAAATACAGGTCTTAAAAATAGGGAGATTATCCTAGATTATCCTGGTGGGACCAATGTAATCACAAGGGTCTTTAAAAATAGAAGAAAGCAGAAGAGAACGTCGGAGAGATGCAATGTGAGAAGGACTTGATTGGCTATTGCTGGCTCTGAAGGAAGAGGAGAGGAGCCACGAGCCAAAAGACAGAAGAAATTCAAGAAGCTGTACAAGGTTAGGAAATGGATTCTCTCCTAGAGCCTCCAGAAGGAAACACAGCCCTGCCAACACCTTGATTTTACACCTGTCTTGGACTTCAGATGTACAGACCTATAAAATGATAAATTTATATATTAAAAAAAAAAACAACAACACACACTTCAAGGGCAGCCCCAGTGGCACAGCGATTTAGCACGGCCTGCAGCCCGGGGTGTGATTCTGGAGACCCGGGATCGAGTCCCATGTCGGGCTCCCTGCATGGAGCCTGCTTCTCCCTCTGCCTGTGTCTCTGCCTCCCTCTCTGGATGGATGGATGGATGGATGGATGGATAGATAGATAATATTAAAAAAAAAAAAACTCTAAATGGATCAAAGGTCAAAACATAAGATGTTATACCATAAAGCTCCGAGAAGAAAACATAGGGAAGAAGCGCATTGAAATTGGTCTCAGAAATAATTTGGGAGGCATGACAAAAAACGTAAACAACAAAGGGGAAAAAAAAAAATCAATAAATGGGACTACATCAACTCAAAAGCTTTTACACAGCAAAAGAAATAACAAAATGAAAAGACAACCTATGGAAGGAGAGAAAGTTTTGCAAATGATTTATCAAATAAGGGATTAATATCCACAATATAAAAAAGAATTTAGTCAACTCAGTAACAACAAAAATCCGATTAAAAAATAGGAAGAGTTACACAGACATTTCTCCAATGAGGACATCAAAATGGCCAACAGACACATGAAAATATGCTCAGTGTCACTATTCCTCAGGTAAATAAAAATAAAAAACACAACGAGCTATTATCTCACACCTGTTAGAATGGCTATCTTCAAGAAGACAAGACAGCAACAGGTGCTGGCAAGGATGTGGCGAAAAGGAAATCCTTAATCAATGTTGATGGGAATGTAAATTGGGCCAACTACTATGGAAGACAATATGGAGAGATTCCTCAAAAAGTAAAAAATAGATTTCCCATATGATCCGGCAATTCCACCTCTGGGAATTTACCCAAAGGAAATGAAAACAGGATTCTGAAGAGATATATGCACTTTCATGTTTATCACAGCATGATTCACAATAGCCAAGATATGAAAACAACCAAAATGTCCATCAGTAGATGAACAGATTTAAAAAGATGTGGTGTATATGCTCCATGGGGGTAATTACTCAGTCCGTGAGAAAGAATGACATCTTTCCATTTGTGACAACATGGATAAACCCGGAGCACATTATGCTAAGCAAGAGGTAAGTCAGACAAACATCAGTACTATGTATCACTTACAGAGAAGCTAAAAGTTAAAAACCAAGAAAAAAAAAATGGAATAAAATGGTGGTACAAGGCGATTGGGAAAAGGGGAGTAGAAGGGGAGGAGAGTGGTTGAGGAGATAAAAGTGATGGTATTTAAGGGTACAAGCTTATAAAGTGTAATAATTAAGCCATAGGGATCTAATGCACAGTACAATGAAAATGGACAATAATATGTGCCATAATTATGTAACGTGATAAATATCACTAATTGGCCAAAGGTATTACAAAAGATAAACGTATCACAGTAACACACTATACACCTTAAACTTACACAATGTAACACACCAAACCCATAGATAACAAAGACGTAATCCAGATTAAATACAAATCTCAAGCCATTATCTGATTTAGCAGGTTATAAATTCTGGAAAACGACTCCTTAGTCCCTGACCATAATAAACCTAAGGAAACGAGAACAAACACACTATAGCAAACTTGAACTCTGGAAAGTCAAATAAGAATCACGGTAAACTTTAAGTAAAAAAAAAAACACTGAACACATTTGGCTCTTCTTAGACTGCACAATTTCTGCTCTCAATTTAATCTGGCCACGTTTCACTTCTTGTTCTTCCTAATCAACATTTCCCTTTAAAAAACAGATAATCAAAAGAGACAGCACCATCTGCCCCAGTCCAGAAAAGAAGACGGACTATATTCTAAACACATCACAGAGGAATAAACTAAAATGGAAAGTTAGATTGGGCAGAAAAAGTCTACACAGAGCAGACAACGTCTACATGGAGGACGCTATCAGAGATTCTTCTCCAAGACTAGCATCACTCTTTGACGACCGGAAGCCCTCTACTCCTAAGGTTTTCTGATTTTACTCTCTCAAATATCTATGGCAGAGCAGATGTCTCACAAATCCAAGCTCAACTTGAAAGAAGTTGTGCGTTATTTTCAAGCAAACTATATACCCTGTACCAAAGTCACATGCGCTGATCTTGCTGTCTCATTCTAAGTCTTTCATAAAATTAAATTACTTGGAATTTAACATATTTAGTTTTTGTACAAAATAAAGGATTTTATTAAGCTATGCAGCTGGTGACTGTTCAAATGGACCGGCCTAGTTATTCAAAGCAGGGCAGTCACAGGCCTTAATACAGAGAGGCCTTTTGCAGGTACGTGGAAAATTCAGTTACAAGGTCTGAGAACTGCAATATTACATTTATGCCCCAAACTAGCACTACAAGGGGCACTCCTTACGAGGCCCATTTTCATGTCTGCAGATGATCAGCCACGCTCCTCTGATCTCCATCTCCTAGTAGCTAAGGTTGTACAAGCCTTGGATTACGGTGAGCTCATCAGGTCTGGGGAAAACCCATCATCAAGAGCAGCCATTTTATTTGGGTCACAGAGCAAACTGGACAAGAAGTAAAGATGCACAAGAAAAAACAAGATAGCACAGAAGGAAAAAATAGAAGAGATCCGGCCAAAAAAAAGTAGAGCGGGGCGGGGGCGGGGGGGGGGGGGGACCGAAAACATTATGAAAGATAAAGAGATTCACAATATGGCTCTCAGCAAATACATCAAACTGACAACCCCTCATTTAGGCAATTTTATAATGATAAAATTCCTATTATGCAACACCAAAATATAAGAGGGTAATTTATAACAGACACTCTTTTAAGTTACCCAAAGGCGGAAGAAGCAGCACATGAGTCTGTCCATCCCTTCCCGGTCTAGCTGATGCCTCCCTCCTGTCTCTGCTGAGAGATCAATTCTTCCAGGCAGTGTTGCCTTTATCCCCCAGTCACAACGGTGTTCTTTGTAGGATCTCCCCTCACATCCTGTCCTCCTCTCCACGGCCCACTGTATGTTCTTATTCACAGTAAGCCCCTTCGCCTCTACAAAAATAGTTAAGGGTGAGCTTCCTGAGCACAGGAGCCAGATCTGTGCCCTGAGTCACTGATTCGCCAGGGCCTAGGCTCTGTGCTCAGCACTGGAACGTTTACTGAACGAATGGCTGAATAAATGGAGAGAAGCACTACCTATAAATGCACATACTCTGCTTTTAATCTCTGCTTAATCTCTTTTAATCTCTGCTTTAAAAAAAATCTCTGCTTAATCTTTTAAGTACACGATAGACATCATGATGGGGAGAGTTGCCAGGGGAAAACACTTGGATAGCTCATGACATTATTCCAGATAACATATTATGACCCAACTGTGTCAAACACCTGTAGATCTTCATTTTTACACAGGAAACCAGCATGCACATATTAAATAAATTCCGTAAGAATCCTAAATTTCTTGTGGTTTAGAAACATTTCTATAACTAAAGCTAAGTCTGCCGGACACACAACTCAACAAAGCCATCAAGCTTGCTGTGATGATAATGCAACTGAGTACATAACTAATCAAGCAACGGAGAATTCCTGGATCTCACTCTGGACAGTATCTTGGAAAAGAACGGAGCATTTTATCTACTCATGGTAACTTTTTAATTTGTTATGTACTAATCTAATTGCAGAAAATTAAATCAGAATGCACGAGGTTGTTTTTAGTGGCTAAAATGCCCTGGTTTTGTTTAGTCAAGTTAGTTGTTTTCCAGCTTTCCTGTTCCACAATAGTTTTTTTTGTGTGCACAAATCCTGCATCTCTAAAGAACCATTTGAGATGACTCTATTATGCCTATTTAGCAATTAATTACTCAGCCACAGAGGCAAATGTGACCTGCAAAAGTATTTGCAAGTCTCCCTCTTTGCAATCTTAATGCATGCTTCCAATTGCCCTGACTACCCTTTCTCCTTTTCGCCTTGCAGTATGTGACCATCTGGTTGCCTTTCTTCCCATAATTAACAGTCCTCCGACTGCAATCCCAGTAAACGAAAAGCTCAGCAATTTCCATTAAGGGATCTCATTCTTTGCATTGCTCTCTATCCCAGGCCCACAAAGTCTTTGGCTTCGCTGCAGGCTTGGTCTTTACCAGCTTACCACCTGTATAGCAAGCAGTCTAGCAGTTAGATACTTTGAGTAAAACGGTGCCATTTGCTCAAACTTTAACGACGAAATGAGTCTATCTACCCTTAAGCAAAAAATTAATTTATATTTGATGCTGTTGGCAGTAAGCAATTCAACTCACTGAAACTTCCCCCATAAAATCCCAGATAATCCTCTACAACTAAGAGTCAAGCAAAAAGATGTCCTAAGAGATAGGAACCAGAATGGTGTGTGCACCGAAGTTCCATCTAATGCCTACAGAGTAAAAGGTGCATCATTTCACTTGCAAATTAACCGTAAAGAAAGAAAACATCAGTGAGTCTTAAATATCAAGTACAGTCTAAGAATATTCGTTTGTAACTAGATAGGCCTCTATACTGTATTGTTATTAGCTGAACTGCGTTCCCTTTCAAATTCATATATTGAAGTCCTAACCCTCAGTATCTCAGAAAGTGACTGTATCTGGAGACCGTGTTTTTTGCAGGGGTAACTGAGTTAAAATGAGGTCGTTAGGGCGTGCCCAAACCCAATCTGACTAATGTCATAACTTGTAAGAGGAAGAAATTTGGACATAGGCACATACAAAGGGAAGACAATATGAAGACACGGGGAGAAGACAGCCATCTAAAAGCCAAGGAGAGAGACCTGGAAAAGATCCTTCCCTCACAGCCCTCGGAAAGAATCAACCCTGCCAAGACTCTGATCTTGGACTTCTAGACTCTAGCACTGTGGGAAGATTTCTGTTGGTGAAACTGCCCAGTTTGTGGTGCTCAGTTACAGCAGCCCTAGGAATCAAATACGTGTACCATATATTTGCAAATATAATAGTTGGTATCAGTACCCATTTTCTAGATACAGACTCTGCCAACCAGAGATTTTAAGAATTTGAAGATCACACAGGCGAATCAAAAAGAGCCCTCAGTATGAACCCTCGGTCTTCTGATTCTCAGTCTATTTTTTCTTGGGGAACCTCCAAAACCTCCTCTCATCCTGCCATCTACTACATCCAAAGGGAATAAGAGAAGGGTGGGGAGAACAATTTTACTTAGGATAGATAAATAAATCAGTTTGAAGGGACTGCTAGACTACTTGGTTCAGTACAAAATAATTACACTGAAAGTTAAAATGTGTTTATACTATGCTTCCATAAGAGGTCACATCCAATGACAGAGGCCAATTTAGAAATCCAAAAAGAAGCTACCAAAAATCATTTGTAAAGCAGATCCAAAAAAAAAAGACCACTTCTTATAATTCTACAGGCTACTCCATGCCAATGCATCAGTAACATAGTATTTTCTCCCCTTCCCCTCCCCCCGCCCCCATGTATAGAAATGGATCATTCAGGATGTTTTGAGGCTAGAACGCTATTATGCAGTAATTGCTTCCAAAACACATGTTACAATATTTTTGCAGCTGACTGTGGCTTTAGAGAAGAAGCACAAACTGGTTCCAGAAGAACAGAGACTATGTTGGCCCATAAACTACAGCTGTTTGCTGTGCAGGGCCACCTGAAATATCTGTGTGTTGTTTTCTTCCCAACTAGCTAGTACAGAGTGTATCCAGACTACTCAACTTATTTATGGCTCCAGCTGCTTTGCTATATTTTCAGACACTCAGCATTAGCTCCAAAGGAGAGCAGCCATTTTTCTTAAGTCTTTCATCAGTAAGGATAAAGAAGTGGCTCAACTGTGTAGCAGATATGAAACCTGTTCTTAGATGAAGTAACAGCCATTAAAACATAAATTAACATCTTTGTGTAGTCATAGCAGAATGGAGCTCCGAATCTGACCTTCTTAAAACCACTGAGCAAAAAAAGCCCCACAAATACCTTCCTTTGTGAACAGTGTGGCCCAGGCCTGTGCTCCTGAGAGGAACAGATGCTCTGTTGGAAGGCCCCCATCATAAGCCGGCACAGAGAGGAACTGGACCTGGGGGTTGGGGGTGTGAGGGCAGTGGCCTATGATTAGGCTATGGGGTACTTGAAGGTGGCTGGCCTAGAGGACTTTTCTGACTGCATGGAAAAGGAATTTCTAATGGAGTGGACACACTGAAAAAGAGCCAAAGAAATGGATTCAAGAGTTTCTTTCAGCAGCAAATGGTTGAACAACCTAGTTGTAATTACTGAAATGTGAACTACTCTTCATCATCTTGTAATTACTCTACGTTGGTCATGTTATTGCAAAGTAGTCTTCACTTCTACATCTCGGATGAAATGGAAAAGTCTTCATCTCTCTTCTCTATCTACTGAGCCTTAGAGAAGTACATTATTAACAGTGGTTACTACAGTGCAGTGGGGATAGAAATTGCATGACCGAATCACGAACGACATCACCTATTAAGGCTCATCACCTACAACAATTAAGGTATCACAGTCGACCAGGGTTTTTTTTTTTTTTTTCCAGCAGGATAGAGTGAAATGAACTAGAGAAAACTCAAATAGGTTTTGTGCAGATTTAGGTTTACTGCTACCTAAGATTGTGAAATTATAAGCATTCCATCTGCTCACCAGCTGTGGTCCCTAATCCTCTTTAATAACTTCAGCTTGCACAACTCCATGAGAATCCGGGCGTCTTCCAAATTTTACTTTACATTAGTTGCCAGGACTGATTCTGAGACACCAGTATCCAGTGAAAGCAGCATACAGTTGATCTCGCTGGCAGGTGTTAATTTTCAGAGGAGTGAAAGGAAGTCGGAAGAGAGATTAAGGATAGGAAGACAAATTAAGAAGGTTCCAAGATCACCACATTGAGGTTTTAGGGTTCCGTGCTCTCTAGCAAAACCCAAAGACTCAAATAAAGAATATTTGCCCAAAATATGAAATTAAAAATTCCCTGAAACTTTTAAGAGGTAACACCTTAAAAAAAAAAAAAAACAAAAAAAACACGTCCAGTTGTGTCTAGAATGAGGTTGTGTCTTCTGCAGTAGTCCTTTTCCCCACTGCAAACCCATAACCTCTGTCTGTTAATTACCAACCAGACACAGGATCAGGGTGCTGGAAACTGCTCCCCATTGCCACAAAACTCAGCTACTTTTCCGTTAAGGCTCTAACGGCGCTAAAGGCACCTCTAGCTAGACTCTATGGAGTGGTCACCACAGCTCAATGTGGGAACAGGAAAAGTGTTCTAACCAAACAAGACATCCAAGTTTTATTAAAGTCACAAGCATGACTCACGGTACTGTTTTATTTCTTTTAAGCACTGAAATACCTTTCCATCATCCCCCACCTTCAGAGTTATTGCCGAGAGCAGGAGAAGGAATGATTCTGACTCCTGATCTTGGTGACAACATGGTTTTCAAGCAAACACAGGATTATAATATCTCCTGTATCTTGAGTTCAGACTGCTAGAATCTTTTGAGAAAAAAGCTGTAACTAAGGTCTCTGCTCCAGCCGAGTGGTTATGTGGACCTCAGTGACGGTATAAGGGCCAGGATTTTGCTTCTTATTCAGATGGGCTCTTCCAGAACAAGCATATCTCCTAGGCTACATATCACAGAGGCTTTCTTTCCTAGAATGCTATTACAGGGGGATAACACTCTAAAAGTCAACCGTGCTGCTCTCTCATTCTATTAACATCTGGAAGGTGATATATCCCCACTTTTATTTCTGGCCCAGACTGGAAGTCCACTTAAGAGCTTCCTCAAAGGAGCAGGGTAACCACGTGAGGAAGCCCTGGCTGAGAAAGCCAAGCGGGAGCAAGTGGGGCAAACAGTCCCTAACACTGGTACAGGGTGGTTAAAAAGTCAGGATCCTTGGGGGATTCCTGAGTGGCTCAGCGGTTTGGTACCTGCCTTCAGCCCAGGGCGTAATCCTGGAGACCCAGGATCGAGTCCCATGTTGGGCTCCTTGCATGGTGCCTGCTTTTCCCTCTGCCTGTGTCCCTGCCTCTCTCTCTCTCATGAATAAATGAATAATATCTTAAAAAAAAAAAAAAAAAGCCAGGATCCACAGTGTTTCCCAACAGAAAAAAGTATTTTCATCTCATCTTTCTATAGAATAAGAATGTATAAAACCACTGTGAGTGCCAAAGGTGCTAAGTAACACAAAAGAAGTTGTAACATCATTTTTTAAAAAGATTTTTTAGTAAAAGTGTTAAGAGAAACAGTCTACTAAAAGCTGTTGTCTGAAAAACACCCCCAAACTATGGAAGAAATCAACAGTTTCAAACCAAAGGTTGAATCAGTTTCCATATAAAAACTTTGGTTTAACATTCCGAAATATATCTACTTCCATGCAGTTGGGAGTATCTGAATGAAGTTTTAATTTTAACTTAGGAATTACATGAAACTCAATGAAAATTGCATAACACAAAGTCCAGATTCCACCAAAGGGTAAGAGCTAATGACAGCAGAAATGATACTGGACTGCCCAAATGGACTCTGAAACCCCCTCCAAACAGGGTAACTCTTAGTAAACGAAAATGGGGAAGAGGGGATATGGTGATGACAGTTTATGTATTTAGCAGGAGGGAAATAGAAGACTTCATTTATAGAAAAGGTCTTTTTCTGTGGGGCTGAAATAGGCGTAGCTTAAAATTCTTACCTGGCAGTTCAGTTCCTCAAAAAAGCATTCAACGCTACATGCTGTGCAATTTTGGCATACGAACGTTCGTAATAAACTATCTGCTAACTCCTTCCAACTGCAATGGAATTCCATATTTTAACTCAAACCTTATAAAATGAAAAATTTTAAATAAAAAACAAATTCAGCAATTCATATTATCCAAAAACATGTCTGAAAGTCCCTTTGAATGAGCTCTGCATTTAAACTTCTGACAACTCCAATCCATTTCTAATACGTTCAGGGTGAACTCTGGGGGGTGCATATAGACAACACACATGCCCATGAACAAACACGACAAGCTCAGCCAGTGGTAGGCGCCAGGAAGAATATTTTTGAAAGGGTGATGTGACGGGGTCATCCAACAAGGCCTCGCTGGCTCTGAAGCACTTGGGAGACTCCAGGAAGGATGAGGGGGACCTTCCACACACAAAGAACAAGAGAACTTTGGAAGCAGAGGGAATAGAAAAAAGGAAGGCTCTGCCATGTTAGAAAAACTAGAGGACATCCCTGTACGACCTGAGCCCAGAGGGCTGGACCAGGCCTGGAAGCAGCTGAGGTAGCAGCCAGGTGAGGCCGACTTCGGATTTGGGGTAAAAGGTCTGCACTTCACGTTCAATTCAAGAGGAAAACACAGAGGGTTTAAACAAGGTCTCCCTGGTTGCTGTGGTAAGAATGAACTGTAAGGGAACAAAAGTTAAAGCAGAGAGACTAGCTTGGGGAATAAAGACTCTATGAAAGTGTGTACACACACATACACACACAGATATAAAAACAAGCCCTGTGGGGCGCCTGGGTGGCTCAGTCAGTTGAGTGTCTGCCTTTGGCTCAGATCGGGTCCTTTGACTGGTTCCCTGCTCAGTGGGGAGCCTGCTTCTCCTCTGTCCCTTCTCCCCCGCCGGCCCCCACTTATGCTAGCACGTGTATGTGTCCTTTTTCTCTCCAAAAATAAACAAAATCTTGGGATCTCTGGGTGGCGCAGCGGTTTGGCGCCTGCCTTTGGCCCAGGGCGCGATCCTGGAGACCTGGGATCAAATCCCACGTCGGGCTCCCAGTGCATGGAGCCTGCTTCTCCCTCTGCCTGTGTCTCTGCCTCTCTCTCTCTCTCTCTCTCTGTGTGACTATCATAAATAAATAAAAATTAAAAAAACAAAAATAAACAAAATCTTTAAATATAATTTCATATCATATAATAATCAAGTGCTGTACATGGGAAGTCTCTGTACTTTCTTCTCCATTTTGCCCATGAACCTAAAACTGCTCTTTAAAAAGTAAGCAAGGCCTACAGTAACACTGAAAATGTAGGAAAATGGTCACATTTGATAAAATGTGTTTTAGGGATCCAGAAACCCAGGACTTGTTTTGAAATCATCAATGTGATTTTCTAGACCCAAGTTTTAGTAAATGGGACTAATATCTTAAAGTTACGACTTAAGTGACAGAGAATATGCACTCAATACCCCATAGAAAAACACAGGTCTGTAACATACTTGCTCTATAATCAAAAGAATCCACAATAGAAAGTTGTGGATCATGATAAGCATGCTTCACTGTGGTCGGATTGCTGCTGGTCAGAGACTATAGCTGTGTAGCCTGTAACATCACTTTGGACAGCAAGTAATACCAAAAGAAAGAAGTCATTCTCTACATTTAAGATTTCAACATATTTCCACGAATGTTGTGGCTCACAAAAAAAGCCAAATTCTACTAAATGGAAAATATATTTTGGTCTCCAGAGTTGTTCTCAAATAGTAAAACAACTTACCAGACATACTTAAATACTTTTTCCCAAAGTCCTTTATTTTTCTCATTTAAATTGGTTCCAAAAGGAACTGGCAGGGTATAGTATATGCTGTGAGTGAGTGATTGATATTCTTATGGAAAAAACACGTAAGTAGCTAAAAACTAAAGGCTCATGACTACGGGCAGAGTTAAGTGGTTTAAATTGGACAGACTTAATGTTTTAAAATCATTAAAAGTGAGATTAGAGAAACTATTCCAAGCAGGTAACATGATGTGATTCCCTCAGCTTCTTTCCCCCTTTATTAATACCTTAAGAGCTGGTTACACGACTAAACTAGCACATTTGATACAGCTTCAACCTGGCTACAGGCAAGACTGGGAGCTACATGACTAGTACTTTAATTTCTCGATTTCCTATCTGCAGACTGGCATGGCATCTGCACCTGCTATTTTCTGTCATGTATCATCTTGGCGGATACTGGATAATCCAGCTGAGTTTTCCAGGTCTTGTCAAAACTTCATTCCTCGCGCCACCCCCCCCCCCCCCCCCCCCCCCGTCCCCAATGGCCGGATCTTCTTTTCTCTTCACTTAACCAATCCAGGCTCTGTACTTCATTATTCTCATTAACCTCTTGTTTTAGAACTCCTTATAACTGTCCAGGTCATTTTTGAAAACCTCCAGCAGATACAGGGTCCTAATTTCCTCATCCAACAGTGATCTGCTTTAAACTCTACAGTTACACAGAAGACACGTAACGTTGATACATTATTTCCCACCAAGTACCTGAAGCAGGTAAGAACCTTTATGGATTTAAAATACTATCTTATATGAAGATTAAAACCCTCCATGTCCTTCCATTCCAGGCAGAATACCCACCAAGAGGGGAAAAAGGAAATCTGTGAGACACAAGTTTTATTACCCCAGGCAGTAATCTAAAACCCAGCAACAGACAACAAGGATGCGCGACTTATAACCCCCACAACTCTGCATTTAATTCTTCAGAATTAAACCAATAAAAAAAAAAAGAACTAAACCAATTAGGAGACCTCATCTACATAACAGTCACCATGAAAGGGACGTACGTAACTGATCTATAACATCAGCTATTCAGTCAATACCTAACAAGCATTGAGTATGTGGAATCTCTTTAGGAGCATTCTATAATAGTTAGTCATTACCATCACAGAATTACTAGGAATTCTTTTAAAAGCTTGGTGAGTCTGATCGCACGCTAGGTGAAAACTATCTTAGTTTCCTTTTGTTTTTTTTGTTTTGTTTTGTTTTAAAGATTTTATTTATTTACTCATGAGAGACAGAGAGAGAGAGAGAGAAAGAGAGAAGCAGAGACCCAGGCAGAGGGAGAAGCAGCCTCCATGCAGGGAGCCCGACGTGGGACTCGATTCCGGTCTCCAGGATCAGGCCCTGGGCTGAAGGCGGCACTAAACCACTGGGCCACCGGGGCTGCCCTTAGTTTCCTTTTGTAAAAAAATATGTTCCAAATAGGTTTCTTTCACTTCTTGGGAAATGCCACTAACCATTCATCTGTTAAAAGTAATTAATTATACAGGGGCACCTGGGTGCCTCAATCGGTTAAACGTCTGCCTTTGACTCAGGTCATGGTCTCTGGGTCCTGGGAGCGAGCCCCACATCAGGCTCCCCACTCAACAGGGAGTCTGCTTCTCCCTCTGCCCTGCAGGTGCGTGTGAGTGTGTATGAGCTCTCTCTCTCAAGTAAATAAATCTTTAAAAAAAATAATTATCCAGACCCTGACCTTTAACTTCTATTAAATATGTCCTGAAAATACACAACCACCGTTTTACATGTTTATACACACGCACAACCGTGAGACTAATCACTTGTACTTTCAGAGTTAAAGTGAACAGTTGTTACAGCATTTAGCTTGGTGACTCGACTTCACTAGCTTAACCTACTGTGCAGAAATTTCCCCAAAGCAACCTACCTTACGGAGGAGGTAGCTCCGCTTAATGCTTCTTGGCCTATATTATGAGAAACAGATACTCGGTACTGTTAGTGGCCATTTACATTAACTGTAGGTCACTGAAGAGGCTGTGGCTGGTGCTGAGAAAGGTGAGGGACTGCCTCAATCAGACTTGACAGCAGGCAGGCCAAGGGGCTGGCTCTGGCCAGGGTTTTAGCCTGATGAGATTGAAAGGAGCCTGGGGTAAGGCTGAAAACAGCCCCCAAAGGCTATCCACATCCCCATCTCTGGAACCAGGAATACTGCCTTTACACGGCCAAATCTTTGGAGATATGATTAAGGACTCAGAGATGTGACAATTACCCTGGATTACTTGAGTGGGCCTTCATTTAAATAGTATGTATTTGTGTAAGGAGGCAGCAGAAAAAGATCTGACACACTGAGAGGAGAAGATGGAGCAGAGAGAGGTTGGAGGATGCTGGTCTTGAAGAGAGTGATGCGGCCACAAGCCAAGGCACGTGGCAACCAGGAAGAGCTAACCAACAGATTCTTCCCTAGAGCTTCTGGGGGGAGCTCGACCTGTCACCACCTTGGTTTCAGTCCAGTGACACTGGCTTCAGGCTTCTGACCTACAAAATGGTCCTCTCTAGATTCTCTCCAGAACTGTGGAGGTCAGGGAAGCGAATACCTAGGCTATCAGAGGTAGATGCTCCATTGTACTAAGCTTCTTCACAGACAGCAGTAAATCAGTATGAAGACAGAACAAAGCAGAACTAAATAAACTGAGTTCATACTGTGTGCCAGGGCTGTGCTGGAGCTTAATCACAAACTTTTATTCTGAGTCCATTCTCCTACTGATACAGACCTGGAATTTGCTATTGAATTTTTGGGGTGTGACAGCAGACTTTCACTACACTGTCTTATCCCAAATCTAGCACAGGGATTAAAAAAAAAAAAAAAAAGATGGAATATACTGACATCTATTCCTGCTCAAAAGCAGTTTCTTTGTCACAGAAACTGATGCCTATCTTTCTCTTTTGATTTTCCATTTTTTTTTTCCATCTTGTGCATTAAAATGATTCCAAAATGCTGAGGGAACATCTGCTCACAACAGTATAACAGAAAGAAAGACAAGATGCTTTCCAATGAGCCTGATGGCAAAATGTTCTTTTGGTAGCAGATACTATGTACAGCCCCATAAATCTAGGCCTCAAAATATTCCCTGTAGACCTCTGAAGTCGGATAAAACTGAAAAATTACACACAGGAGTTTCCACAAAACATTCAACTCTCTAATGCCTCAAATTTTGGGGGAAAAAAAGTAATTTTCCAGGAACAAAACCACCAAGTAAATAAAGTATAATTAACATAATCGTTACCTACGATTACCACTTGTCTAGGGATGGTTTATTTTTCATTTTGGTGTCTCATTCACCAGCATTAATCAATAGGACTCTAGCCACTGTTTTCAAGTAAACATCCTGGGCACTGTGATCTTACTCCATCTTATGCCTTGGTATCTTTCTAAAACCCACCAATAACTTGCCTTAAATGGGTAACTGATCCACTGTACCCCAAAAACGTCACTTGTGGGGTGCCCGCATGACACAGTGCTAACCCATGAAGTATCTGATCAGGGGTCCTGGGATTGAGCCCCAGGTTAGGCTCCCTGCTCAACGGGGGGGCCGCTTCTCCCACTGACCCTCCCCTCACCATGTGCACCCGCTCTCTCTCAAATAAATAAAATCTTAAGAAATCACTTGTCATATGCTGACTACAAAAACTAACCTATTCATTGGGCAAATCATCTGCATTTCTCAGGGTTCACGGTTTTCTCTTCCCAAGCCTCTTAGTCTTTGACATTTAAAGAGGAAAATAACACTGAAAGAGCATCGCAATAGGAGAAAAATAGAACAGAGATACACCTCGCCGGATACTTAGGATTATCAACCACTGGGGATCTGGAACGCAGTATGAGTTGAATCATAAAATTTCTTTTTTTTAAATCCTACAGTTTCTAATATTCAATTGTTTTTGGCCAAAAAACAAAACAAAACAAAAAACAAGAAACAAGTTTCCTATGGGCCTATTCAATATGATGAATGAACCCTGCAGATAGTTCTGAGCGTCACTCTAAGTATCAGGCTCTCCTCACACACCAAACCTCTACTGGAGCTATGAACACCAGCCACCTGGACACATCCTCCCTATCCTCCTCCCCGGGGCTGTTTACTCACTGGGGAGGAGATTGCTGAAGAACAACATGGACAAAAGGGGTGAGCAGGAAGGATACGGAAAAAATAAGGGGGCACAGATAACCAACCATGTGGATCACGCTCCTGTAAAAGAAGGGCCAGGAACTTATACTGAAGAGCTCTCTCTATCCCTTTCTTCCGATGAACTCAACGAGCCTGAAACCTAGTCTTAAGAGCAAGTCTTGAACTTTTATTCTTCAAAAGTAACAATCAAGTAGTGGAAAACATTCTTTTACTTCCTTGAAAGCAAAACGAAATGAAAACACCCCAGTAGTAAATGAACAAATGAATGAATTAAAAAGTTCTGGATTTTAAAAGGCCAGAGTATTAGTGATGATAAATAAGGCAGGTCAAGGAAGGCAGGTATACAGAGTAGGGGGAGAAAAGAATTCACAGAATTTTAAAATGCAAGGAATAAGTAAAGTAGGACAAAAAGAGAAGAATGTGTGAGAATCCTAATTTCTGGATATAAAGCATCCCATGGATTATCCAATTCAGGAAACCAAACTTCTGAAAGCTTAAGTAGAGAGACTAATGTATAAAAGAGGACTGTGAGTATCTCCCATTCCAACTATGGGTAGCGTGAACACAGAATGCTAATCAACTGGCCTTGAAATGATTTAGAAGAAATGATGCAGAAAACAGGCATATATGCACTGCAGAATCGTGCAAATCAGGAGAAAATCCTACTGATTCTACAAGGCATGGATCTTTACTACCTAAAATATAACCTTTCTTTGTGAAACACTAATACAGGAGTTACTTAACAAACCTAATAGAGACAGCTCTGCCCTCATGCATGATCTTCTAGATGGTGTTGAACCCACTAAATCCAGAGAAACTGATGGAGAATAACACTTCACAGACACGGAAACCTTCAAGGAGATGCCTCACTTCAAACTGAAAACTGTCTGCAATCAAATTGGAGCCATTCTTTCATGGGTGAGACTGTGAATAGTAAATAATATTAATGGTGTTAGCGCATTTCGAAAAAAAAAAACTTGATCGCTGAAGAATTAAGGCATTAATAACCATTTCTCACTGAAGTAACACATGATTTTTAGCAGCTTTCAAGAGATGCTGATATATTATGAATTTTCTTGGAGCAACAGTCCACCAAAATATAAATCTTCGTGAAAGACTAAATATTTTTTTTAATGTGCTTGGCAAAATACTTAAATAGTTTTGAGGAACTCAGTGAACCAAAATATGGCAATTTCTCCATTCCTCTTGGTTTTAAGGATCTTGCTGTTCCATATAATAATTTGTGTCTTTTCAAATAATAGGGGAAAATAGGTCAATGTAAGTTTGCTGTGTGAATTAAAACTAGCAGTAATAAATGCATTTCTGAAAATTCAACAACGACGACGACAACTGCTAGTAGACACAGCTCTTCCCTCCTTTTCCTCATCTTGCTTTCATAGTGTAGTTCTAACATGTCTAGAAAGTGAAATTTGGTCATTTAATAGAAACGCCATCCATACTACTTCCTACTATATATAAAGGTAAGTAAAAGAGAACTTTTTCCATTCAGGAAAAAAAAAAAAAAAAAACTGCATTTCCAGTCACCTCAGTTACTAAAGTCACTTCAGTAACAGGACCTGAAAGTAATTACACCATCTTCAATTAAAGCAGGTTACTTTGAACAAAATCACAGTAACTCAAGGAGAAGGGCCAGGAACTTATACTGAGTTAGTTAGAACTTATCCTTGTTAGTTTTTAAGCTAAAACCAAAAAAAGGGGGAAACTACTGAATTTCCAGCTTTTAAGCACATCCCAACTCTGAAAATATCACTTTAACTACATGTCACTATTCAAAAACCTAATACTTCAATCTAATGTACTGCTAACTCCTTTCAGACGTCTATGCAGAAGACTTCATTTCTAATTCGCTTATCAATTCAACATACCCTGGCAGTAGATGCTCTAAGCCAGCACAGGAGGAAGGCCTGTTAGGAAAGTCCAGATAGGAAAAGCATTTTATTCACACGGAAATTTTGTTCAAAGTGAAGCCGCCAGTAAAAGGGCTCAAGGACCACAAAAGAGCAAACAGGCTTTCCCCTCTCCACCCTACTCCTCTGGAAAATGTTAACCTAGCAAGAGAAGTGGAAGGTACAGAAATGAAACCATGAATCCCCTCTGATTTTCTATCTCTTTGTTTTTCCTAAATTAATGTTATTCCACATTCCATCTAATCTTCCCTGTCTATTGCATTTATTCCTTTCATTCTACTTGTTTTCCTACTTTTACCACTTCCTTTTATTTCACTGTTGCCATTCCCCCGAGGTCCTTCTCATTTCTCTCTGGCCTCCTTATTTTCCAGTCTTCCTAAACCATCACAATTCCCTTTTGTGCCTGGAACAAATCATCCCCACCACTATGACCTGGTCTTTCCTGCCCCCTTTCTGAGCAGAACACCTACATGGAAAAGCCCCATTCTTCTGATGTGCAGCTGGAAAGGAGTGCCGATCTTGGCGGGAAGCAGAGTTAGTTTTTTGAAATGCAAATTCAGCACCAGAGGGGGTTGAAAAAAGAGGAAATCTTATAATCAACTACAGAGACATTTACACTGTTGACTTTGTAAATCCTCAATCAGAAGCACTAAGCTAGCATCACCATTGTTTCCCTTGGACCGGTCCTATTTCACACGTGTATTCTCCACTCTTCTTAACAGAATTTCAAGGTCTTATTAAAGCACCCCAAACTGGAACAGGGTGATACAGTCTGTGACACGGTGGTGTGTTGGGTTGGGCAAATTAAATTTAAACTAAAAGCCAAGGCTGCTCATGGCAAAAAAAGGATGCTCTATATAATAAATGCACTTGCAATGTGACTACAACTGTCACACTATAATAAGCTGGGCCTCCAAAGCCCTCTTCATATAGCAGTTACAGGAGGGATCCCAGAGGACCCTTCCACGGAAGGAGATCCAGTGACAGGATCCAGGCCGACATAACAGTTGGAAAGTTGCCAAAATTCCATCACAAATGGTGAGACTATTTCAGATGGAGTATTAATAGAAACGGTTTCTGGTTCCACACAGCATGTGGTGGCCAGCCTCTGTGATGCCACCCTACCCCATGACGATCTTCTCCTGGTATTCATTACCTCTGGGCCTTCCACAATGTACCAACAGACACAATATATGACCAACAGGATATGAGCAATGGGATGTGGAAGTGATGGCTGTACGACTTCTGAGGTGTAAGGAAAAACTGTGGAAGATTATGAAACCTAGTGGGTTTCCTAGTTAGCTTATCCTCTTGGGTTAACCTAACTATGCTACAGCAAGTAATATCAGTGTTGGCAAAATAAATATAGGCCAGCTGTCGTTAGCCCGAATCATCTCCGGCTAACCTCCTTCCCTTTTTTTTTTTCCAACACTAGCAAAATTGATTTGAAGCAGTCAATATGTTGAGCAAGTTCAAACATGGACCCAGGCTGGCCCAGCATGCTCTCTGCTCCTCAATCTCAGAAGAAGGCAGAGGAATGATGAGGAGAAAGGACGGGACTGCCTTCTTGCTCAGGATTCTTCGGGTTGTTAGGAGTAGCAATGGTGAAGAGAATTTGGGGGGGACTGGATGCTCCACAGAATCCTCTTGAATCTCAAGTCCTTGGCAGTCAGCATTACTCAATGCTGACCCAGCCTGCAGGATGCCTCGCCCTTCGGCACTCTGAGGGGTACGCTCCCAGGAAGCTGGGGTTCTGCTAACATGACCCACAGGAGGCAGTTCTCAGAAGCAGAAAAATGTCATGGTCTTTCTTCCCCCATGCCCTGTAACGCTGTTAAAGCACATAGTGAAGGAAATCGTGTGGACAGCTCGCGATAGTCTCTGAAGTAAGTGCTATTATTACCCCCATTTTAGACACACGAGAAGAAACTGAAGCTTTGGGAGATGAACTCTCTTGCTCAGAGGCACAGAGCTCACAAGCGGCAGAGCTGGGACAAAACCTAGACCTGCTTCTAAGTCTGGCACATTTGTGATGATGACCTCTGATCCCAGTAAAATCAGAATTCAACGTCACTAAATGAGAGAACAGCATATAAAAGTTCCAATTCAATAAAACTGAAGGTTATGTATGTACCAGAAACAAACCATATCATCACTTATACCTGCTGTTTAAAGGGCTCTTGGGAATGCCATGTATTTAGCCAACACGGGTTCTGATGTCATCTAAGTGCCTCTGCAACCAGTTCCCAATAAAGCAAAAAAGGCAGAGAAAATAATATGGGTGCGCGGAGTTAAGTACTACATATGGTAGAAACTAATCAAAATTCTGCCCTCAGTCTTCGGGTGAACGTTCATTTCAAAAGAGAACTCAAAGAATGTTTTCACATGTTATCTGTCTTTTCCTATGCAAGGGAAAAATGTCAGCCTTCAAGTATGATTTAGTGGGTTAAGACTTCTTAAATTGACATGGCAAAAATATCTCATCCTGTCTGTTCAGAGAATCATGTCGTTAACATCTTTAAAACATTCCAGACTGTGAGAACAATGCTGGGGGGGGGGGGGGCGGGGAAGAGGGCAAAAGGCAAAGAGATAAGTGATGTGGCTTGATAAAGACACACCTACACACACTAATCAGCAACAACTTGGGCCACCCTAGTTCCCTCTTTGTGGAGCCACCAGTGGGCCTTTGCACCAGCAAAGTCAGTCAAACACCTCCATAAGGAAAAAAAAAATCTGGCACCCTGGAATCCTAGCAGAAAAAGGAGTTATTCGCCCTTTGATTTCTCCGGCTCTGGCCTTGAGCGGATAATGCCCAGGTCGGAAAGCACATGTCAACAAGCAGCGCATTCCTTCTGCAGACTTCTATCCCCGGGCTCGTCTCCTCTGCATCCCACACGTAGGCAGCTGTTGCAGGAAGTCTGCTCAGACCTCAAGCAGCACTGCTCAGAGGTCTCCAAGACCTGGACGGCGCTGGCTGGCCACATTTGAAATGGAAAAGAGGGTGTTAACTGCCCAGTTTCCTGCTAGAAAGAATGTCTCTTGCATTTTGAGCCAGGGGTCCACATAGCGTCCTTCAAAAGAAAAAAAAAAATAGAAGTTATTTGGGCTTGTTTGGACTATTTTCACTTTCAGACTGTACTTGGCAGAAAGATGGGGTGAATTCCACTGACCTGAGCTCACTTTTAATTTTTTTCGTGTTTTCTTGATATTTTTGCCATGCTTAGGATTCATCCACAGCTGCAGACAAGTGAAAACACACAGGATTTATCTGCAACTACAGACCTGAGAGATGAAGCCCTGATGGGAATCCATCTAGAGGGCTGCACGTTTTCAAGCGCAGTGGAGAAAGCACGCAGCGCAGGAGGAAGGAACGAGCCCCCTGCCCTTCCACAACCAAACAGCCTGCCTGAGCACACCTAGAGGGGTACATGCTCTGGAGACAGAAGAGGTTGCAGGTGTAGGGAGCTACCAGCCACTTGCGAAGTGTGCGAGCCCCCTACGTAGCTTACACAGAAAAGCACCAGTGTTGTCTCTTACAGGGAGCCAAGACCAGAAGAGATTCCAGAACAAAATCTGCCTCGACTCCCGACATTCCAGACCTTATTAACATTAGGTTCCTCCTTCCAAACAAAGGGGACCACTGTGGCCCTCCACAGGTGCATGTAGCCACCCCCTCCGGGGCCTGTGCCATCCAGCAGGAGGATAAACTCCAAGGCCTCCCTAATGTCCACAATCTCAGACCTCTAGAGGAAAACGCCACCCCCAAACTTACTACTGTAACTCTTCTAGGCGGAATGAATAAGCTTTCCAGCTAAGTTTGGGTAAACAGACCCTGGTGGCAGGTTCTGGTTTCTGAGCAGGGATAGCAAAATATAAGAGATTTAAAAAAAAAAAAAAAAAAAGGTCAGGGAAGAGGAGGAATTAGGATACAAGAATCTGATAATAGGGGAAACTTGTTAGGGTCAGAAGGCAATTTGTGATGTCCAAAGGAGAAAAGCCTAAGAATAATGCTTTTGTCACCAGCTTCCAGTGTTACAATCAGAAATTATGACTCTCTGTGGTGGAATTTCATCTAAAGTATAACTGAATCTTTGGATTGTCAACAATTCCAAAGGGCAAAGGTCAAATGCCAAAAGTATGCTGTATCCTCATTTTCTTCTATATTTGGAATTCTTAGCATTTTGTCCCAATTCTTTTCCACACGACAGTGAAAATTCTAGAGGTCTCCACATCAGTTACTACCTATAGGTCGGCGGCACACATGGAACTCTTGCACCAACAGTATAGGCTGAGGGCCCTACCGGTGTACCACAAAAGGCCTATGCTTCCCCTTAAATCAGGCATTTTAACTGAATGCCTCCTGGAGTCCCCTCCCTTTTAAAATTTCACTCACGAATTGTGTGGCATTCAAAGGGCCAGAGGCTCTCAAGTGTTACTGTCCCCACTCCCCATCTTTTTAGAGCCTAGGGAAACACAGATAGCTGGTTTGGGTCTGGGGCAGACCATGAGTGTACGTGTATCTTACCAGCCCCTCCCTGGTGCTGAGGTCCAGATGAGGGCCTCACCTCAGGGGAAGCCTTGTGGATGCTAACAAGGACCCAGGTCCCCTGCTCCAACCATAGCGGCACCAACTCTACCTGCTTTCAGGTATATATGTCCCCAAACGTGTAGGAGGGTGGTATGGGATAAGGATCTGTATTTAGATAAGGATCTACACAAGACTGATAAAGGAGGAGCTACTCATGGGTAAGATTTTGAAAATCATTGACCCTAATTCACCAGTTCATCTTACTAAGGGAAAACTGAGGCCTAGGGAAACATAACTACCATCTCTCACAATTCTGCTAGGGTTTGAAGATGAACAAGTAACGAGTGAGAAAGATATCCTCACTCCTGGGGTAAACCCACAGATGAGGTAAAGGTCAGCAGACATGGACACACAGTGGAGATCGTGATTCCACAATCAAACATGTACTCCCTTTCTTCCCCTGTCCTATCCCAGACACAGACAGACAGACACAGACACACACACCCATAATTAAAGACACTGCTTAGGTCTCTTTCATTTTACTAGACAGTGGGACCTCACAAAGTTTTTATTTTTCACTCTGGACTCCCTTAGTCCTTTCAAAAACAGTATCAGCAGATAACCTTGTTCGCTTTTCTGAAGATGTATGTAACAGGACTACAATTCTGATCGAAAATTGCAGGATTTCAGTTTCAAACCCATAACCACTGGGTAACTTCCTTACTGTCATATGCTTAGGTTCTTACTGAGGATAAAAGGGAAGGAATGAAACTTCCTTCCCACCCAGTGACGCACACCAGTAAGTTCTTTAGTCTCCGTGATGAAAGATGACAGGACAATTTTAACTGGGTCTTGGCCACAGAATAGTCTCAAGGCCCATCAATTGGGCAATATTCTGCTGATGAGAACAAATTTTCCCATAGCCTATGATTCAGCAATTCCACTTTGGAGTATTCATCCAAAGAAAACAAAACCACTAATTTGAAAAGATATATGCAGCCCTGTGTTCACTGCAGCATTACTTATAGTAGCTACAACATGGAAGCAACCCAAGTGTTCACTGGCAGGTGAACTGGAGAGTATGTGGTGTGTACACACACACACACACACACACACACACACACACACACAGGAATATTACTCAACCATAAAAAAGAATGAAATCTTGCCATTTGCAACAACATGAATGCCCCTAGAGGGTACCGTGCTGAGTTAGAGAACGACAAATACTGTATTTTACTTATATGTGGAATCTTAAAAAAAAAAAACAAAAAAAAACAAATGAACAAATAAAACCAAACCAATACAGAGAATAGATTGGTGGTTGCCAGAGAGGAAGAGGGTTAGTTGATGAGGGAAACTGTTGAAGGGGATCGAGATGCACAGACTTGCAGCTATAACATAGGTAGGTTACAGGGAGGCAATGTGTGGCATGGTGACTACAGCCAAGAATGTTGTATTGCAGGCACGTGGCTGGCTCAGTCAGTTAAGCGTCAGCCTTCACTGCAGGTCATGATCTCAGAGTCCTGGGATCAAGCCCCACATCAAGCTCATCCCTGCTCAGTGGGGAGCCTGCTTCTTCTTCCTCCTCTGACCCTCCCCCCCTGCTGGTGCCCACACACTCTCTCTCAAATAAATAAATAATTAATCTTTTAAAAAAAGATTAAAAAAAAGAATACTGTATTGCAAATTTGAGAATTGCTAAGAAAGTGAATCTTTAAAATTCTCATGACAAGAAAATCTTTTTTTAACTTTATGTGGTGACAGACAGTGACCAGACGGACTGTCGTGACCATTTAGCAATGTACGCAAATGTCCAGGAATGCAGGGTGTAGCCTTCCAAGTGTTAGAAGGAAGGCGCTTCTGGCTTACAGGGGAAGGAGCTGCAGGAGGAGGGCTTGAAAGGGAAGAAAGAAGGCAGAGAGATCCCGGTTTAGAGAATGGGATGTCCTGGATGCAAGGTGATCCTACGACTACAGGAGGGAGACAGCAACAAGGGTGACCGTTATGTTGAGGTGTTAAGAATTGAACTAGGCTACTTTTAATATTTAATAGAGAATTAAAATACCAATTTTACAGATGATGATACAGAGATTCAGGGAATACTAAAAGCAAATAGTTAGCAAGTGACAAAGCCGGATCAAGTCTAGGCCAAGTATGCCTGCTAACAAAGTCCCACCACCCTATGCCCACAACACACCATTAACTCCAAGGTAATACAAAGAAACAAGAAGCCTACATGTCCCTGAGGGTGACGTGGGCCTCTGTCCTGCCTCGGCTGTTTTCTTGAAGGTAACAGTAAATGAAAGGAGGGGCCGGCTGCAGAGCAGTACCCTTAGAGGTACAGCAGCTCTTCCTAGGGACAGAAACGGTACAACAGCTCCGTGTGTGTGTTCAAACAGAAGACCTGTTCTAGAAAACAAACCAATTAAGAATACAGAATTCATTCCACAAATATTTGCTGTGTACCTACTGTGTACCAGACACAGTTTCAGTAGGTGAGAATGGCGAAGTAAAGTTCCTACCTCCTGTCGTGTGCAACTTACTGAACCACAGCTACCATAACCATCCTTAATTTTAGGACAGTAGTTCTTTATGTTGGCGGACATTATTCCCAGGGGAGGCCTGATTAAAACAACAAGTACCATGAAGCCAGATCAGGTGAAGAGATTCTGATTTAGTAAGTCTGAAAATGAGGTTTAGAGATCTACTTTGGTTTTATGGTTTGTTTCTGAATCCAGAATGTGATTTTATTTCATTCTACTATATTTTCTTCAATTATATTCTTGTCTATACATTGATTCATTTGCTTATTCTTTAGTACTTTATTCTATCTTTAAAAGATAGCTGACTCATTTGGTTTTTTTTTCTTTTAAAATATTTACAACTTAAGTTTGCACTTCCTAATCCTCTTTATGTACCCCCCTCCATGTACCCTCTGGCAACCACCAGTTTCTTCTCTGTATTTAAGAGTCTATTTATTGTTTTTTAGATTCCACATATAAGTGAAATCACATGGTTATTTGTCTTTCTCTGATTTATTTTACTTAATAATGCCATCCATGTTGTTCCAAGTGGCAAGATCTCATTCTTTTTTATGGCTGGGTAATATTCCATTTTATGGATTATATATACCACTCTTCTCTCTCTATCCATACATCTATCAATGGATATGTGGGCTGCTTCCATATCTTGGCTAATGTAAATAGCACTGCAATAAATACAGGGGTATGTATTGTTCCAAATTAGTGTTTTTCTTTGGGTAAACAGTCACAGTTTTAATTTTTTGAGGAACCCCCCATAGTGTTTCCCACAATGGCTGCACCAGTTTACACTTCCGTAAGCAGTGCTTAAGGGTTCCTTTCTCTCTTTGTGCTTGCCAACACTTGTTATTTCTTGTCTTTTTGATATTAGTCATTCTGACTGGTATGAGTCCACATCTCATGGTTTTGATTTGTGTTTCCTAATGAGCATCTTTTCAGGCACCTGTTGGCCATCTTTATGTCTTCTCTGGAAAAAAGTCCATGCAGGTCCTCTGCCTATTTTTTTATCGGATTGTTTTTGGGTGTTGAGTCATATAAGTTCTTTATATATTTTGGATATGAACCCTTTAAAAGATCAGATGTATCTTTTGCAAATGTCTTCTATTCAGTAAATTGTCTTTTACTTTTGTTCGCAAAAGCTTTTCATTTTTGTGTAGTCCCAATCGTTCATTTTTGTTTTTCTCTCTTGCCTGAGGAGACATGTTCATAAATACACTAAGGCCCAAATCCACAGATTATTGCCTATGTCTTCTTTTTAAGAGTGTTATGGTTTAGGGTCTCACATTTAGGTCTTTAATCCATTTTTAATTTATTTTTGTGTATGGTATAAGAAAGTGGTCCAGCTTCATTCTTTTTCATGTAACTGTCTAGTTTTCCCAGCACCATTTATAAAAAAGACTTTTTTCCTCATTGTATATTCTTGTCTTCTTTGTCACAGATTAGCTAATCATAGGGACACCTGGGTGGCTCAGTGGTTGGGCTTCTGCCTTTGGCTCAGGGCGTGATCCTGGAGTCCCGGGATCGAGTCCCACATCGGGTTCCCTGCATGGAGCCTGCTTC
Organism: Canis aureus; assembly: GCF_053574225.1. Classification (NCBI taxonomy): domain Eukaryota; kingdom Metazoa; phylum Chordata; class Mammalia; order Carnivora; family Canidae; genus Canis; species Canis aureus. The sequence goes on along the minus strand of NC_135641.1, from coordinate 41,178,037 downwards.
TCCCTCTGCCTGTGTCTCTGCCTCTCCCTCCCTCTCTCTCTCTCTCTCTTTCATGAATATAAAATCTTAAAAAAAAAAGATTAATTGACCATAAGCATAGGTTTATTTTTGCACTCTTTATTCTGTTGCACTGATCTATTTTTCTGCTAATACCAGACTGTTTTGATTATTATAGCATTGTAGTGTATCTTGAAATCTGGGTTTGTGATACATTCAGCTTTGTTGTTCTTTCTCAAGATTTCTCTATTTGAGATCCACACAAATGTTAGGATTATTTGTTCTCGTTTCTGTGAAAAATGTTATTGGTATTTTGATAGGGATTGCACGGAATCTGTGTATGGATAGTTTGAACATTTTAATTTTTAATTCTTCAATCTCTAAGTATAGAATATCTTTCCATTTCCATCAATTTCTTTTTTGGTGTCTTCTTCAATTCCTTCCATCAATGTCTTAGCTTTCAGAATAGAGGTCTTTTACCTCCTTGGAATGTGGTCTTCTCAGATTGGCAAGTTTTTTCAGTAATATGCATTTAAGGTGGCTTTACCTCTTTTCATGCTTTAACAGCATTAGGAAATATTCCATTGTCTGCATATACCACAGTTCGTTTACTTACTGGAGGACATCTACGTTGCTTCCAAGTTTTGCCAATTATGAATACTGCTGCTATAAACACTTCTGTGTCAGTTTTTGTCAGGACTTGAGTTTTCATTTTTGAAAATGAATACTCAGTTTTTAAATCCAATGTGTAAACCTCTCAGATCCTTATGGAAATGAGGCAGAAAACATAATACTCTATCTGATTATTTCGTGGCTAAACCATATGGAGTGTTGTACTTAGAGTGGTTTTGAGGAGGTAAATAATGCAATGAGAAAAGAAGCAATAGACCAAGTTCAGACTAAATCTGAGAAAATAATTTTTTTCTAATTTTTCATTGTAAAACACACACTCCCCTAAGTGCATAAAGTGATCTTACTGTTACTATCATCATCATCATCATGTTTTCTATAAAACAGCAAAGAGCTTAAGGTGCTCAAAATAATTATACTCTCATTCATTATGTATAAGACCAAAATGTTTGTAAACACATAAATGTTAGGAAACATTTCAGTTTCCTAACTAAATTCATGCTTTGTTAAATAGTATAAGAATAATGCATGATAACTACATAAAACTTTGAAAAAATATAGCAAAGTATAATGAACAAAATTAAAAGCATCTATAATACATTTCACTCTGAGAAATTACTGGTTGCTTTTTACTGTATCTTACTATTCCTGTTTTTAATGCTACAATTCACTCATAAATAAAATGGGGGGAAATGCTAATGACAACAGCTGGTTTTACCTCAGTTTCCTCAGCCCCCAAAGAATCCAGTCTTCCCCAAGAATCCAGTCTTCCCTACACAAATATACACAAATTCCGTCTTTGTCATTCACAAACACATTCTCACACACACAGTCCCATTCCTACCTGGATGAGGTCTGATAAAAGGCAGGTGCATATTTAATGAGGGCTATAATCACTTCTTATCCTGGCTTTTATAGTTGCTCATGTCTTCCAGATTTATATTTGAAAACTCACATAGCTTTTAAAAATGTTCCCTTATTCTGTTTCAATTAAGTCAGCCTTCTCCACATGCCTACATCAAAATCCTGTTTTTAACTCCTGTGGCATCAAGAGGTTGTTTCTAAATCTTGGCTAAACACTTGATTCCAAGCACATATACCTTCTTCCCCAAATTAACCGATCCACAGCCCCAAGAGTAATCAACAAAAACAAAAAGCCAAAAAAACACATGCCCTTTGGAGCTGATGTCTCATATGGAGTGACCTTACTTCTTCCATCTCACGCCTGGGCAGTGAATACTTTATTCAGCAGGCAAAGGTGGTGGTGGTAAGCAAGAACGGATGCCTGAAACTAAGCAGACATGTATTCCTATTCCACAATGATAAATTTCACTACAGAACCAAGTAATTACATGTGGTTTTATGAGGTGTAATTATTTTCAGAGTTAAACTAGCCCTACACTTCTCAGAAAGGCTCTTTTACTTTGGATCTCCTCCCTGTCTGTCTATTTGGAGGGAGACAACAGGAAGTGGGCTAATGTGACAAAACCTATTCGGGTCCTGGTTTCTGAGGTTACGTAAAATGTCACATGGCACTTGTGACCAAAGGATATTTCTGCCACAAACTATTAATTTAAAAACAAGCAGGGGGTTGGGGGAGATACAATATTCTGCTCTTATTCAGAAAATGATCTGAGAAGGGCTCCCCAGTCATTTCTGGGAGAAAGACCAACGACATGACACTGGGATCGAAAAGAGGTGTTTTTCAGGCTCCAGTCTCCATGCTTTACTCTGTATGGCACGCATCTCTGCACATTACCTTGCAAATCTGAATCATTCGACTTTGGACTGCTTCTTGCTCGCCGCTCTGTCTTCTTGATTCCCGGCCCGCCTCCGCTGCCGCCTCCGCTGCCACCACCGCCACCAGCGCTGTGGCCCTTCCCGTAACCATTGTACACGGTTGTGCAGTTGCTCTTGTAGATAGAAGACGGAGGACTGTTGAGACGGTTCTGGCGGTCGATCTGGCGGTCTTTCAGTTTTTTGTGTGGAGGCTTGCTGTACTGGTCTTCCCGGGTAATGTAGCTTGACATTCCATACAGTGGTATAATTTCTGAAACAGACGATTAGGACAAATGCAGGCTCAGTTTACACTCTAAATAAGAAATCTTATGTGATCAAAAGACCTGGCTCCTGAAGGAAGACATTTAACATAGTACTGGAGTAAACAGTTTTCTAAATCCTATACATATACGAAATACATGTTTTAAAATATTCCCATTCATTTTGAACCAATCAATGGACAATTGTTAAAAAACATATTGTGTGAAACAACCAACTACATTGTGTGTTCATGAACATTCTAGAAATTATGTAAAATACTGAAGACAAGGTTACTGTCCATAAAGAGTTCATGATCTAGTTGAATTTATATGTAAATTTGATTTTGCTATCAAAGCCACGGTCAAAATGTTTTTAGTTGCAGTATGTATTTTAAAAAATCAGAAAAAACAAAATACCCCCATAAATGTGTCCTTAGAATCAAGATACTTAAAAGTATACTCATCCTTACAGACAAGATAGCATTTCTATTGAAAAGTGTATAGCAACCAGAATCTAAGGAGTTGGTTGTGGCATCTGAAAGAGGCAACATTTGAATAAAACTTACTAAGATGATGAGATAAAAAATTTCCATTAAAAATAACCAAAGCTCATGGAATCAAGGGAAATGCTCAAGGAGAAATAGTAGGGGTAAACACAAGCCATCTCTGCAGCCTGGTGCCACACATAATAAGCTGTGGTCTCAAACTTCTATTTTGGACTAATTAAGAGGCAAGACAAAAACGGACTAGTAGAATGTCACCTGGCTTCCCTATGTAGAATGGGAGCCTACAAAACAAATTCATGATCTGAGAGGAAAACATTTATTTTAAATTAAAAATGTTAAATCAATTAAAAATATTTAGGCACTAATAAAAATGACAATATATAAGAGAAATTGGGTCCTTAAATGTTTATAAGAAAAAAGGGCCTGACCAAATAGAATGAACAAATAAATTAGCATTCCAAACTAAATACTTTGGAGAGCAAAAAGGTAGCATTCCTAATCATGTTTCTGGACAAGAGATCTAAACCAGGACTGTTTTAAGCATACCAGGACTGTGCATACTGACGTTTCAATTATCAGTGGTAGAGCTCCACTTTTCTTTCTGTTCATATAGCTTAAGGAAAATCTTTAAAAAGCAAATCTTCACAAGGTAACAAATTTGCACTAAAAAAAAAAAAAGTGAAAAAAACAAATGCAATCCGATTCAAAGAGCCTATGCCTAGGGCTCTGGGGTGGCTCAGTTGGTTAAGCGTTGGACTACTGATTTCAGCTCAGGTCATGATCTCACAGTCATGAGATCATTGACCCCAAGTCAGGCTCCCCACTCAGCAGGGAGTCGGCTTAAGATTCTTTCCCTCTGTCCCTCCCCACCCCACTCATGCTCACTTTCTCGCTCTAATATAAAATAATCTTTAAAAAAGAGACAATGCCCAATTAAATCATATCCAAATATACATAAAGGATGGCAAATGTTTTAAGTATCACGACGCATTACACTTGAGATTTAAGAATATTCACCGTGGACACTAACATAATACTCTCTTAAAACATGTTGAAATTTTACTCCTATGGTGTGGGAAATTAAATGTTTAATTTATTTTTAGATATGCACATCGGGAAGTAAGGTAAGGAAATGTATAAATGGGTTTTTATCTATACAGCAAACAAAAGGATTTTGTTTTTTGCTTTCTTTAATTTGAAATCAATGAGGCACTTTTATCTGTACATTAATGTATTATGTTATTATAATGAAATTAAAGCAAAATATCCTATGAAACAAAGATGCTATTTTTTTCTTAATTCTAATGACCATTTAAATCATACTGTCTAAATTTGCAGAGGATAACATTTACAAAACATTAACTATGTGGCATCCTACTAACACACTGCTGACCTAATGGAGATCACACATTGTCCATCAAGCAATTAGACAGTCACCAAGGCTTTTGGTCGTTAAGCTCAGACCAAATCAGAAAACTCTGCCAATACTCAAATATTTAATGGACATTGTGTCAAAGCATTGAATACTTTTTAAAAAATGATAGTTAATTTTTTTCAGATTTTATCCAAATGTTTTCAAGGCATCTCCTCACTACTCTGATGTTTTAGGGTGTTATGTCACTAGGCAGGAAGATTACACTAATACAAAACTATTGATGCCATCATTTTTCCATGCCCCACCATAATAGCACTTCGTTCTTTTGAATTTTATATTAAATTTCTAAGTACTAAACAACCAACCAGCCAACCAAAACAACAAAAACAAATTCTATCCCTAAATTGGAATAGAAAATTCCACTTAAAGTAACCATCTCAAGTTTTTCTTTGGCTAATAAGAAAATAATTATAATGTGAGATAAACACATAGGAAAATATATATACATCCACACACATATATAATTAGTAAGAGAAAGTGAGGTGCTAACTTGCTATGGTGTAACAGCAATCCTTGTGTTCAAACCAATATAAAAAATGTCTGAAGTGATAAAATGCTTCAATTCATAGAAGAAAATCACTTTGCAAAGCCTTAGACAACTTAAACGTTAAAGTCTGATTTTTACCCTCACTTAAATGGTTTCTTAGACTTATCCTTTTTAGGCTAAACCAACACCAAGGACAAAACTAGAAATACACAATGGCATGGATGCCTAGGCAACAATGTGCCACAGTTCTGCCTCAGGCCACTGTCACATTAAAATATGTAATGGGACACAAGAACATGTGATACATCACTTATTTCTCACTACAGTAAGAAGTGGCTATCCCACTCCCTTTTCTTTGTGTGGTGGGTGCAACAGGGGGCAGAATTTTGGAAAATATAAAGAGCTGCAACCCACAAAGGAACCTTAGCAAGACATGCTTTGAGACAAAGAAAGCTAGGAATTTCTTGGGAGCTGACTACGCAGCAGGTAGATCCCCTTCCAGCAGGCTCATTACAGAAGATACAAGGGGGGCTCTCTGGTTCTCCTAAGCTACTTCCATGTTGTGACCAGTTTCAACAGCTCCCAGTGCCAGCAATAATCTACTCACCTTGCTCACCGTATATTGTAGGGGGAATATGGTGCTGAGGAAAAAACTGAGGCGGCATATCTCCAGGTCCAGTAACAGGTGGGTAGTAAGCCGTGTGTGAGTTATGAATAAAATGGGGGTGGTGAGTCAGGTAGGGGGGTAGGTGATGGGTTGGAGACATGGCTGAGGGGTAGCTTGGGGGGTAACACTCAGGAGACTGGGGTGTGACCACCACCCGGCGGACTCCAGTATTGTCTTCGATCACCTAAAGTAAACAGCAGAAAGAAAGAGTGTTGTATGTATTATCAGCAAACATCCTGTGAAAAAATGTATGTTACTTCCCTTAATATATTACTTCCCTTAATTTTCTCCCCTTATGGAGAAAAAAAAAATTGGTGCATGTTGAATTCTGGTTCCCTAACTAGTTAAATGAGTTTTAGAAATAATACCATTTAACAAAATTTATGAAAATCAACTTTTCATCAACCACTTGATTCTGATTACACAAAACTTTTTGGAGAGATCAACGGCTTGATAGTAAATCTTGTGTGTCTCACAAACTTTTCCAAGAACACTTGGAAGACGACTTCTGAAGATTTCATCCAAAACAAGCAAATTTAATGTGTGATTTAGTTGATCTGAGGAATGACTTTGAATATAACTAATGGTTCAGTGGTTCTCCAGAAAGAAGAGATTTCTGAGGAACATAAATGTGCTTCACTGGGCAGAGCTTTCCAGATGGGCCTGATGACACTTGACCCATTTCTGCCTTAGCATGACAGTTCCATTCGTACAAGGGCTTCAGGAAATAAAGGGAACATTAACTTCAGAGGCCATAGGAGTATCAAAGGTTCATTTAATCTGGGACCAAGGGCAGCCCCGGTGGCGCAGCGGTTTGGCGCCGCCTGCAGCCTGGGGTGTGATCCTGGAGACCCGGGATCGAGTCCCACATCGGGCTCCCTGTGTGGAGCCTGCTTCTCCCTCTGCCTGTGTCTCTGCCTCTCTCTCTCTGTGTCTATGACTAAATAAATAAAATCTTTAAAAAAAAAAAAAAAAATCTGGGACCAAGGGGGTACCAGGGTGGCTCAGTGGTTGAGCATCTGCCTTTGGCTCAGTTCATGATCCCGGAGTCCTGGGATCAAGTCCCACAGTGGGCTCCGCACAGGGAACCTGCTTCTCCCTCTGCCTATGTCTCTGCCTCTCTCTGGTAAAATCTTAAAAAAAGAAAAGAAAAAAAAAAAAAAAAAAAACCTGTGACTAAGGATACAGATGAAATGAGGGTATTCCAACCAATAAAAAACTTGAACAATATCAAATCAAGATGGGCACCTTTGCTCCCAAGATGTCCTGATGATGTAATGGGTGCTGTGAAGGGAGACATTAGGACAAGGGACCTACTCTGAACAGAGTGAGCCCATCAACACTCTACCCATGCTGTCTTCAAATGCTTTCTAATTCCCCCAAGGAAGGTCGCTAAGGCAGTACAGTAACAATGTTTCTTGCCTCTCTGGCCAACTCCATGAAACCTGCTCTAAAAACAAACATATTTGTTGAGATGTAAGATAAGAAATAATACAACAAATACCATAATCAACCGGGCAAGCTGAGGAACGCAGAGAGCAAGAGCAGAGAAAGGTAGAATCACAGGGATGCTTTAGGGATGTGAAAGAACTGGTGGTGCTGGGACAGCTTCAGGGAAAGGCCTCTGCTGGGTCAGGGCCGTGTCAGGAAGGGGACAATCGGGGCCTAAGAGTAGACCTAGAAGCCAAGGACACCAGCTGGTCTAATCAAGTATTTAAAACAATCAGGCACACACACTGGTAGGCAGCTTGCTTTTTTTTTTTCTTCCTTTTTTTTTTAAGATTTTTAAAAATTTATTTATTCATGAAAAACAGAGAGAAGGAAGCTTGCTTTAAAAAAAAAAAAAACAAAAACAAACAAAAAAAAAAAACAGTAAAACCACCATCACCAAAAAACACTGCAAATCAAATTTGTATATTGAAATGGATATCTCATTACACCTCAGAAGGCTGATTATGGACCAAAAGAAAATGACTTAATCATGTCTAAAACTAATAAAAAAATTATTGTAAGCTTGTTTTTAAAATACCGTTTAATACAAGATGTCAAGTTTATCAATGTTAGTCTGTGTGTGTGCGTACAAGACAGTCTCGTATGAGTTCATAGCTATTCATCTTTATGTTAAGAAAACAAAATCTTTATTAATGAACCAATTAACATAATAGTTTCAGAATTAACCATGTTAACAATTCATTAAGAAAGCAGTATTAACTCCTTAACATTAAGAATCTGAGTCATACTCCTTACTAAAGCTCAAGATATGCTTTTCTATGTATTCTTTAATAAATGTAACCTCTTCGGGGTTTTGGCAAGCTAATCACATTAACCTTATTTATGAAGGCATGGCTGTCAATTTAAGGTAGATGTGAAATGATGCTTAAACTATGACATCAGAAATTCTAATGCAGAATATGCTAGTATCTTCTGTATTATCCAAACTGCAGGGCATGAAAATGACATTTGGTAGCATACTTTGTATAATTTTCATATACGTACAGATTTTTCTTACTATCTGATATAAATATGCATTATTCTGTAGTGTCTTTTCTCCTCCCCCACCCTGCCACTGGCTAGTAAGAAAAAAGTAAGGTATATTCCAGATGTTCCTCTTTCGTGGAGCTTTCGATTCAATCCTGTGCTAGATACTGGAAGGCCCACAAAAACCAAGTATTTGTTTTCTTGAAACTTGCAACATTCATTATTTTCATTATTGTAAAACTTCCAATGATCAACCCACCACATAGACTCAGCCAATACAGTAAAAGAAGAACAGGGCCCTCACTAAATATAAAGAACTCTGGGCTGGGAAACAGGAACAGTTATAGTGAAAAGAAATTATTTTCATTTCATCATAATTTCTGACTTGTTAAAGCACTTCAAAAACGAGGTGAACAGAAAGCACTTACAAAGATAAGGATTCTACTAGGTGAAAAAAACAGATATAAGAGATGCATAGCTAAAACATCAGCTTTTTACCACTATATTTTATAAGTATTGCCACTAATTCGAAAAATTAATAAATCTGATGCATAAATTACTCTTCATACAGAAAAAAATAGGTTTCCTGTCAGAAAACCAAGTAGCTTTTTAAAACCACAAATTGCCTACATACATGAAAACTGCTTGACAGCCCCATTTTTAATTATCTTAAATTATTCTGTGGTATTTATGAAAGACATCTATTTACATGTATATGAATAATGGGACTCTTACAGAAATCTGCTCCCTTCCCAGTCAAGGCCTACCTCATCATCAAAACCATTTTAAGAAATGAAATATTAATTCCAAAAGAATCAGAAAAAAATTTTTAAAATATGCTGAATATTTAGTTCGTTGTTCTTTCATAGCACAAACTGCAATATATTCAATTATCAAGTTCAGTTTTGAATCTATGTCTAAGGAAATTATGCCTATGATCCCCCAAAGAATAAGAAAGTCCAAGGAGCAAGAAAGATGTACAAAATAATAAGCAACTCAAGAAATCTTGGTAACAGTACTCTGTTTCAAAATTAGGTTCATAAAAAAATAGTACTAGAGAAGAATTCAGACATTTGAAAAAGTTCAGTCCAAAAATCCTGGGACGGTAAAATGTGCCTTCAGAAGGGACCACTGAAAAGACAGATTCATTTGCTTTTCTTTTTCTCAAGATTTTTTTTTTTGAGAGAGAGAGTGTGAGTGAAAGAGAACATGAGCCTTGGGAAAGGGGCAGAGGGAGAGGGAGAAGCAGACTCCCCGCTGACTTTGGATCATGACCTGAGTCAAAGGCAGATGCTTAACCCACTGAGCTATCCAGGTGCCCCGGATTCATTTGCTTCTTGGAGTGAATGAGATTGTGACAACATCCGGAGGCAGACAAATCACACCTGTATTCAATTATTTCCTAACATATACTACGAGCTAAGCACTGGATTTTCAAAAGTGAGAAAAAAAAATAGGTAGGACTCATCTATCTACTCTAAGAATCATATCAAGACAAATATCAGACTAAGTTCTGGTAAATGCTATTCAAAAATCAGTACATAGTATTGTGTGTGTGTGTGTCCCCCCCCCCCCAAATCACAACAAAATGTCCTTCATTTAGATTTTTTTTCCGGCTCTGTGACTCAACAAGAGTCACTCACATATCTTTTCTAGAGAAGCAGAAAGCCTTGGAAAAGATCACTGCACTAGTTTGTCAGTCACCCATTCTGAGCTGAATTGTGCACCAACACCCCCACTCTTCATCAATTCATACACTGAAGTCCTAACTCCCCAGTAGCTCAGCATGTGACTACTTGGGAGACAGGGGCTTTAAAGAGGTAATTGAGGTAAAACAAGGTTCTGTGGCTGGGCCCTCCTCCAACATGACTGGGACTGCTGTAGGAGTAGCAAATCAGGAGAGACGCAGAGGGCAGGGGAAGACCATGTGGGAACACCAAGGGACAATGGCCACCTACAAGCCAAAGAGGAAGGCCTTAGAAGAAACGTATAGCCTCCAGACTTGTGAGGGAATGACTTTCATTGTTGAAGCCACCCAGTCTGTGGTACCCCGTTATGGTAGCTCTAGTAAATTAACACACCATCGATCAGAGCCTGATGGCAAATACGAGCTGGCTTGATTCTTGACCACGTCACTTACTCTGCTCAGTAAATATTCAGAGAAACTTCTAGGTACCTAGCGTTCTTGCAAATCAGTGGCCTAGACACAAGGACGAGAGGCTGGAGGACAAGGTGTTCACAACAGGGAGAATCTTTGTCCTACATACGGTGTCCTGAGTGTTTTTAGATGTAGGACCAAGAAAGCCATTGAAACAAAATGACATATCCTGGAGGCAAGAGCAAGAGAGTGGTCAGGGGAGCAGCTTGGGGAGGGAGAAGAGAAAGAAACTCACAGGCCTGTGGTGCCAGCAGCTTGACATGGATGATCTCATTTAATGTCCTTAACTCCTACACAAGCAGGTATCAGCATCCCTTGTTGCACGCCAGGAAACCAAGTCACGGCATGATTAAAACATAGAGCTAGTTCAGCTGCAGAACCCAATTTTCATTCTGATCTGTACTCTGATCTGATCAGTTTTCATTGTGTGGAGAATTATACAGAAGTTAGGTATGCTGAGAAATAAATACCTAAATAACGAACCACAGGAAACAATACTTAGGTGATTAAGAGATGGGAGAGGATTCAAGGCAAACCAGTATTTACTGACAACTTGCTGCTCTGCTTTAATACCCTTTATCTGAAAAAAATAATAATAATAAAAATAGCTTTATCTGGAATAAGGCCACACACGGTAAGGCCCTGGGACAGTAACTGGTACTTGAGAGAAAAATCTTACCCAGCCATTACTACTACTAAGGTAACACCTCATTAAGTCCTCCCAACAATCCTGTGACGCATACCCAGTTATCCCCATTTTAGAGATTAAGAGGAACGAAGCTCAGGAAAGTTCAGTGAACTGGCCCAAGGTCAGAGAGCAGTGGGGGAAGGGAGGGAACAATTTTGAGTCCCAAGAACTAAAACAGATCTCTTAATAATACTTATGTGTTGAGCGTCTTTTCCCATTGCCCACAGAGGAGGAAGGTAGTAATTCCCCTTACTGAAGTAAAATGCTCCCCAGGAAATGTTTTTTAAAAGATTTATTCATTTAGTTGAGAGAGAGAGAGAACACAAGTGAGAACCGGGGGGGGGGGGGGGGGATCTCCAGCAGACTCCCTGCTGAGCATGGAGCCTGACATGAGGCTCCATCTCACCACCTTGAGACCATGACCTGAGCCAAAATCAAGAGTGGGATGCTTAACCCACTGGGCCACCCACTGGGTGGTCCTCCACAGGAAATTTTAATTAACTCCTCAGTTCCAACAATTGTCTCCCTTCTACTTTTGGGTTGGAAGTGACAACAATCAAAAAGAAGAGCTTCAGTGGTAGGTAACAAAGAAAAATTTTAAAAGGTTGTTCCAGAAGGCCAAGGATGATCCAGGAAGTGGGCAGAGCAGAATGCACGTGGCCATGCATGAACCCACACGCATCCAGGTGCTGTGTGGGGCCGGCCAGCCGGCCTGCTGCAGGGGCAAGAGCGCTGAGCTGACTGCACACTGGAAACCCAGACCAGCTCGATCCCTAACTGCTGCCAACACACTTGAAATGGGTTCCCAGGCCGTTCCAGGAAGGGAAGAAGTCTCCGCTAGAACTGAGCACGCACGCAGTGAACAAGGAAAGAAAAAGGCCAGGCGACAGCAAACACAGGGACAGAGGACCGAGCAAGCCACCCGCTCAGGCTCGCCCCACCAGACGGGTGCCCCCGCCTTCTGTCCCGTAGCACAGGCTACGGATCTGTCCCTTGCACCCACTGCAAGTCCCCCAAGGGCACCTGGACACACAGGTGGCTTGTGATGAAGGCTAAGGGAACAAATAAATGAAAGAGCAAGAAGAGAGGGAGGGAAGAAAGAGGGTGGGTGGGTAGCTTCCCTGCTTAGATTTGATGTCCACCAAGCTTACTTACACATTCATTATCAAATGTTCTCTCTTAATTCAGGTAAGTCTCTGACAACCTATTCTAAAATTTCACTTAATCTAAACCCAGTTAATTCCAGACCTGTCATTCCTGACCCTCTTATTTTACCTAAGTGTGATTTTACCAAAAGACAGACACAGAAAAATGTACATTTCCAATGTAAGCTCTACTTCAGTCCCAAATGCAGCCGAGGAATTTTATTCATTGCCAACCAGGAGTCGAAAAGCGTTAGCTCCCACATTTGCTTCTTGCACTGACTCTTCAGGCTGCATTTTCTAATAGAGTGAATAACACAAAAGAGTAAAAGCAATAAAAATTGGTGGCAGCACTGAATGTATTTCCCAAATCTCTGGACTTGCTTCTTCCTATCTTCTTAAGTTTAATGATTACAACTGTGGCTGAAAACACCAAACACACAGGCTTGCTCCAGAGGTGACCAGTATAAAGAGATAACCTCATAAACAGTAATCACTCTTCTGCTGGCTTTGTATATGCCAACACTTTCATACGCAGAGAAACAAGCCAAGCTACTCACGCTTACGTAAATCTTGAATCCGGAAAAAACACAATGAAGGCCCATATAAATGAAATCAACACGTAGTCCTTTACTACACACACTGAGCTCTTTTCTGGGTAACTACCCAGTGACTCATAACTAAGACTGCTGAGGGCTAGAGAGAAGGATGGAAACAGGTACCTCGTCTCTAGCATCTCTTTAACCCACCAACTTTGGTAAAGCATGTGACTGCTGTAGTTGGAAAGGACACTGGCAGTAATTTAAGACCTTCCAAAATAAAGAGGATGCCCAGCAAAGGTTTGAGAAACACCTCAGGAACCGAAGAACCAAGGTCCTACCTGCTCCGTCCTACCACACTCAGCTGCCACAACGTGAGGATCCCACAGGGAGACAGAGGTCCCTGCTTAGAAAGAGCTAAGCATCTTAAGACACTGCTAACAGGCAGGAAGCCTCCCTCTTCTCCGAACACAGCACTGTCAGTGATGCTGAAGGCAAAATGGCAAATGGATTTATTTGGTGTAACAATTAAAGGTGACAGTAACAACTCCTGGCCTTTGTATATCATTTACTGGCTTATAAAGTGCTCAGCACAGAACTTAACTCTCATAACATTCAGCAAACCTCTAACCTCTCACATGGGCAACATCATAGTCCTCAAGGATTCAAGGGGAAGTACCTTTAGGAGCAATTAAGTTACTTAACCTAAGGCTAGCTAAGTACGTGTCAAGATTCATAACCAAGTACTCTGGAAATGCTATGCCTTTTCCTATCCTATTTTATTGTTTATCACCAACCTAAAAAGAACCACATTTGAAGATCAAAAATCAAATCTAATCCTCCCCCAATGTGCACACAAGCACACTGGACAAGTAAGAATAGTTACATCTACAGAGTTTCAATCAGTAACATCGACCAAATGAGTATTTCAGACTCAATGGAAATGCTATTTTAAGGACCAGAATATGTGTCAGAAGACAAAACAGTAAGTAGAGATCTGATGGTGCAATTTGTGCCAAACTGAGCTGCCTTTAACATATTAATAAAGATATCACTGTAGCCTGCAGGTAGTCAGTGTTTGTTAAGTCTCTCTGGATCTGCCCAGAAGAGAGCTAATCACATCTCTTCACTCTAGCATCTCAGACCACACTCATGCTCATGGCAACATAGATTATTCTAGATTGGAGCTATGAATTTTACGTATTATAGTTAAAAATGCCTTTCCAGTCTGTCAGTAGGCTCCATGGCACAAGGATTAAGAATCTGTTCTGATGGTACTCAGATCCTATCTATCACAGCAAAATAACTCTATCATTATGAAAGTTCAAGTAAACCAGATGGATTTCAAAGAGTGTGCAGGAATATAAAATCCCCCTACCTTGCTAAAGTTTTGTACCCGGCAAGTTGAACAAAGGTATTTTTCCAAGAAAATTTGTTATACGTGACATATGTGGATGACTAATTTAGAAAGACAAATTGTGCAATCAAGTTAAATGTAGTATAATGCACATAATTTAATACTCATTGATTCAGAAGTCATTTCTACATGTGGCACTGTCTCAATATTATTTTTTAAAGATTTGAGAGAGTATGTGCAAACGAGGGGACCCAGGCAGTGGGGCAGAGAAGCAGACTCCCTGTTGAGCATGGAGCCCAACACATGGCTGAAGCCCTCAACCTGAGAACATGACTGAGCTGAAATTCAGAGTCAGACACTTAATCTACTGAGCCACTTGGGCACTCCCGTCTCAATATTATTATGATAAAAATCAATTATCATTTTCCTATTGAAGTAAAATATAGCGTTCTGGTCAACAGAATGCTAAACACCAAGGGAGTGAGTCACACTGTTTTGGTATTGCTTATGGAAACTCACTTGTATTCTTAGTTGGTCTACAAACAGTAGAGGTGAATCATCTACTTTAGATCAGAAAAGAACCTGAGATCCTCACACATTTTCCTTTCCCTTCTCTCTACAAGATGAAAATGACACCAGCCGGCCGGCCACATTTCAATAATGGCCTGTTTATGTGCTGGGCACCTTTCAAGGAACTGGAGATCCAGGGATGCACAGCACACATAGGATCCCTGGACTTGTAAAGCTTACATTACATGTTAACGGGGGGAGGAGGGGGAGAGAAAGACCCACAATTACCAAGTAAACAAACAAGGGGAACACTCAAATAAATAACCTGAAAATACTCCTAATATGTAAGTGATGAATCACTAAATTCTACTCCTGAAACCAATATTACACCAATGTTAACACCAAGCCAATGTTAACTAACGAGAATTTAAATGGAAATTAGAAAAAACAAAAACAAACAAAACCCTAAAATTACATAAGGGGTTGGACACAGGGCCCACCGAGCTCACATTTCCCCTGTTAATCCTGTGTCCTACACTGTGCCACAATGTCAGGTTCTCAGAAATGAAAGAAATTCAAGAGAAAAGACAGAACTGGGAGACCAAGAAAAAGCTCAGAAAGAGGAAACCCACACAATGCTTTGAGGGAGGGTACGGCCCTGCTACATTTCTTTAATGTAACACTGCCAACTGTGTCTGTAATTCATTCCTCAGACAAAATAAGCTATAAAATGAAAAATAAAGTTGCCATGAATCTGTTAATAATGGAACTAACACAGAATGGACATATAAATCCTCTCTGATCTTTTCCACAGAAGCTCCCAACCACTCTGCACAGTCTTCGTTGTGGAAATTTTCCTAACTTTCTATATATATAAAAAAAAAATCTATTCTTCTAAAGGACTTAAAGTCTTGAAAGAGATGGCTACCAAATGGGTCTGATTCTCAGACTGTCAGGGCACAGGGCAATCCTCTATGCTCCTTTCTGCTCATCGTTTTCATAATCCTGAAGGTAGAACCCAGCACTGGTTTAATCCCAGGTTGGAATTTACCAAAGGGAAGCAGTTGGGGCTAATATTTACAGCTCTCAGCTGGCTTCACTGAGCAAAATGGAGGAAAGCATTCTACGCCTTCCATCTAACAGACCCCATTATTTCTTCACAGGGGCTCTGATTTCTGGCCAACTCTTGAAACAATACCCAATGGAGAATGATCAACCAAAATATAAATGCATTTTTCAACAGATTAATCTTCTTGCCTCTCCCTGGTCAAGGGAAAGGAAATATATATAATTTCAACAGGTACCGACCCATTAACAAATCCCCAAAACACTGAATCAAGGTAAAGTGTGTACTTGTGCCATAACAACAAAAACACTTAACTTTGATTACTATTTGAAGTTTTTGAGTTATGTCAGTTAATCTGGAAAAAAAAAAAAAGTGATTGCCCAAATGACAGAACATGAACTTGAAAGTTTCGCTTTTTCTTTTCATGGGCTTAAATAAATCTTTTGGTCTACATGAAATTTTTTCCCGTAACAGCTGAAAGATATTTCGTAAATTACCAAGGAAGCATGGAAAATAAAACTCAAGGCGTCTGCTTAAGAAATTTTTACATATAAATTATTCATAAAGTTAATATGGAGGTTAAAAAACTGAGGAAAACCATGGCCAGTGTACAGCGAAAGGAAAAATTTGCGTCACACGGTGCGATCTCAGTAGGCATCGAGGAAGGTAGTCTGCCAAACTTTCTTCGAAATTGTTCTAACAGTCTTCTTCACAATAGTATCTACCACTTTCTGAATGCCCACTGTGGACTACATACCTCACATAACATTTCTCTGAATCCTTACTGCTACGTATGTGGCAAAAGAATTCGTCAAAGCTACATGGAACGTAGCCATGGTGAAACGTGGTGGGATTTGAAGGCAGGCCTCTTCAAGTAATGTCCATATTCTTCCCAGTTGTAGTCCTCGCCCTTACCCCATGGTTTCAACCCTAATCACACTCACAATCATTTTTACGGAATAGAAATAATGCTGATGAGAGTGATAAGACTAAATGCCCTCTTATCTAAGTCTACTTTTTATAGTTGGGGGAAAAAAATTTTTTTTAGTCTCTATTTTCTCTTAAGTTCAGACCTCTCCCAGCCTCTCACCAAAAAGTAAAGCACATGTTTTAACACTTAAAAACCGGAGCTATCAGAGACCACGGAGCCGAAGTGACAAGATCCCATGGCTCTCCCATCCCACTCCAAGTCTACGCTATCTTTAGGTCCATGGCTTCAGTCCTTCTCAATCCCACCCCCACCCCCCACACCAAAACAGACTGTGCAAAGCTGTCTTCCAAAGCTAGATGTTTATCTTTCTATAAGATGATGATCTCTTCATTACTGACATTTGTATTTGACCAAACTGGTCAATTGTCTTTAAAGCACTTTCAGTACTAAATTATCTAATGAGGGGCCCCTGGGGGACTCAGCAGTTGAGTGTCTGCCTTCAGCCTAGGGCATGATCCTGGGGTCCCGGGATCAAGTCCCGCATCAGGCTCCCTGCATGGAGACTGCTTCTCCCTCTGCCTGTGTCTCTGCCTTTCTCTGTGTCTCTCATGAATAAATAAATAAAATATTTTTTAAAAATTATCTAATGAATGCTATAATCAAGAATTTCTCCACTGATTCCAATTAGTGTTACTAATGTCACATCTTTAATCATTCACCTGCCTCCCTCTTCAGTTTTCTTCCATTGATGGACCACCTTATTTATATGTGAGCAGCTGGTATTTTAGCACTGGAAATGCATGAGCAGCCACGCCACACATACACCCGTGCATTGGCAGAAAGTAATGTCACAAAGCAAATATATGTATCAAGGAAGGCTTCTGATGCTGACTCTGAAATCACATTTCAGAGGAAACTAAGTCTGTGAACTGAGAAACACCTAGGTCACAATCCTGGTTCTACTTGGGACCTCAGTTTCCTCATATGTGAAGTTAAGATGGTGAAAACGAGTGAAGTAAGGAAAGCCTAAAGCACAGTGCACACCACACACAGTAGTCACTCCCACCGTCACAGGCTGCACCAACACAGGCTGGCCCATGTTTCCCAGCTGTGCCATAATAAATAACTAGGACCAGTCACCATCTTCCCCCCTTCCCTTCTCTTTCATAAAAGCTTTACTGGGATAGAATTTACATACCATAAAATCTATCTTTTTAAAGTACCTCATTCAGTGGTTTTTAGTATATTCACAGAACTCAATGACCATTCACATTCATCACTATTTTAAGTTCCAGAACAATTTCATCACTCCTGAACAAGTACCATACCCACTAGCAGTCATTCCCTAATACTGTCTCCCCCAGCTCCTGGCAATAATTAATCTACTTTTCAGTGTCTATGGATTTACTCCTTCCTGACATTATAAATAAGAAGAATGATACCGTGTCTAAGCTTCTTTCACTTAGCATAGTATTTTCCAGGTTCATCAACATTTTAGGATTTATCAGTACTTCCTTCTCATGGCTGAATAATATTCCATTGTATGCATATATATCATATCATGTTTATCCATTCATAAAGCTGAGGCCATTTGGGTTGTTTCCACTGAGGGGCAATGATGAATAATCCTGCTATGAACACCTCAAAGTTTTTGTGTTAACGTGTGTTCCTTCCTCTTGAGTACACGCCTAGGAGTGGAAGAGCTGAGTCATGTGATAAATCTCTTTAACTCTGAGCAAATGCTTTTCTTTCCAAAGCAGCTGTACCATTTCATATCGCCACATGCAGTGTGTAACAGTTCCAATTTTTCCACACCCTTGTCGACACTTGTTATCATCAACCTTAACTACAGCCATCTTAGTACCTGTGAAGTGTATTTCACTGTGGTTTTGATGGGTATTTCCCTGATGGTTAACAATGTTCGGCATCCTTTCATATGCTGACAATTTACACATCTTCTTTGTAGAGATGTCTATTCTGATCCTTCGCTCATTTTTAAATTGGGCTGCCTTTTTATTCTTGAGTTAAGATTTCCTATATAAATACTAGGCCCTTCTGAAATCTATGATTTGCATATATGTTCTTCCATACTTTCAGTTCCCTTTGCACTTTGTTGATAGTGTCAAAAAGTTCAGATTGAGCATCTAAAATTTCATTTGGATGGCATCAAATTTATCTATTTTTTTCTTTTGCTGCTTGTGCCTTTAGTGTCATATCTAAGAATCAATTGCCTAATCCAAGATTATGAAATTTTACTTCTAGAGTTATATAGTTTTAGCTCTTACACACTTAAATCTATAACCTTTAATTTTTGAATATGGTATGAGGTAGAGGTCCAACTTCATTTTTCTGCACTTGTATACCAGCTGCCCAGCACCATTTGTTGAAGAGACTATACTTCCCTCTTCTGCACTGTCTTGACATTCCTTTCTCTCTGAAATCCACATTCAGAGAATTTCATTCTTGTAGGTATCCATCCCTCTGATCTTACTACTTTTCCAACTATCAGGCATTTTATTACTCCACTTGAACCTCCAAATCGTTGAAGCAAACCTATGCTATATTTACTTTATTTCAGCTTGGCCAGTCACTTACATTTAAAAACATTTATCAAGTACCTACGATTATAGACCAGGCAGTATTCTAGATTCTCAGATATAATACCAGAGGCAAAAAAAAAAAAAAAAAAAAAAAAAAAAAAAACCAGAGGCACCGGGAGTTCTTGAGGATGGATATAAAACTGTATCATACTTCATGATGGAGACAGGGATGAAGCAACAAAGACGTAGAAAAAACAGAACCACCATTTCCGTGTTGGAGGTTCTTGAAAGGGTCACACTGAAGGGGGCCATCTGAACAAGAAAGGGGACCGAACTGTTCAGATGAAGAAGAGTTCTAGAGTATTCCAAGAAGAGGGAAATAATGGGCACAAAAGTAGGTAGTTGAGAAAAGGCCAGATATATCCAAGGGACAGAAGAAGTTTAAGGTGGTAGCAATGTAGGCCAACAGAAAAAAACTTTACTCTCCTAGGAAGGAGAGTAAAGTTGATTATTAAAGATCCATCCATTATACTTGAGAACTTGAATTCTGCTTTGATGCTATGTACACCCAGAAGAACTGTGGGGATACAATGCAGAGTTGATAGGCACAGGGACAGACTAGTATGGGGCACTTCTCAAATACATCTGGCTGGGAGGAGAATTTGTGTGTGGGGGACTCTTTCCACAACTACATGACAAAATGTACTTTGCTCCTTAGATCTCTTGGTGATAACAAGTCTCCTAAGACATTTTACACTTGGCTCCCCTCCCTCCTCATTTCTTTGAACGATACATGCCATGAGCTTTAAAAAGGTGTTGTACACACATTCTACCAGATTCTCAGTCTTCTTCCAAATTAATCATCCGTTTTACACAGACACAGACACTTCACTGTCTGACATCATTAAAGAGGGAGCGCTACCATGGAAGGTCATTTAACTCTGGGCCCATCTTCTGATCCGGGAACCCATCTAAATGAAATCGAATACATGCCTTAACACATGGCTTTTTTCCCCTTTTCTCAACTCAGAATCCAAATTATTCCATTTCTACTCTTCTTCCAATATCCTCTAGCATTTTCTGCCCTAATTGTCAGTTGAGAAAGTGCTTCACAATGTAATGTTTGCATCATCAGTTTTACCAAAGTGAGTTTACAGTCCTGCTAGTAATCCTTTTACTTGGATTTTCTATAATAGTTTTTATAGAATCAGAAATATACCACAGCCTAAACTTCTCTATTTCTCCTAGGACTCTCAATAAATGTTTTGCAATTAATGCAATCACAAGAAAAAAAAAAAAGAAAAAAAAAAAGCACTCTGCAGCTTCTCTTCACTAGAAATGTCCCAACTTTTAACTGCTATTCCTTAAATGGGCCTTTAGTATAAAAGGAGGTGTTATTTCTGCTATCACAATTGTGAGAACTGTACTCGGTTCAATGGAATGAAACACTTCCTCAAAATAAATGAGCAGGAGACATAATGGAATTCTACATTCCTTGTTCTTTTCTGTTAATTGACTGGTGACGTGAATGTGATCCATCATTATGTGTCCTGGCTGGACAGGCCTGCTCTGCACCCTTTCTCCTTCCAGTGATTCTTATTTACAAAGACTTGTGTAAAACAAGTCATTTATTTGCAACAGTGGGGAGACGGGCCAACATTTTGACTATTCAAAAAAAATAAAAGAAAGAAAGAAAGAAAAAGAAAAAGAAAGATGTCAAATTGGCTCACGTAGAAGTAGGGATGGAAAAAATGAAATTATAGTGGCTGCACTACGGTTTAGACAGTGAAGAAATGGCTAAGTTTTAACATCAGAGAAGGATAAATCTTTGATTCCTGCCTGCACTTTAGCAATTTTCCTATGCAGCTGCCAATTTTTTTCGCCCTAGCAAAATCATTAAATACTGAAAATTATACATTTTTAAACCACTTCAAAAGTGGAGAGACAGAGGAAAAATAGAAAGGAAAAAATCCAGAAGGATATAATCCAAAAAAATGTTTATGCAATGATTCTTCTGTGGGTAGTAAAATTATAAATATTTTCTTCTCTATTCTCTTCTGTCTTTTCTGATTTTTTTTTTCCTAAGGAGTAAAGGATGCCCTTATAATCACACACACACAGACACACAAAAAAAGGGCAGGGAGAGAAAAAAATAGTCCAGCACCTGGAAAAGAAGTTGTACAGGAAGACAGGCAAAGAAGTGCACATTCCACACTGAGCACAGGTCAAAATGAAAGTATGTACAAACATCCACATTCTAGGTACCCTGAACACTGGAAACCTTGTCTAGTTTACCATTTAATATTTTTTTTTTTTAATTCTTCCAGTGTACCTCTGAAATTGCTGTTACTTTTTAAATTGCTATTGCTATTTTACTTAAGGAAAAAAGTCAAATTTCAGAGAAATTGAAGTACAAATAGCCAAGTTCTCACATCATACTCAGCAATTCACCAAGCCCAGGTGGGGCCACAGTACAGAGAAATGGGACTCCAATAATAAAGGGTAGTCCCTATTTGCTTTAACAATGTCTCCTTTGGTATTTTACCAATTAAGTCTACAAACTCTTTTTTTCCTACAAATTGTGGTACAGATGGAAGGAAATCTCTACAGCACAACCGAGTGTGAACACACCTTGGCTGAGGACTGCCTAACAGCCTACTGTGTTTCTCTCCCTCTGGCTCTCTGACAAGTCAAGAGAGCAAGACTTGGGAGGGGCCATGTGGTGCTACCAAAATGAGGACAACTCTCGCCTTACCCTAACTCAGTGAACCTTGGAATAAGTTTTGGAAGCCTCAGCATATATTCTCTTGGAACAATGATAGTGCTTATAGTGAGTGGAGAAGCCTGTCCAGTGGTTTACCTGTGAGATATAACCTGGAGGCACATGGATGGGAGGAATGGACCCATTAGGTGACATCATGGGAACTTCAGCAGGTCCTATGAGAGACAAAAATAAGACATTAACAGCTGAAGGAATACACATTACTCAAAATAATTATTGGTATTTTAAAAATATTATCAAGAATGAAGACAATTAATTACTTTGACTATTTTCTCTTCAATAATTGGGACACATGCCTAAGAATTGAAATCATGGATAAAAACGAATTCTCCAGCTGTATAAGTCAAGGAGGAAAAAAAAAAAAAAACCAACAACACAAAACTATGAGCATCTTTATAAATATTTAATGATTCCCAGATCCTCAAGTTCCATAAACCAAGGCTGCTCAGTTAAGAGTCATCTAACAAAGTACAGCAAAATGATTTTTTTTTTTTTGCCTTTAAAAGAATGTATTGGTAATAAATGCTTAAACAAATGTTTAAATGTGTTTGTCTCCTCTGGTTATAGCTAGCTAGCTAGCTATCTATCTATCTATCTATCTCCCTCCTCTGGTTTAAAAGGCTCCTGTACACTTTGGGTTTATAATTTTCATTTCAATTATTTTCAATAAGTTACTATAACATACCAGCTATTTGAAACAGAAGAAACCTTTAAAATACTCCAAATGAGTTTGGTATGCCTCTTACATTATAAGACAGGGGGAAAAACAGATCACGTTTTAAAACTAGGCATTATCAGAATCAGGCATATCAGAATACTCATGTCAAATTTACCTGGATTATTTCAAAGTAAAGCATTCAGTGAACAAGATGTTAGTTTCAAAAAATTAAATTCAATATATGTTAATCACACATCTATGGCAAACAAAGAATAGAAAGGCAGCACTCAGTTATCTAAGACACAGTCTGGGTGAATAATTACAAAGAAACTGATGGTCATAACATTAAAATCAACTTCTAACACCCTTCCCATGACCCTCTGATGAAATGGTTTCCTGAGAAGCGCAAGCACCTCACGGTCACTGGTTTTCATTTGGGTGCCTGGCTCCCCTAGTTAGCAGCCCACCGCCCCGGTGTCAATCCAAAGCTGTGTTTCTAGTCTGAGATGCGACTTCCTGGCTCCAAGTGCCTCGTATTGTTTATTTGCTTTCTCCTAATGCGTGTTGTGCTGCCGGCGATTAAAACTGTTCGGTTGTAACAAAACCCAAGAAAAACACAACACTTTCCTTGGCAAAAAAAAAAAAAAAAAGACCGATGCCTCCACCCAGTGCTGCATCTACACTGTAAGCATGATGCACCTTTCTCCTCAGAGGGCAATCCAGTGTGATGTCGCAGCAGAGAGCCAGTGCAGCGTGTGGAGGGACAAGGATACTGGGTGCCTACTAGCAGGTCTGCAAGTATAGGAGGGAAAAAACTAGGGGCGGGACAGAAAAGATGCTAATATTCATGCAACACTCCTCATGACTAGAGTTCACTCCAACTCCATGGACAATACACCCAAACAACTATCTGTGAGGCTCTAATACACACAAAACCACAGCAGTTGCTCACATGCTAACACAGTGGTAGGCAATTAAAGCAAAAGGCAACAACAACATGAGTGGATAATTGCATGAAACCATTCCCTCTGTAAGTATGATTTAAACGGATACATCCACCAGCCCCGGAGGCACTTTCCAAATCATCTTCCAGATCCGTCTTTCTCATCAGCCTTAACATTTTGGCCACAGCCATCAAGACATTTAGGTGTTTACTAAACATTTTTACTTGATTTGACTCACCTGGAAAAAAAAGAATCCTAGGCAAGGACACCAGCCTTAGCACTCCCTGAAACCTGAGTCAATGCCCTCGGCTCCATAAGTAGGCATCAGAGGCCTCCGCCTGGGTTTCAGGCCCCAGCTCACTATTCATACGGATTCGGTGACCTTAGACAATTTAGACTTTCTGAGCTTCACTTCTCAACAGGTGCACATGAGAATGACAATTCTTACCCCCCTGAATTGGGTTTAAAGATTAAATTCAATAATACATGCAAAAGTGCTTAAAGCACTGCATGGTACAGCAATCACTCATGAAAAAGTTAGCGATTTTTACAATTTTTTTCATTTGATGTACAACTTTTTGCTTTTTCTTGTTTGTTACAATTACACTGAGTACATTTTTTTTTTAATACTCCATGTTCCTATAATACATAAAATCAACAAGTGTACACTTTGTACGATACCGACCCAGGAGGCAAAGCTTGCTCCTGCGATAAATACAGTACAGGCTGTGAACAGAAATGCTTCCATCTCCATAAAGTATTGCTTTTTAATCACCGAACTATATACCAGGCAAACAGTCTCTTAACCCTAGGCATGACCCCTAAAACTGTTAAAGTCATTTGTATAAAATGCTTTAAAGCATGTAGGACAAGTAAGTGATTTACAGCCAGAAAATGTTTTCTTCCTGGCCTTGATTTCAAAAGTAGCCAAATGACTTTACCATGCTGGTTCCCCCTTCCTCTTGTCACCGTCATCAAACCCTTTCAAAGGGCATTGCGAAATATATAGCCATGGCTCCCAAAACTCAACTATGCCTTGGAACCCCAAGTTCCTCTCCTTTCTGAAGCAACCCACTGCACCCACAGGCATCTAGGAGTGTAAAAGCTAGCAAAATTAAATCCATTCACAATGGTAGTATGAGAAGTTCCTGTTTCTCTTAAGTACTTAACCTCAAAAACTGTGAGTTTACTGCCTCTGCACAACTGTTAGCGTTTGAGAACCTTCTGGTATTATTACAACCCTTCCCTAATTAAAACAAACTTCTCTTCCTAAACTTCTAGGGCTACTTGGTTCCTTTTGATTTTTTAATTGATGCCCTTTAATCACACAGGACTTAAATGATAAGCCTCTTAGAATATGGTGAAAATGCTCTCTTCTTGTTCAAACTAATACTGGATAGGTTAGGCGGGGAAGCCACGTAATTTTCTTAAACAAGCCAACCTCTGACTTTACTGGGAAATCACTGAACTATTAAACTTTTTTTTGGGGGAAAAAAAAACTTTAAATCTCTGAGTCATTTGGAAACTCCTTTAATTAAACCCTTGTGTTACATCTAGATGGGTCTACACAGATAAATGCATTCATAGATTAAATAATTTGAAAACCAAAGTAAACAAACATATAACTTCAAACTACAGTCAGATTTTTTTTTGAGAAAATAATTAAGAAGCAAGCTCAGCTAGAGACCACATGAACTCTTCCATAGACAGATGAAAAATGTCACATGCACGATTTTTAGAATGGAAGCAGAATGTTCGCTAAGAGCCAAGTAACTCCATGAAAAAATGCCTTGGGAAATGTGATCGATTTCAGGTTTTAGCCTATGACTTTCAAATGTCAAGAATTCCTTTTTTTAGTTGAACAAGATGTGAGACACAAACAAGAACTATGATTGCTTATAGTCCTTAAAAAATTAAAGTGCAATATGTAAGTACGTCATCTAACATCTTAAAATTCTGCTAGCATTTGTTAACAAATTGATTTTTGGTTTGCTTATAGCAAAGGTTGGAGAACAGTTTAGTCAACCAACAGTCATTCCTGCAAGGATGCTAGGACTTCACTCCCACATCAAAGAGGCTGAAGGAAAGCCCAGCAGTGTTGTATTTTTAGGACCACACATGGCCCTGGAGAGCTTCTGAGCTCCTGCCAAGGCTGTGAGTGAGGACATCCTATTTCCCTCTGTGCTTCCTCCTGCTACCAGTGACTCTCAGAGCTCACATACGTAGATAACCCAGGCTCTGATGCTAAACTCAGCGTTTTCACCTATTCTGGGAGCAAGGTTACCTAGGCTGACTTGAGGTGAGTGTACAAAGGAGAGTCAGAAATCTGAAAGGGGTGGAAAATCAGAATATGGGGTATTAAGTATCATTCAAACCAGCTTTAGAAAAAGACTAGCTATAAATAAATAATTACACCACAACTCTGGACAATTTTAAATGGTATTTTAAAAAGCTGAGTATTCACCAATAGGTAAACAAGTAGTGAATAAATAGTTCATCTGTCTACAAACTAGTACTTGTGTGTTCAAATGGCTATTTTCAACAACAGCCCTTAGTAGCAATGGATCACATTCTTATCTTGATATTTAAATATTATCTTATTCAGGGACCCCTGGGTGGCTCAGCGGTTGAACGTCTGCCTTTGACTCAGGTCATGATCCCAGGGTCCTGGGATCAAGTCCCACACTGGGCTCCCTGCGAGGAGCCTGCTTCTCCCTCTGCCTGTGTCTCTGCCTCTCCCTCTGTATTTCTCACGAATAAATGGATAGAATTAACAAATATATATTATCTTATTCAAAAAAAGATGTAAAAGAGGCTGAGACGACAAACAGCAAGGTAAAACAAAAAACAACAACAAAAAAAGCAAAGGCACAATAATGATGTGACAAAAATCCAATAAACCCTATAAAAGTGACCACTGTGTCTTTCTAAATAGCCGAAGGAGAAATTCCTGGTGGCAGCAGTAGTCCTAAGGATAAGTCCATAGGTAGCAGGTAAGCAGACACTTAGAGTGAAAGTAATTATCAGAATAAATGGTCTAAATAAAGTGTACTTGTGCTGTTTGCCGTTGATCTAAAACTGAATATGAAATATGAGGTTTTCTGATGAATGCTGTGAATAACTAATAATGAATCTCCAATTATTTATGGTGACACAAGACATGTAGACAAGGTAGGAGATTGTGTAGGCACTTTGGGAAACTCTGACATTCTTTTTTTAATTTTTATTATTTTTTAAAAACTATTCAACATGGATTAATCTCACAAGAGAGCTAAAAAGAATACAAAGAAATAAAGCAGGTCTTCAAAACACATGTCCTAACCTCAAAGATGGAGCACAATCGTTCTTAAACTTCAGCGTATACCAGAGTCATCTGGAGGGTTTCTTAAAATCCAGATGGCTAAACTCTAGAGCCAGTGGCAAGTATTAGTGTTTCTAGCCAGTTTTCAGGTGATATACAAGCTGCTGGCCAAGGGCCACACTTTGATAACCTCTGACTTGGTGGGTTGAAAAATGATAAGCATCCATAGCTAACACCATATTCAATGGGTAAAGAAATCTTTCCCCCTACCACCAGGAACAAGACAAGAACGCTCACTTTCACCACCACTCTTCAACAGAACAATTGAGGGGTGGGGAGGATAGGCATCCAAATTGTAAAGGAGGAAATAAAACTATATGTACTCACAATACATAATCCCATATGTGGAAAATCCTACAGATCCATAAAAGAAATTAGAGCTAATAAATGAATTCAGTACATTTGTAGGTTACAACAGCAACGCATCAGTCAACTGAGTTTTTCTATACCAACAATCCTGAAAAGGAAATTTAAAAGGACCAATCCCCATTTACAACAGCATCGAAAAGAATACCTAGAAATAAATTTAACCAAGGCGTGGATGTGTGAAAATCTTATTCCTGAAATAAATTAAAAAGAAATCCAACTACAGAACACCTAAATAAAGACATGGAATGAAGACTTAATATTGTTAGGATGGTAATATACTCAAAGTGACCGACAGAGGCAGCAACGTAACCATCAAAATTCCAATGGCCTTTTCGGTAGAAATGAATATGGAATTGCCAAATGCCCCCAAACAGACAAAAAGAATGAAGTTGGGCCTCTATTTGTCGTCACATACAAAAATTAACTGAAAATGGATCAGAGACTTGAATATAAGGCCTAAAGCTATAGAACTCTTAGAAGAAAACAGGGTGCATTTCATGATATTGAATTTGACAATCGACTCTGAGATAATACCAAAAGCACAAGCAAAAAAAAAAAAAAAAAAGGGAAAATACCCTGGAATTCATCAAAATTACAAACTTTCGTGTAGAGGACATTTTTAAGAAAGTGAATACAGAAATTACAGAAGGAGGAAGAATATTTACAAATCATGTATCTGGTAAGAGACCTGTATCCGAAGTATGTAAAAGATTCTTACCAAAAAAAAAAAAAAAAAAAAGCCCAATTTAAAAACGGGCAAAAGGCTTGAAGAGACATTTCACCCAAGATGTACAGTCAACAAGTATGACATGTTCAATGCCATTAGTCATTAGGGAAACACAAATCAAAACCACAGTGAGATACCAATTCACACCCACTGCAATGGCTCTTCTCAGAAAAATGGAAAGTAAGTGTTGGGGAGGATGTGGAGAAATTGCAACTCTTATACATTGCTGGTAGGAATGTTAAATGGTACAGCCCCTGTGGAAAGCAGTTCAGTGCTTCCTCAAAAAGTTAAATATAAAATTATTATATAGTCCATCAATACAACCCCTAGGTATATAACCAGAAGAATAAAAAATAGGAACTCAAATATGCACGCACACCTGTTCCCAGCAGCACTACTGACAATAACCAAAAGATGGAAACAGCCAAAATGTCCATTCAAGGATGAATGGGTAAATAAAATATGATATAATGCAATGAAATATTACTCAGCCATAAAGCGATCAAGTAGTGATACATGATCTCATGCTATGAAGACGAACCTTGAAAACATGTTAATTAAAAGTCAGACACAAAAGATCACATATTGTACGATGATTCCATTTATGAAATATCCAGAGTAAATAAATCAGTAGAGACAGAACTCAGACTTGAGGTCTCCAAGGGCTGAGGAGTAGGAAAGATCTGGAGAGAAACTGCTTACGGGGTGGGGTGCAGGGTTTCTTTTTGGGATGATGAAAATGTTTAAGAATAGAAGCAGTGATTGCACAACACTGCGATTTTACTAAATGCCAATGAATTAAAATAGTTAAATTTACATTATGTGTGCATTTCACTTCATTTTTTAAAGATATGAACATCTAACCAAAAAAAAAAAAAAAATGTAGGGGTGCCTGGGTGGCTCAGTTGATTAAACATCTGCCTTCTGCTTAGGTCGTGATCTCAGAGTCCTGGGATGGAGCTCCAGGGTCAGGCTCCCTGCTCAAGTCTGCTTCTCCCTCTGCCCCTCCTCCCTCTTCTGCACCCCCCTCCCAAATAAATAAATAAATAAAATCTTTTTTAAAAATGTAAAATAGGGCAGCCCGGGTGGCTCAGTGGTTTAGTGCCACCTTCGGCCCAGGGCGTGATCCTGGAGACCCGGGATCTCCCAGTCGGGCTCCCTGCGTGGAGCCTACTTCTCCCTCTGCCTGTGTCTCTGACCCCCTCCCCTCTCTGTCTCTGTGTCTCTCATTAATAAATAAAATCTTTAAAAAAATCTCAAATAGGAAAATTGGGGTTACTAATAAACTACCAGAGGCAATGGAGTATAAATCTCCTATAGCACAACTTCATTCCTGATACATTAGTATTTGGGAGGATGCTATTTCGAGATGCTGTGCTCAGCAAAGACCAGTAAGATACATTCTCTCTCCGCAAAGGACTGATAGTCTAATTACAGGGATACAGACATATAAACAAATAAACACAAGGAGGCATTTCAGGCACTAAATTTAGCAAAATTTTAAGAGATTGTCATCCCATGGACATGTTAGTAATTACAGAAATGAACGTTTATAAGGCCCTTTGGATTTAGTAGAGTAGTTCGGTTGTTTCTAATTTTACTTTCCTTTGGGAGTAAGACGTGTTATTCCTGAAAATGTTGCTGCTAAGTAAGCCATTTTCCCTCCAGGTGTAAGTTTCCTACAGAAGCCAGGTAGAGAGGGCACATTTCTGTGGCTCAGATAAGCTACTCTGTGACCTGTAACTACTTCTTCCCAAAGGCATCCTGCCAGAGAGGAAACAGGCTGGGAAGAGTAGAATCTGAGGCCTGCAAAGAGCAAAAAAGCCTTGAAGCTAAGGAGGCCTGGGTTTGAAAGAACCTCACCACTTTCTAGCATGACCTTGGGCAAGTTTCTTAAAATCTCTCTGATTAGCAGTTTTCTGACCTAAAAAAAAAGGATGACCAAAGGCTATTGTCAAGAGTTGTTCTGAGGACTACAAGGTGTCAGGTACAGAAAAGTACCTCCTGGTGCCTGGTCAGATACCGGTGTGTTAACAATGTTAACACTGTGCAACTAGAAGAAAAATACTGCATGAACAAAAAGATTAATAGTGTGCAATCATTTACCACAGAGACAAATGAAGAATCACAGTCTCTCAAATGAGCAAGTTAATTGTTTGTTTTTGACATTTTTTCTCTTAAAAACAGTCCCATCTTGTAGCTTGGAAACACCCTCCATTGAAAAATGCAATGCACTCTAGATATATTCATTATGATGAAAAAATAAGAACCAAATTTGAAAAAGGGAAGGAAGGATGCTTTCCCATGGTCATCTACTTCTCCATCCTAATCCTAGCTCTCTACCTTTCCCTCAAATTACCTGCTATCTTTCCCTAATTTCTAGGAAACCTTAGAAAGTTGGGTGTGCCTAACTTCCAAAAGTCCTGAGACAGCTCTAAGTCAAAGGACCAGCCCTTGTTTTCTGAAAGTCAATCCTCTACACGTCTCTGACATTGGCTTTCTTACAAGAATTTCTAGTCTGGCTCAGCCATTGTCCTTAAAAGTAGCAAGTGACCATAACAACAAATTGCCTAATGACTAAACATTCCTGCTGAAACCTTCTTGAAGTCAACTGCTATACCGAGAACCAAAACTGAGTCACTGATAGAATTCATAAATAACGGGTCACCGCCTCTTATCGCTTAACCATTTCAACACACAAGGAGGTTGTGCGTTAGTTATTAAGCCTGTTTTGCCAATTTGAAATGCAAGTCCTTCCTTTCCAAATATTTCTCTTGGAATTTGCCTTGCTGCTTAGCTGTTACAAGGGCTTTAGGAATTGGGGGAGACAAGGATTTAACTCTCACATGAGACTAAACTCCCTGAATCCCAATTTTCTTCAATTTCAATAAAACTGAGATATCTACCCAATTTACCTTATCAAGTTGTTTCTAGGCCTAAATGTTAATAAAATCCATATAATTACTGTGTGATCAGAGTGCTCCAGTTACGTTAGTTAATATTTTTTTGAACTCCATTCAATAAACCCTTATCGTACAAGATGCTGTAAGGAATTAAAAGCCACAGAGAGGATTTTACAACAGCTATGTTAGCAATAAACTACTATATAAATAAGCAGCAATTGCTTTATTAGAGGCCAAGAGCTCTAGAGCTGGACAATAAAAATCATCCACAGGGTAGGTAAGGGAAGCGTACTGCAAGCTCCCAGTGATTGGCAAGGAAGAGTGAAGTGAGCTGCTGAATCCATTCACTACAGGCGTCATGATCTGACAGTTTTAAAAAAGAACCTGATTTAAATCCAGGGCTTCAGAAATACAAACTCATACTGTCAAAGATATCAGGTACTAGGAGAGGCCAGTAGGACAGCCCTCAGCTCCTGATTTCAGGACCCTTGCCTGCTGCTTTGTTCAGTTCCACAAACCTTTGCTGAACCCGATCTAGCTGCCAGACCCTGCGCAGGATGCCAAGGACACAATGACATTGAAGAGAACAAGCATTTCTGGTCTTAATTATGGAGAGAATGGCATGCAGAATGAGTAATGCACAGGTGCACGGGCGTGCGTGGGGGAGGGGAGAGCCCAGCTTTGTGGCCCGAGGCTTCTGGGACAGACACTGTGCATCTCGGCATGGAGTCAGGCGCATAGCCCAGACATCCCAAGCAGCAGGACTATTTGGTGCAACCGTAGTCTAGCAATAGAGATGATTCAAGAATTAGGTAGAAGGCCTAGGAGGAACAGTTCAAGAAGTTGCTCTTTGGAAACAAAACAAAACAAAAACAGTGGGTTCACCCTGCTGCTGAAGCTGGACCTCCCAAGGCCTCGGGAGGCCTTGCTTTCAAGGGTCCCTTTATTGTCTTATCCAAATGCAGGATAGAATTTACCAGTCTGCAAATGAAGCACGTTGACTATCACCCTGTTAGTGAAACAATCTAAGCGAATAGTATCATTCGGTCTGTCTCTGTTTTGATTTTTAATGTCAGGTTTTAATGTCAGATAATCCAGGAATTTGCTTGTATATACTTAAACCCAGACCCTTCTAAACTTCAGAGCTCTCAGGAATGATGCTAATACAACTCAACAGTATTAAGGAAGGGCTTCGGATATGTTTTAAGTCTCTATAAATATTAGCAATGAAGTTAAAATAAAGGGATCAAAAGGGGTAGGATGCCCTTTATTTCAAAGCCTTCTTCCCCAGCATATTTCCTATTGTGCCCATTAAGGGCATTGGAGGCCCTCACCCCTCCCCACAGAGCCAAGAGGACCATATCGCCCAACAGCTGGTATTCCAGCTAATAAGGGACCCAAGGGGGAGTCACCAGGGACACTGAGCTGCCCGAAAGGGCTCAGCAGAATTCCCGTGAGCCCCTCAGGCAGTCTCCTTGAGGGCAACAATTTACTAGAGCAGAGTATTTCACATTTTATTCTAAACATCCTACAACAAAACAC
This sequence comes from Canis aureus, assembly GCF_053574225.1. Taxonomy (NCBI): domain Eukaryota; kingdom Metazoa; phylum Chordata; class Mammalia; order Carnivora; family Canidae; genus Canis; species Canis aureus. The sequence goes on along the minus strand of NC_135641.1, from coordinate 41,145,581 downwards.
AAACTGTCGTCTTTTAAAGACAATCAGGAAAGCCTATTAGTTTTGTAGGGGAAAGAATCAGAAAGATTGCTCCTTAAAAGCTGATGCAGCAGGACGCCTGGGTGGCTCAAGAGGTTGGGCGCCTGCCTTCGGCTCAGGTTGTGACCCTGGGGTCCTGGGATCCAGTCCCCGCATTGGGCTCCCCGCAGGGAGCCTGCTTCTCTCTCTGCCTTTGTCTCTCTCATCTTTTAAAAATTAAAAAAAAAAAAAAAAAAAAAAAAGCTGATGGCAGGAAAGCAGCATGCCGGCAGGAACGGGTTTCCCGGGGTTGCCTTCATTCTCTCGACCAGCTCCCTCCGCTCTCCGGAAGGGCCCTGAAGGGGAGGGGGGTGGAGGACACGTCCGCTCTTCCTCCCGGGCGCCCCCACTCCCGCCCCACTGGGCTGGCCACAGGCCCTCTTCTCGCAGGACGGATAAACAGCAAGCAAACCCCAAGACAGCCAACAGCGATTGTCCTGACAACTCTGAAGAGCCGGGGGACAACCGTGCACTCCCCTCTCGGGCCGTGCTCGGCTTCCCAATTCCAAGGCCATGCGCTAGGGGGACAAGTCTGAGAACAGCCCCGAGATTATTAACGAGGCCATGGGCGACCGCATTCCTTGTAAGCTGTTGGACCTGCTCACGTTACACGGGAGAACACGAAACCCCCACCCACCTGAGGGCCGGATTACAAAGGGAGACGGGCGCCCCCGGCCTGTCGCCACCCGGTACACAGGGGACAGGCAGTCACCGGTGCCCTCACGAGGTTTGCAAGACAGACCGAAGAGGACCCCCTTTGAAACTACTCTGGGGTTGGCTCCTGGGCGGCCCCCGCGGGAGGCGTGCCATCAAGGAAAGCCTCGGACTGGAGCTGAAGCCTCTTCCCGACCACATCCCAACACGGTTACGGGCTTCCTTCTGTTAACGCACCTCACGTCGGAAAGCGAGACAGAAACGTCTGAGATCCTGGAACGGGGCTACTTTTTAAAAAGCAATGCTTATCATGGAAACGGAAAAAAAGGAGCTTCGACATGTCAGGAGACACAAGGGACAGCTGACCTACCCGGTGCCATTTGCGCTCCAATGGAGGAGGCCGCGCCCTCACTCAGCCACCCAGTGTCAGGCTGGAAAGGGTCTCCCCCAACCAAGACCTGCGCTCTTCCGAAATCAACCTGATTTTACAAAAGCGTTTTGACTGCTAATAAAAATTCTCTCAATTGTCCCGCGGCTGGGATCTAATGATGGGTTTTGGAATGACGAGCTGGATGTGGAGCTCCGTCTCGGCCTTACCTACAGCACCTCACGGGGGAAGCCCGGGAAGTAAAGGAGGGTTCTACACACCAGCCGTGTTTACACAGCCTGCTGCTTTTACTCCTGTGTTTGTAGGGGAAAAACAAAGGGCAGGCCCGGACTGACAGTAAACAACCGCCGCAAATGGGAGAGACTCTCTCATTTGAAGTCTGATCAAAGGCAGTCAGTAAACACCTCTGGGTAACTGTGGGAAGGCTGGGTCACCCTGGCCAGCTATTTTCTCAGCTATAAAAATGTGCTGACATAGTTACTGTTGGAGGGGCAGCAGCCTGCTTTATGGCATCAATACTTCTAGTCCTGGCACACTGGTTCCACAGAAACAATTCTGCCCAGCAGTCCACAATTTCACTTTTAAATATCAACCCTCCCCGCACTAAGGGGATCTGGGACAAAAGAAACGAAAGGGTCTATGCTTAGGGAAGAGGTCACCCAGAAAGGTTGACTCCCCGCTGACTCACTGCTGTTTTTTTCCTACGCTGAAAAGTAGCAGGCTTCTCACGAGAATGGATATATTTTATTTAAATTTTACTTTTTAAAGAGGATTTCTTTTTTTTTAATTTTAGAATGAGAGAGAGTGAGAAGGGGGGCGGAAGGGAGACACAGAATCTCAAGCAGACCTATGCAGGGTCAATCTCACCCAAAATCAAACGTCAGATGCTTAACTGACTGGGTCACCAGGGCAGGGCGTCCCAGAGAATGGATGGATTTTAAAGTTATGTCATCCAGACAACTCCCAGCCCTCAGTTTGCTTAATGAGGAATGGCCAAGACTATGCCTACAGCCTAATAGGATAGGTCAGAAGGGGAGAAGGCAAAATTATCAATGTGCTCAGTAAAAACGAACAAATTATATCCAAATGGGAATCTCACATACAGTACTCATGCTGAGTGGTTATTAAACAAGAGCAGAGCCACAAACAGATATGCAACACATACAACACATGGCAACTCCTGTAAAGTCCCTCAAGGTAAAATGTGAGGACTGTACCCCTCCCTTTCCAAACACTCCTAACTCAGACTGAACTGTGAGCATGAATATTTGTCTTTTCCTCCATCACTGCCTCTGAGAAACCACTGTTGCTTTGTGACTCCTCTTCCCCTTGATTTCATATAAAATAACCCCCAGGTATATATGTGCACCTGTCCCGAGGTTCGACAAGACACACCTTCCGCCATGTACACTTTTGGTAGACTTAAACGTCAAAACATTCAATCAAAAATTTTCTGGCCACAGATAGGAGGTCAGGTCGGTTAGGCCACGTGCTACTAGAACAAAGTGAATAGCAGATACAGAGAAGGAAGGGTTTGGGGTAGAAAGCTGACCCTTTCTTTGAAAAGAGGGGAGGATCTAAACAGCCTAACAAATAGTCTTGTGGGCTTGGGGCGTTGGTTTTGGTGGGGAGGGGAGTAGAATACAAACCACGCAGAGAACCACACTCAGTACAGGGCCGCAATTAATCTCAAATGAATTGTTTTCCAATCAAGGTGACACATTAAAAGGTCCATGGTGACAGGAGCATGATATTCAAGATGGCAACATATAAAGAGCATCACTGGAATACACCAGTCACTGGTTCACTTTAGCTTTTGAGGGGTATTTTTTTTAAAGTTCTTCTCTTCAACATGCCCCTGAGCCCCAAACCAATGGTGCTTAGGGGAGATACAAGTTCCAATCTGCAGGGCTTCAGGCAAGTCACTTCACTGTCCATATTAACTGCCTCAAATGCAAAGTAAAAGAAACCTAAGAAATTCTATGCTTTCTTGAAGAGTAATACACTGCATGGCATCGTTGTCGTGTACATCTATGCTTTGCAGAGTCTTTTTTTTTTTTTTTAAGATTTTATTTATTTATTCATGATAGACATAGAGAGAGAGAGAGAGAGGCAGAGACACAGGCAGAGGGAGAAGCAGGCTCCATGCTGGGAGCCCAACGCGGGACTTGATCCCAGGACTCCAGGATCACACCCTGGGCCAAAGGCATGTGCTAAACTGCTGAGCCACCCAGGGGATCCCCTGCTTTGCAGATTCTAGAAAATAGCTGTTGGTTGACAATCCCTAAAATCCTTCCAGGTGTGAACCTCAAATGTGAGCTACATTAGAATCCCTGGGGCCTTCTGAAAATGTAGATTTCCAGACCTCTGGTATCTGCTTTTTTCCCCCCACAGGCTGGCCACCTCTCCTTGCCGCCGCCACCCCCACCTCCCACCAACCACACACTTCACTGATTTTGATATAGGTGCTCTATGGATGAGTCTGGGAAATAGAAAGCTAGACAGAACACAATAAAAATAAGTAAAAGAAGCAAGCACATTCAAGATCCTTGAGCACATCTCCTCTGTGCTTACTATAAGCAAAAGTAGCGGAGTCTTCCTTTCAACATAATGTTAAAAAGTGAAGAGGGAAAATAAGTCAGCAGAGTTCCATACGTCTTATCCCACTGATGGGTATTTAGCTGAATGTATTTTAACTAACAAAGATGACTATAATTTGGCAAAAACTAATCCTCTAGTTTTAATCATAATAAAGCAACTATCAGTTATACTTCAAGGCAACAACAAATGACCCTAAGGTTTCCTATAATATAGAATAATAAGCACTGTGAAGAAATAGTCTTATATAATCACTGCATTCATTTACATGATTCCTGGCCACCAGTCATAGTTCACTATGAAACTCTATACACCTAAGAATAGGTAAACAGGGGACGCCCGGGTGCCTCAGACAGTTAAGCATCTGCCTTGGGCTCAGGTCATGATCTCAGGGTCCTGGGATCGAGTCCCACATCACAAGGAGTCTCCCAGCACATAGGGCTCCTTGCTCAGCAGGGAGCCTGCTTCTCCCTCTGCCTGCCCCTCTCCCTGTGAGTGCACGTGCTCTGACACATAAATAAATAAAATCTTGGGGAAAAAAAAAAGAATAGGTAAACAGGTAGAGCAGATAGATCAAATCTTTATAAATGTTTTCAGCTGACTGCCCAAATCACAGAAATCAGACTTCCCCTCGGGGTGGGAAGGATCTTAAAGGTTATTGGATCCAGTTCCCCATCTGAGAATTGAACTGCTAAACAAACTACCTAGCAAGTGGCCAGAATATTTCAAGTAATGTGGAGTTCACGTCCTCAAAATGCACCAAATCCATTTTTCCGCAATCTTACTTGATAAATGGTTTTCCCTTTGCTAAAAAGAAAACCACAGGCCCAAATGGCATCACTTAGGTTAAGGCCTCAAATCAGAAAACCAAGACTTAATACCTAACCTAACTGTAGTTTCAACCCCTTAGGAATGTAACCTTTAACCAGTCAGTCAGGAATTTTCTGGTCAGCACCAATAAGGTAATCCTTCACGTGGGCCCTCTTCATCCCCCAAAGGAAAATGATGTAATGTAACCTCCTAAGACCCTTTTGTCCCCAAATGAAGGTGACCTCACCTGAAATAATCCTTTTTTTTCTGTTTATGGCTCCGGTGTCTTGGCTTTTAAAACCTTTCCCTTTCTGTAGCCCTTTGGAGTGCCCTTCTACTTGCTCAAGGGGATGCTGTCTGTTTTATTAATCAATTAATAAAGCCAATTAAATCTTTAAAATTTACTCAGTTGAATTTTTGTTATTCTTAATAATCTTTTAACAAGCAGAGAACCTAATTCTGTTCCTAAGAGATAAAAAGAGACTAAATGTAACCTCAATCCCATAAAATAATCCTTCAGATATTTGAAAGAGTTCAATCTCATCAGGCCTCCTCTTCATAGACAAATCCACTTGGGATTTCCAGGAAATAGCTTCCAACTGCATTCCCCCTGGGTCATTCTTACAATCTACCTTTCTATGATCTTTTTAAAATTAGGTTCTAAAAACTCTAGTCTATTACTCTGTAAGCACCAAGTGAGGATTATCATCGTTCCATTCTGTTTGTGGTTATGCTCTTGTTTAACCACTCGTAGTACTTATACGTGAGATTCCCATTTGGATGTATTTTTGTTTTTACTGAACATGTTGGTAATTTTGTCTTCTCCCCTTCTTACCTATCCTAATTTGGTGTAGGCATAGTCTTTGCCATTCCTGATTAACAAACTAGGGCTGGTAGTTGTCTGGATAAGTTTAAAATATATAAAATATGTATCTGTTCTCTTGAGAAGCCTATCGCTTTTCAGCTTAGGAGGAAAAAAAAACAAAACCCAGCAATGAATCAGTGAAGAGGAAGAGACCTTTCTAGTAACCTATGCATAATTTGGGTGTTCATAAAGCAAATCTTTTCATTTCTTGCACATGGCTAGAAAGTTTTTCAAAAGTATCACAAAGGGGTGCCTGAGTGACTTAGGCTCAGGTCATAATCCCAGGGTCCTAGGATGGAGCCCCACATCAGGCTCCCTGCTCAGCAGGGAGTCTGCTTCTCCCTCTCCCTGGGCTGTTCCCCCCTCCACTTGCGCTCCCTCACTCTGTCAAATAAATTCTTAAAAAAAAAAAAAAAAAGTATACAAAACATGTAGAATCTTAAGAAAAAGAGATAATAAATAGAATACCTTACAATGTAGCAAGGAGGTCTGTAAATACTCTCCTAGGTAAAATTCACAAATATTTTTGAAAGTGCCAAAATAATTCATGAAATATTCTAGAAAGGTTTTATTCAGAGATGCTTGCCTCTATTTGATTTTGTCACTTTAAGAAATAAAATTTTCCTTCCATGAGAACTCATTTCTTTATTTTACCCCAGTGTGTTTATGAAGACTGTTCGTGGTATAATCATATAATCATACTGCTCTGAGCTTATAGCAACATATAAAACTCTTAAACTGATGAGGTTCACAGAGGGATTACCCATTCAAAAATAAAATATAATTCATTTAATGCTTATTAGTAGTTCAAAGTCTAGAATTCCTACTATGGCCCAACAGAGTAAGAGGGGAGGAAAATGATGCAGCTTTTTACGTGTAGTACAAGGCCATTTTTTTTATAAGTATCATATTACTTCACCAAATCTGTGATACCATCAGTAGGATGCAAAAAGATTTACATGTTACTAAAAAAGACAAAACCACTGCCTAAACTGGATTCAACTGACAAAACCACTGCCTAAACTGGATTCAACTGACATTCAACCAATTGCAAGATGCTTGCCAATTTAAAAGATGTCAAAATGGGAACAGAAGCATCCTTTTTAAAATTAATGAAACACAGTATATAATCTGAGAATAAACTGAAAAAAAAATCAGCAAGTTCAAAAAACCTAAGACAAAGAGCTATTTAATGGTCCAATGATGCCCAGTAGGCATGTAAGAGCTTTGTGGACATGATCACATAATGTGGCTGTGAACGACCCAACCTGGGTCTATCATAAGACCCAGCTTTAAGTCTAATGTCTCAGAATCTATCACCAAAATTCATTTCCTGCACAAACCTTTCAAAATGTAATGATGGGGTAGCTCATCTAAATAAGTGCACTTGACCCCTTTTTCTCCTTTTAACTTCAAATTAGGATCTGTTATACTTCAGCTGAACTCAGTATCCCTATAACTAACTCATTCATTTTACTTTAAATATCAAGGAATTTTTAAGTTTGTAAATATTCAAAGTTTACAAAAAGATGGGTCACTACCCTCTTGGGGACTGGCAGTCTCATTACCCACTAAATCTAAAATTGAAGATAATTTCTGAGCAGCCATGAATCCAGTGTCCTCATATTCTGAACTCATCCAACCCCTGGTTCTGAAGTCTTAGCACAACTGGTCAGTAGAGCAAAAAAATCTGCTCTCAAAAAGTCTGGCGTCTTTGGACAGATGGAGTGTAAACAGTCTTAGGAAAGTTCCGTCATCCCATAAACTCTACAATACATCTGATTTGCATTAAAATGCCGTGTCTTATAAATACATGTGTTTTCAAAAACCCAGTCTCAACATAATGAAAAATACTGCTTGATCCCGTGTGTTAAAGAGTTCTACATCCCCCTAGTCTCATTAATTCTTGGAATGTAATAACCAATAAACAATACTCTCCACTAAAAAAATCAAATTGTCCTCTGCCTTCTCCATTTCTTCCCACCTACCCCTGGCCCTGTCCCCCTAGCCACAACCTCTAGAAGAAGGCTGTATGGGGGCTGGGGCTAGGACTGGGGGGTACAGTGCACTTGGGTGGCTCAGTAGGTGAAGCATCTGCCTTTGTCCCAGGTCGTCCTGGGATCGAGCCCCCATATGGCTTCCTGCTCAGCAAGGGAGTCTGCTTCTCCCTCTGCCTCTCACACAGCTCATGTGCACTCGCTCTCGCTCTCTCTAATATAAATGAAATCTTAAAAAAAAAAAAAAAGACGATGACGACGGCGGCGGCGGCGGCGGCGGCTATTTGGGGAGGAGCTTAAGATAAATACATGTATGGGGGCACCTGGGTGGCTTCATCAGTTGAGCATCTAACTTGTTTTCAGTGGGGTCATGGTCTCTGGGTTGTGGAATCTGGCCAGGGTCTCTGGCATAAGCATCTGCACTCAGCACAGAGTCTGGCTAGAAATTTCTATCCTTCTCCCTTTCCCCTGCTTCTGCTCCCAACCCCCGCCCCTCTCTCAGATAAATAATTGTTTTAAAGAAGATAAATACATATACTATTATTCATATTTTGAAAAAGCCATTTCTGACGGTGGACAGCAAGGATGTGTGTACACCTATGGCTGCTATAACCGCGTGGTAAATTAACATTTGAACTATTGTTCTCCAGTAGTTGGGAGAAATGCCAGATTCCTTCAATCTGAGCTTTATCATACCCTCTGTTTTTCTTGCTCCCAGGTGCTCATATCTAAATATTCTTATTAACGTCAGCCAAATGAAAGGAAATGAAAGTCAGATTTTAACTGGCAACATGCAGTCCTAACCTGGGCTTTGCAGAATGAAAATTACCAGGAAATTAAAAAACAAATCTTCCCTCTCAAGACTCTGGAAAAAGAATCACTGTTAATGCCAAAGTTTTATTTAGTTATCTTTTACTCTCCTAATTTTTACTGAATTCACTACTCCCAAAATGATTCAAGACATCTGGAGGAGTCTAGCCTACCAAAATTTACCAAACAGAAACAGAAAAGTCTGAAGCATATGTACACAAAAGCAAAAAGTGGTCACAACTGATCACAGGGTGCTTGAGTCACTTTCCCCCCTCCCCCAGTTATTTCTATTGTTTATTTGATATTCAGGGTCCATTTGCTCTCCATGATTGGGGAGCGAGTGCTAATAATGCTATCAACTACTACTTTTGAGTGGATAGATATCAGGCAAAACTAACACCAAACAAGTTTTCCCGTTTCTCCAGGTTTTCACATAAATTAACATCTCAGCTGCATTTCAGATTAATCCTAAACCAGACAGAAAAGACTGCTGAAAAGTACTGGCTCGCAAGGTGGGACTATTAAGGTAGTGATCGGAGATGTCCTTCAGAAAGCTAGGGCTGGGAATTCTTTGGGTGTGACGTCACAGCTCCACAAAAACAGGTTCAAAACAGGTGAGACAGACCCAAGACGTGTAAAAGCTACAAAACTAACAAAGGCAAAGGTGGCCAAAACAAAGATTCCTCTAATGAGGCAGACAGCCGAGCTATACTTTTCTGTCCCAATTTCTCTCTCAAGGGAAACTTGAACAAATGTTAGTTTTAGAGCAAACCCAAGACTAAAAATCCTGTAGACGATTCATGTGCATGACACATTTGCACAATTTTTTATATCAGCTACAGGGCTTGCAAATACATAAAACATCATTAATAGATGATCTATTTTTATTTTTTATACCTAGTTTTGCGGAACACAGACTCTAGGGAATACCCCTAAATAAACTTACTTTGTGATGGGCTCCTAGAAATAAGACTTGCCTTATGTTATTCACGCAAAATATTCTGACGCTATTGAGGAGTCCTAGGACTTCCTCTTTACTTGGTGCAACATTTCAATTGACCGGTAACTACTAAAATAGCATTAATGAGTGGCAATAAATATAACTCCTATAAAAATCATCTTAAACGGGTCGATTTCAATCAGTCCTACAGTCCCACGAGCAAAACTAATTATGCTGCCAATAGTCCTATCACCTCACAGTAGTAAAAATCTGAAAACACTGCTTCCAAGCCTTATTTATACTCCTTATTACTTTCTTATAAAGAAACATGATTGAATTTATATATCTGCTTTTCATTTTTTATACACAGCATGCAAGTTTACGTAAACATCCTGATTTTATACTAAGACACTTCATAATGATTCTTCGGTTTTAAGTTTAAAATCAAAATGCCAACTAAGCATTGAACAAAATGTATCATTATCCAGCCCTATCCACGAGACCACAATGCCAATTAATTTGTAATTATCACTACTAAGGAATAAGTTAAATATGGAACATCTCTCTGATAAAAACAGATAAAGGACAGAGGCAAATTCCTTTTCCTATAGAATATATGATTTCTCTGAAGTGATCTCCACTTCCTAGTACTTGCATTTTGAGCAACTTTAAATACTTATCCAAAACCACACTGCAAGCAAAGGTAAACTGAAAACGCTTCAAGGAGAATGCAGGTGTTTTTTGTTTTCTGGTTTGTTTTTTTTTTCCTAATCTAGTGTTTTATTAGCTTCAGCTGTACAATACAGCGATCCCACAGTTCCACCCATCACCCAGTGCTCATCAGGGCAAGTGCACTCCTTATTCCCGATCACCTATTTAATCCATCTCCCCAGTCCACCCCATCCCCTCTGGTAACCATTAGTTTTTTCTCCATAGTTATACAGAATCTGTTTGATTTCTCTCTCTCACTCTTCGCTCCTCCCCTTTGCTCATTTGTTTCTTAAATTCCACATACATATGAAAGAGATCATATGGTATGTGTCTTTCTCTGAATGACCTTCTTTCACTTAGCATAATGCCCTCTAGGTTCATTCACGTTGTTGCCAATGACAGGATTTCATTCCTTTTTATGGCTGAGTACTATTCCATTGTGTATATACACCACCTCTTGATATAGGGGATTGCTGAGAGTAGGTTTGTGATGACAGTTGCTCCTCAAAAGGGTATTTGTCCTCATGGTAGGACATAACCTATAAAGGCTGTGGCTGTAGTTGCAAATAAAAGGATGATTCCAATATTTCATGTTTCTATGAATACATAAGAGCCGTAGTATAGTCCCCATCCTACATGTATAAATAGGCAGATGAAGAATACGGAGGCTCCGTTTGCACGTGTATAACGAATGATTCAACCGTAGTTGACATCTCAACAGATGTGGGTAACTGATGAGAAGGTTGTTGCTGTATCTGATGTGTAATGTGTGGCTAAGAATAAACCTGAGATATCTGTCTACTGATGGGCACTCGGGCTGCTTCCGGAGAACCCAGGGGTCTTTACCGGCCAACCAGAGTAAAGTAGTTGTGGCAGAGATACGGGAGCCATACTCTGAGAGATTTCCTTCCAAGCTCCTTCAGTTCTTAGTGAGGGACCATAGGCAGATTACTAACCCCTCTCTGTGCCTCACTTCCTTACCTACACAATGAATAAAGCAATGGTGCCAAATCTCTCGAGACGGTGGGAAGAACTGAGGTAGACATGAAAGGCTTCAAAGGAGGCCTGGCACGTACCAAGGGCTCCAGGTGGGTGTGCTGGGACCATTATCATTACACCACAGCCACAGGTGCCACGTCCTCTCCTGCCCTGACGTACCTACTTCTAGTCCTGTTACATTCCAGTTTTCACTGGGAAAATTAGGGACCCAGACTTTTCTAGGGGGGACATGTAATTATGAATAAAAACATCCAGACAACAAATGATTAATACCAGAGCTTAGGATGGGGTGATGATTCTGATTTTAAGCTTTTTATTAGGTGAAGTAAAAAAAATAATCACAACTCCAGTAGTTAAATCAATGCAGATTTCTCATTGACAAGGGAAAGCAATATAGTTTATTGCTGCACGGAATCTCCCTTCCCCTTCCAAAAAGCTTCTGACCTTCCCGACAACGACAACCACCCTCGGCATTTCCCCCACAACGCCAAGCAAGGTTTGCTCAGGGTTTCACAGGGTCTTGGTAATAAGTCAGGCCAAAATGGGCACATCCTGTCCAGGCCAGCGGCTTACTTAGCTCCTCAATGTTGTTGGTTCTCATCCACCCCTACTCAGCCAAGGCTTCTAAAGCTTAAGACAAACGATGGGTAATTGCAGGGAATGTCCAACCTTGTCCCTCTGAGCTGTGTCCTCCTTTCACACAGCTAATACGAGACCCTGCGGGAAAGTAACTTTGGGAGAGAAAATGACTGAAGTGACTAAAATGACAACAGCAGCAACGGTTTTATTTGCACTCTTTAATACAGAAGAAGTTCGGAGCTCTAAAATTAAAAGAGTTTATAAAGTAATGAAAACTCTGTATGTCAATTAAGCTTTTTAAAGAAGCTTTCAGGTGGAATAAAACTCTATCATCCCTTCAGTAACAGATCGTGACCGCATCACATGCTCTGGGAGGTGTGTGTAGGTAAAAGTGAACAGACACGAATCATGAGCTGGAAGCTCAGTGCTGAGAGTTTTCTTTTGCTCAGGAGAAATCAAGAATATTCTCACAAACCTTTCTATGTACCAAGGCGGCCTGGTTTATTTACGAAAACTCGGCCACAAGTGGCCAGAATAGAGGCATTTCAATGGGGCTGTCTTTTACTTTCTTCCTTATTCTCTACCCCTTTCTCATTCATTCTCCTTAAGAAGCGTCTCTGGTGCATGCTTGGTTTCTAAAGGTCTGATGAGACTATGGATGCTACAGTGAATGCTGAAGTCTGAAAGAAATATTTCTCTCTCCCTCTCTTTGAGTCAGAAAATTCTGAACACAAGAGGATCCATTCAAGGCATGATGGAGTGCCTCACAGAGGCAGCAATATGTTCACAGTTGGCAAACAGAGATCTGTTTGGACAGTGAGCACAGCCATCCACTCAGCAAACATCAGCTTTCCTATTAGTTCACAGCAGAAAGAACCAGACGCTGGCGGCCCTTCTTTCAGACTCCAACACCACTTTGGGACAAGCCTTCTAAACAAAATGCCTTTGTCCAACAGTCACAATTCAGTGGGTCCCAACGGCTTTCCTAGAAGCCATGTCTGACTATTCACAATTGCATTCGGGCCCCAAAAATCATTTGGAAAGGTCGGGAGGAAAAAAAAAGTAATGGGAAATACCCCGGTTTCCATTTACAATAACAGATGAGGAATGACTGAACAGCTTTACGCCCATCAGCAAGACCTGTGGCAGGAGAGGTACAAAGTGTATGATGACTCTGAAGGGCTCTCTCTCCCCTTGGGGTGCTTAGGGAGCACGGATGCCGCTGCCACTGCAGCCTAGAAGAACATCAAGTATAACCTTTTGAAGGGAAGTCAGAGGGAAGATGGAGTAGATTATGTAGGTGAATGTGACCATCCCCTCCCACAAGGTCTCCAAATAATATGCTCCTGCAGTTTAAGAACCATCAGTCCTGAAAGGCTCCATAGCTCACCAAGACATCCACTTCTACCCAAATCCTGCCTGAGAAAAACAAAACAAAACAAACCTAAAGACAGAAGACAAACTCATGGCCTGTCGGGCTTTCTCCCACTTTGGGCGTGAACTTGCTGTATTACTTATTCCCATATACCTGGTAAGAGAAATCCACCAGAATGTCACTTTGTTTCATATAAAGGTGAAATCAAATGAAAATATGATACAGTGTCCCAGAGGGAGGTCAGAGGGACGGGGCAGTGTCCCCCAGGATGTCATACTGCCCACAACTCATGACCTATCCTTCTAAGTATTCATCTGTACCTTACTTGGCCATCGACATCACTTCTATATAGGTCAGAAATGAAGGGTAAAATCTCAGAACCCAGAAAATTCTCCATACGATAGATTTCTAAGAGTAAACTCTCCTACTTAGGAAAACTACTACAAGCCCATGGCTTGTTTTTTGGGTTTGTTTTTGTTTTGGTAAACCCTAGGAGCTAAAAATGCTCTTCATGTTTTTAAAGGCTGTAAAAGAAATAAAGAGGAATATGCATCAGAGGCCATATATCTGCAAGATATTTACTATCTTGTCCTTTACGGAGAGTTTGCCAATCCTGCAGCAAATCATTAAAAAGATTATAACTCCAGATTCTATTTAAGCCAATCATGAATGTGAAGCCCACTTATGAATATGCTTGCAAACCATCTCTTCCAAGGGTCAAGGACCAGAGACCCAGGGCAGGATGAAAAGGAGGACAGAAGTGCCCCCACCAGGATACTACTCTTCCAACAACAGAGGCTTGATAGGACAAACATAAGACTTTGAAAGACAAACTCTTAATCCTCTGGAAACGTACCTAACAAATCATTCAAGTTGGGGGAATTTCTAACTTACAAAATTAGGAATAATAACCACCTGCCCTTATAAGAGGGTGTTAGTTGAATCCAGTACCTAACAGAGAGTGAGACAGATCTCTGGTCTTCTTGTAGAATATGCCAAAGGAAATACTGAACAAATAAAAGAAAAAGGCAGAGGCTTTACAAAACCGTTTTGTTTCCTACCTGCACAAATACCCAAACACGGACAGCTAGCTTTTTCAGTGAATAAAGGAAAGAAGTTTTCTACAAAGAGAATGCTTAGGGAGCCCAAACATCTAACTTACAAGCTGAAGAGGCATTAAAGAGAGGGAGAAATTAAAAGATAAATAGAAATTCTGACACTCTAACTTCAAGCTCCTACCTCAAGATGGCCAACCTAACTGGAATCCAGCAAATGAGATTTGCCAGCGCAACTGCAGTTCAAGTTGCCTTTTAAGGAGGGCTAAGATCGAGCCTCAAATTTTTGTACACCCAAGGGCTTATGTGTGAAGGCTGCCAATTTTCTAGAAGCTGATTTTATGTGTGTATATGTATATCTGCATACATATATATCCACAACTGTAAGTACAACTCAGATCCAAGTTATTGCATCATGCAAAACCTCATGAAGTAGGGTTTGCCAAATAAAAGACCATAGTCAGGACACGCGCAGTTAAATTTGAATTTCAGATACAAAATAATATTTCATGTAACTGTGTTCCAAATACTGCCTGGTTTGTACACTAAAAATTATTTGTATATATGAAGTTTACCTTTAGCTAGGCATCCTGCATTTTTATTTGCTAAATCTGGCATCTGTACATAAAGACGTGAAGGGAAACCTGGTATTTGTTAAACGGCTGCCATTTTGAAATAATCCATAGGCTGGAAGGTGAAAAACAGGTGAGGATGACTTAGACTCTCCATAGGTCAGCAGCCTGCAAAGAATGCTACAGAGAAGGAGCGGAAGACACAGCAGGAGATGCTCGTTGCCTTACTCAGGGAACCACAGGGAAATAAAACGCCCGTGACTGGGAACCCCTCCAGAGGCCCAGACTTACCTTACAGCAAGCCCTACCACGAGTTTTCATGAGGTCACCCTCAGAGGAAAAACGGGGGCAGAAGAGCCCCGCCAGGGAGCTAGCAGAAAGGCCCACCTTACCCACCCCCCCAAACACAGTGCCCACATTCCTAATGTGGCCAAGCAGTAGTGTTACAGTATTTTTTTAAAGGGAGAAAGAAAAGAAGGAACTCCAGACACTAAAAGGTCTGGCAAGCAGCCAGAATCTGGGTGGAAAAACTCCACCCTGCACTTTCCCCGCTGGGCCTAGGGCTTTCTCCAGAGGGGCATGCGGCCAGAACCAGCCCCCGTGATAGGTTTCCAATGGAAGCGTTAACAGAACTTCACCGTAGGAGCCCTGAGCCAGGGAGCTCTGAAAACGTGGCTGGCCCCAACAGCCACACAGGGGTAAGATGGTAAGTGTAAAAACTTCTGAAGCATCGTTCGAATAAATCCACTAAGAAGCTGGTTTTAGCGAACAAGTGCTGTTCAAGCTCTAACTTTGTACCCACATATGCATATGGAAGCAATTATGTTGACAGCAACTGCCACAAAGATAGCCTTTTTATTAAAAACTAAATAAAAGCAAAGGTACTTAGGTACACCTTTGAAAATAAATACTCACCGCTTCAAGGGCTCCTCTCCCCAAACTACAAGACCATTTTTTACCCAGTTTTCAGGTAGAGTTTTACGTTTCAAACTAAGCCAATAAACTCAGGGCACACATACCACTGCATTCATGTGTTTAAACTCAACTCAAATGACAAAAAAACAATTACTAGTATGATAGTGTGGTCAATGACAGTGTGGGCAAAAATGAAATACTCTTAATAGTCATCCCTCCTTCACTTGGCAGGTTTGAAACATGAAAATAGCGCCTCATTTATTTCCTCCTCCTCTTATTCCCTATCCCCAAGGCCAGCATCCCAGGGTCAGGGGGTCAGCCTGGCACAGGGAATGACAGCTGTAGAGGATGCGGAGGATGTCCAGGGATGGAGGCAGCCCAGATGGAGTGTCCACATAAAAGTGCAGCCCAGCACAGAAATCTGGAGGCCAGGCTGAAGAAAATGTCAAGCATGGTGGCAACCTGGCACTGGTGTTGGAGTCGGAACAGGGCAAGGAAGAAGTCTGGCATGTGGTACCAGAACCCAAAGGATGACGCAGGAGAAGCATTAGGAGGCTGACTCCATATGGAGGGAGCCAGATTTGTCACAGTCATAGACATGGTAGGAAAATTAAAATGAACCCTTGGCTTTAGATTAGAACTGGATATATCAGTACAATAAATATAAAATATGCACAATTATATCTATGTGACTGTGTAAGTCTATACATTTATACAATACATTCTTCAGTTCCATCCACTGACAGTCCTGGAGATGTACAACCCCCCAGAAACAGACACACGTATTACCCAGATGTCAGCCATTTTCCACTAAAAGAAACCAGGACTTCCTAGGAAAATATTTAATTCAGGACGATGGCAGGAAAATTTCAGATAAGCCTGGAAAATCTTTATCTTTTTTTAAGATTTTTTTTATTTATTTATTTATTTATTTATTTATTTATTTATTTATTTATTTATTCATGGAGGGCGGGGCAGAGACACAGGCAGAGGGAGAAGCAGGCTCCATGCAGGAAGCCCAATGTGGGACTCGATCCCAGGTCTCCAAGATCACGCCCTGGGCTATGGGCAGGTGCTAAACACGCTGAGCCACCCAGGGCTCCCCTGGAAGATCTTTTTGTACAAGAAGTACTCAGAGAATGGTGGAGATACGTTCAAAGGACATGTAAGATGACTGGAAGAGATTTTATTTGAGCATTAAAATAAATAATGTCACTAATGGATTATAACCCACTGAAACTAAAACCATGAGTCCATGCAACTCTTAACCTCAGGGTTGTGAGTTTAAGCCCCATGTTGGGCATGGAGCCTACTTCTAAAAAAAAAAAAAAAAAAAAAAAAAAAAAAAAAAAAAAAAAAAATTAAATAAGCAAACCAAAACCATGAGTCCAGACTAGAATGAATAAACGAGTCAACAGACATTTTGATACTGATTTATTTACATCCCTACAAAATGCCTATTACAAAGGGAAAATGAGAAAATCTGTAATAGAGAAGGCTGGCAGTTACCACCCCTTCATCAACTGATCAAAATGATCATCATCAGTAATGGGACAAATCAAAATCTTAAACACCCGATAGGAAACAATGATAATATGAGATCACTTCTGTGATGTTCCCGCTAAAGATGGATAACCCGAATCTAAGATATATCAAGAAACCAAACAGAAGGACAGTCCACAAAATAACTGGCCGGTCATCTTCAAAAGTTGAAGTTCGCAGAATTCTAAGAAAGACTGTCCCAGTCCCAAAGAGATTAAACAGATATACCAACTAAAGGCCACACGTGATTCTGAACCGAATCTTTCAGTTTTCTTAGGATTCAATCCCACCCCCCGCAAAATACTTGGTTTTAGCTAACAAGCGCTACAAAGTATTCGGTACTGTGTTTGCAACAGTTCTAGTAATTACGAGGTTGTTCCATGAATTTTGAAGAATTACTTTTTAAAAAGAGGAAAGTGATGGTTTGAAGCATGTATTTAACCCAGACGTGTAGGGAATGTCGTTGGAGGCCCCTTGAGAGCGCCTGCTGCCTTCTTAGGGAAAGACAAGAGGGACAAGCTCTCATGTGCGTGGCCCATTCTGACTTGATCGGACTTTGGGGCCGTCCTTAAATCCAGGTCTCTTCCTCCGTCCAGGCCGGAACCGCTCACCCCACCGCCCGGAGGCCAGAGCCCGAAGGCCGAGGCCGGAGCCCGGGGGCGGGGGGGAGGGCACTGCCGGCGACTCCCACCGAACCCCACCTGCACCCCTCCGTTTTATGGCTCAGAAAACAGGCCCAGAAAGGCCAGGCCTCAGGGCCACGTGGAATGGGAGGAGGAAGGACGAAGGGAAAGGAGCTCCCGAGAGGAAAACCTCAACACACACCGGCGAACGGACAAGCTCTTCTCAGCAACTGCCCACTTCCTGGGGGGCCAGCCCAGCGCGCCCCCCCGACCCCGGCAACGCCGGCCGCTGGCCTGGGCTCCCAGCGCGGCCGCCAACCCTGCCAGGCGCTGAACGTTGTCTCGTGGACCCTCCCTCCCGGCTCCCGCAGGTACAGGCTTCTCATCCCTCCTTTACTGCAGAGGAAATTAAGGATTAGGGTCATTACGCAACTCATTTCAGAAAACCTGAGGCAGAAGGCCCCAAACCGGACCCAAGTGCGAGCCCAGACAGTCTGGCCTCCCAGGCCGGGCCGGCACCGAGGGCCTCACCTGCCGGGGTCAAAGGGCAAGGAGCTCCTCAGGCTTCCTCCAGCCCGACAAGGTCCAGAACCAGGTGCTTGATGTGCCGAACACAAGCCCATGGACAACGTGGGAATGAGAAGACAAGACCTCGGAGGGAACTCCAGGCACCCACGCAGCCGCTGGGCGGCCCAGGCCCCGGCTCTCGAGCCTCGCCGCCTCGCACGCGGTGGTGACAAGCTGCTCTCCCGGCCCGTTGCCAAAGCCAGGTCCCTGCCCTGAACAGAATTCTGCACCCAGCGACAGGTCTTGGCACATTTAAAAAATTAAAAAAAATTTAAAAAGCAACAACAAAAAAACAGCGACATAGTATAGGATTTGTTTTCTCATAAACTCATTTCATAGCAAGATAATGTCACGCCTTTTTTTTCCTCAGTCTCAATTCACACTCTCATGTGTACATTGTAAAGGCACTGCCAAGAGTCACTCCGAGAAAACAAAAACGGAATGCAAAGTTAAGGAGGAAGAGAAATACATACCATTCAATGCACACAGGGCTCTAATCTAACGCTAGTAAGGACAGCTTTGTACCTTGGGTCACAACTTTAAAAAAAAAATAAAATGAAATAACCAGAGGTCGTGATTTAATTTAAAATAACTTGGACTTTCTTCTATGTCAACTTTTATAGACCCAGGTTTGGTTCCCTTCCTGATGAAAAACTAGTTACAACCTGGGAAACAAATTCTGTGAAGGTCCCTTCGCAACTCCGATTAACCACCTCCCAGCAGTGCTAAGGAGGCCCAAGAAGCCATTGCTTCACCAAGGCAACCTGATAACATAACGGGTTTCTTAGCAACATGGTAGTCACAGTAACCATTCACCATGGCATTAGAATTAGGTTACCCACCCGGGTAGAGGCCAAAGGAATAATTTAAACTCATTAAATCTATAGGCCCAAGGTAACAAGAAAAACACCATTTTTTAAAATGCCACTTGTGATTCACCTATGAAATTAATAAGCTCTTATGCGACTTTTCAGTGCCAGACTGGATGAGTGGATATTTAGAAACGTAATTCCCAATTGTAAAACAATCCTTCATGTTTTTAATACTTTTTTTAAAAAAAAAAGAAATCTGGAGCTAGGTGTATGATCTATGTTACAATTAGATTCTTTTCAATAGTGTATTTTCACCAATGGTGAAAACTTAATGGCACAATGTATAATTTTGATGAGGTGATTTTATAGAAGCAGAAATTTTAATTCAAACATGAAAAACAAAACTTTAGAATGTATATGAAAATATTCTTAAATTCCGTTAATAACAAAAAAATCACGATGTCCAATTCATTAAAAATATTTGTGAAACAAGAGTGATAATCTGCTTCTGAAGTCAAATATGTATATAACCATTTGCTCACATATTATAGAAGGTTGATAAACGTTCTATAGGTGGAAAGAAAAATTCAGAATTTATATAAATACCACTTTCCAAAATCTACAGCAGACATTGCTTGTGTTGGGAAAAGATATATTTAACACTGCAATCAAGAGTGACGTGAGCTATTCAATTTTCCAGTACTTGCAACACCAGTCATTTCCACTGTACCTAACATCACTTAATAATTCATTAAACAGAATGTTTTCCAAAAAAGCTAGGCTTTTGTGTTAGGAGCTTTTCGGTTTCATCCCACCCACTAAAATAATATTCCACAAGAAATATAAGCCTGGTTATCAAATGGGACCATTATCTTTAATAGAGATGCATGATCCCATTCATAACTGTATAGTATAGATCCTGTTTATGTCTTATTTCACGTGGCAGGAAAGCTCATCTGAGGCAAGAATAATGCATTTCCATTTTTATAGCTTCTCAAAATACCTACTGGAGTACCTGGCAAACAGCAGGAGCTCACCAAGGGCTGCTGGTTGGACAAATGCTTGAATCAGTACTACTCCCCAACACTGTAACTCTTATTATGGCTGTGTAAATGTTGCTTATTCACCTGTAATTAGTGTATTCTCTTTGCCATTCGCCTTTCAGTGTGGGCACTTCAGCTATTACAAGGATGATGCAATTTTTGAAAAGCTTTATTTGATCTTCCTTTTGTGGGCACCACCTTGAGTTATTGTAGTTTCCTCACAAGGACTCATTTCTAGACATCAAAAACATCTTCTCTTCCAGCAGAGTCCCAGCATGAGAAGGAAGCAGGACATCAGGCCAAGCAAACCCAGACAGAATCCAGGCATCCCAAATCCTAGACAAAGTCCAGCAGTGGTGAATGGCCAAGACGCCCCCACCCAGCAACCAAAATGCTATGGAGCATGTGGAGCAGGAAAACACCACCGAGCACAAGATTACAAGTCAATAATTATGCGCTACCAGCCAAATGAAAAGCCATTCAAAATAATCAGTCTACTAAAAATGGAGTAATGTGACCCGTACTCTGCATTTGAATAGTACTCTGCAATAGCTTCGAATATATTTGAGACTAAAAACCCAAGTATCATGAAAAAAAAAAATGACAGTACCAGTAAGAAGGAAGGTCAGAGGAAGACCTCCTCAGGAAGAGGACGGAGAAAAGGCAGACTGTGGCCTAGTGTTGAATACTAGAGGACTCTTGAGAGGACTCAAGAGACAGAAAGGAGGAATGAACAGACCATCGCGAGTGGACATTTAAGACAGTCACTTATTTGCAAATAAACTGCATGCTTCTGGATACTGAAACTCTATAGATAATGAATTCTTTCGAATAATTATCGGAGTTTTGAAGACACTGTTGTTTCTAGCCTGAAATAAGTTGCATTTGATACAAATTATTATCCATCAAGGTTGGATGTGTCTGCAGAGCCCTGCAGTTAAGTCCTTGTTACCATAATAAGTACACTGGGGGCTCTAGACTCTTCCTAGAGGAAATACCAAAAGTAAGACGAAGTCAGAAATTGTAATGACCTATAATTAGAGATTATAATAGTCAAAATAAGATAGAAGGTCAGACACTTATGGAATTAATCCTTCCTGAATAAATACATGTATGTGAGTATACTCAATAATGGGAAGGCAAACAAACTATGGAACTGGTACTAGTACTTACAAAACAGTCCTCTGTGAATTTGATTAATTGGAGTTGGTTTCCCGAGCCTGTTCACAAACCCTATCTCCATCTTCCCACGTAAGCTTAAAAATCAGTTTTCTATCCCGTGAAACCAAGAATCAGATTGTTACGTGAGGAGAGACAGTCGATTTGGCAACGTATATGTCACATGTACCACCTCTGACCCCAATCCGGGGCTACAGCAGCCCTCACCAAACACTGCACCTTGCCCACCGAGCCCAGATCCTGTTTCTGGATCCCGCACTCAGCACTCCCATTGACTACAATTTCAATAAGTCAAGCGGCGGCAGAAAAGTCGAAACCTCCTTTCCCTTGCTACAAAACAGACAATATTTGAAAATTAGAATTTGAAACCTCAATCCACCACTTAAATCATTGCAGCTCTGAAAAACTCGGGCCTTCTGACCTCTGGAATGGGCCTGGTGATGAGGACAGCGATGACCACGTCAGTTCTCGTAGCATTAGTGGTGATGGCTCAGATTAAGGGTAAAATTTGCCCAGCAGAAAGCAAATGTTTACTCGATGTTAAATTCCTCTAAAAACACTCCCACTGGCCCCCAAGTACACCACTGTGATGAGATTAACAATAGCACCTACGCCAAATACTGAAACAGGAGGAAGGGAGTCTAAGTGTAACAGTGAGGACCAGGACTAAATTACAAACACTAACTATCCACAGGACCCAGCTGAGAGCTCAGGGACATGAGACCTAAAGGACTGAGTCTCCAGTAGCAGCAGCAGCGGTGTGGGCGCGATCCCAGGCAAACAGCATTCGCTTCTCGGAGCCTCAGTCCCCTCACCTGGAAAATGAGGAGCGCTGCGTATGTTCTCTGCTCTCATTTACTTCTCATACCGCATGGTCTTATAAGTGAAGTGAGATTACAGGTAAAGATAATTGTAAATTCAATGTTTTATCATGAAACGAGATGCAAATGGTTATCAAACCACAATCAAATTTTTGAAGATTTAATCCTCCACCTCCCGGCACCCTCCACATGTTACCACTGAATAAACTTACCCACTATAGTTTAGTTGAACCTATCCGTTTACACCTATTCATACCTACAGGGATGGGATTTACGAATTGACTACAGAAGGAATGGAATTTTCTAACAGATGCTGTGTGATACAGATGCTGCGATCAGATTCCAACCTTACCATTTGGAAGAACACTAAAAACGTTTCCACCTCACCGTCTGATAACCCCCCCAGTTTGGGGGCCACCTGCAGCCTCTACACGCAGGGTTACACTGCACACCATACAGGATGGCTCACTACACGGAATCCCAAGGGGTCTCTGAATCGCCACCCTTCCCGCAGCCCCATGCTCCCCGCCATTCTGTTCACCCCAGTCCTGCCCGCGTGGGGCCACACACCTTACAAAGCGCCTTCATAAAGGGCCACACACTTGGAGTAGGGGCACCAGAGCGGCTCAGTTGGTAAAGCATCTGCCTTCGGCTCAGGTCGTGATCTCAGGGACCTGGGATCGAGCCCCACAGCAGGGCCCCTTCCTCAGCAGAGTCGGCTTCTCCCCGTCCTCGTGCGCTCTCATGCACATGCGCACACTCTCCTCTCAAATAATTTTTTAAAAAATAAAAATAAAGGAGCAGACACTCGGAGTAGGCTGGATGCACAAGGCCCCAGCAGGACAGAGACATGGTTTCGAGTCGCCCACCTGAGGTCGTGCTGCCTGGGCTGGCGTTCCAATTCCTCTCCTTGCCAGCTCGGTGAATTTCATCGAGGTGCCTGACTACTGAGCTGCAGTTTCCCCACCTGTGCCACAGGAATAAACACACTACACCGTCAAGACACACGAAGCAACTAGGAAACATCAGTTGCTAGGCCGCTGACAATACTAAAAGATCACAACTAAATAGGTCCCTGGTACCTCCCCATTCCAAACAATGTAAGAAATGTGACTGCATGGTATGATCTTAAAGGAAGCGAAGCGCCAAATTTATTCAAAACACTCGTTTTCTAGGACTATTACTTATTAGATTTAAGAAGGTGCTGCTTTCACACTCCAAAAATGACAAAGACTACGTCGTTGCCATGGTGAGCACCTGTTGAGGTGGGGGCACCCTGTCACACAAAATTTGAAACAGAAAGCAGCTGATTCTCAATGAAGGGTGCTGCAGAGGAGACGCCAACAGAGAGCTGGAGGGGGGATCAGATGCCCTCGAACAAACCTGCCCCGAGTGAAGATGTGGTTTTAGAACACCCAGAAAAATAAAGAGTGTGCAAATGCACAATATTCTAATTGAGCCTTTTTTAAAAAACATATTTCCCCCTCTAAACTGGTACCGTGGTAAAAAGGAAACTGTATCTTACAAATAAGTGAACATTACAAACTGTGAATATCCCATCATTATGACTGAAATTTACAAAGTTTGGACAAGTTCACTGTTCTTTGAAAGCAAATATTAA
Source organism: Canis aureus (assembly GCF_053574225.1). Lineage (NCBI taxonomy): Eukaryota > Metazoa > Chordata > Mammalia > Carnivora > Canidae > Canis > Canis aureus. The sequence goes on along the minus strand of NC_135641.1, from coordinate 41,122,048 downwards.
TGCTAATAAAAATACTCACAGTTCCCTGACTATAAAAATACATGGTAAATAAACTTTAAATGCTTCCCTTCCACCGAGACAGCTCATTCTTACAGCCCTTCTTCCAACAGTAGGGGAAACACCTGGCAGTGATAAAACAAGAGCGAACAAAATAAAATGATGTAACTGAGTGCAAAATTATACAATGCACTGTAAAACGTCGCAAGGTAGGAAGATACCTGGGGCACAGTGAAGGAAGGGGCGTGGGAAGAGCTTCACGTTTAAGGACAGGGTGGGACACTTGAGGCATGGAACCTACAACAAAGATCGGAAGGCAAAATGTACAGCATGTGTGCTCAGTATAGCTCACAGACTTGAAATCTTTTCAACTCAAATTCAGTAACATCCCTTGATACATAAAAAAGCAAGGGTAAATTTTGTCACAGCAGTACTGCCTAACGGTGCTTACAAAACTTTGATTAAAAATAAAAATGAGGTTTTATTTATTTATTTATTTTTAAGATTTTTAGTTATTTACTTGAGAGAGAGAGAGAGAGAGAGAGAGAGAGAGAGAGAGAACAGTGGGAGGGGCAGAGGGAGAGGGAGAAGCAAACTCCTTGCTGAGCCAGAAGCCTGACTCAGGGCTCATGGGTATCACGACTCGAGCCGAGAGCCAAAGGCAGACACTCAACCAACTGAGTCACCCAGATGCTGTCCCAAAAATGAAGTTTTAATTATAACTCAATTTATATTCTTCCTATGGTTCAATTCTAATTAATAAAAACAGAGTAACCAAACACATCAGTAGTATGTTTTCAGGCTTAAAGTCCACCAAAGTTGGTTTAGGAGTTGTAGACGTAACTGAATTAATGATGTCTGAAATTTTGTTTTTTCAATTCTACATCCTCTAGAAATGATCTCTGATTCCTGTAGTAAGACAATCATTCCAGGGCACCAGGGTGGCTCGGTTGATTAGGCGTCTGATTTTGGCTCAGGTCATGGTCTCTTTCTCCCTCTCAAAGAAATAAGTAAAATCTTTAAAAACAAAAACAACATGCACTGAGTGCCCATGTGTCAACCACCCCTGAGTGACAAGGAGGTGAACAAGACTGCCAACATCCTACTCACAGGAAGCTCACCTTTTTGGCTGAGCTGATGAGAGTGCTCGAAAGGTCAGTAACTAATAAAGTAATTCTGTTACACATTACTACTACCCAATAAATAAGCAGAGGTCAAGTAATGTGTTCACCTAAAACAACTGCATTTGTTCTTCAAAGCAAATAGGATTCTTTATAACAGGATTTTAAGATGTTATCTTAGAAGGAGCAACACAAACATTCAAAAAGAAAGATGTGGGCAGCCCCAGTGGCCCAACGGTTTGGTGCTGCCTTCAGCCCAGGGCCTGATCCTGGAGTCCCAGGATCGAGTCCCACGTCAGGCTCCCTGCATGGGGCCTGCTTCTCCCTCTGCCTGTGTCTCTGCCTCTCTCTCTCTTTCTGAATCTGTCATGAATAAATAAATAAAATCTTAAAAAAAAAAAAAAAAGGAAGGACATTTTATAAACACTTTTGGACAGATGAACACATATAGAGCTGACCACCCCAACTACAACATGGGGAAGTCAACCCAGTGTTTCTACTCTTTGCCATATACTTCTGATACCTCTGAAGAAGCAATAGGACATGGAAGGAACACTTCTGTGGGGGTAGGCAACTGTGCAATAACCCAGAAGACCTCACTTAGAAAAACCAAGCATTATATCCCCACCTTAAACAATGATGGAGACAAGACTTTACAATAGTTCCCTACCTCTAGCTGCTAAATAAAAAGAAGTCAGAAAATAAAAAAATAAAATAAAATAAATTTAAAAAGTTAAATCACGTTGTCATTGACAACTTTGGTTCTGAAACTCAAGTCACACAAATTCTGGGCCATGTAATCCCCTCTGGTTGTTGACGACACGGACAAGCCCCGGTGAGGTGCTTGTGTAAAGGTATGTTGATAACGCAGCTGCAAAGTATGAGAGAGAACAGGGTAAGGAAGAGAATGCTGAGACAGAAAAGTCTTCACCCTCAGCCTCTCCTCACCATCTCATCCATTAAAGACAAAACAAAGACAGCGGAGATGCTAAATGAGGACACTCAGAACATCCATTATTCTCCTCCCATCTACTTTACTTCTCATGCTGGCGTAGGATTTGTAAAACAGGAATAAAAATAGCAGAGTGCCAAAGCACTAGAAATCAGAGACTTTGGGAAATGGCATGTGCATCTTCTCTCCCCCCCGGTCAAATTTATGCAGTTTGTTGGGCCTTTCCAAGGCTGTGGAGACTGGGAGTTGTTTGGGGGGAGGGGGACACACAAATGTGTCCTACCTATAAATCTATAAATTCTTAATGGAATAAAGCAGGCATTTTAGATGCTTTTCGAAGGACTTGCCACAATGATCAAGTCCCAAATTTGGAGTTTTTTAAACAAAATATTACCAACGGAGGTGAGGAGAAGAGCATATGCAATCCCAAATTTTATTCAGACATCAAAAAGAAACACATGACACTTTATGATCTCAACTATTTACTTTTCCTAGTTTCCATAAATTAAAAAACTATAGCAGATGGAACAACACAGAAAAAGTACCATTGCTGGAGGAGGGCAGTGAGGCAAGTAATTCTAAGAACACTTATTTCATGGAAATTCTTGAAGCTCCCCAACTTTTGAAAGTCCTACTTCAGCTTTCACAGCTCTCTTCCTCTCTTAGCATCAACATCTGTCGATTATAGTCACTCTTTTTGTTGCCTCGTCTTTTAACATCTTAGTCTCTGAGTAAAACAGAAGGTATGGTCACCGAAAGCTGTGATGGCTTCCAAGAGCTAGCAATTCAGTAAGAATTCGACATACACTTACTAACTTTTTTAGAGAAGAAAAGAAGGCACAAAATCTACACTAGCTTAGTGCAGTATAATTAGTTCCTTGCAATTAGAAAACAGTGAATACATTAGACAAATTATCTTTCTTCATAAGGAACTAAATTACCAATACAAAGTTCACAGAACCCTTTGGCCTGTTTTCTGGCAACAGTTGATAAATTTTCCTGTCACTACCATCAACATATTCTAAAATAAAATGATACAAGTTAACATGACATACTGCAAACAGGCAGGAATTAAGTTTTTTTTTCCCCTGAGTTTTTAAAATAAAACATTTTCTTTCAAATCTCAGTGAGGAATAGAGGACAAAAGAACATCTTTAAACACCTGAAAATAAGAGAAATGCATTCTGTAAAAGAACTAAGTATCTCCAACTTTCCCAAAATAAGAATGTGAGTAATAAAAACAGAAATGTTCTGCTTTCTATAGCACAAATAATTTTTCAGAGGTGAGGCCTTACACAGGATTAGGGGTCTTCTGTGTCTACCTGGATTGCTGGTCTATGGATTTCTAGGCTATGAGGCCAATCAATGGGTATGGTGAGAAGAAGAAAAGGGGCCAGAAAGAGGCCAGGATATTTTTTTAAGTCTACCTATGGAAAGAAATGGGAAATCCCTTCTCCAACCTTTTATAAATGAACGTCTATCTCAAGTGCAAGATGCTAAGTGAAAGAAACTACTAGAGAAGAACCAAACCAAGTAGATAATGGAGCTGCACTGGGTCTTCTGTGACAGACTGGTATTCAAGACAGAGTCATTGACAAAAGCACACAACTTCAAAATGGTAAATAGTACTGGCCTTTGTCTACCATCCCAGAAAAAAAAAAAAAATTCAAAGGTAGCATTTCACTGTTAGGACACCAATTTCCAGACCACTCATAGCACGGCATTCTTGATATTTGAATTTCGAGGTTTTTTTCCTCCTTTACTTCCGAATCTTAAAAACTTCATTTGTGGAACAGGTGGTTGACAGTGTTTATGAAGTGATCCAACTGAAAGGCTGCACATCCTGGACTTCTAGACTGTCTGGGCAATTTTGGCAGAAAGGTATTATGAAGAATCGTAGGCAGGTGGATCCAATTTCCACCATGATAAAAGGTCTCTACGGAACCAAAGAGGACGTCTTCCTTGTTGTTCCTTGCACCGTGGACAGAAGGGAAGCTCAGATGTTGTGAGGGGGACGGCCTCCCGAGGAAGAGGCCCATTAGAAGAAGAGCACAGAAACACCTGGAGGGATCCAAACAGAGCTGGCGGTTGGGCGTACTGTCCTTTTTATCTCATCAGTGATGCAAGCAGTAATATGAACAGGGTATAACCGATTTCCCAACGCTACAAAAGAGGAATGGTTCACAAAACTGGGCAACTATATAGCCCAATGCCGGATGGTACCAATCCGGTGTAGTCCTGAACTAATTACCGTCGAACAATCCAGAACGCCTCGGAGGCACCACGGCCCAGGCTGCATGTGCTCCAGCTGCTCTTCACACCATCTGCGCGTTCCCTGTGTGTTTATGGAACCTCTGGTCCCCTCACCCAACATATCTAGGCCTACTTTTCCCCCAATCACAACTTGGGATCTGATGTATAAATCCAATATTGCCTGTATGATGCACGACTGCTCTAAAGGAGGTTATTTTGTGTACTTTATGTACCAGAATAGCGTACACTGCCCTACAGCATTAAGCAAAAAATCTGCACCTAAACAATGCAATCAATTATGCAAGTGTCATACCAACCAAAACATTCAACGGTGAAAAAAAAAATTAATATATGAGAATTATCAAAAAGGCTAACAGTGAAGGATCTGTGAAATAATTTTAAAGGAAGTGTTTCCTAAAGAAAAGGAAAACCCCAGAAGAAAATTTTCCACAACTATTATCTGAAAGACTGGTATTTATTATGCTCAGAAATAATTGGACCATTGGTGCTCCCAGCCTGTAAACCTTCGGCTCCTTCACATTTACTGTCTGGCTGGTCATGCCGTCCTGTGAGGGATACAATCAGCCTTTCCAGTTTGTAGGGCTGGCAAGCCAGTCTGCCAGTAAAATCACCATTTCATTTAAGCTTTGAAATTTTACTGGTCCCAAAATTTTTTTTAAGGCTTAAATTTTTTTTTTCTTGCTTTTGGTCACACTGTTCTAGGATGTTAAACAGAACCAATGACTAGAAGAGTGATCTCTTATTTTTATCATAAGTTTTGCCAGAAAGCATATCCCCGTCATCCCTCTAATCACATTTTCTTCATAGCCACAGTCGGTAATGGTATATGTCTATTCATTCAGTTCTTTATTGTCTGTATCCTGTTTGCTCCACTTGCTGTGGTCTTCTCAACATGAAGAACCATACGTGGCAATGGTCAGAGCTCATTAGTATGATGAGCTGAATAAAAGAACAAAGCAAGAGGCAGCAGAGATTTAAAGTCAAGGCTTTGAGGTCAAAAGAGACCTCAGTTCAAATTTCCACTCCATCCCTTAATAGCTATTTGGCTTGAGATGAATTACTCATATTTTCTACGTCTTCCTTTGTATTTTAAATAATAGCACTTCTCTCAAAGTAAGTATGGGGATCAGAAGAAGGTTACACACCTAGCCACACACCTAGTACACATTATAATGAACAGAAGTTGGCTAGTTAATATTAGTGCAAATCACTATGCCAAGATGGGGGTGTGAGGAGGGGGGGCAGGGAGAGAACACCACAAGAAATGCTTAGTCTCAGGGTAACTGGTTGAAATCCTGGAAGGCTACCAGACTCAACAGATGATTGGACCTCCAGCCTTGCATCTCCAAAGTGGAAGAGCTGCTGAGGGAGGGAAGGAAGAAAATACATCTCTGCTACGGTTCAATCATCTTATAATTAGTTGAATTTGTTAACACTGAAAGGGTTATCTTAGTTAAAAACTAGAATAGACCGGGCACAGGAAGTGCTACGACTAGCAACGCTTGGATAAGTGGAAAAACGAAATGCCACTAGGGACCGAGAGAAACGTAATGTCAACCAAAGACAAAGTTTCTCAAAAGTAAACCGGCAGTAAGGTCAATAAAACAGCCTCACTGTATTTCCAACAACAACCAATCGTGGATTAAGATGACACACAACCTGACAAAGCTCGAAGAGCCACAGCAGACCTATAATTAAGCAAGGCACCTCGCTGCAATGACACAGCCAAACAGAAATAAAAATCGGTCTTTTAAGTATACTGCAAAGTAGAGGAGAAACTCCAGGTGTTGGTACATGGCGATGATAAACCCCTGGAAATGAAAGTGGGAGCAGGGGGGCAATGTTCGTCTACTCCATCGGATATTATAAATGTGAATTTTGTAAAACAAACTGTGTTTTTAAAAATCATCAAACGGGAAAGCTATCAGACAGGAATTCTGACTCTCTAATCAGAAAGTCTCACTTCTTAAAAAGCACGGGGAAGCGTACGGATGACCTGGATCTGTCCACACAGACTCCAAAGAGCTACCGCCCAGGGGCTGCTTCTTTTTTTATATTTAGAACCTTCATGTCACAGAAAGCGAAAGCAATCTAGAATACTCATCTTTCAGCTTGCTGTGTCTTGCTTTGACTTGCCAAATAGACAACACAATCAGCTTTCTGTCATTTCTCTGCCTCTCGTGCGGCAACAGGGTGGGGTCTGGGAGCAGAAAACTTTGTAGAACACTCTGAGTTCCTTTTTAACCCTTTCTTAAACTAATAAACTACGGCACCTCAATTCCTCATTCTCACACCTAAAGTTCATTACGTCCCGGCACCAAATTAAGCAGATTCTATGAGAACATTTGAAAGTTATCCCAGGTATCACCATGTTTTTACTTGCACTGGCATCACAAACACAGAGGACACCTCAAGGGACAGAGCCTTCTCAAGATCCCATGCCAGAAGTCCCTGCTGCGGGGACTCCACGGTGGTGCCTAAGGAACACTGCTGATGTGGTCAAACGCAAATCACATCCTGACCACTCGTCTTGCAAATACCTTTAGCGGAAGCGTGCCCAGAACTGCCACCAAGCTCAGCCTGGGCTGACGCCCTGGACAGGGAAGGGGTCACACTCCGCAAGGTGTGGATTACTGGTTCCCCACAAGAGGAAAAGGCCAGGAAGCTGAGTCTCAGGAAGTCCACTTGGGAGTCTGGCACGCCGTATCCACCGTGCTGTCCCGACCCCAGGCCGGGAGGCTCTGACTCAGTGTTCGGACCCCGCTCTCCAGCTGCTGGTGGGAGGAGGCCAAGGACAGTCACCAGGCTGACTCACGCTTCCTCCTGACTCTCTCCGTCCTGGGACCAAAGAAGCACCATGAATTGTTCACCCAGCCTTCGCTCGCTGCCTCCCATCCTGTTGGCAAAGGGCTTCCCGCCATCTACCTTGCTGATTCTGGTGGGTCAAAGGAAGTCACTGCCCCAGGTGCAAAAGCACCTCCATGCTGAGGTCACCGCTGTTGAGAAGGGAACACACACGGAAAACTACCTCTGGTGTTGGAAACTCAAGGCCCTTTTCAACTCAATAGGCTACTCTGCACCCTCTCAGGCCACAGCAAGGAAAAACACAATCACACACACCCTTCATTTGTTACGCAGTCTAGGGAAACACGATGAGGCTTCCCAGGGACATCCGCTCAGGGGTGAGCGGAGGTCTATTCCCTGCGAAGGCCTGGGGAGCAGCTCTCTTTCTCAGCTTCAGGAGGGAGGCAGGTACTGAGTGGTTATCTTTAAAGAAGACATACCAACACTACTTGACCAACCACACAGTACATCCTAAAAGCAGGTGCCCACCCACCCCCAGCATCAAATAAATATATGCTAGGAATGCCTGTCTCATTTCAGATCTTACTTCCAGGTTATTCTGGTGGAGATCCAAAATCAATTGGAGATTATGAAGGAAATCAGCTCCTGTTACGTGGGAGAGGAAAGGTCACCTCTACCCCTAGTGGCTTCCCTCGTTATTCCCACCCCATCCCAACCCCCCTGCCCGCCACCTAAACCACAGCCTCCACATGGCATCGGGTTTTCCTGCTTCTGAGCAGACTGAACAGGGTCCTCCAACGACCTCCCAACTCTAAGACACTACGACTCTAAGTACTAATAGGTTTATAACTGGTTCCAGAAATGCAGGCATATTTGATCCTCACCCTGCGGGTTCCCATTTCTACAGGCATCTCCTCTCCCAAAGCTGCCACTGGCTCTCCCTGCAAACCCATTTCTCTCAGGGTACAGCTAGAGTCCCAGGCCCAGCCATAGGCCGGCTCTGACCTCTCCTCACGGCCCTATCCCATCCTGCCTCCACTCCCACCGCAACCACACAGGGCTGTGTGTGCAGCGAGCTGCAAATATTTTTATATGAATAAATAAACTAGATGATTACAACTTATTCTCAGAAGTTTCATTTATACACACACAGCATGGCTGCTGCTCTCAGGGCACCTCGGGTTCTACCTGAAGCCCACAGCGCCCACTCAGAGGCGCATCATTTAGGCTCTCTCCAAGTGCACTGCACCCAAAGGTCACTCTGGAGGCTTGTTAAAATACAGACACAATCACGCACACCCTTCATCTGTTATGCATTCTAGGAAAACACAATGAGGCTCCCCAGAGACATCCGCTCAGGGCAGACAGCTGTCCCTCCAGAGGCTTATCCTTGATAGGTCAGAGGTCCAGGAATCTGTACTTGTGCCAAACGTCCAGGAGACCCACCGCCCACATTCGAGGAACACCGTCGAGCTGGGCAGACGGTAGGAGCACAAACAGAGCCGAGGGACACCACTGGCTGCCCACACCCACTTCCACGGGCTGTGGAGGGAGACACGCTTGTTTGGCCTGGGGACCCACTAAGTCCAAGGAACAAATGCCATCAAAATAGGCCAACGTGGAGAGAGGAAGAAGACAGGAGACGTTTCCGTAAGTCACTAGGTCATGATGGGGTCAAAGGGTCACCACAAGACTATAGCTGATGACTACGGAAGGTAAAACCCGAAAGAGGTCATTCAATCATCCCCCTCATCAGACAGAGGAGAAGAACAGGGCCCAGGGGAGAGAATTACCCTCTCTACACCCTTATATTTGGGGACTGTGTGCACACTGCCAGTGGGGAGGGGATGGCACAAAACCTAGATAATCCCACTTCATACCATCTCCCCTTAGATACGGAGTGCTTTGTTTTACTACAGATGTTTTAATGGCCTCAAAGTAATTTCTGACCTTACCCCCTACCTTTACCTTGATCTCACAGTTATTTTTATGAGACCCCATGGTCCACCGGTCTCCAGAGAACATCAAATACATCAACTGTCTGAAAACTCTGCATTCCAAAACCAGACCAATTTTCTGATCAAACACTAATATTTATGGAATTCATATTTAAGTCATGAGGCAGAAAGATGAAAATCACAAATGCTTACCCACTGGGTGTGGGAAGGAGCTGAACTTAACGGGCGATGTGGAAGGAAAAGGCCCTGAGGTTTGCAGAACATGGCAAAGGCTTTTTACCCACAAACAGCTTCAGACTTCTTCCAATTCTCCTCATTTGTGGGCTTCTATTATAATTTGCATTTCTATCCCAGTTACCACCACTCTCTACAGGTATCTTTGGTCCTAAGACACAATTAAACAAGCATATGGGACCAGGGACGCCTGGGTGGCTCAGCGATTGAGCATCTGCCTTTGCTCAGGTTATGACCCCGGGTCCTGGGACTGACTCCCACATCGGGCTCCCTGCGTGGAGCCTGCTTCTCCCTCTGCCTGTGTCTCTGCCTCTCTCTCTCTGTGTCTCTCATGAATAAATAAGAAATCTTAAAAAAAAAAAAAAAAAGATTGTGGGACTGCAGGGATATCCCAGCTCCCTGGGTTTTTACATATCAAGATTTGTTGCCTTTTGCTCCTCCCATTTTCCTGTTGTTCCCACAGGGATGGCCTTGATCCCCTGCAAAACTTCAGCTCCTTAACTCTTACCAGATTGTCCTAGCATCTGTCAAGGAAAAACATGATGAGTGTTGATTTAAAAAGTCTTATCAAAAGTTCCTGGGAAGCTTTAAGTAAAGCTGGTGATCTTCTCTTTCCACCTGCTTTAGAAAGTCAGTACTTGAGCTTTCAGGTGATAAGGCAGCCAGCTTCTCACGAGTGTTTCCTAGGCCTCAAATTTACCCATCGACATATCAAGCCTCATGGGTGTGCCAGGATTTTAGTTTGTCTGGCTTCCATGGGCCAGCATCCTGGCTGTACTAGCCTGCTGCTGCAGAGATGTGTTAGCCTCTGCTCACCTCCCCTCACTCTGTCCCATCCCCACAGGCTGGGACCATCCACACTCGGCAATCTAGAACAGACTGAGGCTGAGAGCTTGGGCCTCAGTCTCTGGTCAGATTCAAGTGTATCTCCTTCGTGACTAGTTATGTGGCTAGTTACCTAGCCTTTCTGACCTTCAACTTACCCCCATGTAAAACGCAGGGGTTATAAAAATCCTACCTCCCCCCCAGAGCTATTGGGAAAACCGTATCATATAAGCAAATTACAGAGAGCGCATAACAGGCTTTCCAGTGGAAGGTCTTTCACACCTATTTCCAAGACAAAAGATGTTTGAAAACCCCTCCATGTGCTAACACCATGGTCACTCTGAGCTACATTCGCACTCCCCTGCTATCCAATAGCAAAGTTTCACAATTGTCAACCACAAACTTCAAAAGGCTGTAACTTCTAGTGTAAGAAGCTCTAGTGCAAATAAGAAGGAATGAATGCCCAACAAGTGTGTTAAAATGCAGATTCTCAGATCCCTATCCTCAGAGATCCTGATTCAGTAGACTCAGGATTAGGCCTAGGAACCTAAATATTTAACAGTCACTACAGGTCGTTCAGAAAAGTAACATCAGCCACACTTTAATAAATACTGGACTAGTTTCAGATTGAACTCATGATCCCTCTAGCACTTTCCAACTATACTGCACTCTCACATGATCTCACTTGACCATCATCACCCTGGACAAGAATTCTAAAGGGAGGCACCAAAATCATCTCTAACCCCTGGACCCTCCCTCATCCTCCCTGTGAAATCTGTAGTTACAGAGGCATTAAGTCTTCTACCCCAACTCAGAGATTATTTTTATTTGGCTCATATTTTAGGGTAACAAAAACATCTCATTAACACAAAGAATGAACTGAGATATTCCATGGAAGGTTAAATAAGCCTCATAAAGCATCAAACTTTAAATAGAAACCTCACTGCAAGCTACCATGCTCTCAGAATCCTTGGATCAACTTCCAGGTTTTCAGCTTATTGTTACCCTGTCTCTCACAGCTCCTCTTCCTTAAGATTTGCAGCGTTCCATCTTGCTGGGTCTGAGTAACCAAAAGCTTCGGTGGGACCGCAAGCAAACCAAATGCCACCAGGCAGTGGTGAAGGAACAAAGGAGTCTTCTATGAATCCGATGCACATGGCTTTCAGGTTGATTGATCTGAACTCGGATTGGCTAATCAAAGGCACTGCAACCAGTTACCCGGCTTACAACTGGTTTGGGAACTGAACACAAGATGGTGCTCCCTTAACCGACATTTCAGCTAAGTAAGGCCTGACTATCTATAGTAAGCTCTCACGTGATGGGAGAAAATTTCTGTTACATGACCAAAATGGGTGCATAAAAATTACCTAGATAAAACTATTTGGGGCAGGAGAGTTTTCATTCCCATCCCCTCAGTGCAGAAACAGAATATTATGGCAGAGGTTTTTTTTACATCTCTACTGACTTTGCCCCTCAACCCGCCCACCCCCAAGGAGAAACAATGTCCTCCTGGGAGGGCCCTAACACCTCATCTACATTCAACAAGTTTCTCACATATTCTGGTAATCAAGTGTTTATGAATTGGCTTTGGATTTATGGTTTTTCAGGGCACCTGGGTGGCTCAGTGATTGAGCATCTGCTTCTGGCTCAGATCGTGATCCTGGGATCAAGTCCCACATTGGGCTCCCTGCATGGAGCCTGCTTCTCCCTCTGCCTGTGTCTCTGCCTCTCTCTCTGGGGCTCTCATGAATAAATAAAAAAAAAAAAAAAAAAAAAAAGGTTTATGGTTTTTCTGTGTAGACACTCTTAGATTTATTTAAACCTCTTTAAAGAAAGAACATAGGTCAAATTCATTTTCTCTCTTCCACATTAATCAAAATATAAGAACAACTCACTAACTTAGGTATTTGGCTCAATGAAGAACCAACCACCCAACACTCTTCTTACTGTCGTAGCTGTTAAATCCATCCCAAAGGTGGATTTTCCTCAGATGAACATACTCCAAATGGCCTCTTTCTAGATGTGTTTGCCTTTCTGCAATGGGACGGAGAAATGTCCAAGGTGAGAAAATGAAGGGTGGAAAGACTAAGCATGCAGCTATCATACCTCCTCCCCAGGACTAAGTCTTGAAGAAACCATTTCAAACAGCAGCTCAGAAACTCCTTAGGGAAAAATCCTCCCTCTAGTCCATCTCCCCTCCTTTACTCTACAAACCCCCACAGCTGATGGGAGCAGAAATGGGGACATCATCTTCTCCAGGGTTCTTCCCTGACAATCACTAGCTCCTCTGTCACGAACCCGCGATAACTGAGCCCCAAACGCAGTAGGAGACCGGATCCTCGGACTGTCAGGTAAATTCAGGGAACATAGCAGGTAAAGCAAAGCCGCAAGGGCCTGAGAAGGAAACAGAAATGAAAATGAGGAGAGCAGCTGGGAACCCCTCTGAGAAAGCATGGCGAGAGAGGAAATTGGACCAGGGGACCGGATGGCCGCCAAATGGAGGGGGGCAGGGTGGTCTGCGCAGGAAAGGTCTCCAAAGTCCATAGAGAATCAGCAATTTGGCCAAAGCACGTATGAATAATCGGGAATTAACTGTATACGCAAGAGACTTCACCTCATTTACCACAGCAGTTAGATAAACACCGTACAAATCCAGTAAGGCGCTGTTGGGCCGCGGCCTACCCGGGACCATTTGTCCTCCCTCTCCTCCAGGACCCTAGAGAAACCTCCCCGTGCCTTCAGTCACCCTGGGATTCGCAATGAGGCTTCTGTTTGTTTTGAAGAGGCTGGTTCCACTTCCCAAGACTGAGGCTTGAACAGGACTACCTTAATCCAGATGCTCTTCCTAAAAATCTTCCCGAATCCACCGATTCAAAACATTAACATAAAAATAATCAGACCAGCTGTTGCAATTAACAAACTGTTTATTGGTTCCCTTCCACTGGCTTAAAAGCCCTCGAAGGAACTTCAAGCCAGGGGAGATTGCCATTCAGCTGTAGGACTTCTCAAATACATGGTTTTCAGGATGTTCAGGCTAAAAAAATAATAGCCCGTCTATCGGACTCCGTGTCGGATAAACAGGCTTCAATCCACGAGACTAAACTAAACGGGGGTCTCGCCCTGCGGGAGAAACCGAGGCAGGCAGAAACTGAATAAGGTTCAGGATTTGGAAACTTCTGGTCGGAGAGAATTTTCCCACTAGAACACAAGAGTAGTCTTCCCCAAATACATTCAAAGGCTTCTGGCCATAGGGCATGGAGTGGGGAGTCCACCCTTCGGGCGGGGAGGAGTCCTCCGGCACCCATAGGTGCCTTCGGAGCCCTCACCGAGAGCCTCGGGGCCCCAGAAACACTCCCCAAAGGGCAGCATCTGCGGGGCCAGACTGGGCTCCCGGCTGGCCGGGGGACTCGGACTTTCCGTGTCAATGAGCCGCATGGCGTCAGCACCCCACGAGCCCTGCTGGCAGCTCGGGTGCCCCCCAGCGCTCGGGCTGAGATGCCCCCCCAGCGCTCGGGCCACAGCGACAGCCCCTCTCCCGGGCGGTGCGAGGCTCCAGCATCTTCAGCACGGCTCGCGCAGGTGCTCCACAATTACGCACCACGTCTTCTATCAACAGGGGGCTCAGGAACCCATCAGAATTGCTGGCCACCTCTTGTATCCGAACGGAGCAACTCCCACTCAGGTGTGTGGTTATCCGCGGGCTTGATTTTTAAAATAGTGATGGTCAAGTTCCGGACCCTTGTGATAGAAGAAACGTGATAGGAGCCTGGGGACCACCGCCCAGGAGATGTCCAAAGGAAGAAACAGATAACCTCTACCAGGCGCAAAGGAGATTTCAACAAACTCCTTATCATTTACCCCCTAGCAAAAGGCTCATAACATCCCTCCTTCACTTTACTGTATTCGTTTCTTTTTCTCCAACTTGATGCAAAAGGAAAAGAAAAAAGTCCCTTAAGAGACTTCTTAAGAAAAGTTAATAATTTTGGGGATCCCTGGGTGGTACAGTGGTTTGGCGCCTGCCTTTGGCCCAGGGCGCGATCCTGGAGACCCAGGATCGAATCCCATGTCGGGCTCCCAGTGCATGGAGCCTGCTTCTCCCTCTGCTTGTGTCTCTGCCTCTGTGTGTGTGTGTGTGTGTGTGTGTGTGTGTGTGTGTGTGACTATCATAAATAAATAAAAATTAAAAAAAAAAGAAAAGTTAATAATTTTAAAACTTTTCTATAAATGACTTTACAAACTAAAGAATCATTTCAATGCCCACATTCTATGGAAGAGAGACATTAAGATAGAAGATTAATTACAGCTGTAGGAAAACTGACATCAGAGTAGAATAAACCCTTAGTGATCCACTCCTGGGCTTGTCTTTCCATCTTTTCATTGAAGAATTTCAGAAAATGAAAGAAAGGAGAAGAAATAGGATCCTTATATTCAAATCGTGATCGTTTTTTTAAAACCATGACTTCATGGAACAACTGGAAAACAGAAGACCTAGGTGATATAAATGCAAACAAAAATAGGTATTGAACCATTAAACCGGGGGTGCCTAGGTGGCTCAGTTGGCGAAGCACCTGCCTTTGGCTCAGATCATGATCGAGGGTCCTGGGATCGAGTCCTGCATCAGGCTCAGTGACCATCTGCTTCTCCCTCTCCCCTTGCCCCCCCCCCATCCTGCTCATGCACTCTCTCTCTAAAATAAATAATCTTTAAAAAAAAAACAAAACATCAAACCAGTTTGTCTAAACCTACATTTATATTAAGCTATCTGACATGCAAGGTTTCAAAAATCTGGGAATTCCCCAGCAGAGTTTTTGGAAATGTATTTTTGCTGTGTTGCCATAGAAAGATTCTTCTTCAATACCAGTTCTACTTCATTTCTTCCCCAGGACCAGTCAGGAAATGCTCCCTTTCCCCAGTAACGTACTGCTTTGGAATTTAAAAAAGGAAGAGGAGGAAGGATCTTTGAATTTTCCCTCAGATTTTTGAACTTAGATATCCCTTAGTCACACAAAAAAATCCAGAAATTGAGACCTAAGGATCTAGATAGTCCTACTCCTAATTTGAGATATTCCTTATTTGGTCACTATTAAAAAAAAAAAAATCCAGGAATTGGGGCACCTGGGTGGCTCAGTCCATTAAGCGTCTGCCTGTGGCTCAGGTCATGATCCCGGGGTCCTGGGATCGAGCCCCACAGGGGGTTCCCCGCTCAGTGGGGAGCCTGCTTCTCCCTCTGCCCCTCCCCACACTGCTGTGCTCTCTCTCTCTTGCTCATTCTCTCTCAAATAAATAAATAAAACCTTTATTTAAAAAATCCAGAAATGCAAATATAGAGAGCCTTTGATCACGGGTTTAAATACACTTGAACAAAAGTACAGAAATTCCCACAGGCATCACAGAGAAAACGTCCATTTCCAGAGATGCCTTAGAAAACATCTATCAAATTGTCGATCCCTCAAACTCTCATTTACCTCCTGACAGCACTAAAAGCTGCTAAATGATTTAGACCAGGGGGTGTCGGAATCCTGATAGGAGAGTGTATTTTTGCAGGCACACAATGTTTTCTTTTTGTAAGAAGGCCAGGCAGCAACTGGCTCTCCTTAAAATAATAAACCTTAAAATGTTTCTAGTCAACCACAACATACCTATTTTGCTACAAACATATCTACTTTCACCACATGTCTACCTCTCAAATGCTGGCTTCCATTTATATCCCTGAACAATGGTGCTAAAATACAGGGCAGACGCAGGGTAAAACCCCTGTACACATCTGGTGTTTATAGGGGAAAACACTACTATTGGATTTTTTTTTATTTCAAAGTACTTTCATTACTAATGTATACAGCTGTTTTCTGTTGGCTAATAATCAGAAGTGTAACACACATGCACCCTGGCCCCAGGCATAGCTGTGCCAAGCTGTCTGTGCTCAGCTGTAAAGAGCTGGAATTCTGAGTGTCAAGGGAGATGCCCTTGTACTTCCCTCCTCACCCCACCCCCCAAAAGAGGGGGGGGGGGAGGTTAATACAGCTGTTTTCCTCTGAGGAATGCCCAAAGAATGCAATTCCTCCCTCCAAGCCTCCCCCAAGCCCATCTCCACCAGGATTATGTTCCCCGTTCATACTAATATGTGAAGAGAGCTTTAAAAAGGTATCCCGTTCTTTAATAAAAAGAATGGAGGGAAAAAATGCTGGGCATCCAAGTTTCCAGTGGTGATACGTGCCACATCTACAGCAAGGAAAACACAGACACCAAGCAGAATTTTCTACTAAATAAGAATGTGCGTGCTACATCATACTCCCATAAAATGGCAGTTAAATTCAGAGAAGGTGAATGTGTGCTTTTGAACCATGTGTTTTTAAAGGTCGTTTAAGCCTGTCTTAATAGAATCATATGGAATGTTTATGTACTTGTAGGGTGTGGCACTTTGTTTCCTAAATCAAAGAGCAACTTCATTTTGAAATAAAGGACATAGGAGTTTGAGCTTTGCTTTTCCGAAGCCTTCCCCTCTCAGCTCGGCTTACCACCTTTGTAGAGCCAGAGAGACCCAGCACAGAAAGCCTTTGTGCATAGGTCTCAGCCACGTATCTTCATACAGCCACTGGCAAAGGCCTCCAAGGAGTCCCTTTCTTTCCCAACTAAACACAAAGGTTTTATCTTACAGTAAACAGAGAAGACTTTTAACATTAGAGCAATACTAAGGCACTGATGCCATACAAATGGCTCAAAGATTTGCATAATGAAATTCTGTTGTCTTGGTTTGAACTCAAAACTAGCTATTAAAAGAGAGAGAGAGAGAGAGAGGGGGGGGGGGTGTCAATAGTGGGAAGGGCATGTTGCAATACCTGAAAGCTGCAGGTACAAAATGTGTTTGATTTCAGCCGTGCGTTTCTGCTGGTTTATCTAGGGAGTGTGGAGAAGATCAAGCGAAAGGAACAGAAGCTCTACATGGCCCTGTTTCTAGGACATTCCCAACAGTCTCCATCCACGTGGCTCCTTCACATTCCCCAGCAAGCCCACTTGGCTCCTGGAGTAGAAGAGGAACAAGTCAGGATATCCTTCCTTCCTCTCTCTCCATCGGCTTTCAATGTCACCACGGAATGGAGACTGGGGGCAACTCCAGGCAGGAAAAGAAATGAATTATCTCTTGGTGCCCCCCTCCCCAACTCCAATCATCACCACGGCAGAGGTCAAGTTTTGGTGTCTGCCCTGACTCACCAAAGTCCTCTCTTCTATGTGACACCTGTGGCCTTGATCATGGGGGGGGGGGGGGGTTTAATGTCCCATGGGTGACCATAAACATATGAAATATATGATTTCTCCACAATTCTACACCCAACTGAAGAGTGACACAGAAAGCAATGCCACCTCCTTGGAAAGAAAATGCTACAGGAATCTATAGGATCAGGAAATAATTTTCCCCTCTAGCCTCATATTTCTAATTTTTAATAAAAGTCATGGGGGGGGGCGGAGAAGAATAGAACTTGACTAATCTTTTGAAACATATCAATTGAATAACAAAGATAATGAAATTCAAACAAACAAAACTTAGATTTGAACGTTAAGTATCCTACTTGAAGGGAGGGAGATGGCAAAGCCTGACGGGAAGTCAGTGTGTAGAAAGCAGCAGGAGCAGGACAGGGCCTGACCACAGGCTTAAACTGAAATCAGAATGGCTTTTAGGTTCCTTCAGTTTTCAAACATCCCAATGTTTAAGTCTAATTAAGCACTGAATTTCCTTCTTCGTGGGAAGCATAAAATGTAAGATACTACGTGAGCGTTTTCATGAAGTGCCGTTTAAATGGGAATAGGAGCAGTGAGCTTTCAGAACAGGGGACTAGGTGACGTGTCCAAAAGAAGTGAATGGACCAGAGCCACCTATTTGGCACACACACTGCTTTCATCATTCAGTGTTACGTGGCATGCTTCCTAATGAGGACAAGCTACATTCAAGCCCGCTCTTTTCAAAAAGTGGGTATCATAAAGTCAGTTCCTGTAGAAGGTTTTCTGGCTGGATGGCCCTATCCACGAAATGGTTCTTAATTATTTGATATCGGCTACGTAGCCAGGAAATACATGACTCATCTCTACTGTTCTTCCATGATGTTTCCCAACAAAGTCCCCTAATCTCCGCAGTAAACAAAACTGGCCTGCTTAAAAAAAAAACAACAACAACAAAACCATCCCTTTAGGAAGCATTTAACCCTGCATTTATTTTCATATTTAGCAACTGCTTTGTGAGCACACACAAGCACCAGGTCCCCCCCCACGCCTACCCCCAATTCCCAAGTGCACCAACGGGCCTCATTCTACAAGCAGGCCTTGCGCTCAGCAATGTGCATTCAGCAGAAGGCTGCGGGACATTCCAGAGCCCTGCTCAGGCAACCCCTTCAGTTGCTCCTCTAAAGGGCTGTTGTGCACCTCTGGCAGCATCGATGAAGCTTTCGGTGTTCTACAAGTGTTTGAGGCACCTTTGGAACAGAAAGGACGATGGGTGCTGACATGGGCAAACCTCAAACATCAAGGATTGCATTCTGGGAAGTCACTCCAGAAAATATGGCTGGGTGGCATAAGAAAAGCTTTTACATTGAGGCAGGAGCTGGGGGGCGGGTACCCTGAGCAGTCTAGCTTAGCCGTTTGACTCTGAGGCCCATATACATGTATCTACCAATAGGACTACACTATGAAATGCTGAATTACTAGTTATGCACCAATATACCTCCAACGCCAAGTAAATAAAAATGAGTAAAGATACCAAATTGTGTCTCAAAAGCCAGCCTGACTCCCTGGGCTCTAAAAGTTTATGAAACTGGGGGTGTCTGGGTGGCTCAGGTGGTTAAGTATCCAACTTTTGATTTCAGCTCAGGTCATGATCTCATGGGTCGTAAGATGGAGCCCCACATCGGGCTCTTCACTCAACAGGGAGTCCACTTGAAGATCGTCTCTCTGCCCCTCCCTCCACACTCTCTCTTTCAAATAAATAAATCTTTAAAATAAATCCTACTTATTTAAAAAATATTCTATAGTTTATGAACTTATTCTAGATTTATATAACATCTATGCACAAAAAAACTGAATAATTATGATAAATGGATTTCAGCTAAGGAGGAGACATTAGGTAATTACCGTTTTACAATGCTCTTTTTTTTGAAAGAAAGTTTTCTAAAAATAGCCTTTAATGCCAGTAAATAAATCAGTACAGTTTGCCACATACATACATCTGAGTTGGTTCTAGGTTTGCTTCGGTGCTAAGCTGTGCCTCTATGTCTCAACTTTCTTCCTCACTGCTGTCTCCTTATCTCCTAGCTGTTCCTTTCCCTCACTGTGACTAAATATTATTATCAAGAGAACCATACAAATAACACAAAAGATGACAGTATCAATCTCCTTCTCGTTTCTAGGCATCCCACTGAGTGTGTGCTGGTAAATATTTAATAACAAATGGCTCTCCAGGAAAAATTAAAGGGGGGGGGGAGGGTTGGGTGGGGGAAGGTATGTCCTGGGTTGCAGTGTGTGCCAACTTCCTCCATATAAATAGTCCCACTGTGGCCAGGATCAGCCCACCCACATGACACCACTGAACATGGACTTGGGAAGACAAGTACAGCAACACTCTGCTAACCAGCATTTCTGCCATCTGGATACAACAGACCTAAAACACCTCAAGAGTACAGATCTATCTGCATGGACTAAAATAACCAGGAAGTGAGAAGTTTTAAGGACTTAGGATCTCTGTTATTAAATATTAAACTGTAAGTCTGTATCGTTTAACGATGGCCATGGGTAATAACCGGCTCAGGGATTGTCCGAAAACTTGACAACCAGCTCTTGTGAGATGGTCCAAGCCCTCTGCAGCACTCCAGTAACGTGATCTGCTCAGTCCCATTGCATCACCCTGGGCAAAGGTGCAGTGGAATGGTAGGGAAATAGCAACGCCTTCCCTGGTTCCCACAACTTCAAAACAGGAGTCAAAGAGTGGAAGAAAAGAAGGGCTACTCTGGCAAAGTCCTTTTATAACATAGTAGGAAAGTAGGAGGGACGGACTATTGTCTGCAACGACCCAGCTCATAGGAGCAAACTGTGCCAGGATATGGCAATATGCATCCTAAGGGCCAGTATCAGTTATTTTCTAGTTATTTTCACGGACTATAATGATGTGAAACTGTAACTTGAAAAATGAGGGTAAATAGTGCATTACATAAGATTTAATCATGAACATACTACAAGTGGCCAACACACACAGTCAGAAGCATGTTCTATGTAGGGAAAAGATCTATGCCACACCATGAAAACAGGTGCTAAGCCAAAATCCTGTCCATGTTAGGAAATACAGGATAAGCATGCCACTGGAATAGGACCACTTTTGTCAGAAAGGTAGAACTCAAAATAATCTCTCAGAAACCTTAAAGGAACTACAGTGAAAAGAAGAAAACTATATGCAGTGTCATTTGAGTGACTATGTAAAGAAATGACTGTTGTGATCTCCAAGAGTTCTTACAGATTCTGATTCTTTAGCTATTACCTTGGACAGTCATATTCTGGTTTTTTTTTTTTTTTTAAGATTTATTTATGTATTTGAGAGAGAGAAAGAGAGTGAGAGCACAAGCAGGATGGGGGTGGGGAGACAGAGAGAGAGAGAGAGAGAGAATCTGAAGCAGACTGTGCCGAGAGCGGAGCCCAAAGTGGGACTTGATCTCACAACCATGAGATTACAAACTGAGTCAAAATCAAGAGTTAGATGTTTAACCAACTGTACCACCCACGTGCCCTATGGACACTCATTATTATTCCTAAAAGAGAAAGGCATATAGGAGAGCTATGGATCTAGATTCTAGAGTGCGTGGAGAGGCAGACCGTGACGAGAGCACATGCATTCAAGAGAATCACTTCTGACTAGACTCACAAGAACCACTTCAACGGGGAGAGATCAAACAACTCAACATACCACACATGCTCTCAAACGATCAAAGAAAGGCTGATAATCACTTATTCATTCCTTCTTTCACTCCACGAAGTTATTCAATAAAAATTTAGAGGGCATGCTCTGAAGCACTAGAAATACAGCAGTGATCAAAACAGTCTACTACATACTGAAAAAAAG
Source organism: Canis aureus (assembly GCF_053574225.1). Classification (NCBI taxonomy): domain Eukaryota; kingdom Metazoa; phylum Chordata; class Mammalia; order Carnivora; family Canidae; genus Canis; species Canis aureus. Next base: position 41,100,790 of record NC_135641.1, on the reverse strand, counting down.
CCAAAGATTCACAAGTTTAGCTGTAAGATTATAATCCTAATTCAGAATGAAATAGGTAGCTTTAATATGTTGACCTTTCTCCCCAAAGTCAACGCAGGCACACACTGTGCTCTAGATTTTAATTCATCTAGAATGCAAAAATCTGAAACAAACCTCAGAGATGTTTACTCTGAAATGTACAGATTTTAGTCCCTGGATTCCATATAATTTAAATCTCTTCTGTTTCCACTTCAACAATCTGCAATGTGCCTGGCATAACTTGTCTCTGGCAAGATACAATATAGCTTAAGTAAATTATCTATTGAAATTAATTAAATATAATTTCCTAATTTTATATATATATATATATATATATATATATATATATATATATTCCTAATTAATATAAATCAGTATTTTCAAATGTATCAAATAATACTGAGAAGACATCCTCAAACTCCCATAGTCTCAACCTTCCATAGTACTCATTCACCTGGGAAACAGAAATATCCTCCAAATAATAAAAGTAAGCACTTCTCAAAAGAACAGAATGAAACCATCTGTCCTGAAGACCAAATTATTTTCTAATAAAAATAGATGTATGTTGGAATATTACTGGATTTCTTGACCTAATATGATTCACGAACACTACAGCAAAATTCAAATCTGTGAAAATCCAGGTCCTATAAGTAAACAATTTCTGGCAGTCTTTCTTTTTTCTTTTTTTTGTATCTACCACCATCTTTTGTAAATGTTGTTCTATAATATGGACATTTTTATGACACAATTTATAAAATAGGATTTCTGTAGAAAACAGAATAAAAATGTATATTACATTAGAACTAAAATTCAGCATACTGAAAAACAGACTAATTCTGCTCTTTATGGTATAGTGTGAATTTTCAATTTAGAGAAAATCTGTAAAATATATTGCAATTGTATATATGAGGAAACAAACTAATTTGGTCAAAAATATATTTAATTATAAAAACAAAAAATGTAAAGTGATTCAACAGTCCTATTTAGATTTCCAGTATCAACGAGAGAAACTGCTTGAGACCACCCCTTCTCTCCCACAAAAATACAGAATTCACTTTTGGGTTAATTTTTCTTATAGCAGTAAGAGTGCAATATTCCTGGGATATCTTGAAAAATACATAATACTCAAGAGTAAGGTATGAAATAATTTATGCTACTAACCAAAAACTGTAATAAAATACTTGATGTGGTGAGACAGAAGGTATTATCCCCCAAATAGCAAACTTATATTCACCTATATTCCAAGAACTGAAAGTAAGGGCAGTAATGCATTAATTTTTCTCTCATAGAGCACTAGGCCAACCCCCCGACCCCCAAGATGATGCTCACTCATGGCTATTTTTTTAAAGTTGAAAAAACACACACACACACACACACACACACACACACACAAACAAAACCCCCAAGTAGAATGTACTACAATGAAATTTTCCTCTTCTATAAGTCATATTCGTAATTCTTTTAATTTCGTACCAAAAAAATTCTGCTTTCAGCAGATTTCCTCACATTTGAAGTGATAATCTTTTTCTCATTAAATTCAGCTAGATTTGCTTGTAGGTTTGCTGTTAAGTTTTCAAATGATTAGTTTTCCCCTCTAAAAACATTAACTTCCTGCCTCTGGCACCAAATAACCAAAAAGATAAAAATGCCACATCTTTCAGTACTTCCTTGCACATATACAGACAACATACACAATACACGTACACACAATGATACACATCATACACACACACAAAAGGTATTACTTCCAGTATCTAGAATCTTTTAAACTAGATGTTGTGAATTCCTCTGAAGTGTAAGTTCTCAATTCACCATAAAAAAGAAAAAAAGTACAATTTATATAAAGTGGGCTTAGAAGCACCTGGGCAGCTCAGTAGGTTAAGCATCCAAAGCTTGACTTGAGCTCAGGTCACGATCTCATGATTGTGGAGCCTCCTTGGGATTCTCTCCACCACTCCATTTGCACACACCCCCAAAAAAAACATTAATTTTTTTTTTAAAGTGGGCTTAGAATAGATAGTGGAAAACCACAGACTTATTGCTTGTAGTTGCCTGTAAGTTAGGTAAAACATACTAAGCAACTAATAAACAATTCCATACATTTTTAACTTTTTTACATGGCAAGAGAAAAATCACTGGACCAAAAAAATCAGATGATATTCACCCAAGTGATCTAGTATTAAGTTGTAATATATATGAGGAATATATCCTCACAATGATTTTTCAACACAGATAAAAGCATCATGTAACTCAATGCCAGCTTCCCTTCTAAGAAATAGAAAATATAACTGCATCTGTATAATTGGTGAAATTTTTAAAGTAGTAAGATACTTAGGGATATGCCAATTAAAAACCATGATGAGATACCATCAGCAAGCTACTTATTAGACTGGCAAAATGCTTATGTATGTGAGCTTATTTTTAAAATGAAGTCTAAAAAAATAAAAAAATAAAAAAATAAAAAAAAAAATGAGGTCTACACCCAATATGGAGCTTGAACTCATGCCTGAGATCAAGAGTCGCACACTCCCCTGACTGAGCCAGCCAGGTGCCCCTGACAAAATGTTTAAAGTCTGAAATTATTAAAGGTTGGTAAGGCTGGGGGAGAAAGCACTGCAGCATTTTGGGGAAAGTTTGGCATTATTTAGTAAAAGTGTATACCTAATTCCGGAGAAACTCCTGTAGATCTGGAGACACAAATGGGAATGTCTGTGGCTTCACTGTTCATAATACCAACAACCCAAATGTTCATCAAGAGAGGAACAGGGAGGGCAGCCTGGGTGGCTCAGGGGTTTAGCGCCGCCTTCAGCCCAGGGCCTGATCCTGGAGACCTGGGATCGAGTCCCAGGTCAGGCTCCCTGTATGGAGCCTGCTTCTCCCTCTGCCTGTGTCTCTGCCTCTCTCATGAATAAATAAATTTAAAAAATAAAAATAAAAAAGGAAAGACAAACATGGAAATAAGGAACTCAAACCATATATGATAACCAAAGCACGAACAAAGATCTACACATAATCTTTGAAGTTCATAAACTAATGTTTAGCAAAAGAAGTCAGGGAAATATGCATAGTATGGTTTCATTTAGGTAAATATTAAAAATAAGCAAACTAAACTACATTTCTGTGTGTGTGTGTGTGTGTGTGTGTGTGTGTGCGCGCGCGCGCGCGCCTTCATGGGCGTCTACGAGAGCTTATGTGCATACAGTAAAGCTACAAAGAAAAACAAGAAAAACGATTATCCCCAAAGGTAAGTGATGGGGGGGGGCGGTAGGGAGGCAGGAGGGATCAGATTTGATAAGGAAAGGCACAGAGGTTTATTTATTTGTTAATGATTATTCATGTTTACAATATTTATATACTTTCTCAGTCATATTCCTTATTTACTGTTAGCTAGAACTGTAGATTTCTATTTTATGGTCTAAGTGGGTTATATGGGTATTTAGAATTGTTAACCATACATAAAACATATATATGCATTTTATGTATATATTTTACATATGAACACCTTTTTTTTTTTAATTTTTTTTAATTTATTTATTTATGATAGTCACACACAGAGAGAGAGAGAGAGAGGCAGAGACATAGGCAGAGGGAGAAGCAGGCTCCATGCACCGGAAGCCCCACGTGGGATTCGATCCCGGGTCTCCAGGATCGCGCCCTGGGCCAAAGGCAGGCGCTAAACCGCTGCGCCACCCAGGGATCCCTGAACACCTTTTATACATTTTTTATGCATTCTCAGGTATGTCTGATAGCTCAAGATTACATTAAAAAGATCAAATTTGAACTTCTAAAAAAGAATTATTTTTTGTGTTACCACTGTGGTTTTGTCCATACTGTGATTTGGGGTCAAGGTCAGAAACAAGGAAGCATGCTGGCTCTGGCACAGAGCTTCATTAGAGCTCAAACCACACCATAGCTAACCACAGTCTACTTCCTTGAGTATGTAAATGCCCATCCCCCAGAAGGAACAAATGCTAACAATGCAAAAGGGGGGAAAATGTAAAATTGCACCAAAGGAAAAAGAAAATATAGCAGCCCTCCCCCACGGTTCCCTTCACAACAAGTGTTGGTGGTAATGTAAACTGGTGCTGGCGCCTTGGAAAACAGTCTAGCGGTTCTTCAAAAAGTTAAATACTGAGTTTCCATATCACCCAGCTAATCCGACTCCTAGGTATATACTTAAGAGGAATAAAAACATCTGTCCACACAAAAGCTTGTACACAGATGCTACTAGGACCATCATGAATAATAGTGACAAAGGGGAAACAACTTAAACGTCCATCAGTTAATGAATGGATTAATATAGTATATGTACACCATGAAGTATTAATCTGGCCATTAAAAAAAAAAAATCAAGTATTGATACATGCTATAAAACAGATGAACCTTAAATCTATGCTAAGTGAAAAAAAGCCTATTGCAAAAGACCACATATGATACAATTCCATTAATATGAAATGCCCAGAATAAGCAACTCCCTAGAGATAGAAGGAGATTCATGGTTGCCTAGGGCTGGGAATATGGGAAAGTTGGAGGTGACTGCTAATGGCCTATTGGGCTTTTTGCAAGTGATGAAAATGTTCCAAAATTGCAGTGATAGTTATACACTGTGAATACACTGAACGACTGAACTGTATGTTTAAATAGGCAAACTATAAGGTATGTGAATTATACCTCAGTAACACTGTTATTTAAAAAAAAAATGTATTACAGGTGATCCCCACTGTAAATAATACATGACAGTCCTTAGAAGAATTGCCAGGCTTTGGTAAACACATGCACGTGTCAAATGAACTTCTAAGGATGCCTGGGTGGCTCAGCAGTTGAGCACCTGTCCCTCGCTCAGGGCATGATCCTGCAGTCTCAGGACTGAGTCCCACATCAGGCTCCCGGCCTGGAGCCTGCTTCTCCTTTTGCCTGTGTCTCTGCCTTTCTCTGTGTCTTTCATAAATCAATAAACAAAATCTTTAAAAAAAAAAAAAAAGAAGAAGAAGAAGAAGAAGAAAGAACGAACTTCTGTATTTTCCTCAAGTCTGGGGAAATCTGACTAGTCATAAACCTAAAGGCTGCACAAAATGGCTTTGTTTCCAATTCTTGGTATGGTAATCAATAGGTTTTGATTCTATCCATCTGAGGTTGAGCAAGAATCCACGGCAGCCTGCACGATGTGCGAAGTCTTATATGCACACCAAGCAGTTTCTTCTATAAGTGACCCATAACCTCTTTTCTGAAGTGATTTTCCAGGACTCTCCGCAAGAGGAAAATCTGAAACTCACTAAATTCGTTAACCAGAAGGCTTCCTTGTGCTTTCTTGACTTCATATGTAGAGACTTTTTTTCCAAACCACACTGGAAAATAACAGGATTGGAAAAGCGATCAGTTAGTTCACATTCCACCTCACCAATATCCAACAGCCTGCCCGAATGCAGACGTGAAAGCAAAAGCGTCCCAATGTCGTTTGGCACTATTTGTAATGAAAGTTCTATCTAACAGTTAAAAATGAACACAGCTGAAAAAGTATAGAAATACTGTCCCAAGAATAATCATTGACAGAAACAAGAATGAGATTTTTGAGAACTTCCTAAAGATAAACATCAGAATCACTCCTGGTTTCCTCTCTGGTGGACTTTGGTGGCCTCGTTTTCTAAACATCCCCTTTTTTCTACCACTTTTAAATTAGTTTTCTTCCAACATATAGGGTGCATAACTGTAGGCTGCCATCAATCCTCCCAACAGCAAGTTGGGGGTGAAAAGACAGGGATTCCTCCCATTGTTCTGCATTTATAATAGTCACAGCCCACATAAATGTTCCATAATAGTTTACTATTAGGCAGCTTCTTTATTTTAAGAACACAATTTTTAAAAAAGCCAACATTATAAAAATGTAACCATCATCTTTATAGACACTGAGTACACTTTAAAAAAATACAATCCTATAAATTTTTCTATTAATCTTACTCCACTATTGGATCCTGCCTCCCTAGCTCATCAAACTGACACTTCTGATTTATAGTTGGCCTTTTCATTTCTCTGTTCTATGATGATCCTGGAAGGAGCAGATCAATATTCTTTAGAAGACAGTTTCAATTTTAATGTTTTTTAGCATTTCCTCCATAACATTTATGATTCTCAGAGTTGGGGTCTGAACCCTAGATGTTAACATAAACCACAGCAAGGACCAGACAGACTCAAGTTAGCAAGGTGGTGACCATAAAGAATAAAAGATCGCAGAGAAGAACTTGAGGAAATGTGAAGTCGACAGCCACTGGGCACAGGAGTAGCGCCTGCCCAGCAGGTAGAAGCCAAATCCACAATGGGCACAGTCCAAAGGGCATAGCCAAACGTCCATCTAATTCCAGGCACAGGTCTACGAACAGGGGTTCCGTTCAGGGGGGAAGGATGCAGGCTTCATTTTGTGTAGTGTGTAGTATTGCCGAGCAGGGGTCCCCATTTGTGGGCTTGGCTTCAGGACCACATCGGATGAAACAGAATGAGGCAGAAGGCCAACACGCTCCTCAAAAGGCGCACCCCAGGACAGGCCCCAAATACGCAGACTGGACCCCAAGAAGCACTTAGTACAACCGCAACACGGATGCAAGAAGGCACCCACCTCCCGGTAATGCTGTCCTCCAAGCTGGTGGCCCTTGGGTGTGGCGTCCCAGAAACTATCTCTAGGTTGTTGAGGCTACAGCTCCTGAACCAGTTTCCATGCTCAGTACCCACATCAACAGTCAGGTTACGACCCCAGAGAGATGAAGGGGGGGCCCTTCGAGACAGCAGGGACTGGTGGGCTGCCCACCAAGTTTGGTATCCGTTAAAGCTAGTGGGTGAGCGATGGGTTCCGAGGGATGGAGACATACCCATCAGGCCCCTCTTTTGTCTGTAGCGCATCCTTGCAAGACAAGGTCTCTGCTGGACCCACAGGGGAGGGGCTTCCCTGTATAATGGTCGGTACGGTGAACGTGCGAGTGTTCACAGGACACTGCCACCTGCCCCGGATCAACATGCCCTGTCCACACAGGGGCTGTCTGCCCTGCATGATGTACCTGCCCCCTTACAGAAAGACCCTGTTTCCTACCTGTAAAATGGGAAGGAGAAACTAACTGACCTCTGCCTCCCCTCTAAGTCTGAAATGTTAGAGAATCTGTGCTCTCTGAAGAGTACAGAACATAGAGAAGGCTTACGTGCGGGTGAGATACCTCAAAATCCACACATAACAGGTGAGCTTTTTAAAATGCACTTGAAAAAAAAAATAAAATAAAATGCACTTGAACTTTTTTTTTTTTTTTTTTTTACTTTCTACTATTGCAGTTCCTTTTTGATCATCAACAGCTGGTATTTCAAGCCAAACAGACCCAAAGATCTGGTCTTCATGGTCACTCTAGATTGAAAGTCGCTCGGAGACATCAGTGACAGCTATACAGAACTTCAGACCAACAAAGCAATTATTATTTAACCTGCCTTCACGTTTTTGCACACTTCTTTTGTGATCTTCCTACTGATTTTCTCAGAGTAAGTCAGAGCTGAGCCAAAACTCCTAAATGAAAACTCATATTTACAAGTATTTATTTAAGAAGAACGGACATGCCTCTTTCAGGTCCTTTATCCTAAGTACCTAGTCATTTTTAACAACCATTTTAAAATAAACATCATTTTTAAAAATACCAGGAGCCAATGTTAATGCTTACAATCATAGCAACAGTAATCAAGACAGTACAGTAATAAAGACAGATACATAGATCAATGGAACAGGAACAGACGATCCAGAAATAGACATACATAAATACATGCAAATGATTTTTAACAGAGGTGCAAAAGCAAATGCGATGGAAAAAAATAATTCCACCAAATGGCGCTGGAATAACTGATCACTGATGGGGGAGGAGAGAGCTTAGTGGTAAGACCAAATGCTGGCAAGGATGAGGAGAACCTGGACCACTCACACACTGCCGGGAAATGTAAAATGGTATATAGCCACTCTGGAAAGGACTGTAAGTTTCTTATAAAATTTAGTATGGAGTTGACATACAACATAGTACCATACATCCCAGAGAAATGAAAAACACATCCACACAAAAATCTGTACACGTATGTTCATAGCAGTTTTATTTCTAATTCCCAAATGTCCTCCAACAGGTGAACTGTCAAGCTGCGACTCATCCACACCAAGGAGTATCTACTCAGCAATAAAGAGGAACTATTGGTACACACACCTTGGGCAGATTTCAAATTGTGCTCAGAGGAAAAAAGGCCGATCTTTAAAAAATTATAGACTGTGTGATTCGATATATTGGATAGTCTTTACGTAAAAGGACCAAGGAGATGGAAAATAGATGAGAGGTGGTTAAGAGAATAAGAGAGAGGATATAATATTAACACAAGGCAGCCTTTTTGTGAAATAACATCCTTGACTCTGGTAAGGACTACAGAAACCTACAAACACACACAAATGAGTCTCTGCAAAGCTGGTAAAATCTGAATAAACTCTGGACGGTACCAATGTTATTTCCTGCTTTTGAGACCGTACTATAGCCATGCAAGAGTGTTACCATTAGGCATAACTGGATCAAAAATACAGGGGGTCTCCCTGCTTTTCTCCCTTTCAACTTCCTGTGCATCTATAATCATTTCAAATTTTAAAATATTTTGTTTTAAATACCAGAAGGTTCAGGATCATCTTGAGGTCAAATTCTAGTTCTGCTACTTACTACTGTAGATAAGTTATTTGGCCATTCTGAATTTTTGCTTCTTCAGATTTTAAATAAGCTTAATAATATTAGCTGGCAGCTTAATGAGAATTAAAGGGAGGGGGGAGTAGCTTGTCTACAATAAAAGGGACCAGGCGGCAAGACAGTTCTCAAAAATGTCTCCATACGTAGTACTGCTTATACGATTAAGTCACACGCTGTACCTACAACTTTTTACAGTCCATTGTAAATATGACTTTCCTTATTTGTAGACAAAATTAGGTTTACACTTAAGAGCATTATTAGAGCACTAGCCATGCCACCATGTAGATTAGAAAATTGAAGACAAACTTTCAATAGTCCATAAGCTGATGAAATAAACCTCAAAAGGTTATGCAAACACTCTACCAGGGAAAGCGATTTGACCTGGAATTTGATATGGTTCATTTCCACATGAAGATCAAACAGATTAATTAGCTGCTCTTTAACCAAATAAATTCCAGTTGCTCTGGAGAAATAAAATGAAATAAAATGCCAAGCATCAGCAACGGCCACTCTGCGTTGTGGATCCTCAGTCCAAAGCAAGGCTTTCCAGGCTCGGGCAGGAAACAATGTCAAGGCCTGTTCCAGGTCTGGGCTGGCAGCGTGACCCTGTCCGGTCTACCCGTCCCCTCCCGCCGTGGAGCGGACTTCCCTGTGGCCGGCCCTTGCTGGCAGCCGCTGGCAGCGTCCACCCGCTATCAGCCGCAGAGCCTCCCAGCAACACCCCTGGGCCCACCCTGAACACCGCCTCTTGCCTTCCTCCACCACCACCTGGCAGCTGCCACTCAAGCTGGGTGGCTAAGGGTGGGAACAGCAGCAACTCTTGTCCAGACTTACTCCAACCATATTTGGGGAAGAGACGGAAAAGAGACGAGACACCAAACAGATGAAGACCTAAGTTCTTCTTTGCAAAATAATTGCATTAGTTGATGCAACTGATGACAGCAAAACATATGAAATTAATAAAGACTTTTTTTTCCCCAATAAAGCAAAGAGGCTTGTTAATGTGGCTTTGCAAAGACTCTGAACTTTCATTTCAACAAAGAATGTCCTGAAAATTTGTAATGCACAAATTATCTCATTACCATCACACAAAAGAATGATCACTCCCACTGCCCTGGCTTCCTACTCACAGTTGTATTTGAAGAAGAGATTTACCAAGAACATTTGGAAATAAGGGTCTCTGGTTATTTATTTTTTCCACAGTCTGAGCTGAGAGGAAAAATAGTCTATGAATTACATATACGGCACCTCTACCACTGAAACTGGATTAACAGATAAGCTGTTTCTCCGCGTCTAGTCCTTCACAAAGCGTAAGCCCGGCCAACAACAGCAGCAACAAGACGCCATGGACGGTTCTGGGTAACTTTCTAATTCCACCAGCTATAGCCTATGCAAAACAGATCCGAGCCTCTTTAGAGGAAATCAGATGACTTCACTGAAAACCTAAGTACACCCATTATTACACACTTTTATGGAGTTATTATACATCCTCTCTAGGCGCCCCTTAACTGGCTTGCTTCTCCTGTGAATTCATTCGCTATGGGCAGAGGCTTCTGTTTAATGAGCCGAGGTTCTGCTTAGGGAGCAAGGCTTACAGGGAAGAAGAAATGCCACATATATGGCCAACGTAAAGGACTTCCAAAATGTGCTGGAAGTACAAGGCCATCTGCACTCGACATTGAAGCAGGAACGAGATCATGTGCTACGCCTGAACCTGCCTCAGTTTTATTCCATAATCCAGGGTCAACAGCCCACCAAACGAATTCAAGTGCGTTATAGAAATAAGTGGTACACCCGGAACTCGGGGTGACAACACAAGCCACCCAGCAATCTTGGAGGGATGCTACGACAACCGAAAAAGTGGGTATCAAATTGCTTGCCATCCCCAGAGTCCTCAATGAGAGGAACTCCTTGGAGCTTAAAAGATCAAGAGAACTTTTTGAAAGCTGAGAGTCGTCCCAATCTCTGTGGCAGATGGGCTCCACGCTCTCCCTCTCGCCCTGGCTGAGCGTTTGAGGGTCATCTCCGACTTTCTCTTTGTAATTTTCCAACCTCTGTTAATTTAAACCATACTTAAAGATTTAAACCAGGCTCTAAAGGTGCTGACGGGTCTTGCTGTCAAAGGTCTCCTTTCATCTGCTATCCTACTGCTCTCCCCCCTCACCGCGGTCACCTCACACCTCGAGGGGTGCCACCATCCGGGTCACGCTCCACGACCTCTAGCCTACGACACATACAGCGCGTTCTAACAGCAGCGCGCGTCCGAAAGCCGTGCTGGAGGCACAGAGACCAGGAGGGGCTTGTGCCCCGAGAGACGACGGCTCCAGGGCCGGAGCCGGGGACTGGGACTCTAAGCCGCCTTCTCTATGGTGCTACCTACCAAAGTGGCTGCCCGAGAGGCGACATGTTCTCATCCACAGAAGGAGACCGGGGACTAGCCGGGTGACTTATCAACGTATGTGTGTTAGGAGCACAAGGGGGGGCGGCGGGGGCTGAAGGGCCGCTGGCAAGAAAGAGGAGCAGGTGTGTCCGGGGCTCCCCGCCCCCAGCCGCCCCCCTTCCATGGAACTGCGCTCCACAGAGCAGGTGCGACGGGAGCAGAAGAAAAGGTTCTCGGACAAGTTACAGAAACAGACGAAGCCACCAAAGGTGTGGCTCAGGACAGAAGTCTCCTCTCAATCTGAAACTCCAGTGACTTGGTTTCTTCGGCCCTGCTGGAAGGCAACAAGGATGGGGCGCCCGGGTGGCTCAGCCGTTGAGCATCTGCCTTGGCTCAGGGCGTCACCCCGGGGTCCCGGGATCGAGTCTTGTTCCCCGCAGGGGGCCTGCTTCTCCCTCGGCCTGTGCCTCTGTCTCTCTCTCTCTCTGTGCGTCTCTCATGAGTAAATAAAATCTTAACCAAAAGAAGGCCGCAAGGAGCTGGCCTCGGCCCTCCTGGAGGAAGCAGAGCAGCGCCAGGCCGCGGGTGCCAGGCCGACGCGGAGCCTCGGGGACCCCCGGCACAGCCGCAGCGCCCGGTGCGCCCCCGGCCCTCTCCCCAGTGCCTGCCCCGCGCAAAGAGCGGCCTCGCCCAGGACGCAGACCGCGGGGGCCGGGGGGGGGGGGGGGGGGGGGGCCAACCCCGGCTGCCCGGACCCCCGGAGGCCTCGGGCCCAGGGGGCTCACCCAGGAGGTCACTCCTGCTGCCAAGAAACCCCTCCTGCGGCCCAACAAATCGCCCCTGCTGTTTTTCTTCCTCCTCCTCCCTTCCTATGAAAAAAAAAAAAGGTGTCTTTTAAGTCTATCTAGAAGGAAACCCGAGCAGCCAGGCGCTTTCCGTCTCAGTTTGTCCCCGTCCCGCTGGTGAGTCACGGCCGCCGCTCCCCCTCAGGCTCCCCCTCAGGCTGCCCCTCGGCACTGAGGCACTGAGGCGGCTCTGTCCTGCTCCCTCGGGGCAGGGCCACGTCAGCAGGAAGGCGCGCCGGCCCCCGGCCCCCGGCCCACGGCCCACGGCCGCCCACGGCCAGGGCACAGGCGGCTCTGCGGCTTCTCCCAAGCGGATGCAGCAGCTCGGCCCAGGGGGAGGCACGGGCCTGGCCACCTGGGGGAGACCCCAGACACAAGGGTCTCGCCCCACGTTCCCCCCAGATATTCCCAGTTACAGTGACTGGTCCCCCTTCTCCTCCCCTTCTTAGAGGACTTACTGTGCTGCCTCCAAACTCCTATTTGGAAAAGGCGGCCACGAGCCAAAGCAAACTTGGTGGTGGCTTTCTGGCTCCTGAGCCCGGCGGGGGAAACCGCGCCGCAGACCGACCTGGCCGAGGACGGAAAGGCTGACCCGAGGGGCTGCCCCGCAGAGGGGTCGCGTGGGCCCTTTTTTCCTTCTAAACACGCAGTAAAAACAGCAAACAAAGAAGGCACGCCGGGTGTCACCATGATAGCCCCCAGGACGGGCTCGGGCAACTGGCCCGTGAGTCACCCTGGGCAGGGAGACACGAGGAATTAAGGGTTCTGCAGCGGGCCCCCCCTTACCCAAGGTTTTGCTCAGCAGACCTCGTTACCCACCAAGCAGAGGACCCTCCCTCGGACCTGTCGTCCGAAGGCCTAAGGCTCCGTCTCAGGGCCTGCGTCATTGCTTCGCCTCATCCTGTATCTCGGGCCATCATGGAAGGATGAGCACAGAAGAAGATACGCCAAGAGACCACATTCGCATGACTTCTGTAGAGGACGCTGTCACAACTGTTCTATCTTATTATTACTCATTGCTGTTAATCTCTTTCTCAGCCCAGTTTAGAAATTCAACCTTATTGTAGGTACGTATGGATTGGAAAACACATAGTATGTACAGAGTCTGGTACTCTCTGCAGCATCAGGCCTCCTCTGGGGATCTTTGGGCGGATCCCGGAGGACAAGGGGGGGCGGGGAGGCTGCTGCACCATATTTTATGTCGCCGGTCCAGTAAGTTCCCAAATCAATCCTGCTCGTGTAAACCAACAGGATTAAGGTTAACATGCTAAAAATGGTAGGGCTCCAATGCACCAAGGATGCAAAGTTTCTTGATTTCCTGCAAATGAGAACAGAAATTCTGTGAAAAGTAGAAACGTGATTTTTTTTTTCCCCTGAGAAAGCTCCTAAATTGAGGGCTCTCCCCTCCATTCTTGGAAGGTCTTCCTAAATGGACAGCCCAAAAGTCAAATCTTTCTCCTCGGAACCACGTGTGCGCAAGAAAACATCCCTTCCTGCGGAGAATATTAATAGAAGAAAATAGGAGAGGAAGGAAGTGAAGACAGAGTAGCTCAGGACACAGAGGAGGGCGTGCTCATGCGAGAGGAGGCACAGAATGGAGGACAGTGACACGCGTCAACACTGCAAAGACACGGCAAAGGCAGTCTGATCCTGTCAGTTCTGGGAGGCACTGGGCTACGGCGCAGAGAAGGCGTTAACGCCCCCAAGCACACGTGTGCGCACACAAACCCAAATGCAAAAGGGACGATGTGGCTGCCAAGAGGAGTCCATAGGAATAGAACCATTAGGAACCAGAAAAGGAAGGAAACCACACAGAGCCAGGAGGCTCCATGAGGCTGCAACACTAATTTTTCCACGAGGAACTAGAGACTAAAACAAAGACCAAATGTTGTAAGCACTTATTGGAGATTTAGTGATACAGAAGGTCCTCTTTTAATCCTCAGCCGCTGAGAGAATGAGCACCAACAGCACACCTATTCTGAGTGGCATCGCAGACCTGGTCTTCAGACAGGAACTGAGTATCTTAAGCAGATGCCACTGGCATCTCCTTATGGGGGAGAGAGAAAATAGGAGATTTGGCCACCTAATTCATTGACTGAAAAAACACCAAACAAATATTCTAAGTTCAACTGGCTACCTCAAGCTTTAGCATAAATCTAACATTTTCACCAAAGAAAAATGCTCGGATGCCCTGATAAACTACAATGAAGCTTTAAAACCATCTCAAAAATAAAAATTACCAAACCTCATATACTGCTTGTACACTTGGGGTACACCTCGTTCTTATGCAAGGAAGGTACTTAGAGGTGAATGGTCTAGATCCAAAGGTAATGTAATTCTTGGTTAGCACTGGAGGCCAAAAAAAAAAAAAAAAAAAAAAAAAAAAAAAAAAAAAAAAAAAAAAACAAAGCAAAGCAAAGAAGGTGAGGGGCAGGGAAAAGTAACAAGAACTAAATGTTTTCCATATAAATGTTAGAAGCACATGATAAGATTGCTGAACCGGGTCATACTGTTTTTTAATAGGAGGAACCACAGAGGAGCCCTGGAAATTGTAAAAAGGAAACCCAAAGTGAAAATCTTACCAAAAGTTTTCAACAAAACAGAACATGCACAAGTGGTAACACTGGCAGACAAATGCATATATATATATATATATGTGTGTGTGTGTGTGTGTGTGTTCGTACATACATATGCATTTTTTTAAAAGCCTTTTGGCATATTTGGTGAGAAGCTAAACTGAACAAAGAACATCACAAGATGATGATTTGTATATAAATCCTCCAGGACATACTCAGAAGGGATAATAGTTAAACAAATGAGTCACATTTCTACAACTGTAAGCTATTTCAATTTTTACACACACGAGGATACCTGAAATGATAATGCAAACACAATTAGGAAAAGCCCATATTACTCTGTGATGTCTAAGGACCTAATTAAATCTAGAAGAGAAATTAAAAACTAAATTAGCGTATTTCATTGATTCCAAGTAACTCTCTTTCCTCATGTTAACATCTGAAATAGGAAAGCGTTTTACGTTAACGGCAAGTCATCATCTGAAGACGCCATCTCCTCTTTTATGGAGACATGTAAAATAATGGCGTATCTTAAAATCAAGGATATTCTAGATTCAAAAACGTGATGGCAAATCATCCTATGAAACCAATGCAAAAAGAGCAAGCATGGGTGCTGCTCTGTAGATGAGAGATAAGCAGCAGGGCCATGTCATCCAGTTCGCGGAGCACAGGCCGACACAGAATGGGAGCCAGGACACACACAGGGACCCTTTAGCCGAGGCAGTACACCTACAATGAGAAAGCACCACTTTTTCATGCTTTTAGGAAGTTTTCCATTCACAAGTAATTTAATACCTAAAATAGTAGATGACATAAAAATAAAATTTACCAAATGTAATGTAAATTAATGACACGTTAGACAATTCTACCTTTAAAATCATACTGGGTACCAATCACATCTAATTCTCTGGAGGTAGGGACCCAAGCATCCCTTGTTTTAAAGCCCAGATGATTCAGCTGGACAGCCAGGGATGACCACCAGTGTTGTAAAGCATCCAGCAGGTGCACAAATACCTTTCTTTTTTAATTTTATTTATTTGACAGAGAGAAAGAAAGAGCACAAGTAAGGGGAACAGCAGGCAGAAGGAGAGGGAGAAGCAGGCTCCCAGCTGAGGGAGCTGGGCTGGATTCCAGGACACCAGGGTCATGACCTGAGCCAAAGGGTCACACCTAACCAACTGAGCCACCCAGGCGTCCCCAAAAATACATTTGAAAATGTGGCAAATTATTAAGAAGCTAATTAAAAAATGGTGCCAGGTACTGCAATAGTAACAGAACTTTGCTGTTTTCTGGAGTTTTGTGAGTTTTTTTTTTATTTTTTTATTATTTTTTATTAATGGAGTGTGCTAGATGTCTCCATAATTGTGTTGAAATCACTACAGAACCTTTACGTTTTTGCTATTGATAACAAAACATACTGCTACTGGTCTCTTTATATAAATACATACATACACATGCATTTATA
The DNA here is from genome assembly GCF_053574225.1 of Canis aureus. Taxonomy (NCBI): domain Eukaryota; kingdom Metazoa; phylum Chordata; class Mammalia; order Carnivora; family Canidae; genus Canis; species Canis aureus. The sequence goes on along the minus strand of NC_135641.1, from coordinate 41,084,777 downwards.
TAAATACACACACATATATACATTTATATAATTTGAATTTTTGCAAACATTAGCTGTTGTGTCATCTTTAGGAAAAGTATCCCAGTTATACCATATTGAGTTGGCATTGTACAGAAATCAACAGTCATATTGATCTAGAAATGTTAAACATAATTTTCTCCATTTGTACAGGGGCAATGCACTGCATTAAATATGTAAGGTTTTACCTACGTGGGTCTGATTACAGAAACTAATAGTCTCTAAATTTTAAAAAATATGGCAATTATTGAAACAAGAAAAAAAAATTACCCTGGATAATTTTCTTTCCCTTTTTTGTTCCGAGTAAAGATTAACTTGCTGCTAATAAATTTTAGAGCAATTCACATACTATCTAAAGAGTCTCAAATGATAATTTACCATCTCACTTGCAAATAGAAAACTCTTGAAATTTGCTCTTGATAATTAAGCTCTTGAAATCTGCCCACACTTGAACCTCTTCGAGAAGAGCTTAGTCTTTTCATGAAAATTAGAAACATATAAATGGCAGAGAACTCCAGAGGAATTCAAGTGAGAGAGGAAAGAGAAGTTGAAAAGTTAAGAATTTTAGACACAATCTGATCCAATCCTCTTCTTCTCAGGTGAGGAAAGTGAGGCTCTGATCCACGGAACTAGACTGAATGGGAAGGAAGTTAACCTTGTATCCAGGGACTCTTCCTCTCATCAGAGCCACAAGGTTTTGTCAGGTTTCTTCTTTTAAAAGGGAAGAAGAAAACCATATAATCAGCTGATTTTTACTCAACGAGTTCAAGTCCAGTGACCTGGATGCGAATGTGAGTCAATAACAACAAAAAGATGCAAAAAACAGAGAATCCGTGGAAGGGGCAAAGTGAAGAATTACATCAACAAAAGGAAACAGGCTCGACATACATTTAAAGAGGCCAGGTTAGCAAGGCTATTTCACCCTTCTGCTGAGCCGTTCCCCAGGTCTCCTAAACACATTACCCAGGGCCACTTTGCAGCACTCTGGCTCAGATTCGAAAGACTCTCATTTTCTCCAAAGTCGGCTCTGTGGTTAATGACTTGCCTTCTGACTACCCTGGGTAAAGCCCAGAAACAGGTAGAATGTACCTGTTGTTCTTGAGCTCCATCTGAGATGGAGGCTGGCATTCTACTTGCCTCTGAGGAATGTTAATTGCTGATACCAGCATGACAGGTGCAATGAGGAGTAGAAAAATGATCAATGAATTCAAGTCGCAGAGCAGCAGCAGAACTAGAGAGCATGAGAAAGCTCCCCAAGAGCTGTAACTTTAATTACTAATAATCGGTCTGGAATTCAATTTGACCCTTGAAAACAGATTTTTTAAACAGGGCACAAAGTTCTAAATTTCTACAATGGTACCCTGTCCGCAGGAGAAAAAAAAAAAAAGAAAGAAAAGAAACAACATGTATAATCCTGTTTTCCACGTTACTATGGAGTCCTTCACCAACCCCAACGGCCTCCCATGGCTCCCTTCTCCTCTTCTGCAGACGCGGTTCCTCCATTCCAGATCCTTACTGGTGCGGAGTCCTCTCTATTTTGAATTGAGTCACTTCCTTTCCCCCTAGTTTTATGATCTAAAATCTTCCTGTTTCTTTAGAATACACATGCCGAAGCCAATTTCCATATCGGTCTACCCATTTTTTCCCCTCCCCTTTAGGTTTTTTCTTTTACTATGACACAGCCAAGTGGGGGAGGGAATGCACTTGCTGGTTACCTGCATAAAGTGTGGTACGGTTTCTCTGTTTGGAATACTTTCCATATTTAAAGTTTCATAACTCCATGATCCCTAATATACATAATGTTACATTCATTAAATTTAAAAATATTCCTAAGATATCTTTGCCAATCATATTTATTCTCAGTATGCGGGAATGGAGGCGCAAAGAAACAGGAATTCCTGATAAAATGGCAATTGATTTAGAAGAGGTAAACTTGAAAGACTATTTACAAACAGATCCTCTGAAAATAGAGTCCCTGATTCAGACATCAGTTCATTAAAATTCTAGAAGAGGAAGGGGAAAAAAAATTTCAGACCAAGAAAAAAATTCTATCTTTGAGCTTATGACTAAAGAATTTGAGCCAATTCTTTCTTAGTTTTCTGCATTCACATGCACTTTTTTCCCCCCTTTTGTCCATTTTGTGACCAGAATGTATCTCAAGTGTTCTCTCTTTTGTTTAAGGGCATTACTTTTGTAAATCCCATTTCCTTCCAAGGGCCCCCTCACCCCGACAATCTCCTACTTCACCTCAGCTGTTCTTAAAGCCTGGTCTCAGAACACAGAACATCAGTATCGCCTGGGGTAACTTCTTAAAAATGCAAATTATCAGTACAACCCCACCACCACCACCACCACCACCACCACCACCACCCCAAACCTAAATCAAAAACCCAGGGGATGGTACCAGCAATCTGTATTTTAACAAGCCCTCCATGCTCAAGTTCTTGGTAATTATCAGCATCTGACACCAGATAGAATACCCTGGATTCAGATATGCTGTGGGGACTACCTGAGTCTAATGCCAAGATGTTTCCTGGGTACTTACATCCTTTCCAACATACTGGGCAAAATCTAGAATGAAGGAAACAAAAGAGGGAAGCAACCGTGCCAGCCCAATTCTTTCATACATAGAAAGAGGCTAAAAGCAGCTTCTCGAGCACCAAGTTGTAAAATGGTTCTTTTCCATCTCACTTTTCAAATCCATCCACCCTGCACAATCTTATGTGTTCTAATCAACTCTGAATTGTATTAGTTTACAACAGAATAGGTGAATAATTGTGTTTACATCTAAATAAAAGTAAAACAAATCTGTACTCTGCAAGAGGAATGACCTCAAATTCCTCTTTTGATGACCCTTGTTTAAATACTTACAGAAGTGTATAACAAAAACTAAAGAGCAATTTTAATTAATAAGTATATGAACGCAAGATAAAAGATCTTTAAGCACTTAGAAAAAAATGCAAAACCATCCAAGGAACACTAACCTGAATGAAATGGACACAGATATGCAGCACCTGCAGTGTGATGTACTAGGAAATGCATGGCCTAGGGGTTTAAACTAGTCTGAGGATTAGGGGAACCAGAGATTCTCAATCTCCACGGCATATTAGAATCAATGGTGAAACTTTTCGAAACTATAATCGCCCAGGCCTTACCCTTCTATGATCTACAATTTCCTAAAAACTAGCCTAAAGATCAACTGCCTATTTTTTTTTTAAAGTTCCCTAGGTAGTCTGATGTGCAAAATTAGCAAACCACTATGTTTTTTTTTTAAATTTATTTATTTATTAATTTTTATTTATTTATGATAGTCACACACAGAGAGAGAGAGAGGCAGAGACACAGGCAGAGGGAGAAGCAGGCTCCATGCACCGGGAGCCCGACGTGGGATTCGATCCTGGGTCTCCAGGATCGCGCCCTGGGCCAAAGGCAGGCGCCAAACTGCTGCGCCACCCAGGGATCCCGCAAACCACTATGTTAATACAACGGGCTTTAAAACTCTAAAATAAATAAATTTAAATTTAAAATATTAATAAAATTCTGACATGTCAGAGATGTTATCTTAAGCATATGATGTAGGAACTAGGTCATTCAAAATGTGAATGCTTGACCAACAGAATAAATACCATCTTGATCGTGAAGAATAAATTAACCAGGGGTGCCTGGGTAGCTCAGTCAGTTAAGTGTCTGCCTTCAGCTCAGGTTGTGATCTCAGGGTTCTAGGATGGAGCTGGAGGGCTGGCGTCAGGCTCCCTGCTCATCGAGGAGTCTGCTCCTCACTCTTTCACTCTCCCTCTCTCAAATAAATAATTAAAAAAGAAAAGACTAAATTAACGAAATTAACTCAGATCTTCATTTCTAATTGGTAGGATAACAGTCATGCTTGAGCTATTATTTTCTTAACATTCTGTGACTATTTCATGCTTACACTCAAAGACAATTTAAGTACTGGGATGCCTGAGTGGCTGAGTCGGTTAAGGGTCCAACTCAGATTGGATGGTGAGATGGAGGCATGGAGCCCACTTAAGATATTCTCTCTCTCTCTGCCCTCTCTCCCTGTCCCTCCCCCCAAAAAAGACAACTTAAGTATAAAGGTTGATTATACTACCAGCAAAGATTGTTCTTCCTCAACAAGAGGAGACAAATTCTAGTTGTGCCAAAGTACTCATTTCATCCACATTGTTTCTATGCTGGTCCAACAGCCACAGAAAATTGACACTGCTCATCTAGTGAACCACCCCCACCCAACAGATGTTAAAAGATCCAATCCTGGATAACCAAAATAATCCAATCCTGGACAACTGTTAAAGACTTGGCACTTCAAGAAAAGAACAAGCAAACCAGAGTTTAATAGGACATTTACATAAACTAAGTGTATATATCCACTTTAATGAGAACTGCAAAACAAAACAGAATTCATATAGTCAGTCCTCTAACAGAATAACACTTTCAATCAAAAATACACTAAGAATGAGGTGCCTGGGTGGCTCAGTCGGTTAAGCCTCCAACTCTTGGGTTTTGGCTCCGGTCATCTCAGGGTTGTGAGATGGAGCCCTGCATCAGGCTCCACACTCAGTGTGGGATCTGCTTGAGATTCCCTCTCTCCTTCCCTCTCTCTAAAATAAATAAATGTTTTTTAAAAAATAGAAATTACCATTTGCTAATAATTGGAAGCTTTTAAAATTAAGTAAAAATGTGGAGATTCCTATAGCTAGAAAGTTACCACAAAACTGGTGTTAATTCTGGCTCTATAATGTAACCTATAAAGTGTCCATAAAGGTATCGTATTTAAAGTATGAAATGCTTCCATTTTGACTCAAGATACAGGAAGACTTGAAGAGCTGAAAAAAACTTTTCTCTCCAAACTGTAAAAGGAGGAGGGTCAGGGAGGGGAGAGGAGGTTACATGGAACCATGTAAGAAATGTAGGTATATTCAGAGAACCCCAAACCAAGCATCATTAAGGAAAGGCACTGATGTGGGTTAATTCTGGGGCCAGCTTTTAGATGGTCCCAGAAAGAAGCATTAAAACATACTCCCCTTTTACCAAGCTGTCTTCACATCCTCAAAAATAGTCTGCAAAATGACTTTCGACTCACTGAAAACTGCCTCAGAGAAGCAATAGCCAAGTTGACAAGCAGAAAAAAGTATTTACTTTTTTTTTTAAACCTTTTTTGTTCATCCTATTGCTTGTCCAATGAGGATGGAGTACAACATGTTCACTATTAAAGGACAAAAATTTTTCTAAAAGACCAGATTCCTCCTATCTTAGAATGTACAATTCACTTAGTGCCCATCGCTCACTCCTTCTCTTCAGTGTGTCTCCCGTTGGCCAGCAAGTCATGATCACCTCCTAAGCACCTCTGATTTCTGTTCCCATTTCTACACACCCCCGACCCACCCCCACCCTCACCCCAGCTCCCCTGGCTGACCCTCCCCCTCCCCCATCTCACCTCCCCCCCAATCCCTCCCATCACACTGGTGGTAGAGAAAAATTACTCCATTTAATTCAGTAACCAGACTCCTTTACAATTTAAAGTGTGCTCTATTCCTGGGTGTTTGAGGGTGTACTACTACAAATACAGTAATTGTTAATTGCATAAAAACATTTATAAAACATTAATGAGTAATCTACACAAAAATATTTTCTAATAATACAAAAGATAAAGTTGGTCTTTTACTATTAAACAGCCTTAAAATATTTTCTAAGATATTCTCAGCCTACTCTTCACAAAAGGAAAAAAATTTTAAGAATGAATAATCATCCCCTCACACTTTTACAGGTAAGCAGATCTAACCCATAATGGACTTCTTCAGAACTGCTCTGTGATTTTTGAAAAGACTCTTACCTGGATTCATTGTCCTAATTTGAAAAACTGAGAGTAAATATAATTAAGTAGGACAACAAGCAAAAAGAAAAAAGAACCTCTGTGAAGTAACTGAATTTTTCCATCACTTTGACATGAATTTTTAGCAACTCCTTAGTGACTTTCCTTTATTCTGGATGCCTAGTAGGTGCTGGATAGGCACGGAGATACGAAGATCACTAGATCTGACCCCTACCCTGAAGAACATTGCCTCTAAGGAGCCCCTTATGGTCTTCCTTAAAGACCCTTCCAATGCTTTCCATTTCAAGTTGTAGGAGTAAAAATACAGAAAGAAGACAGACCCCAAAGACTACAAGCTATGAAATGTGGCAGACAAATGACATAATGGGACACTGATGCCTTTTCTTAAAGATCTGCGACATTTAAGGAACTCCAAGCAGTGGTACCTTCAGAAATGACATTTTAACCATTGTTCAACAATCCGAAAGGCAAAAGGGCGCCCAAGCTAAATTCTCATTGCATAATTTTTGAATGCATTACTTTGAAGCATTACGACAAGAATGTGAAGACATCTAAAAAAAAAAAAAAGAAAGAAAATCCTAGCCAATCCCCTTACATAGGCTTTCCTGGATGGAATGCTTTAAAAATGACAGGTAACAAAAATGAAGAGTCATTCCAGGTCTGGCCATAATGCAGACAGAGGGCCTAACAACAGCTCCTACCTACTGGAACTTACAATGACTCTAAAACTTTCTACACAATGTATCATTTAATCCTTAGGGTAACCCTTCAAGATCGATGTCATTCCACTTCTACAGATAAGGAAACAGAGGTGTAGAGAAGTAACTAATTTTGTGATATACGAGTAAGATGCAAGAAGTCTCTAAACCAGGTCACCTCACTCCAAAACCCACAAAGATCTTACCCATACACCTTACAGCCCCTCAGTACTGCCTAACAGCAGGATGCACAAATGAAGATTCAAAGTAGTAGGAGAGTAGTATGAAATGTGGATCTTCTGCTGGCTCAGTGGAGCATGTGACTCTTGATCTGAGGGGGTCTTGAGTTCAAGCCCCACAATGGGAGTGGAGCCTACTTAAAAAATAATTAAAAAAAAATAAAAATAGTGTGGAATTTAATCAAAACGTAGAAGGCAAGGCACACCCAGAGTCACAGCTTTATAGGCCTGTCTGAATATGGCCACTCAGGCGCGTTGTGAGGGCTAACTACTTATTACCCCAAAGAAAAGCAGCATCTGAAGCTTGACCTACAACAGAGCTTAGTGTAAATGTCTGGAACAGTGGGCCCGTGGTTTTATCCACAACCTGCATCTGAACAATCTATACATTCCCACACATCTTTATCAAAAACATTTGATCTGCTGCCATCACCATCAACCCCATGAAAGCAAGCCTGGGATATGCAGGCAATACAATAGAGGTCAGGCCTTCCACTGATTTCCATGAGTCCAATGACCAAGCCATTGCCTACATTTATCATGACCTCTCCCTAGAACAGAATAACCAGCAAAGCTGTGTACATTACTAGATAATGGTGATGATGATGGCAATGAAGGCTCTTACGATGATAGGTATTAGCATTATTCCCCCTTTATGAAAGAAAATGGAGACTAAGAGGTTAAGCATTCACTAGCGAACAACCAGGAGTCATACTACATAGCACTGACTCTTGAAACATCATCCTCATAATTTCTAACTCAAATCACTAATACTTTACTGGGAGAAAAAGGCCAAAGTCTGACGACATAGTATTGGGTGAAGGTTTTGAATTCATTATGTAAATACAAGAACAGATATAAACCGTCAAGCTAACTGTCAAGGGCAGAAGGAGAAGGGCAGAAAGCAGCAGACACACTGGGTACCTCCCTTGAGAGGGACTTTACACCTCTTGGGAAGCAACATCATTGGCCCTGATGTAACCCAGCCTCATGACATTACTCAATCCCAGCATGACAGCTGCATGTGTGATCACAGACTTTCCTCCCTGCCCTTCCATAAACTGGACTTTCTGCTCTAGGCCATTCACTACTTACCAGCTCTTGCGGAGACCGTGCTCCCAGTCAATTTCTAGTTGCTCAGCACCAAGCTATGGTCTCAAAGAGGCCTGTCAGGTCCACCTCCAGAATGCCTATTTGCAACAAATGGCTGTACATGTCTATGTAGTGACAGAAAAGTCAAATCATCCCGTTCAAAAGAGAGCTCTCAAACAATTCAGAGGTCAGGTATACTCCAAAATGCTTAAAGTGACCTGTGACCCAGTATTACACACATACACAGACGCACACAGGCCAAAAGACTGCCTTGCCCTGCAGCTAGCATTTAAGAGAGAGAAGATGAACTGGCAAATGGAGAGGAATTCAGTCTTCCTCAAAACTTAGACTCTCCCAGCGTAGAACCTCACTGGAGGACTGTGAGCTGACTCTCACCAAATACAGTTCTGGATCAATCAGAAAGACAGGCAGGACGCTGGGGCTAGCCTGGGCAATTCTAAAAGATTTTCGAAGGAGGCCTACCTCTTCACAATAACATTTCAGATTAGCAATCACTCACAAAACGCCCTCCTCCACCACTGCAAAATTAGTGAGTCTCCCAGGGAGTTTCTTGCATAGCCAAAGAACCCCTCAAAATCCTAGTCTTGTAATAAGAAAAACATTTTCCACTTATAATGCATTCTACAAATATAATCAAATAACAATTACGTGTTCAATGCAATGAAAGTTTGCGAAGATTCCGAGGCAGCTAAGGCACTCACACTTCACCTTCAAATCACCTAAATATTTTTGCTGAGAAACTCGTTTGCAGATGTAAGCCAAGGCGAGGGTTCAATCAGCCTTAGAAGACAGACTTCATTTACCACAGGTCTTCTCCCTACGTCCTAAGCCACTGAAACAAGAATTTCTTATTTATATGCAGAGTCTGCTTTAAAGGAGTGGATCATATAGAAGCTCTGCTTGTGAAATTATAGTCTACCTCAGCTTGTAAACCCTCGCCCCGACACCATTCATGTCATTTCTCGGTACACAAAGCAAGAGACGAGAGTTCCCCAGGACCTGTCATAAAATTCTCAGCAAGAATGACAGGTCAGTGTTTTAATGTGCCAAACAAGTCTAATAAATGCACTTAAAGTACCAAATAAGGGAATGGGGGTGGGGGGAGTAACATTAAAGTCCCCGTGGCAGTCTGGATGCTGAATCATACAAAGAGGGGAGGGGGGGATGGGAGACAAACGAAGAGATTCAGAAATGTGGAATGGCTCTCAATGGTGTCATTCACAGAGTCCCTGAGCAGAGCATGGTCTTCATCAATGATACGGTTCCCACACTCAGTGGGGCAGGAGGAGAATCAGCCACAGAGCTGAAGAAGGCCTGCAGAGAGTAAGGCCGGGGGCGGGGGGCGGGGGACCCCCACTCTAACGGCGGCCCAGCTACAGCCCAGCTACAGCCGTGTCAGGGCTTCACACATTCTGCTGGCCTTTCAAGGACTCAGTCCACTCAATACAAGCCAGCAGAGTAAACCCCATCCGTAAAAGGTGTCTACATTATTGTGGGCAAAACACACCAGCAATTAGGTATCCTTAAATAGAACTCTTTATTAAAAATAATGGTGCTTCCCAAGCACTTTACTTTGTTTTCTCTTCTATCACCATGACATCCACTGCTTTTCTTCGGGCTCACAGTTTTGTATAGAAGTCTTCAAACAGGAATTAAAACACATACACACACACACACACACACACACACACACACACACAAATTGCAGTTTTAATATTGGGTCAACATGAAAGTATTTTAGATTCTAAACATGCTTCTCCAAAGGACACTGATTTGCTTCAATGATCCAATGTTTTTGAAATGTGGAAGTTCTTCTATGGAGACTTTAGAGACCGTGAAAAGTATTGACCTAATAAACATCTTTAAGCTCCCAGCACAATAATAAGATTTAAAAGCAAAAACAAACAAAAAAAAAATCACAACTGATGGGATGCCAGAGTCAGTCAAGGATCTGGTTAGCAACTATCAAGAGGCTGCGGGGCTGGGTGGGAGGGTGAGGATGCTCTGTCACGACCGGGTTCACAGTGTAATACAAGAGCTCCAGAAAGGTCCACGCATAACCGGCCTGCTCTATACAATGCCACCTCCACCTGTCCTCCGGGAACGCAGAAGTCGAAACGGAACGGAGTGGTCTAAGAGGGCTTCTGGAGGAGACAGACCTGGAGCCCTAAAGGAAGTGTGCTATTTGTTTTGGCTGAAGGATTTTACAGGGAACAGAGAAATGGCCCAGATAAAAAGATGGCATGTGTGGACAGGAAGGAAGGCTGTGTTGCCAGCACCTCAGCCTAGACAAGGATACAAAAATAATGGGAGAGACCCGCAGCTGCCCTCTATTAATTCCTGAATTTAAGCAAAGGCAAGAATTCATATTGATTGCTAAGATTCTTTTTTTCCCCCCTAACAATTGGCTCTTTATACTTTCATCTGGCCTAGGAAAGAAAAATCTTTTGTCTAGGATGCCATAGGTACAGGGCTGCCTCCAAGTGAGAATAAACTATGACCTTCTGTGGCCCCCTCAAGACCTATGATTCATGTTTCGTGGAAAATATTGAGAAATATTCCATTAGAAATGAATCTGCTTTCACAGCATATTGTATGTTTCCTGTGTTTTTCTTCCTTCATTATCACCAAGGACATTTTCATGAAAACAAAATCTTGTTTTTCCCCCCAGAGTAACCATATTCTTTATACTAATTTGAATTTCCAAACCGCCTCTTCATGGCATCACAGTGAGCTTCTGGTGTCTTGCTGGTGACGTCATAAATGTCCTACAGAGAACATTACTAGGCTAACAAATTCAACTACCAGTAAAGAGGGTTGACCTCAAATGGTGTCATTTCAAAGTCTCCAAGAAGGCCCAGCACCCAACTCGGCTCCCTGCCCCTAACTGGCCCCCTCCCCACCCCCAGCAGCAATCCCTAACCTGCTGAAATAGCAGTGTGGCAATAGCAAACCTATTAAACTGACAGTTTCAACCATGGTATAAGCAATGGTTAGGACTTCCAAATTTCCAGAAAGGCAGCTTGGAACTTCCACTCCTCCCATCCCCACCCCAGCCCCAAAACCACCTCCCCACCTGCTGGCTGGTGCTGAAAGAGCACAACTAGGGCTCCACTTGCTTAACTTTAATCTCTAGTACCATGCAAATGCTTCTTTCAGAAAGTACCCGTTACAATATGATTCAATTTCAGATCTTTTCCTGATCGGTTTCTTAAAGGTAGGCAAGAAGACTGCCTTCCACATTACCAGCCCTCTCCCACTCTACCCTGCCTCTTCCAGTAGCTGGAGCTGGAAGCCCCACCTGGAGGCTCAGCCCACCCCAACGTTGGGCTCAGTCCTAACTTTGGGCAGAAATAACTTAAGGAACTCTAAATCAGTACTGCTGTGTCACACTGTCTGCTCTTAGTCCTGGGAACAGGACATCTGCCTCCTCCCAAAGACCCAGCCTCTACCATATGCTTTTGCTCTGCAAACCATCTCTCCTTCATCTTTGGCCATCTGAGTTCTCCTGCTGCTATCCCGCCCAGAATCCTCTTATTGCAGGAATAGGAACCAGGACCCCACCTCACTCTTGTCACATGCCCAAGACAACAGAGCCCTACTGCTGGAGTCCCCTGATGTAAAGGCACAGAGCCACACAATAAAGAGCTCGTGCCCTCCAGTCAGACAAACCAGGAATGAAAACTGAACCCCGCCTCTTCTAACGATGTGAATTCAGGCGAGTGGATTAACCTCCGCGGGCCTCAGCCTCCTGTTTAGGTGTCATACCCATTGAGGGAATACAGAGCACAGCATAAGAGCCAAATATTAGCAACGACAGGAATGTTAATAAAGGTGAAAGAATAAGATGTCACAATTTATACTGGAATTTACAAACTTACCGCCTATTCCCACATTCTAGGTTGACCTGCTCTACCACCTGGAATGAGCATTCCCCAACTCATACTGGAACTCACAAGAAGGCTTATTTTAGGCTGGGGGCCGGCGGAGGTGCTCAACGACCGCCTGTTATGCAACGGTGACAGTCCATGGGTCCTTGGAGACTCCAGGTTCCTTCCAGCTCCCGCAGTTCATCTTGTCGCCCCAGGGCTTCTCAAGCCCTAGCAAACCAATTAGTCCCCCGTCCTAGGTCCTGGCATCTATCCTGTGTCATTTCAAGTCATCGGGCCAGGTACCACGATGCCCCAAGTGAAGATAACCATAGCATCTGGGTGTTCAGAAGAGAACAAAGGATAGGAAGGCTGGGGACGCCAAAGATAAATGGCTCCACAATTCTGCTTTAGTCAAAGGCATTTCTGAAATCACTGGAAGGGGGTGTTAATGTCACTTATCTCAAGGTATCATCATGAATAAATACAAAGCTCCATTGTGAACACGGTGATATACTTGCAACATTCCCCGCAGAATACACCAGTTACTGACATGAACCAAAAAAAAAAAAAAAAAAAAGTGGGAGAGAGGCTAACCTGATGAACACACACACACAACAATAAAAGCAGGCAGCATAAGGAGTGGATTTCATATATGTAGATCTATTCAGCAATTTGCTTTTATGGATTCTATTACACACACTTGGTTGTAGAGGAACACAGTCTACCTGCCAATTAATTCATGGGGCTCCACTGTTAACCAGGATCAAGCTCAAATGCTTTCCTACTGAGCTGAAAGTACCAGGTTCATTCTACATAGGTGCAATAACTTTTTTTTTTTCCCTAGCAGGATTTTTTTTTTTTTTTTACTTTAAATTAGAATTTAAAAGTGGATTTTGAGGTTTTATTTGTTGCCAATATCTATTTATTATAAAACAAGTAGGTAGATTTTATATCCCATACTATTTTAAAATATCTATTTCCTTTCTTCTTTCACCTGAAGTTTCTCTGTATGATTCATCACGAAAGCCTAGTTTCAGGTTTTAAATGACTCAGAACACCAAAGATCAATTTCAGGAACATAATGGTCAGAGAAATGCAGTCAGTAAAAATCATTAATAAAACGGTTAAGCCATTTCAGATTATCAAACTGCAGTCAGAATTCATTAGGCATGAATTCTTGAAAACACACTCCTTTCTCCAAAAGTAAAAGTTTTCCTAAATTTTGTTCTTATAGGTACAAAAACAAGTAGCACAACTACAAAGCGGCATGCTCTGCTATTAAAGCAGGAGAAAAATCATCTTTTTCCATGCTGCTCATTATGGGAAACTAAATCTAAAGGGCATTTTCATCCATTCATTTATGTATTGGTGAGCAAGTCCAGTAATTAAAAATAAGGCCTCTGATTAAATTCTTGACCAATCGATAACCTAGTATCAAACTCTATTACATGCCAGTTTGCCATTTGCCCTATAATCCCAATCACTGCCAGAAAGAGCGGCCACAAACAGTGCCCTCCAACACAGCAGTGTACACAGGCAGTAGACTGAGCTTCTTATGGTTCAACACCTAAGTCACTTCTTTCTACAGTGAACTACAGAGAGGAAGCACTGTACATACAACTAGAGACTGAGATGCCCTAGCAGTCGTACTGAAAGAACTAAACCCAAGGAATGTCATCTACACCTGGAACTTACTTAGATGACAAGATTCTGGATTCAAAGCTGAGGCTGTAATGGAATAAGACATTTAGAGAATGTGCAAGGGAATATTCTGCAAATGGAGGGACAGGAATTATTAGGGACCGAAGGTGGACGATGGTGGGTAGCTTCCTAAAATGACCCCCAGTGATTCCCACCTGCCTATGTCCCCACACTGTGCAAATTCCCTTTTTTGAGTGGGCTGGACCTAGTACCGCCCCCTTGCCCTCCAGTTGCTGCCCCGATGAAGCCCGCTGTCTCATGCAGAAGCCACTTAGCCAGGAGCTAAGGGAAGCTTCTTGCCGACAGCCCACAAAAACCGAAATCCTACCAACAAACTCCGTCAAGCAAGCCTGGAAACAGACGGACCCATTCATGCCTTACAAAGATGGCAGCTCTAACCCCCACCTGGATTTCGGCATCTTGAGAGGCACAGGGCCGTGGGACACAGCAAATTCCTGACCCACAAAAACTGTGGGATAATTCATGTTGTTATTTTAAGCCACTAAATTTTGGAATAATCTGTTAACCAGTAACAAATAACAGACACTTAGAGATTTTTACCTCGAAAATCATCAACTAGTTAGCATCCCAATATATACTTGAAACCTTGAACTAGCTTGAAAAAGTTCCTGTTCTCAGCTGAAAATTTCAAGTCTTTCAAAATCTCAAACATTTTCCAAATTCCATAACTTATTAAAAGACACTACAAGCTTTCCCAGGTTAAATTAACTCACTGAAAAGTCAACAGAATACTAGAGGCATTTCACTTTGTCCCTCATATATCATAGGCCTACATTAACATCAAGACCCTATTTTACAGAAAAATTTAAGTTTCTGAAAATCCAAGATAGATTTTACTTCCGGAAAAAAACACACAGACACAAAGAAAAACTTTACTTCCTTAAAACAATAAATAAAAGAGGAACTCCTTTGATTGGAAGGCTGACAAGAATTTCCTTACCTTGAATGCACTGAAGTGTTCCATCCTCCGCTCTTATTGTAAATGTCTCACCTGGATTAACTTGAACGAGAATGACCTGCACAGAAAAACATTAATTTCAATTTAATACTAGAGCATCTGGGGTTTCTCTTCAACGGTTTTATTACTTGAATTTATGTACTAGACAGGAAGTATGTGGCACAGAATCCTGTATAAACACACGACTTAGGCTAGGTCTTAGACCTGGTTCAAATGTGAAGGGGGTAAGTACATGCATTTGAACTTAGCTAAACTGAATTCTCCTGTGTTGGTTACGATGCAGTAAACCTAAAAAACTCCATTTTTTTCTTTCACTAATGTAGAAACAACAAATCAAGAAGAGAGTAGACCAGAAACCCTAAGGACAGAAGCTTAGGACAAAGGCACAGATAAATGTTTGGCTGTGGCTCTGGCCAAACACTGTTGCGCATACTCTTCCCAAGTGTCCATTACTGACTTGAGTTATATGATTCTACTGTGTAACAAAAGGCGGCAATTTATAAGAAAAATGTTTGGAAAACAGAGTTCTGGAACTAACAATAAACCCTATAAAATAAATGAATAATATTAGAAATAGGCCTCAACACTTGTATCTTTAAATCTATTATCTAAGTATCAGTGAACATTAATATTTGCTTATTTTAAAAATTTTATTTACCTATTTTGAGAGAGCATGCAAGAGTATACACTAGCAGAGGAGGTGAATTTTTCAAGCAGGCACCCGACTGAAGTGAGAAGCCCCACACAGCACTCAATCCCCAACCCATGAGATCATGACCTGAGCCAAAACCATGAGCTGGATGCTCAATGGATTGAGCCACTCAAGCACCCCTAATATTTAATATAAGTAGACAACTTCCAAGACTAGACCAAAGACTACAGTATGCACAGGAACAACCAAGGATGTCCTTTCAGGAGCTTCAGTTTTAGATCTAATCTACTTCCTTTAGGTAACAAAAGGAAAAAAAAAAAATCATTAATTTGTATCTAACTACGTATCAAAGGATGTAATCCGAATTTGAAAACTGTACATAAAAACCACTGTGTGCAAGGTTAACACTATTAAAATAATTACTGTACACTTCTGGAAATAGGAAGGATGTGGGTGTCACATTCATTTTAGGGTCCCTGGAGCAAGCCAAGCCCTGTCCCCTGACCGAAACCATCAAGCATACTGTTCCCTCTATCTGCAATGGTTTCCCTGGCCTGCTGCACCTCTGCCAACCACCCACCCTACTCCTGCTCTGACCAGTGACGAATGCCTAGTCATTCTTGTCAGCTTAAGAAGTGGCATCTGCTTCCCAGGACGGGTTGGGTCTCCCACTGTATGTGCTAACACAGGCACGTGAGCCCACACACCTATGCTTCTCCTTCCCAGGATCTACAACTGCAATTAGTTAAGCAGTCATTTTAGGGTCTGTCTTTGCTTCTTTAATATTGACCCTGGAAGGACAAGTTCTGGCATAAAATAAGTGCTCAAAAGTATACGCAGCACAAAATTAAGTCCTCGGTAACTATTTCTACTGAATGAATGAAAGTCATAAAACAAAACCGCTGCAGACAGTATTCTAACTTAGAAATTAAGCTTTAATATTCAATTTAGAAAAATCAACTTAAAAAACCCTCAACTTTATTTACTGTATGTCCCATAATTTCTATTCTCTAAAAATGTTTGAGATCAAAGCCGTTTCATCTTTAAAACTTAAACCTTTAATATCCATGTATTTTGCTGCTTCTAATAATTCACCACAGGAGACACCGTTGGGATATTAAAATTATTTAAATCAGGAAATACACTAACTGGAGAAAACAAGATCATTCAGGAAAAAGCAGTCCAAGCATCATCCCTGGTGCTTCTCATTATCTTGAATTATAACGGTGGTTTCAAGGCAATTTATTTTTCCTGTACAGTAACTATGTCAATAATCTTTCAGTCTTAAGTATTCAAATTCTCACCAATGTAAACACAATGTGCCATTTTAAGAACTCAAAAGGAAATCCCTTCAGATCTCTACAGAGTGATTAAAACATTTCTATTGCTTTCTTGAAACTAAGCTTTTAAAGTTATTCCTAACACGAAAATAGTTTTAACTTCATTTCTACATAAACATAGAACAGAACTCGACTACAACGGAATAAAAAAAAAAAAAAAAAACACTCCAATAAAGAAAATTATTCGTGTCTTTTTAAAAGTCCTTAGACCAATTCCAACATTACTGTAACAGAGCAGACATCAGCTGCTTGTGTTGAAACCTCTAGGGATAAGACCTATAATACAGGCCTGCAGAATTAGAGAGAAAAAAAAAAAATCAAAGGACACCAAGACTATGCCCCAGAGAGTGTCTGACAATCCCAAATTCATGTACTGCCTCTCTCTTGCCCCCTCTCCCAGGTGTCCCACGTGTCCTGGGCACGGGGTCTCAAAGTACAACTGACCAGTATCGTGGGAAGTCCTGGGCAAGAACAGGGATTTCTGAATGGGGCCGCGCTCCAGATTCTGGCTTTACCTGCGGCCCGCAGGCCCGGAAAGGGTCTCTAACGGTCCCTTGGCGGCCACGGACGCCAGGCCGCGGTTCAGAGCTTCCAGAAGCCACCGACGCGTCCCGCTGCTCTCACGGCGACCCCTGCCCCCTCCCTGCTCCTTCAGGGAGAAGGACGATAGGTAAAGAGCTTTTAAGCGTCCAACTAAAATACCTCTCTTCAAATGTTTAGTTCCTGTGATTTTCCCTGCTGCCGGGTTGCTGTGACAACCAGATTGTCACCTCCCGAGTCGCCGCAGGAACCAGGCAAGTCTCCCACGTCCCGATACCCATTTTTCCTCGCAAGAGCCAGAGCCGTCATGGAGCAAGGTGCCTTCCTCCCGGCTCGGACCTGCTCTCAAAGAAAGCACTCTGTCACCCGGAGGTCGCCGGGCCAGGGCCAGAAAATAAGGTCTTGGCACAGCAGCCCAGTGCGCTCGACCTGACGACAGGCCCTAGGAAGCGCCCGCGGCACCGCCTGGTCAGACAGAGCTGGTACCAGTTCCCATAACTGCACGGCGGAAGACAGCCCATCACCGTCCAGACCTCATCATCATCATCATCTTTTTTTTTTTTGGGGGGGGGGGTCCACTCGCGAGCATTTCCTGCTTTTCCAAAGTCAGCATTAAAACAATCCCCGCCGCGTCCTGGGGCTCGTCGGAGGAGGACGATTTCAGCCGCCGATAGACTGTCCTTCCCCAGGGATGTTGAAACAGAACCGCGTTCATCAAGTCAGAGGAGCAAACCTCAGGCTACGCTTGCTTGTCACCTCGGTGGCCAACGTGTCAGGGCCACAGCCACAGCCCAGAATAGCCAGAGGCAAGTTTGTCAAAACCTAATGAACAGGAAGTGACCATTATTCCAAAGTCTTAAGCAATAAAATAAGAGGTAGAACTCACGCAATTAAGCAAAAGGCTAACACAGCAAGGCGAGAGCGTCGCCCCACCAGGCCGCTCAACAGGCGTGAACCGGCCTTTCCTTAAAGCTGCGGCTCTAACCCGCTTCTTACCTGGTAGACGAGGCAGGGGAAAGCTCCAGTTGCCGACTGAAATCACGGGTGCCTGATTAACCAGATCAATGATTATCTAAGATTATTCCTGGAGGCAAATTCCTAATTTCTGCCTCAAATAAAATATTACCAGCCCCCTGACCAGACAGGCCCTGCCACGTATGTGTCCATCACAGAAGCTTCTGTGGGGAGAACGGGGCTGCCTAAGGATGGAATGTTACAGCTGCAGTTTTCTTAAAAGTTAAATCCAACAGCCAGACAATCAAGACCTAAACTGTGCCAGGAGAGGGGATCCTGTTTCATTTTTGGAGCTTCCTCCACTTGCCACACGCTGTGAGGCTTGTCTTACTCTTCGCTGTAGTAGGTAAAAACGAACACTTCTCACCGGCAGCCAGATTTATGATTATCCAACGGATTATCTTTAGGGGGAACAAACGATACAACCTAAAAGCTGCAGAAGAGTTAGTTCCACATAAGGACGGAGTCTATCGAAGAATATCTAATAATTTTTTTAAGACTGTATTTATTTGAGAGCAAGAGAGAACGTAAGCAGGGGGTGGTGAGGCAGAGGGAGAGAAGCAGGCTCTCCACTGGGCAAGGAACAGGAGTGGGGCTCAATCCCAGGACCCCTGAGATCATGACCAGAGCCGAAGGCAGACACTTAAACGAATGAGCCACCCAGGTGCCCCAAGAATACTTAGTACCTTTTAAAAAGTGACTTCTGATTACATGAGAGGAAGAATAGCATTTTTTTTCTGGTAATACACATGCACGCTCCAGATGCCCAAACTCCAGAGAAATCCTGGCAAGCTCTACCCAGGCCCTTGAAGGCCCAAACCATCCATCAGTACACACCTTTGAGACCCTGGTGTCTGGGCTAGAGACTAGAGTTGGTCTCAGGCAAACTAGAATAGTGGGCATCATACGTTTCGAGTCCCTTCTCTTTGCTCCAAATCAGGAAAAAGGAGAAGATGAGCTTCAAATAACCAATAATTATCTTTATAGTAATAACATACACAAAGGAAATGTCCCAAGATTAAAATGTGACGGGTAAAATAGAAAGGTACTAGAAGATGGAAAACCACTGGTGGTCTCATCTGCTCACCCGTCCTACCTGATGCCTGACTCCAAAGCTGGCAGGAAAAACACACACACAAGACCAGGAAGCCTCCAAAAGTACTTACACCCTGGGTCACGGCAAGGGGACACGCGTGGTATGTGAAGCTGCTGCTCAGTCTACAGCAATAGGACAAACAGTCTTGTTTTGTTTCTTCCTGGGCATGAGGACTTGTTCAGCTTTTTTTTTTTTTTTTAACTTTCTTAAAGATTTTAACACCCAACATGAGGCTTAAACTTACAACCCCGAGATCAAGAGTCGCACCCTCCAACTGAGCCAACTAGGTGCCCCTGGACCTGTTCAGTTTAAAGCAAGGAGCAAGAACACTCCAAAGATCCAAAATTTTTAATATTCTGATTTCTCCAAAGAATGTAAGTTTCAAAAGTCGTTGCCCTCAAAAGACCATTACATATCTCTAAAATTAACTCAGAATGATGCAGGCTACTTTATCAACTCCTTTCAATAGCTTTTTTTCTAGGTTTTATATAATAAATAACAGTTATCACTAAATCCCTACAGTCTGCCAGAGAGGTATTATTATATAGATTATATAGATGGGGAACGGAGGCTTCTAGAGGGTAAATGACTGGTCTAAAGTCACAAAACTACAAAATGACTGAGTTAGCACTGGAATCCAGCCCCATCTGACCAAAATGCACACTCTGCTCTATTACCCAGGTTCCCTCCTCTGACAGGCATGGGCTTCAGAGTCAATTCTTTATGAAGATACATTAATAAACAGCTATAAGGAGAGAACTCACTTCCCTGGGTCAAAGGCATGTCTCCAAGGCAGGCTCTGAGGACGAGTTCTGTTCTAAGAAATGCAAGCCCACTCCCTGAGCCAGAGCCCATAATTCCCAATATGACAGTTAGGTGGTAAGGGAACCCTTAACTAACAACCAACAGTGGCTTTTATACAGAGGAGGTTTTATTCTCATAAAATCCTTGCCAAGTCCTTGAATTCCACTCGAACCCTAAGATGCACCAAGTTGCTAATCACTGACTATCACAATCACTAGATGCCACTTCTCATGGCCCAAGAGTAGGCATAAGAAAAATAAAAGAGGGCTCCGGGGACAATGGCATCTCTAGCTTCTATGCTTCCCAAAGTCACCCATCATTAACAAAAAAGACAAGAATGGATTAATAGGTAACCAAGGGAAGAGAAATCAGACAAACCAAGGAGGACATTTTTATGCACTGAAATCATGCCACTGCCTGCTGAAAATCTAGAATTCAAGAGTTCAAAAAGTCCATTTCATGAAACAAGCATCCTCAGAAGAATTACTGCTACATCTCTATTAATTCAGCAAATATCAGTAAGAGACCAGAACGGGCCAGACATTAGGAATAGAACGTTAGATAATACAGTTTGGCCCACTTCAGGCTGATGAACAGAACTTACATGGGATGAAGAAGGGTAGTGCAGGGGAAGGGTGGGTGTAGAGTTTAAACAAAAAGAAAACATTTATAGATAGTGGTAAGGGCTATAAAGAGAATACAATAGCAGCTTGTAACAAGTCCTAGATTGCTACTTTAACTGTACACTGCCTTGAATAAAGAGATTCTATTACAAAAAAGAGCTGCTAGTTGCTAAGAATAAAAATATAGCCTTAACTTAAATGGAAAAAATGCAAAATGTAATATAGATGGCCAAATGTAGGTTAAAAGCCTCTTTTAAGAGAGCCACAAATGCCAGAGTCTAAGGTTTCAACTACAGGTCTTTCAAGATAAAAACCAAGAATCTAAAAGACCAAAATTCTATGTAAGCTTTCCCTGGCTAAAAGTAACAGCTACCAAATATCCTTGGGCACTTGAAGCACCATGACATCTACTTCACTAATTTTTGTTTTATTAAATGTATTTTTCACATAGCTCTTCACCAAAAATATAATTCTTTCTTTTCCTTTAGTTGAAAATTATGCTCACAGAAAACAAAATCTGGTTACTGTCAATACCACTTCAGGGTTAATCTTTCTCAAAAATGTCCATCGGGTGAGGGATGCCTGGGTGGCTCAGTCGGTTGGACATGTGAATCTTCACTTCAGCTCAGGGCATGAGATTGAGCCCAGAGCTCAGAGTCTGCTTGAAGTTCTCACTCTCTCTCCCTCTGCTTCTACTCATGCTCCCACTGTCTCTCTCTCTCTCTCTCTCTCTAAATGAAATCTTTAAAAAAAAAAAAAACTATCCAAATGAGATACAACTTCTTCTACCCCTCACTTCCATCAATGCACCCCATGCCCATAGGCTGGGCTCTGGACACACTCACAGGGAATGAGCAGTTTAAACTGCTTTTCACCTAACCAGCCCCACCTTGAATATGGTTTGCACACTGATTCTAAAATGTCTCCCACCATTTAGATCCAGCTACCCCATATCTAGTTTTGACTGGCTAACGAGGAGTAATATGACCCATGCTGCTGTGGTACTTCATGTCACGCACCTCTGGTAAGCTATGCATTGAACCTGAACAAACTATCAGAATCTCAAGGTCAGTTCAGTGAAGAAACATTTAACTGCCTATAGTCCCAATATTCCAATATCTTTTAAACCTATTTCCATGTTGGCCATGTCCTTCAGTTAACACTGTTCTTCCCCCTAAGACATAATCAAGAAATTATGTACCCACAAAGAATGTTCTCATCCTTCTGATAGGAAATCAGTCCCTACTATTTTGTCATTAAATATTCTAGAGCTAACTTTTTCTTTTTCTTTTTTTTAAGATTTTATTTATATATTTGACAGAGAAGAGAAAGAGCACAAGCAGGGGGAATGGCAGGGAGAGGGAGAAGCAGACTCTGCTGAGCATGGAGCCTAATGCAGGGCTCAATCCCAGGACTCTAGGATCATGTGACCTTAGCTGAAGGCAGACACTTAACCGACTGAACCACCCAGGCATCCCCAGAGCTAACTTTTCTATATTACTCTATTTTTTCAATTGCTTAAAATTAACACTACTATTGCCTGGTGGCTTACGCCCACTGACATAAAATCAGAAGGGAGTACTAATAGGTCATATTCCAGGGTTTGGGAAGGATTTTACAGAACAGAGAATGCTCTCCCTCCCCACCACTGTACAGTATGTTGTTACTTATTCAGCCCTTGACTTTCCATCCATTAAACTTATTCAAATCAAAGCCCAATGTAATTATTGAAGCCTTGATTTTTTGAAAACATTTGCTGAGTAGTTACTATGTGTCAGGCCCTTTATAAAGCACTGATGATTCTAAGATGAGAAAGAGGACATCCTACTTATTTGTGTGCTGGTACAAGGGTAGAAAATACAATTAATTGTAATGACATATGACTATTTGGCTTCTAAGAGCTATGGACACCAAAGAAAGCACTGAGAAATCAGAGAAAGTCACAGATGGGAGGGACACTGAAGGCGGGAGCAAGAGACTGCAAACAGATAAGCAAAAGAACAATTGCACGAGCAAACGCATGCACGGAGGCCTGCACGGGAGGATGTATTTAGAGTCCCGACATGGCCCTAGAGGCATACGTGTGGCACAGAGGGGTACAGGTGAGCCTGCAGAGCAGGGATACCTAGGAAAAGCCTTTGTTCACCCCACTTAAAAGCCTGGACCTAATCCTGTGAACAGCAGTCCTTCCCGGTGGGAAAGCAACACTACTAAAATGACTGAGAGCAAGGAGAAACTCAAACTGAGATGGGAGACACTGAGCACATGGAGACCAGTGAAGACATTAATGGAAAAAAATCCACTTCTGATATAATTCAGGGATCGTGTTGTGCAAAGGTTGTGCGAGCCAGGTCCCAGGGTTTGCTGCGGACAAGTCCTGCCCTACCTCTTTACCAACGTTGAAGTTTCTAAGATTATGGATGCATTGTAGTGTCTACAGCTCTACTTCCTTTTTTTCCTACTTCCCGTCACTCTAGTGCTGTTCTCTGTGACTCCGCCACTTCCATTTCCACCCTGCTACCATTGACAGGCATCCATAGTCAGCCCCTGGCTCGTGCCTCCTCAACTTCTTCTGTTGTTTATTTCTTCTCTTCGGGTTCTTGGCCCTTACTCTAAAAAGCTAAGCCCAAGAGCATTCAACAGGCAATCTAGCATTCCCTTCCTTTGTATCTAGTCAACTCACTGAGCAGTCACAGATTATGTTGTCCACCTACCACACTTGTGATGGGTTTGCACACTGCGAACAGAGGACTTGTAGGATACTGGGAAACCAGATCTAATTAGGAGTCAAGGAGAACCCATTACTCATTTCCAAGGGTCCAAAATTAATCATATCCCCCAAACACTGGCTTTCTGATTCTTCAATAATTCCATTTCAAACTAGTTAATTCATCGTTTAAATCCCGAAGTTAGAGTTTGCCTTTTATCATACTGTACATACACAAAGAGGTTTGAAAAGGACTCACAATTTTAGATAAAACCATACCACCTACAACACCATCTTTAAATTTAAAAAAGCCAATCTTAAGCACTTCAAAGATTTTTTAAAAATGAGTATGCAACAGCACATATTTCTTCCACATGTTTAAGCGTCTTTTCCTCCCATGCTAGATGTTGAGATAAAATTAAATGGAGCTCAGGCCAGAGCTGTCTTCTAAACAACATGCTAGATTGTAAATATTGAGTAGTTAGGTCACTCTCTGCTACTTTTAGGTCAAAAATGAATTGAAATTAAAATAAGAGTCAAGGGATCCCTGGGTGGCGCAGCGGTTTGGCGCCTGCCTTTGGCCCAGGGCACGATCCTGGAGACCCGGGATCAAATCCCATGTCGAGCTCCCGGTGCTTGGAGCCTGCTTCTCCCTCTGCCTGTGTCTCTGCCTCTCTCTCTCTCTCTCTCACTCTCTCTCTCTGTGTGACTATCATAAATAAATAAAAACTTTAAAAAATTTTAAAAAAATAAAAATAAAAATAAAATAAGAGTCCAAAAAAAAAAAAAAAAAAATCAACAGAGATAACCAAGCCATACAGTGAGAAACGCAAATCGGACAGATAGCAGGTGAATCCTGGTCTGCTCTTACAGGGCACTTAATGTTCTATCTCCATAGGCCTTCATCTAAAAAAGAGAGAGAGAGAGAGAGAGAGAGAGAGAGAGAGAATACCTCACATGTGCACTTAGAGAAAAAAGGAACCCTAATGCAGCCCTGGCATTAGGCCTTAGACGTAATATGTGCTCAATAAACAACTATTAGTGCTTCTTTTTCTTCAAATTTCTACCGGGGACCAATCTCGAAGAAAAAAGTGGCCTCTAAAGGGAGAGTAGGTTTAAAAAAAAAAAAAAAAAAAAAAGGAATCTTTATTTCATCTTCTTAAAAAAACAAAAAAAAAAACAAAAAAAAACAAAAAAAAACAAAAAAGGCCTCAACAAACAAAAAATGCAGCAACAACAAAACCCACAACCTTAAAACCAGCCAATTCTCACCTCTGACCAGATTTTCTGAGACACATTCTGGCTTTCCTTAAAGGTTCACCTCCCAACTCATTCACATTCCTGTGTCTGGTCAGCTTCCGTGGATTCGGGCAAGAATAGTGACTTTGGAATCCATTCACAGAAGTTCTGAAATCTAAGCCCTTTACATCCACATAACAGTTTGGATTAATTGGAAATGTGTCTAATTAAGATTATCATAACGAAAGTCAGCAACAAAAAGTGATAAAGTAATGCCACAGTAGGTGGAAATTTCCTACTAACTATTCAGAATTCCAGGAAACCCTTTTCTTCACCCATCAGCTGCCTTCTCCAAGAACACAGGAAGAATTCAACTTGGCCAGACCCTCCAAGGAGCATCAGGCCTTTGCCTTTTCAAACACTTAAGCAAGTAGCTTGAGAGGTTATCCACCATACATTCCAGGAAAACAGAATCATACAGCTGGATACTTAAGACCATTAAAAAGTTTAAAGAAGCTGTCCAGATTTAAGGTTTCAAGACAAACAGACTGCAAGCACTCCTCAAAAATGTAATGCTTTAAGATTTTCCTTTCTAGATCTTGGTAGCAGAGCTCCGCAAGCAAAGCTTTTGGAAAGCTGGGCGCACGTTCGTCCTCCCGGGCTTGGAATGAGGCTCTCCCTGGGTGCGCACACATACCGAGCTGTACCAATGGACGGATTAGTCCAATTCTTCCCTCATTCTGCACCAAGTCCAAATTCAGGGCTGACACTAGTCTCTGCAGACAACGAAGGGAAAAATGTGACAAAGATTTTCCGGCCAGCCCCTGCCCGCCTGCCCCCGCCCTCGGCACACACTAGCACACAGCGGGTTCTGTGCACAGCTCTGATTCGGGGCCAGTCTGTGCACCATGACATCAGTGCAGCAGAATGAGCCAAGTTTAAACTCCATCTGGGACAAATAATGTCCAGGCACACTGTGACTTCTTTTGTTTATATACACTGACTAAATATGTCTTGGTGGTAAACGAACTAACGCTTAAGATTTATTTCCCAAGGCCTCCAAAACAATATTCTGCACCCCTGAAGCAACCCCCGGCCTCTGCGTCTCCTTCCAAGGCTATGCGTAAGTGATTTTTAACAGAACACATGATTTTGAAACATATAATTAACATCTTGAGGAGAGACAAAGTCCAAGCAGCCCTTCATCAATCTAAAACAAAGGGAACGAGGAACTGGCTAGCGAACGGGTGTGGTGTCCTGGCTCGCGGTGCAAATGCTGCGGGACACTCACTTCTGCAGCCGCCCGGAGAGCCAGCAGAAGCCAGCAGAAGCCGAGGTGGGAGGCGTAAGAAGTGCCCAAGCAGCAGAGGGGCCATTTTCTTTCCCTTTGAAGGATAAACTTAGGGTGGGTTTTTTTCTCTTGTAATTTTGGCATTACTTGAGAGACATAATTATAAACGCAGAATGGAAAACAAACAACCTAATAGGTTCAAGTCTTACAATAAGTTTTTAGACTTCTCCAGACACAAAAACTCTGCCTCTGGGCTGATGTAATTTTTGAATGGAAATGAAAGGCGGGGCTTGGGAGGAAAAGCAGGCAGACAAAAAGGTCATCTCCTTAGCTCCCGGGGTGAGCCTCCCTAGGACAAGGAACCCCTGCTTCCCTTCCTTGTCATCAAGGGCTCAGGCTCTGTCTCTCCGAAGTTGCTGACAACCCCAGGGGGGAATCTCCAGGAAAGAACCATTCCCCCAAGGAAAGAAAGGGAGGAGCTCTGGTGACCTGGGCCTCGGATGACTTCACCCCCAGCTCCTCCTCCAAGCTCAACCCACGCCTCCAGGCCTCAGACTCCACCACTACCACCTGGTTGGCAATTTTCAGAAGCTCTAGATCCAGGATCACTGCCACCTTCCAGAGCTACTGGGAAGATGACAGAACAGGAACACTCTTCGCAACGAACTGTATAATTTACTATCAGGCAAAAACCCAGTCCCCAGAGTCTCTCCCAACTGTTTACCTGAACAAGACAATATAATATGCTTAACCCAAGCAACCCCACCCTTCCTGGAAGGTAGGTTCTGCATGGACTCAAATCCCAGTTCTGTGATTTGCCAGATGCAAGTACTTAACCTTTCTTGCCTCCGGTTCTGTCCGTAAAAAATGATCACCACCTTATGGGGTGTGTGATTACTGGATGAAATGATGTATATAAGTGCTTAGCACCATTCCTAGCACCTCATAAGCCCTCAGTTATTATTCACTCCCTCCACCACAGAGGGAACAAAAGGAATCAAAATATCAAACAATAGCCATTCTTTCCAACAACCCAACTTACAAGCCCACAAATAACCACTCAACTAAAAGTGGAGACCAAAAGCCCACTGGTGATCGGCAAGCTAACAGAGTAACAACATTGAGGTTTGAGGTAAATGCCAAAAACTCAGATATTTGGAATTCTTTCAATGTCAAACCTCTGACCTTTAATCAACCTTCTACATTGCCCTGGAAGAGGCAACCTTATAGAATCTTTTCCCCTTGGTGTTACAATAATGGTCAGAAAATGAGTCACTGCTTCCCTCCAAAGGAGGAGCACACAGCCTGGTGTGGGGCCTGTCCTCAAGGCTCCTTATGGGAGGCTCTGTTAAGTTCCAAGGCCGCTTGAAGAAGCAGGATGTGCAGAGGCAGTTGATTAAAAAAAAAAAAAAAAAAAAAAAAAAAGGGGAAAACTCTTCAGCGCCTGACCCTGAGAAAAAACACTTTAAAAATGAGACAATGGGGGCTCTTGAAAAGTAAACTAGTTGTGAACACTCATCTATTAAGGGATAATGTCCTCCATCACCCAACTCTACCTTCAATGGACTCCCCGGGTCTTTAAGACAGGCATTATTCACAGACAGGGTATATAAAGCCTAAGGTCCAATTTCCCTTCACAATCCCTAAAAGAAAAATATGGATGCTATTCCTTCATAATTCATATTATATTCATATTTATATTACTTTTATTTTCAGTCATGATTAAAGTCACCAAATACATTAAAAATAGCCATTTTTTTGAGGACGCTTTTTATATGGACTTTGTACAAGGTAATAAGATGGGTCTTAAACAGACCCATTCTGACAATACAAAATAAACATTAAAATGGTGATGTCAGGGGCACCTGGGTAGCTCAGTTGGTTGAACGTCTGCCTGCCTTTGGCTCAGGCCATGATCCCAGGGTCCTGGGATCAAGCCCCGCTTCGGCTCCCTGCTCAGAGGGGAGCCTGCTTCTCCTCTCCCTCTGCTCCTCTGCCAGCTTACGTGCTTGCGCGCTCTCTCTCTCTACAATAAATAAATAAAATCTTGGGGAAAAAAGTGGTAAACTCAGAAAAGATGTATGAGGTGCACAACTCTGACCAATTCAGCTACCAAACCACATCACTAAACGAAGCACACGATTCAGTCTGTCAAGGTTTCATTCTCCCAAGAACTAAAACAATCCAATACAAAGACCAAAGAAACTTGTCTGAAGTAGTAATACATTTCAGTCAATGCTGAATTTTTCTAATCCTTAGAAAACGCAAGAACATCTCTACACCTCTTAAAAACTTAAGTCATGAAACATAACCAGGTAACAAGCACAAGTCCATTTCTCTCCAAATCTAAGATCTGGCTCACATAATTTAATTTCCATTTCTTGAAAACAATAGGAATGGAACCCCGATGGCAGCTTTACTGATACACACTTTCTAGTCAACCTGTCCCCAAAGCTAGAACAGTTAGCTCCAGCTCTGTGCTGTCTCCATTTAACTGCCCAATTATTTGCCAAGCAGAAACCTTTAATGAAGTAATTTTCTAAATGCAGGCTGTCCATTTTATCCAAATGCAAACCTACTCTACCGCAAAGGGGTAAGGAATGGGCAATAAAGAGTGGATCTAGGAGAGGCAGGGTCAAATTATTCTAATTAATGATCGTGCTAAACACACCTGCTGCCCATAAAACACATTCCCTCTCAGCAATGATCTGATCTGATGGTCTCCTATTAAGGAAAAAGGCCCAGGGCTGAGAAGCAACACCGACATAGGAATTAACGCTAAAGTGGCCCGTGAATTCCGCTTTTTTCTGGAGGCCCACTAGAGCTCAGCTTCAATTTATTCTCAAGGTAGAGCTGACTGGAAAATTACTAAGAGGCACCTAGTTCTGGCCAATCCCAATTTAAACGGGGAAATAAATGTACTCTGAAGGCAGCTAAACCCAGAATTACCTTGATAAAATACTGTTGCTCCAGCAGCTGGCTCCTCAGCAGGCTGCTTACTTTACACACAGGCATTTTGAACTTAAAGATTCATCTTACTAATTTTATACAGTTTGCACACTATTGTCTTGTTTGGAGTGGAACATGTATCATTTCTATATAAGCTTATTTTTAAAATCAATCATTTGAACAAAAATAGAGAAAAGACTACCAATGTGAAAACGCTTGTATGCAAACATATATGTCTTAACACATGTAGATGGAGAACTGTCCCATCTTTCCTTCCTCTGTGTCTATTATTTTTACTGCGCTAGGAGATCCAGCAAGTCACATCACATTTTAACAGGACAAATACACATCAAAAGTAAACAGACCTTAGAGGCTGGGAAACCATCACAGTTCATCTTACTCTAAAGAGAAAATTGAGATACAAATGGTATTAAATGCCTCATCTAGGTAACACCAGGGAAAGTCTGCTTTTAAAAAAAAAAATCTGTTTCAGGAAGTATTTAAGGAATTCTCAATTCTCGGAGCCTCTAAAACGAGATCATAAACACAAGTATTTGCATCTCTGCCCTTGGAACGCTGATAGCTTGCATCTGTGTTTAATGTCCCCCAACTAGTCTGTAAACAGCAAAAGCAAGGCGCCTCCTGCCTTTCCTAAGCTTTAGTGAGTGCTCAATGTGGCACCGAATGGGGGCTCAAATTCTGTTCACTAAAAAGCAGAGGCCAAAAGAAACAATACATGGGCCCTAACTTGTAAGACGTATAATTGAAACCCTCCCAACTAAAGCCAGATGAACCAGAGCCCACACCAGTTCATTTCACAAGCCACAAGTAGAAAACTAAGAAGCTTAAAATCCTAAGTATGAGACACAAATGAGCATGCCTGAAAAACCAAACATTTTTGCTCTAAATAAAACACGAGAAGAGTGAGCACAAAATGCAGTTTTGTTTTGTTTTGTTTTTTTAAGATTTTCTTTATTTGAGAGAAAGAGAGAAAAAGGTCACAAGTAGAGGTGAGGGGAAAAGAGAGAAGCAGACTCCCCACTGAGCAGGGAGCTGGATGTGGGGCTCGATCCCAGGACTCCAGGGTCATGACCTGAGCCGAAGGCAGACGCTTAACCGACTGAGCCACCCAGGCGCCCCACAAAATTCGATTTCAAAGATAAAATGTTACCAGTTTCCAGGTGCCAAACTCAGACAGCCACTTGCACAGGCAAGTGCAGAAGCTGAGTGAAGTGGTCGGAGTACAGCTCCTGTCTAGCCTGGGCAGCTGCCACTCTTTGCCAATCAACTGTTGCCACGCGGGCAGACCAGCCCGGTGTTACTGGAGCTGCTGGGTTTTCCAGATTAACAGAAATATCCAGAATTTTATGTAAAGCTTCCAGTCTCTTTGTACCACCACCTGATTATCTCTCTTCATAATTGTATCAACTGTACAGAGGTGGGGAGGAGGACAAGGCCTGTGTGACAAATGCAACAGGTGGCCAGTTTTCAAGGCCTGGTTTAGATGAATTAACTGCTCATTTCAGCCATCCTTCACTCGTTCTGGGGGACTGACCCAACGCCACCTCAGACGCCAAGCAGAGCATGAAAAAGAGACGCAGTGCCTACTCCTGGAGTTCACAGCGCGAAAGACCGTCTAGCTCAAAACAATCATAATGTTAAGACCACGGGAGAGTTTAAAATTGCCGTTATTTTGCAGCGCAACTTTGCCATGCCAGTGTTTTTCCTTAATCCTCTCCTTTTTGAAGGCGGCTCAATTTCTACCATTTGAAGGCTACAGACTAGAGTTTGTCTCGTATTATTACTGCCTTTGGCTAATTAAATTCTGAAGTGTCTCTCAACCCAGACAGCTCAGAGCTGTCATAATTATATGTCATACGTTGTAATTATTGTGGGTGCCACATATAACAACACCCCCTGATAATATGGCATCAACATTTTCCTTCATGAGACAGAGATTATGCGGAGGCTATGACTTTTCAGAAGCCTTTGTAGTGAGCGGAATTGGCAAACCTCAGGCAGAGAGTACTGTAAGCTCAGTCCACAGGCCTAGATAAACTCACACCTTTTTATTTCCAGTTAGAAGCAGCCCCTCAGCAGCAGAGGCGGCTTGTCTGTGATGCTGGCCAGGAGCTCTGGTTGAGGGGTGCTTGCAATCGGCATCTCTATGGGATCGGCAGCCCTGAGGGACAGACAGACCTCGAGGGGTGGACAGCCACGCTGGATGCATCCAGGACAAAAAGTTTCATTAAGAAGGGAAGCCTGGGTGGCTCAATGTTGAGCATCTGCCTTTGGCTCAGATCACGATCCTGGGGTCCTGGGACTGAGTCCCACGTCGGGCTCCCCGCATGGAGCCTGCTTCTCCCTCTGCCTATGTCTCTGCCTCTCTCTCTCTCTCTCTCTCTCTCTCTGTCTTTCAGGAATAAATAAATAAAATCTTAAAAAAAAAAAAAAAAAAGATGATGACAGCTGAACAGCCAAAGTTCAGAGAACAGAGGGTAGAATGTGCAGACACGGCCTGTCTGGGGTGCTACTCACACGAGCTCTGCGCTGAGCCTGCTATCCCTACACAGCACTCCCACTTCGTAAAACAGAAACCGGTCACATGATCCGCAGAGCTGAGCCACAGCCCTAGACTTGGCTGCAAGTGAGGTGCCTGTCCAGGCTCAGCCTCCCCACAGACGCTCCCAACCCGGCCTGGGCCCCCGCCCGCCGGTTCCCCTCCCGTGTGCTCCCAGGCCAAGGCACATCCTGCAATCCAAGCACTTCTCCTGGGGCTCTACGTATGTGTACGTTCAGCCTTTGTATTTTGGCAAGCCACTGTTTTGCTCCCCAACTCGGCTGCTCATTCCTTCAGGGTGAGAACAGTTGTCTTATTTATCTTCGCGTTGCCAACACCCAGCAGCACCTAATACAGCGCCTGCATGCAAGACATTTGACAAATACTCATTAAAATGAACAAATCGGGCTCCTGGGTGGCTCAGTGGGTTAGGTGTCTGCTGCGGCTCAGGTCACGATCCCAGGGTCCTGGGACTGAGTCCCACATCAGGCTCCCTGCTCAGCGGGGAATCTGTTTTTCCCTCTCCATCTGTGGCTCCCGGCTGCTCATGCTCTCTCAAATACATAAAATCTTAAAAAAATAAATAAATAAAAAAGAAAATGAGCAAATCTATTACCCAGTGCCTCCTGAAATTCAGTTGTAAATCCTGCCCTCTCGCTCCTTTCCATCCCAAACCTTGAAGACAAGAAGATGACAGCATCTGGGCACCTGAGGCCTTTATGAGCGTGAGTGGCAGACAGCAGGTGGATGGCAGTTTGCGATGACCATTTTCTTACAACACTGGCACAAACCACATGCTTCTCATACGTCTTGATGCTAAAGAGTCTGCCCAAAGACCAAGCCTCCCCACGCTGAGCTTGCCAAACCCAACACCTGACCAACCTCTTTCCATTTTCAACCCAAACTCCAGCCTCTGAATAGGAGTCTATCATAAAAGGAGCCATTACATAATGTTCAGCAATAACAGCTACAGCCTCTATTTTAACTGCCAGTCCCATTCTCATCTGAATATCTCTCTTCTTCTGGGCAAACTTCCCAAGAACTGTTTATTCATTGGTCTACGCTATACGGATTGTAAAATGCCTTCTGGGTCTCCCTGACACGGTGGCTATAGGGATATTTAAAGAGTAAACCTGCGTGGTGAGAGGATTTGAACTCCTGAATGCAAGACGGGAGCCATCAAGAAAAAGTTATTAAGAAGATATCAACCCGAAGAGAAAAAGTCACTGGATTAGGAGGAGGAGCACATTTGATGTCAAAGACACGCCGATGACGAGCACCATCTGAATGTGGAAAGTTTTAATATGTTTAATGTGCTGTCTGGAAACGTGTACTCAAAAGAATGCTCCAGGAAATCTCTGGCCGTGTATTCCATCTAGGAGAAACAGAGGCGTTCGGAAAGAAACAAAAGGAGGAGGAAAAAAAAAAACCTCAACTCTTGATAATATGACATGCTCAATGCTGATAAAAAGGCAGGGACAAAGTCAAGAGAACTGTGGACACGGCTGAGGTACTTTAACCTTCTGGCTTCCAGGGCAAGCCTGTTCGCACGTCACCCTGAACTGCTGGGAGAAACAAGTTTTCTGTTTACATTTAAGGAGATCTACTTCCTGAAGAAGAGGGAGTAGGAACACTCATTTGGCAATTAATACCTGCAAGCTTAAAAGGGTAAAAAAAAATGAAGACGACGTAAGAAATATGACAAAACATGTGCTAGTTGCCCTCTAAGAACAGTAGGACGGAGAGGCATCTGACTCTCCCTACCCCACTGGTCCCCTAATGAACATACATAGGAGAAGAGTCCCCAACAGTACAAGAATATAAAGTGGCAGACGTACCACCCTCCAGGAGGGTATAACTATCCCATATTAAATAAGCAAATCAGTAAAGTCTACATTAACACTTCTGTCCTTAACTTAATGGTTTCCTTACTTAAACACTGGTGACTGTTGTAATTCTTCTTCAGAGATTATTAAAATCCTAAAACCAAGAGAAGAACACCTGGGTGAGTCAATCAGTTAAGCATCCAACTCCTGATTTCAGCTCAGGTCATGATCTCAGGGTCGCGGGATGGAGAGCCCTGCATCAGGTTCCCTGCCCAGCACAGAGTCTGAGTTTCTTGCCCTCTGCCCCTCCCCCCTGACTTGTGTGCTCACGTGTGCTCTCTCTCTCTCTAATCTTTAAATAAAAAAATAAAATACAAAACCAATAGAAAAAAGTTGGAAATTGGGCTGATATTTATTCTTTCTTTTCATTCTTCAAACTAGCAGTTACCTTTTTATTTTTTTATTTTATTTTGTTTAAACCTCTAAAACCAAAGACAGTTAAATTTATGTACCATAGGTTCTGAAAATGTAGACACCAATATTCTGATTGCTGATGGGCATTCACTATGGTTTATATAGCTATACACAAAACCTCAGGTCAGGAAACCTGGCAAGCATAGTACATTGTCAGGCATATGAAGGGAAGCAAAACTTTATTTAGCTACACTGATCTATTCAGAGGTAGGAGAAATTATAGTGAGAGGAGCAGAGGTACTTTATTTAGAAAACAATAATTCAAAATACAGCTGCTCCATTTCACTCCTCGTTAGATATCCAAGAGAAATGAAAATATAAATCCACACAAAAATTTGCACACAAAGGTTCACAGCAGCATTATTCATAAAAGCCAGAGCGAAAACAACCCAAATGTCCATCAACTGATGAATGGATAAACAAAGTGATACGCCCATGTGACAGAGTTTCACTTGCCAGTAAAAAGGGTTTAATGTAGTGATCATGCCATTACATGGATGAACCTTGAAAACACTACGCTAGGTCAAAAAAGCCAGACACAAAAGACCCCATGTTGCAGGATTTCATTTATATGAAATGTCCAGATTGGGCAAAAGACCTACAGAGAGAGAGTCGATTAGTGGTTGCCTAGGAGTATGGGGAAGGAAGAACTGGGAAGCGACAGCACCAGAGTTTCTTTTTATCATGATTAGAAGGTTCTAAAATTGTGGTCATGGTTGCACAACCATATAGCAAATTCCATTGGATTGTATACTTTAAAAATAAGTGAATTACATGGCATGTGGAGGATATCTCAATAAAGCTGTTAAATAAGCAAAGCTGCTGAGTTGCTTCTGTCCACACTGTGTTCACTATTGTTCTTATTCATTTAGCTGATAATATATATATTCTTAATCTTCATTCATAATGAGGATGACTTTTCATGTTAAGGAAAGAATCATCCTTTCACTGTTACCCCTATAAAATGACCAACCAAAGTTTCGAACTTAACATGACTCTGGATAATGAAAATTAACAGTCTCTTATTTAGAGGGCCAGAACAGAGCAGCATATCTTGGCAAGAACTTGTACTAACTAAATCCAGAAACCATCAGGACAAAAATCGGGAGGAGGCGGTGGCCTGTGGGGGACTGGAGAGCTTTCTCATGACTGTGGTGGTTCTTTTGCATATACGGAAATGTTTAGAATGTCCTCTGCACAGCTGCAAAGTATTAAGGATGCTGTAAACACACACAAGGTAAGCTTCGCCATATATACTCCTGACACATGTAGAGGCATAGTTCCGTGGCCAGTGGGCAGCTCTCTGTGATGGTATTATCCAACAGGTGGTTCAAGTGCAGACCCTCCCTTAAAATGTCACCCCACCCCACAAGGGTGTGCCAGGCAGGGCCTGCGTTGTCCCTCATTGAGGTCAACCCTGTGTCTCCACAGGTCCTGGTTGAGATGCAAAGGTAATGAACGCCTCCGATGCACAGCACAGTGAAAGCCTCAAAGCATGAGTAGAGCTCTCCATGCCAATAGTGCTCTTGCAAACATGGTGAACGTCCTAAAACCCACCAGGCTTTGTGCAAGAAGGGTGGCAGGCACCAATCTCACAAAATGGCACAGTACAAAAAAGGCAAAGATCGCTTTATGCCCAAGCGAAAGTGGCATTAGGAGAGGAAGCACAGTGGCTCTGGTGGGCCAACTATGCCGATTTTCTGCAAAAAGGATAAAACTACAGAGAAGATTGTGCTAGGCTTGGATGTGTTGGGCCCAACTTCAGAACTAAGAGAATGCCAGCTATCGAGTGACGCAAACTGAGGCAGCTGGCTGGCTCAGTCAGTAGAGCATGCTGCTCTTGATCTCGGGGTTATAAGCTTGAGCCCCAAATTGGGTTTAGAGATTGGTTAAAAATAAAAATTAAAAGAGATGAAGCCTTTTGAACTGGGAGGAGATGAGAAGAGAAAGGGCCAAGAGATCTAGTTCTAAGCTTCTATTTTGTTATATTATGAAGACAATAAAATCTTGAGAGTATGCTCAGAAAAGTAATTAAAAAAAACAGAAAACAGAAAACATTTGGAGAGCTCACATTCTCTGAGGAGTCCTGATCCTTGAACACAGATCCCCTGAGCATCACACCACACGGGCCCTTAAGAGGAGGCAGCAAATACCAACAAGTGTCTCAGGCAAGTACTCAAAACTCATGCAGACTTTTGGACCTTTGGCCTTTGTTCTTTTTGGTTAACCCCCCATGCCTCCTCTCTCCCAACCTCCTCTCCGGTATTTTCCCATGGATTTTGGTTTTGCTTGCTCCTTGGGTCTGTCTTCCCCTTCATCTTAGCCCAGGTTCCACACAAGGCCCCCGAGGATACTGCTATACGAGGTCAAAGCTAAATGTTAGAGCCCAAAAGAAAGAGCAGAGGAAATGAGGGAGACCCAGATGGAGCCCCGGGGGGGAGGAGGGGGAGAGAAGAAAAATGTCAGGCACAGAGGCTGCTGCCCAGGCCGAGGCACAAGGACATAGAGGCAAACTCAAGGCAGGATAAATCTTGGGTTGACCCTGCTAAGATGGCTATTTTCAAACCACTCTGCCCACTTAACAACTGTGTCCCAATAAGAGGAACTTAACCTATAAATGTTCATGCTGTTAGAACAATCATACCTGATTAGAAAGACAAATATTTCCCTTCAATGAGAATTTTTAATTCTTAATTATTTATTTATTCATGAGAGACACAGAGAAAAGAGGCAGAGAGACACAGGCAGAGGGAGAAGCAGGCTCCCTGTAGGGAGCCCGATGTGGGACTCGATCTCAGAACCCCGGGGTCATGCCCTGAGCTGAAGGCAGACGCTCAACCAGAGCCACCCAAGTGCCCCCCCAGTGAGATTTTTAGAATACACATAGCGCCAGTTTGAGAAGTTTGAGATTCAATGGTGTATAAAACAAATGAGCAGCTTTTCTCATTCCAGGCTTTAAAGACTGCTTCCTAAATAAAATATAAAAATGTGATTTTATTAACTAAGATTATTAAGCAGCTTCTACTTAGAGCTGAGGTAGACACGGAGAGCAGTGACATGCTGCATGGCCTGAAGATGTCCATAGTCTTTTCAGATTTTGGTCATTTGTAGGTGCAAGAAAGTTTACTTCTGAAGAGAGAATTAGAAAACTCTAAGGCTGCTGGAGATCACAAACTACAAAAGGGTGTTCTGTGCATACCAAATTATAGCAATGAGGAAGAAACCATCAAAACACAGAAATAGAGCGCAAGAATATGAACAGGTGGGCAGCCCCTGTGGTACAGCAGTTTAGCGCTGCCTGCAGCCTGGAGTGTGATCCTGGAGACCCGGGATCGAGTGCCACGTCAGGCTCCCTGCATGGAGCCTGCTTCTCCCTCTGCCTGTGTCTCTGCCTCTCTCTCTGTCTCTATGAATAAATAAATAAAATATTTTTTAAAAAAATATGGACAGGTGGTCTCAGGGCTCCAAGTACATATGCAAACAGGAATTAGGTGATTGAGCGGAGTCCCACGATGCTTTCCAAGTTGAGTCACATCTGAATACCTTGGGTTTTTTCTCCTTTTGGTTAGTGAAAAGGGAGACCAGACGCTGCACTTTAAACTATTCATGGCACTTTGGAGATCTTCCTGGGAGCAGAGCACAGGGAGAATGATGAAGGGGCAAGGGCTAAACCCAGAAGGCTGACAGCCACCGCCCTGCACTTGGATGTTACTCCAGGTGTGACAGGACAGCTCTGAGTGGGGCACTGACATGATGTGGGTGTTTTTCAAGATTTTATTTACGTATTTGTTTGAAAAAGAGAGCGAGAAAGAGAGCAAGTGTGTGTACATGTGCAAGCAGGGGGAGTGGCAGAAGGAGAGAGAATCTCAAGCAGACTCCTCACTGAGTGCAGAGCCCAAAGCGGGGTTGGATCTCATGACCTGAGCCAAAACCAAGAGTCGGATGCTCCTGAGCCACCCAGGTGCCCTTGATGTGGATATTTTTGGAAACTCTCTCAAACGACCTCTGTATGGCAAATATCTTCTGCTGGCAAAAGTAGAAGCAGAAGAGACCAGTGAGAAGGACTGTCCAACCCTGGTGAGAGATGCCGGCCTGGGAGTCCAGCAGCAGCAGCGCAAATGAAGTAGACGTGGCAAATTATGGCTTCAGCAAATGCTCCTGAGACAAAGCCAACAGGCCTTGCTGACAGGCTCGAGAGAGGAAGACGACAAGATGCAAGGGAAGACTCTGGGTTTGATGCGCAATGGAGCTGAGGAAGCAGAGGCTCTACTCAGAGAACACCCAGGGTAAGGGGGGCAGGGACAGGAAGTGGTAACTACACAGGGATGCAGAGTCAGGGGAGAGCATCTTGTTCTGTTGGGTGATGGAAAGGCATAGTTGTTTGTGGGTTTGAGGTAAAAGATACTATAGTACGTCTGGTGGAAAAGACCCAGAGAGAGATTAAAGAGTCAGGAAGGGAGATGACTGTATCCGTGGTAAGAAGGGGCGACATGCGTTCCACCGGCAAACATTTACTGAGCACCTATTAGATATTCTTTGTTCTTGAGAGGTTCATGGTCTAAAGCAGAAGAAAGTAATATAAATAAGTCAGGCAGCAAAGTAAGACCCAATAGAGACACAAAGTATGACTGTACGACAGTGGATACAGGGTGTTCAGGTACCAGGATAGAGTGTGGGGAGGAAAAGCAAGCACATACGGATATCAGGTGAATGGCTGATTAATTTATTTGAATTACTGATCCAGTTTGGGTAAATATTTCTCAAGCCATTGTTCCCAATTTTACTTTGCATAAGACAGACTTTTACTTTCATGCTCCTAAGGAACTTCACAGAGACAAAGGATATCTGTGTGGTGTAAAATGGAGCAAACCCAGTTTTCGTAGTCAAGAAAAAAAATCTGTTATCAGAACAGTTCATCTAGTAATCTTTTTTTTAAAGCTTTACTTACCACTTAAACTTCTTCCCAAGTGCTATATAAATGAGTTCCGAAATCTCTTTTCTATTTTGGGACATTCAGTAATACTGACAAACAAGTTTTACAGAAAATAAGTACTGTCCCTTTGTGAGCAGTGGGCTCTACGTTTGGCAGCACCGCTCGAGGGGCCAGGCAGGGGTCCCTGTGGGCCTGGGCATCTTGCCGAGGTCGGTCAGCCCCGGTGTGAGATCAAAACCTGACTCACCTGCTGAGTGTCCTGCTCTGGCCAACCGGGCCAACCAGTCAAGTACAACAGAGGACACGAATACACAGTCCTTGTATTCCAAAGATTTGTACACATTGTCAAAATGATCCATCAAAAAAAAAAAAAAAAAATCAGACTTTTTTTTGATGCTTCAACAGTAGTATCAACTGAATGAGGCAAGATTTCCTGTTAACAAAAACTGCAATTGGATATTTTTAAAAATCATCTAGTAATTCTACAACGAAAACGCTTACCTCTGGAACTATTAATGTTCACCATCACAGATCCCTGAATCGCAAGCTAAAACGATGCCTGGGTTAGTGTTTTCCACTTGCACAGTTTGACCTATATCTCCCTCTTCCCACACCCACCTGCTGGGCTGCGTCTCCATTCACCAAGTGAGGCATCATGGCTACTTCTCCGTTCAGCAATGGTGGCAGTTCCAGTGGGATCTGGTCGGTCATCATCATTGTGACGTACATTCATGGAGAATTTCCCTCAACTGGCTTCCTGCAAAAGAACCGCCATTTCTTAGAAAGGACTCAGGACCCCCAAAAGTCACTTATAAGAACATCAGCAACTTCAGTGCACCATCACGAAGTCAGCTGAAAATCAAATTATCCTAATCCCATAGTGCTGCATTATTATGCCAGGTCTGAGGCAGGCGTGGGGGTGGGGGGGGAGTGGAAATCAAGCAAAAGCAGGGAAACAGCTTGGACTAAACCACCGACTCCAGTCTCCAAGCAGCCGTGTGAACATAACCTCCCGGACCTAGACTTGATCATTGTTATAAAAATTTTTTAAACGTATGAATAATAGTAACTACCCTACCCCAGGGATCTTTCTGGGGCTAAAATGAGAAAATACTGTGAGGGGGTCAAGTGTCAAACAAAAACTGGTGGTATCATTACCTTTAATTACAGAAAATAAGGCCAAAGAGGATGGCCTATAAAAACAGGTGTTCCCTTTCATTAGGATCAAAACACTGTTCATAAGCAGTTAATCCAAGTAAGTTAACAAAGGTTGGACTGCAATTGTTGCAATTTCTGACCTTGTCACTAATTTGGTAATTAATCATGTTCTAATTCTCTCTGCCCTCGTCATTTCCTTGAATTGAATGCACCTGCTGTGCATTTATACATTTATCACCGTGCAGCTCTTGAACCTCCTTGTATCTCAGAGAGAGCCCACGGGCCTGGTGCGGAGGAAGGCTGAGGCTTTCAGGTAGACCACCTTGCCTCCGCAGAATGATTTTCATATAAATACTCAAAACAGCACAAACCCCAGTCTTATTTCAAAATGGTACTTGCTACCAATAACTAGCTTTCCAATTCAACAGTGGGGAAAATGACAAATTCCTATTTAGAATTATAACTTGTTCTTCAAGAAGTACTTATATAACCCTTCACTTATGCCTAAGAACTTAGGGCACAAAAAGTTTAATATCACGTGCAAAGAAGAGTAAACAAAGACACATTTTAAATCCATACAGAAATAAATACACATATATATTCATCATTCATAATGAAGACCCTCCCCCCAATATCAAATTCGAGGGTATCTTATCAATGAATCCTTCAATACTCAATATCCAAATCAGGCAAAAACAGTGGGACAAATCATTTAATGATGGTCTCAAATTTGTCTCAGACACGTGACAGAAAACATTTTTTCTCATTCTTAAACCCCTCCATTCTGAACATTAAATATACTTCCCTCTCCTGCAATCCCACCCAAAAGAAACTCCTTCCCTGGAAGTATCAAATGATGCATAAAAGCCACCCAAGAGATTGTAAAGTTTTTTATTTTAAAAAGGTAAAATTTTACACTATTCATTATAACCCCATTTGGAGAAACTAATTATTTTAAGCACCAAACAACGAAGTCTTGTCCCAACTAGGAAAGCACATTCTATAATAACAGGTCTTATAATTCAGTGTTAATAGTACCATCATGCTGTTTTATGAGGCAATTACTCAGTTCCTAAGCAAATAAAAAGTACAAAACCCAAAGCCCAATAGTTTATCCTGATGAAGGAAACAGATTCTTACACAATAAAATTAACGAAGATAATTCCATTGACACTATCATGACATCACTGTTTGACTGAGTAGGTCAAATAAGGGAGAACTGATGTCTATTTCAATTTTATTCCTAATATACTTAATCCTCCTAGTGCATGAGGACAGGACAGCTACTTTCCCCAGACTGCTGATGCTACACAGGCTTGTTTCTTAAGTGGAATGTTTTATTTCATGCTTCTTCCAAACTGCAGGTTGGATAAACAGGGCAGTAATTTACATCAGGGTCTGAGTATAAAGCCCCCGGGGTGAAGTAGCACTCTCCCCCCCCCCGACTCCTCCCAGGAGCAGTTCTAAGGCATCTGCTGGTGAGGCTGTGGTGCGGGTTATGGCTCGGACTTCCCTCCCTTCCCTGCTAGAGCTGGGCCAAAGCCCTTTGCCACATGAGCAGCCCCGGTCATCTCAGGGACAAGTGCAGGGATGGAACCCGCTTCTCTTTTTCTCACCCCAAGAGGCAGCGGGAGCAAACAGACTTCAGGGCCTGCCCCCACGTATTTTGAGCCTCTCAGAGCTTCCATTAGGCCAGAGAATAGCAAATAATGATCCCCACCCCCCCAATCCACCCAAACCACACAGGACTGAGGTCCTCAGTTCAGGACCTACTTTGGGGTGTAGCTCCTTATGCTCCATGGGGTCCAACCCAGCTGCCGGATTTTGCAGTACTGGGGCTTGAGACTCCGATCCTATTAGCCAGTGTTATTGTATTCCTAGTTCTCACTGCCTCTTGGGGATAACTGCAGGTACCGGGTGGCAGGAGACAGTTGTAATCTGAAACAAAATTCAGGCGTTCCTGGTCTCCTGTCCCTAATACCAAAGACCATCTCAAAGCCAACGTATCTAATGGTGACAATTCCAATTTAAGAAAACTTCTGGTGGGTGCCAAGTTAAACAATGGCACTTGCTATTAACAGAACGCTCTCAAGCACAGATGTCAGGTCCAAATTATGGAGTTAAACTCCAGGCTCTGCCAACTGGGGGCTTAAGGGGATAGAACCTCATGAGGCTTAGAAAGGTCCTATAGATGTAGGATGGGAGAGGAGGGGAGACTCACACAGAGTCACGAAAACACCCAGAGAAACCACGCCCACTGGCAAAAAGGAGATAACTATTATATTTGCTTTTGAAAACTGTACAGGCAACTTTGGGTAATGCAGCTATTCTATAAAGAAAAAAAGATGCCTGAATCCTTTTTCCCCCCCACTACAATGGATTATCTACCTCATAGATATTATAGCGGTTATTGCAGATGACCCAGAGGGGGGCCGGGAGGGGAAGACGGGGTGAACTGTACATAAAAGAAAGCCAACTATAATATGACAATCACCCAGACAGCAATCAGTGAGAATTTATAAACATCACACACTCCTAATGTCTAAACTCAACCACACTGTTAATCACAGAGGAAACTGAAGAATGAATAAAGTGAATAAAAGCCACCCTGAACTCTGGCACGGAGCCTCACTTCTCCATAACCGAAGCTGTTGATCCTCTTTTCCCTAGGCCACCGGCTTGCTAAAATCCACAGCCTGTTTTCTAATCCCTACAGAGTTTTATCAGAGGTAAACCAGACTTTATCCTAAGTGGAATATCAGGCAAAGATTCACCGGGGTGGGGGCAGGAGAAAAGCAGCAGACAGTATCTAAATTCTCATTTCTAGGCTCTGTGCACACACATAGAATAGTTTAATTTGCCTGGAATGCAAGAGATATATTGAAAAAAGTAAGTTATCTCGAGGCAAGATAGCGCCCGCTATTTAGCAAGGCAACTGCCAAGTTGGCCTTTAAAATTATCACGGGATACAAACAATTTAGCGCCACAGATTGAAGAAAGGACAAGAGAAAAAGCAAGAAGGGGATTTATAAAAGAATGAAAAGCACGGATGCAAAACGTAAAACTTAGGATCCATACTAGTATCTTTTTGGTCATTTCCCAGTGATGGGTGCGGGGCGAAGAGAAGCAGAGAGTTATCCCAATACCAGTGCCAAGTCAAGTACTCAGGTCATAAACTGGGAAAACCACACCTCCCGAACCACTGACAGTTAAAGACTGAGTGGAGCCAGAAGGCTAGGAAGGCTTGCTAGGCATCAATCATTCGATCAATCAGCTCCTGAAAAGTGAGTCTCCACTGTTTTGACTGGTAACCCAAACAAACAGTACAGGTCCTCCAGTTAAGCAGGTGTGCCTCAACCCCACCGCTTGGAGGAGGCATACCAGACACCTGACAACTTTGTAAATGGAAGGAAGAGATGAAGCAATAAACGTGGAAGGCCTATTACGCCGACGGTTAACTCGGGAGACCAAAACGTACTCTATTCGTAATGACTGCGGATGGAAAGGACACATCTTCATGATAGAGCAGGCTGGCCACAACTTTATTTTTTTCTTAGGGATGTGGGGCTATGGTTTATGACAATACCGTGTACACATCACAAGGTGAAGGTGTTCAGGACTTACGGAAGCATTCAGACCTGATACATCCAGAGATACTCAGCCCTACTTTGAGATCTTATGTGTAATTTTTGTTTTATTTCCCCCCTTTCTCATTAGAGCAATACTGTAAACCACATCCCCTCGCGTTTCAGGACCATATCCTAAATTTGCTGCCTTACATCTTCCCTGGGCTAAGAAGCCAGATTGCTAGTCATGTACACACACGGAAGAGGAATGATGCCTGTGGGGTCACTGAAGCTCCCCTACGTGCTTTCAACCATTTTCCTTGATCATTTGCTGATTATCAGCTCTAAGGGAAGCTGAGTGGCCAGATGGGTAATCCCTGGAAAACTGAGCTAGACTGTTTTTTGTTATAGTCAGAAAGTCTCGGGAGAAACCACCTTGACAAGACCCTTATTTTCCTGGTCTGGGTTCCTTCTCCTCTAGACAGATGTGTATCTGAGCTGGCCAAATGGATCCCAGAACTCATGTATTTTATTCAAGGCTGTACCACAGTCACATTGTCCCCCTCGCACACAACCAAGTTCTTGCAAGGACCCCCTTCTTTAGACCACTAGCCTTCACACATGAAGAATAACCATGGGCCGTAAAACTAACACGGATTAAAAAATGGAAAATAGACGACCCCTACTACAACGCTTTTTTTCCCCTCATTCTCTGAACTTTTTTATCCTCCCCACCACCACCACCTACAGAGCTCCTATTCTTCATTTTGTTCTTTATACCCATACTTCCATTTCAAAGAATTTGGTAACAACCACAGGCCTTCACCACCTCTCCCCCTAACCACACATCCGAACACTAAAACCACAAATGCTTCATGCCCAGTCCGTTCTAGTCTTGACTGACAGGGGTGGGACGCCACGTGAGCACTTGTGGTTACCTTCCCCCTCTCCTACAAGAGCAAGTCCTTTGCCATCTCCGTTACCTGCTAGCAAGGCCCAGCATTAAGAGAAGACATCCCGAGCTAAGGGCAGGCAGGGGTGGGGGCTGGGCCCTCTGAGA
Organism: Canis aureus; assembly: GCF_053574225.1. Lineage (NCBI taxonomy): Eukaryota > Metazoa > Chordata > Mammalia > Carnivora > Canidae > Canis > Canis aureus. The sequence goes on along the minus strand of NC_135641.1, from coordinate 41,040,477 downwards.
AACAAAATGAACAGATCCTCACTGTTACTAAGACATGTAACTCCATCCAAATATGCCCCAAAGCTTTTAAAGAACACCTTATTTTAAAAGACTGTTACAAAAGGTCTTCAGTTTTTACATTACTCTAGGCAACTGGCTTATTACTTTTTCCTCGTATTTTGCTTCCCCTACTCCAAGTCTAAAAAGGTTTTCCATGGTATTTTGGCCCGAGCCTATACCAAGAAACATACTGGCCAAATTCATGAAAAACCTGATTCTCAGGAGAGAACCGCAGATCCATTTCCAAAGGCCAGAGAAAGCAATTATATACCAGGAAGCTTTTCTAACTTGAAAAAACCAAAGCCCTAATCACTGCTAGGAGAGTTTCAAGTCACTGGACCTGGCCTTCAAATTAGTAACAAAATGTCCCTGTCCCTCACTCCGTGGGCCAATGACCCAAATTTCCTTACATTAATTCAAGATGTGAATTAGCAGTACAGTACCCAAATTAGTTTCAGATGACAAGAGAAAAAGAAACCTTAACAACACCAAAAGGAACAAAGTATAACCATCAGAACCAAACAGGCCAGCCCAGCTGCACGCAAAGGAGGGGACTCTCCCTGTTAAATCTCAACTCAGCACTGAGGCAAGGCTCCCCAGCTCGCTTTACGCACACTGTGATGTGGTTTTTGACTGACTTCTAGACTATCCCAGGGAAGTGTCTAAAAAGGCTGATGCAGGAAGAATGCATCTGATCTGTGTTAACTTTTTGCTTCCCTTCTGCAGTTTAAAATGCACTTTCCGAAACCAAACGGGTTCCTTGACAAAAGGGAAATTGATGGGAACCCATCGATTACAGGAAGCTTTTATATAGCGACTGGACGAATAAATAATCTAATAAATATTAATCATCTTCAAAATTCATACCAAAGATAACCAGGATTCCATAACGTTTGTGCGTTTTCCAACAAAATACACATGAACCAATCCCATTTGCATGATCTAAACAGCAGGTGAACATTTTGCTGGCAGCATGCTGGTTCTACAGCCTGAGAAAAATATCGTCATGGGCACGTTAGCAAAATCAAAGATTGATTCACACTTCAAGAAAATTTCCTTCTCGACCAAAAATACCAATTGATTTCTAATTGCGAGAAGCTATCGTGGGCTTGGTTTCAGAAAACTGTCAAATGTATCAGGTAAAGGTTCTAGCGATTTATATAATAGTAGTAAGCGGGGAAAAACCTTTTTCCTGTTGCAAAGGCAAAAACAAAACAAAACAAAAAACCCCAGCAGTAGTCAGAAAGACAACTGGACAAACTTCTCAATCACAGAAACCAGGGGTTTTGCTTTGCTGGGTTATGTGTGGGGCACAGGGGTTTGAGAGGTTACTGAGAAATTACTGTATTCTCTTTTAAAACAATGTGACTATTAGGCAGCTAATGCTTTATGAGTGATTACAAGTTTCTAAATGGCTCCCAACATAAAACTTATAAGTCTAATAAAAATTTATTATGACAAACGTTTGTGCAGCTGATTTGCACTTGTTTGCACCACAGCTGTAGGAATAAAAATGCAGAAAAGTCAAATTTTGACAAGAGAATCACAGAGCATAGAAAAAAAGAAACAATAACTATGTTCCTGAACCTCCTCTCATAGCCATGGCTTTTATGCACGTATGCCAACAGGCACGAAGACTGACAGCTCCCTAATGTGTGGTCTTCCTTTGTAAGCTCTAGGAGCAAGATTTAGAAAGACAAGGGGCGGGGGAGAGGCGTTGGAGAAAGGAGGAGAGAGAAGGAAAAGTTAGCTGTACACATTCCTACAACCACTGTAATGTCGCCATTATCGTTTGCTGTTTTATTCTCCTCCTCAAAAAACTCTTTCCCTACTGCTCCACACTGGGTTTAAAATACCTTGACTGGTATTTCAAGACCTAGAAACTGAATATGCCTGTCATTTCTGGCCTTCTGAGCAAAACCAGAAACAGCTTTCTAATGATAACTATGGAAACACCAACAGCAACCTGAGGGGGAGAAAAGGATACAAACAAAATACTGTGCAATCATCTTTACCTCTGAAATTGAGAAAAAATCTGCTCAATCAACACACATCTGTTTTAACCACTTGCCCACGACAATGAGAGCAGAGCTTTTCTTTCCCTTCCCTACAACATGAAACCAGTGCCCTGCGCCTAGCTCTGCCCATGCAGGTTAGCCTGTGGCCATTTAGGAACCTAGACACAAGAAAACTGGGGTGGTTTTAGTGCTTTTGCTTGCACTCACCTCTCCCATACTCTGTGAGCTGGGAAGGTGCTTGGGTACAGGCAAACATACTCTACTCTCTTTTTTTTGTTTTTTTTTAATAAATCAAATTATTCAAAAAAAAAAAAAAAAGGACATGGAGAGGGACTAAAGAATTTTATCAGATTTTTCACAGCCCCTCTGCAATCAAGAGCTCAAAGGACTAGTGAGTTGTAGTAAACAGCATTACAGTAGAGCGACCCCAGGACTGAGTATTGCAAAATCTGAGTTTTAATCCAGGGTTTGCCCATTTACTCTGAATTTGACTTTATTTCTCCTTTTATAAAATGACAAGATTAGAGATTAGCCTTTAAGGTTCCTTTCTGCTCTTAACAGACCATGTTTCAAACACCATTGCCAACTTAATACACATTAAACTCAAGCTAGGAAAAGTTTACTCAAACTCTGAAAACCTATAGTTACTCTTACTTATAAAAGTAGAACCTGAGCCTTCTGCATAAAAGAGAGGAAGAATCTAAGTAAATGTTGGAAAAAGAATGTATTGAGCAAATAGTGATGGTAATCACTGTTTTTATGCCAATGAAATCTAATTTTACAGCTGAGTTCCACACAGCTGTGGAAGAAAGACTCTTGCCATGGCTTGCCACTTGAATGAAAGAAGGAGTGGTGATAACTGCTCATGCAGAAAAACCTCTTGAGACATGAGCAGTACCTGGAGGTATGCACCCAGCTGGTCGGTTGAGGCACAAATTGTCTGGAATTTGTCTTCTTGTCTGATATGGGTTCATTAGCGAAGTTAAATCACAGTTGTCTAAAAAAGTTCTCAACCTTAAAAACACTCTTGCTTTTTGCATCCAATTATAAACACAGGATATTTAGGTACAGCGTTTAAATCCACAAAAGAAATCCTAGGAAATCGAGTTTGGATTCAAAACACCACCATGTTGCTGCTGCCCCAGATTAGAATATATAATGGTTTATGCGACAAATAAAAAAGAATTGTCCATGGTGATCTGGGGAACAAGGAGGGATACCAAGTAATCTAATGTAGGCCCTGCCCTCAAGAGTACCTAGATGCTTTTTGTGTGTGCTTTTAATTTGCTTTGTTTAAATGGCAAAGCATAGCCATGTCCGAACTCAAATTTACTATACAGAAGGCACTGTTTTAGTGGGGGCGGGGAGAGAGATGTCTATGCATCTAAGGATTATTTGTAAACATTAGAGTCATCTGAGACTACTTGTATAATTCTCCATAAATATTGCTTCCATAGCACCCAATTCCCAAGATGTCCCAAATCTTTAAGGAAACCTAAAACCTGAAGGGGAAAAAAAATTATGTCATGTATATTTACAATCTCTGGACCTGAGATCCATATCCATGTATATATAAGTAACAACTTGGTTCTGCAAATATTAACTAAAAGGAAAAAGGGCCCATCTACCAAAAACAACAACAACAACAACAACAGTTGACCAAATGTTTGTTTGCTTTGTTCATTGTTTTTAAATGATGTTTAAAGAAGTTTACAGGTGTAATTAGACATTTTTATTAGAACACCTCAACTCTAGCTACAGTCTGCACAATAAATCCGACATCCCAAGGATGATAATCTAGCACCTATAAGGAAACATTCCAAAGCTACGAACCCTTATTTACACATATATCTAAGCTAATTTTCTCATATACTTTAGCCATGGATGAGAATAACTGAAAATATGTATTTTCAATGACATTTGGACTGTGCAGTCATTTCTTTATATCCCTTTCTGCAGAACTTTGAAGAAAGTCTAGAAAACTACAGGCCAAGAATGGAAAGGTCATTTCTCAAGGCCCCTTCAGTTCCAGGCCTTACCCCCCCACCCCCACAGCCCCACCCACCCTCACCCATCTATCTCCCAGCTGCCAGAGAAGGTAGACAGAGATGAGAGGGAAGTCAAAGACATGCTCTCTTCCCCAGGACCAGAATCTCACTCCCCACCCAGCTCTGGGGCACAACCACCTGCCTGGAACCCTCACAGCACTGCCTGTCATCTGTGGTACTCCTGCACAGGTTCTGTGTCTGTTTCTTCGTCTGTAATATGGGTTCCTTAACACAACTTCTAGATTCTCCTTAAAAAAAAAAAAAAAAAAATGTACCTTTACTACTCTGTTTTCAGATACATATCATGAATTACATTCACTCTTGTGAAACCACTGAGTATCTAACAGCCATGCCTAACACCTTTTATTTGGGGGGAAATGTATGTTATAAGCACCAAACCACTGACTGCTTTCTGGAAGACAGAGGAGCTCTGACCAATGCTCTTCCTTCAGCCTGGTGGGGCAAGGGCAGTGGGTGAAGCATCTGTACATTAACGCTCGTCCAGCCTCGTGATTTCACCTGAAGTAGGAGGCGTTCTCCTTTGCCAGATGCAGCAGCCAGTGAGTACTCTGCCCAAGGGGACTCAAACAGAAAGCGACCATAGGAGTCATTGCTCTCTTAGCCAGCTGCTTATAATATTCAAGAATCTCACAATCAACACAGAACTGGAAAAGCCAATGAAGAATTCATAGGTCTTAAAAATTAGATAATGATGGTGTTTCCCAATGTACATACATCATTGTTGAGTCGTGTTGTGCACCTACAACTAATAGGCTACTGAGTGTCAACTTTTTTTCCCCTTTTATTTTTATTTTTTATTTTATTTTTTTTTTAAGATTTTATTTATTCATAGAGACACCGAGAGAGAGGCAGAGGCACAGAGGGAGAAGCAGGCTCCATATAGCAGGGAGCCCGACGTGGGACTCGATCCCGGGTCCCCAGGATCAAACCCCGGGCTGCAGGCGGCGCTAAACCGCTGCGCCACCAAGACTGCCCTTTCCCCCTTTTTTAAATTGAACAAGCACAGGATACAAAATTCAAAAAGTAACTTTCAAAGACATTTGATGAAAGTACATTTCTCTCCTGTCCAGTCAGCTGCTCCCCTACACAAAGGCAACTCTGAGGTTTTTTGTGTGTGTGTGTAACCTTACCCAGATGCAGATTTTAACAATTTTTAGAACATTTTTAAAGCAACTTAAGGAAGGTTAAGCAAATTCACTGTATTATCATGTAGTCTAGGTGGTTAAAACTTAATCAGGGAGGAACAACAACAACAAAAAACCCCTGCATAAATCTGATTTTAAACTCCTGAAGGGATATCCTCCTCGGTGATTTTTAATGAGATGGGCCCTGACTAAATACAAAAGCAAAATTACTTTCACAAGGGAAGGCAGCTTAGCGAGTTATTGAGGAGGCTGTTAGAACAAGGCCTTTGCTACAAAGGGTCTCAGGATTCCATTATTTTCCATATCTCAAAAGGACTTAATTGAAAAATACCTTCTAGGGGCACCTGGGTGGCTCAGTGGTTTAGCGGCTGCCTTTGGCTCAGGTCATGATCCCAGGTCCTGGGATGGAGCCCCCCCGCCCCGCAGGGAGCCTGCTTCTCCCTCTGCTTGTGTCTCTGCCTCTTTGTGTGTGTCTCTCATGAATAAATAAATAAAATCTTTATCTAAAAAAAAAAAATCTTCCAAAATAGCATCAAACAAAAGGACCTAAACAAAATTATCATCCATTTGTTGCAACAAATATTTATTGAGCACCCACTATATGCCAGGCACTGAACTAGAATTCTAGGATTCTAGAAATACAGGCATGGGGTTAAACAGCATACAGTGAAACATTATACTCAGTAAATCCACACTGGACACTTCTGATGAAACAACACAAAGTCAACAGACCTCCATGCTCTATGAAACCTTTCATCTGAGATAAGCTCCAGTGTCTAAATTTGGTTTCCCAGCTGTGGCCTCTTTTCTAGTCTTAAGTGTTCTAGAAGATGAATTTGTCTTCAAAACATGCCCCCTACACCTCAATCTTCACTTCTGATCAGCCAGGAGAATACTCAAATTATTTCTTTAATCAGCTCATATAAAATTCAACCGTGCTTGTTTTATAAATTCAGTTTTGTTTACCGATAAAGATGTCATGTAACATACATTATAAGGAAAACAATCTGCACCATTAAAATCATTGATGTCTGACTTATTCTTAAATACGTATTTAAAGATTTCTGATTATGACATTTCATTACTAACCGTAGATGCTGGTTCAATTTCTTTTTTTTTAATATGATTCTTTTCTTCACCTCTGTGGGAAGGAGGTGGGTGTCAATGAGAGCACAGTATATGATACACTGAAAATCATTTATAAGCAGGGTGTTATTTCTGAAAAATCACTACAATTGATGACATTCATATAAGCAGCTTAGTATTTCACTTAATGTGACTGAACATAAAGCAAACACCAGGTGTTTCTTAAACCTTATAATGTACTGAAACAGAAAATTCACATGAAATGACAAACCTTGCAAAGAAACAAATTAGCAGGTGTAAAGATTTCTGTAAGAGAACATCTATTTACAATTTCAGAATTAGCCCATTACTATAAAATTTTAATATGAGATAATGCACGCAAACCATATTACTAATTCAAACTAACATTTTTAAAAACACAGAAATGTGGAATTCTTTAGGAAAAAAAATTTCTTTTCAAGGGGGGAAAAAAAAACCCTGTCACATACCACAGAGCATTAAGGAGGCTGGTTTTAACAGATGAAAAGTAATGACTGGTGTACACACATGGTTTTACATGCAAATGGATGAACCTAAATGTTTGTATGGTGCTTGCCTATATTCTAAATATACCCTGTGAATAATGAGGACATCATTAATTAATATAAGTTGTTAAGAAAATGTAAGGGGCAGGATTCATGTATTTAATGAATATATATCTAGGTTCTGCTCTGTGCAAGATACTTTTAAGCTGAAATCATGCAAATTCTAAATCTGAAGAGTCTGTTAACAGACTTCAAAATTTTTCCAACAAAAAAATTTTAAATTTCAACTCTGATACAAAAGCCGTGTTCTCAAATTTTCATACTTCTCCATCTGAAAATGCATGAAAAACACACCATTAATTCTATTAATGTGACTGAAGAACTCAGAGGAACAGAGAAGGAAAAAGACAAATAACATTTTAGAGTTAGTAATAGTTAGGATCTCACAAACCTCACAAAAGAGTCTTAGGAATGCCCAAGATCCCCCACACCACACTTTGAGAACCAATGCATCAAACCAAGCTGCTCAGATGTAAAAAGAAGAAAATTTAAATTCACTGTCTAGTAGACCAGGATGGCTGTCCTTATTTTATATTCTGTACATCCACAATTCACCTGACAGAGTCTGAACAAGAAACATATTAACACAAATGAAGAGCTATCCAAATTCTAGCATGGATTTATCACTCTGGGACTTCATGTTACATTCTTTAAAGCACTTTGGTGAAACAAATTCATTTGGTAAAATCTTGAAGGAAGTTAAGAGCAGTAGGCTGGAGGGATAAGAAGATGGAGTCAAGGGCCAGGTCCTCCCCTGCAGGGACGGTCCACAAAGCTAGAGTTCAGGAAGAGGGTAGGACCTGACTCCAATAAATCCAGGTCCACTAGATGGAACTCCCATTCAAACTCCCCTGATCAGACTCACGCCCTGCATTCAAAGCAAATGATCAACTCACACCACAATTATGGAGGACCTGATGGACCAATGCCCAGGTCACGCATCAGCACCAGCACGCTAGCTTATTAGTTCATTGACCGGCTGGTCTGCTTCACAAGGAGGCTGGTAAAGGTATATCCTACTGGAAAAATGGTTATTCTTTCCAATGAAGAAGAAAAGTATGGGACCACTAAGTTGAGAGTCCCTTAAAGAAATCCCTGGAATTGTGGCAATAGTTGTAAGAATAACAGCCAAGGCAACCATGATGTGTGCATCTTAAGTCCAGTTTAGAGAAAATAACCATCATTTTGATCTTGGACTTTTTAATGGAGCTGTGAAAATTACCCATGAGTTTCCTCAGTTTTCCTCTGGGGCTTGTGCAATAATGATTGATCTTGATGAATTTTTTATGATTGCAAATGAGCTACACTGGAGCCTGTTAAAGGAGGCCCCTGATATTTAAGGGAGAGTTTTCTGTGTTTAATATTTGTTTTCTTTTTAATTTTATTTACCTAACTTTATTAGAGATTGTAATATCCCACTTTTTTTTTTATAATTTTTATTTATTTATGATAGTCACACACAGAGAGAGAGAGAGAGAGGGGCAGAGACACAGGCAGAGGGAGAAGCAGGCTCCATGCACCAGGAGCCCGACGTGGGATTCGATCCCGGGTCTCCAGGATCGCGCCCTGGGCCAAAGGCAGGCGCCAAACCGCTGTGCCACCCAGGGATCCCCAATATCCCACTTTTGATAGAACTTGTATATTCACAATTCTCACTTAAGTCCTCATCAAGAATCGCTTCTCTGGAATATGGTCGGATAAGATGCAAGAACAAAGCAGTTGCATTGAGTTTAGTTTTGTTTGATTAATAAAAGTTTAAATGGTTTAAAAAAAAAAAAAATCAAGTCCAAGGAACAAAGACAAAAAAAAACTGTGTTGCCGTTCCCCAGGAAGAATCATACCCTCTCTAATCTTTAGACCTTCACTTACTGCTCAATGAGCCCATCCTAAACCCAGACTACTTGATCTAGTATTTTCTGGGGTCACTAACTTATTTTCTTTTGCCATAGCCTATTCCATCTTTCATCAAAGAATCAAAAAAAAAAAAAAAAAAAAAAGTTTTCTGTTGCCTACAAAGAACTCTTAAAACAAGAAATTCAAGTTTCAAATACAGACAAGTCAGCCAGACTGTGAAATTCATCTCCTAGAGCAACAAATTAGCAAAATTAAAATATGGCACAGCTAATTGATTTGCATTCAACAAACAATACCCGATAGGAGGCATCCCTTTTATTTTTAAAAATAGATTTAACGGGCATATTCATTTTCCACTGGCCACTATAAATAAATGGAACTCCAAAATATCTTTCTTTGCGAGGGCGGGCCTCCTGGCCAGTCACTGTTAGCCTGACCCCGAGTGGAATGTGTATTTACACTGCGGAGAGGCAGCATTGTGTGCTGGTGGGAAACCACTTCTCACAGACCTCCCATTCCACCGAGGCTCCACAATAGGTACTCACACAGGAAGCAGGCTTTGCTGAGAGCACCTCTGGCTGTCCAGGGACAACTTTCACAGGGCAGCAGGTCGGTGAACCGCTGTGAATGCCATGGTCACAGGCCCTGACTGCTACACTTCCAGGTCCGCAAAGCTAGTGTGGTCCATAACCACAGGCCAGAGTCCTTCCCAGGGTGAAACTGAAAATTGCCAACCATTCCATTTCATTCTTCTAGCTAACCTCTCAGGATATCACTTTGTTTTAAAAAAAAAAAAACTCACAGAACCATAATATTCCTTTTCTCAAATACACTGTAAAATACTCTAAGCATCTACTACTTTGCAAAGGCCTATGAAAAGTGTTTATACTGAGTATGTGATTTAAAATACCAAAACTTCAAAAATCACTTCATTATCTCCACTGAAAATTATGCTTTCTTAAATATTGATTTTTTTTTTTAACTGCAGAGGAAAAAATAATTATTTAATTCCTCGCAGAAAAGCAGGCATGGTCAACATCAATCAATAATGACTTCCGGGGCCGCCTGGGTGGCTCAGTTGGTTAAGTGTCTGCCTTCATTCAGCTCAGGTCATGATCCCAGGGTCTTGGGATCTTGCAAGCCCTGTGTAGGGCTCCCTTCTCAGCAAGGAGTTGGCTTCTCCCTCTCTGTCCCTCCCCTAGCTCATGTGTGTGGGCGCTCTCTCTCAAATAATGAAAATCTTAAAAAAAAAAAAAAAAAAAAAAAAAAAGGAGGGGGGATCCCTGGATGGCTCAGCGGTTTAGCGCCTGCCTTTGGCCCAGGGCACGATCCTGGAGTCCTGGGATCGAGTCTTGCATCGGGCTCCCAGCATGGAGCCTGCTTCTCCCTCTGCCTGTGTGTCTGCCTCTCTCTCTATCATAAATAAATAAATAAATAAATAAATAAATAAATAAATAAATAAATAAATAAATAAAATCTTTAAAAAAAAAAAAGACTTCTGCACACATATGTGAGGGAATAATGGTGACCACATATATACTCCATCAAATCCACGAAATGGTGGCTAAAAAATACTTAATAAGTAGGCTTTGCCAGTTCAATACTAAACTACTGAACTACTGCTAATTCTCTTTCCTCCCCACTTAACACCATGTAAAAAACACAACCTGGTTCTTTCAAAACTGTGTTCATTAAATTCTCAATGCCCCAGTTTCTCAACCTGCAAAAGGGAGGTAACAGCTGTTTCCTACAGTAATATTTTTAGGCCATTAAATAATTTAATGATATTGGGCAAAGGCAACTCTTCTGGATGGTTTTTCTCATTTCTCTAATTAAAGGACTGAACTCCACGATCAAGGTCCCTGCCAGCCCGAATAATCTATCAATTTGGGTCCAGCAACAAAGAATATCACAATTAACACATACCTGGATTTATTAGAAGTGTTAATACTTAAGGCAGCCACCGTAAAAATAAAAGGTATCTGCACTCATGCCAACCATAAATAATACCACTTACTAGCCACAGGAAGTCACTTTTACAAAACAGAACCAGAAATACTGCAAGAAAATGCTCACAACACAATGTTTAGTGACAGATACCTAGTCAGAATATGTATGTATATCCAATTGTTTAAGACGACTGAAATGAAACAGAATCAAAATGTTAACAATGGTTAACCTACATGGATAATGAGATGAGTGATATTTTTTCCTTTGTACTTACTATAATTTTTAAAGTATCCTACCATGAGCAACTGTAATTTTTATCGTGATAAAAGTTAACTTTTGGTGACTTGATAGAATTCCATTTATTTTATTCCGTATGATGGTTTAAATTTTTGTAATGAAAATAATATCAGGGCACCTGGATGGCTCAGAGGTTGAGCATTTGCCTTCGGCTCAGGGCGTGACCCCGGGGTCCTGGGATTGAGTCCTGCTTTAGGCTCCCTGTGGAGAGTCTGCTTCTCCCTCTGCCTGTGTCTCTGCCTCTCTGTGTCTCTCTCATGAATAAATAAAATCTTTAAAAAAAAAAAAAAAAAGGAAAGAAGAAAAGAAAGAAAAGAAAAGAGAAAAGAAAGAAAAAAATATTTTCAAATCATTGCCCAACAAAGTGAAGACCTAAGGGATGAGTTTATCTCAGTCTCACAGAACTGGTTTCCACCACTGAACCCTAACTCTGGGACACAACCAAGGGAAGAACATCTATGGTTAAGTAACAGATTTGGTAACATTTACAAAACCAGCCCTCAGGTCATGCTTGCTGCATAATCCCTAGATTAGGCATGCTCACCAGGACCAACCCAAACAGTTTTGTTGGCCTATTTTTTTTTTTTTTTTTAATATGGGGAGTAGGGAAAAGGCAGGTTTCCCCAACCTTCCTTTTTTTCCAGATAACAAGCACTCCAAAGAATCCTCCACCAACTGCCAAAACAAATCAAACTTTCTGGGTGGAGAACTCTCTGTCAATCAAGGGAGACTCAGCAAAGATAAACTAATAATAGAAATCTGTTACATACTTACTTAGCTGTGCTAACTATGCTAGTCCTTAACTAGCACAAAGGATTTCAAAAACCCTGGCTCTGAGAAGTACAGGGTGGAGTCAGAGAGCTCCCTCCGGGTTGGCAGGCCTCCTACTCAGTGGAAAAGTAACTACCCACTCCTATCTTTGTGGGTTCTCTCCACCGCACCCTCCCTCATGTGAAACCTTCTAAAAATATTTGTCCCATATTTTCATTCCCTCATCCCCATATATTATAACATATAACACATGTTCACTCTAGGAATCTGGAACTACAGAAAAGTAGGAAGAAAGTTTCAATGCTTCAGAATCCTATCGCCAAGAAACAGCCACTGTTAAAATGGTGATGTGTTTCATTTTCAGCTTTTTTCTACTCCCATGAAATGTATACAGTTCGATGGCTATCATCTACCCAGTACAGATCAATCTGCCTATTTTTCACTTGATACTTCATGATCACAACAGTGACATTGACAACTTTAAAAAATAAGAACTGGTTCCTAAAAACCACATTTTCAGAGATAGTGACAAAATCCTCTTCTAAAAAAAAAAAAAAAAAAATCCTCTTCTAGGGTCCTTGACCTTGGCAGAAAGACAGGAGAGGGAAAACATTTAGTCCATACACCCAACGTGCACCTAGCCCAGTGTGCAGCCAGAGGCTCAACTTCCTCCTAGAAGGTATCAGGTCACAAGGACATAATGCTCTTAGATTGTGTGCAAGTATTCAACAAGAATTATGAAGTGAATGATCCCCACGAATTACTGTGAATTCAATTCGCTTCCATGCTTATATACATTTAAGTTTCTAAAGAGTCAAGTCTTATTCTCTACCTCCTAAGAGCTACAGGATGTTTCATGTTACCTGTGCAGGACACTTCCTTCACAACTATAAACCCACCCTGTCCTCTCAGCAGAACGTACACACTAGGAATCAAGGCCAATTGCACTATGCCCCCAAAACACTTACCCCGGAGCATCTAGGTGTAGGGTGCCAGAAAAATTATTAACAAGAGAATCAAACTGGCCAAGACTCTGATGTGATGTAAAATATTTTAAAGTATTAAGTCTGAACACATATCACAGCAAAGAATAGTGAAAAGTTGGAAACGCTCTCATCCATACAACAGAACGCTAATTTTAAATGCTGCAGAAATGAATCTGTTAACAAAAGGAAGACATTCACAACCCACTGTTATTTCTTTAGGGAAATAACACCATAAGGGCATCACATAGTAAATAAAAGGTCTATGCCATGGCCTTGTTTTTTGTGAAACTAGCAATATGTTTATTTTTTTCAAAAAAAAAAAAAAAATAGAAGAATATACCCTAAAGTGTTCACAGTGGTTATGGTGAGAAGGTAGGATGAAGAACTGTTTTATTGACAAGTTTGGATTTTTTTCTTTTTTTAATGATGCTTTTGTTGGGAGTAGGAGCGGAAGTGTATAGAATACAGAGCATCTTGGGGGTAATCACATTCTATCCGTCAAAGAATCTACTGGAAAAATGAGAAACGGATCATGGATATCTGGTCAACGACAATCCTATTACACAAAACACAGCTCTACGACTTCCTGATCAGGGCCTCGGATTGGAACAGCCCCATACTGTAAAGCGCTGCAACAGCTCACAGGTGTGGTTTCCCCTTCACTGTAGGCACAGCTGGGAGACCAGCAGCCAGGCCGAGGGCCGTGAACCTCCTAGAAGCTATTCTCAGTTTCAAGAGATCAGAGAATTCTAAGTCTAAAAAGGAACCCTGAAAAGTTCAGTTCTGACTCAGACTTGTACAATATCCAAACATCTCTAACAGAGCAGAGGCTTGAAAATATCATCACCCCCCAAACTTTTTTATTACACACTATACTCTTCAGTTAGTGATCCCAGGATATCCTCTCCCAAACAGTAAAAATACAGTCCTTTGGAATAACAGGATGATGGGAATAGATAAGGTCAGAATTAGACAGAACGGTGTCTGAGTCAGTGAAAAACATAAACTGTTGATTATTTTCAAGTCACCGCTATTAAAAGGATTCTTCCTTTGATGTATGTTATCCCTCACCCTTCCTTTCCATTACTACCGCAAGCATAAGCACCCTCACTGAGGAATTACATCACTTCTAGATTTCTGGAAGCGTCGGAGACCAACTCATCCTGCCCACTGTCTCTCTAGGGCCCCTCCCCCATCTGGTCCTCCCTGCACATGCAGACCCTGGAATTCACTTCTGGAACATCAGCAGCACTAGGTCACTGCTCACTCAAATCCAGGGATTCCTCAAGCAGAGGCGGGAGCAGCAATGGGGGAACCTCACTGTAGGAGACGCCGATCCACAGCACTAACCACCAGGGTCGTGTTTCTCCAAGTGTGAAGCAGGAACCCTGTGGCCCAATCAAGTGAGGAGCTCGCTAAGGAATGGAGCTTCCTCACAATCGCCTGTAACGGCATTATTCACAAGAGCCAACCAAGGAGAGACCACCCAAACATGTCAACTTTAGAGTAAATGAAATGGGGTACATCCATACATTAGAATATGCTTTGGTGATCAAAAGAAATGGGGATCCCTGGGTGGCGCAGCGGTTTAGCGCCTGCCTTTGGCCCAGGGCGCGATCCTGGAGACCCGGGATCGAATCCCATGTCGGGCTTCCGGTGCATGGAGCCTGCTTCTCCCTCTGCCCATGTCTCTGCCTCTCTCTCTCTCTCTGTGTGACTATCATAAATAAATAAAAATTAAAAAAAAAACTTTAAAAAACATTTAAAAAAAAGAAATGAAGTACTGATACATGCTACAACGTACACCTTAAAAAATAGTGTGCTAAGGGGCTTGCCTATGGTCTTGCTATAGTTTGCGTGACCCAGACTGCAATTCTCTGCTATTCTCCACCAAAAAAACCATTTTTGTGAGCAGGGGAGTGTGCTAAGTGAAAAAAGGCCAGTCACAAAAGGTCACATACTATGTGATTTCCTTTAATTTTTTTTCTTAAGATTTTATTTATTCATGAGACACACAGAGGCAGAGACACAGGCAGAGGGAGAAGCAGGCTCCCTGCGGGGAGCCCGATGTGGGACTCGATCCCAGGACCCCAGGGTCACGACTTGAACCAGAGGCGGATGCTCAGCCACTGAGCCACCCAGGTGTCCTGTGTGATTTCCTTCATACAAAATGTCCAAAATAGGTGAACTTCTAGAAACAGAAAGTAGATTGGTGGCTGCCTGGGGCCACTGGGTATGGGAGTAGAGTCGGGAGTGACAGCTAACTGGTAGGACAGGCTTTCTTTTAGAAGGTACAAAAATGTTCTAGAACAACTACCTGGAATAGTGGTGATGGCTGTATAATCCTATGAATATGCTTTTAAAATGCCGAATTTTACATCTTGAATGAGTAAACAGTATGGCATACGAATTACACCTCAACACGATTGTTTAAAAATACAGATCCCTCAGCTCCACCACAGAGCAGAATCTCTGGAGGGAGGCCAGGATACCTGCCCTCTAACAAGGGTAGAGGCTGTCCCCAGCCCCCCCAGAGAAGTCCTAAAGGCATTAAAGTTGACACTGCCTCAGCTTTTCTCCAAAAAATCTGTGGATTCTGTACCTCAAAGATGGGCCTCAGGCCCACGAGATCTGCCATAGTCACCGCCCCGCATAAACCCACGCCACACGCACCTGCACAACCAGCCCTCCCACCCCGGACTCCCCCCAGCAGCGGCTGCTGGGCCCCAGCTCCTTACTGTCCTCCAGGGACATCCAAGCGGACTTAGCCGCAAGTACCCCCAGCTACCTCAGGGTCACTCCAGGTCACAAGACCTCTGCTGAGGGCACTGGGGCATTCGGACCCTCGGGGGGGGGGGGTGGTGAGGAGTGTGATGGGCTACAGGACTCTCCCCCATGTCCGACAGCTTGAGGCTCCTCCGAGGAGACACTCGAGAGAAATTCTAGACAAGCGGGCTGTCTTCCAGTTTACTGGTTAAATCCACACAGTGTGTCTTGTGCAACTTTTCCCCCTACTTGGGGAAGTTAAATAGCTTGGGTTTTTTGTTTTGTTTTTATTTTTTAAAGGCTAGAGGAAGTGGACCTGTTAGAGGGTCCTCGGCATTCTGGAATAGGATCTGGCCTATGGAAAGGGCTCAGGTGACCGACGAGGTGACAGCTACCAAGTCCCTCCTGCAGCTGGCCTAGTCACATGCTCCTGGATCGCTGAGGCATCCATACAGATCTTGGTGTGGGGAAACCTATAATTTCTGTACTGCTTCTGTGTCACGTATGATGCTTGCCATTCTTTTCCAATACTACCAACCCAGATCAGAAACACCTATAACATGTGTTGGTTTTTCTACCAGTAAGGATGGCTTTGAGACAGCATTTGAGAGAGAGTGGTTAAGGTTAGAGGTACATTCCACGGCACGAAATGAACAAAAATAACTGGCCCATCTTGTGAGCAATCTGCCAGCTCTTTCTCCCAGGCAGGCTACAGCCATCCATTCCAGCCCTCTCCCCCACAACGCAAGGTCAGTAAACGCCAGGGCGCTCGGTAACATCACTGGAAGCAACACAATTTTGAAAATTGCTCTTCAGTGACTATTCTTATCAAGATGAATAAACACAAATTCCACATGAAAATGTGTGTCAAAAGGCACTGCCTAGTAAGAAACGCCAACCTTTTGAAGAAGGAACTTTTGAATCACATTTTATAGGTCACAGATATGCATTTTATCTCCAGCAACTAGAGTGACAAAGTTAACTTTGTAAAGCTGAACTCCAAGATGGTCCAGAAGACAGACCCAGGGACACACACACATAGACATACAGGCATACATGCACACACACTCTCTCTCTCTCTCCCAACTGGGAAATCAGTGCTTGATATTACAATGCCATTTCTAAATCTACAAAATACCTCACTTCCATAATTTCTAGTATTTTTTCAGATGCTTGCAAATTAAGAGAGAACATCCACTTCTTCAGATTATACTACTACTGTCTTTTCACATCTTATTATTATATAGATAGAACAGCACTTTGGTAATTCAAATTGAGGAAAGCCCACCTAAATATGTGAAAAGAAGCATCCGCAATAGCAAACTCAAATGCAGCTAACCCTTTCCACTTGGTTTCCAAGTGGAACCCAACCTGCTCTACTTAACAAGACATACTTGGACCTCTAACAACTGCTACTTAAAAATTACTTCCCCCAGTAGTTCAGAAGTTGTATTCTATTCTGTTCCTGCTCCCCAGTTTCCCAGTCCCAGCCTAATTTTGCTAAATTATTTTTCACTCTTCATACACAATGAAGAGATGATCGGGATGAAAAATTAAATTTGCTACATTATCTCCTTACCCAGATTAAACAAGGTAAAGAATGACTTAGTTTCAGTTTTGCAAGCTGGGCCCTAAGGAAAGGTATCAATTTATGTTCATAAACCTATCCTGCTGCATGAGAAAGCAAAGTGATAGTAAAACTATCCTGGAGAATCAGGAAACCAGAAGTGTCTGGATTCCACTGAGAACTTTCTCCGTTCCTAGGCACAGATCCTTCTCCAGGTTGGTGAGAGCCCTTGGTTTCTCCTCACGTGCCCACCCCAATTAACTTGGTGCCTGCCTAGAGAACAGTGTTGAAAAAGATTCACTGCACTGGTTTAGTGATAATTGGAGAAGGCTGCCAAGGTCCTGGGATTAAGGATGGAGGAGAACCATGTCACATGCTTGCCACCCATTGGTCAGGAAAAAGCACCACAGACCTCCCACTTAGGTGTTCTCAGCAGATCAAGAGCTGCGGTGCTTTGGGTGTCGGGCGAGAAGCAGTGATAAAGTCTCCGGTCTCTGCCTCTAATTCATTCACCATTTCATGGACAATATTAATATCTGATCATTCAAAAGTGACTAATTTTTTTAATGTGAAGCTATGTCCAGTAAGAGTTTAGATTGGTGGGTGGGAGGATGGGTGAAATAAAGGAGTACAAGGTACAAACTTCCAGTTATAAAACAAGTAAGTGGCAGAGACGAAAAGTCCAGCATTGGGAACATAGTCCATAAGACTGTAAAAACATTTGGTGAGGATGAAGACTATACTTACCATGGCAATCACTGAGAAATGTACAGAACTGTTGAATCATTATGTCATACACTTGAAACCAATATAACACTCTACCCTAAATACACTTCAATAAAAAAAGTTTTATGACTGTTAAAAAAACAACAACAACAAATTTAGGATTAAACACACCCACTCAACTCATTGACCAAATGGCAGCCGACAGATACCACAACCAGAGCACCACTGCAAATGAATGATATACCTGGAAATCGTATGTGTGATTGAAGTCCTAACTAGTTGAGAGGACCGATATGGAAATTTATTCCCTCGGCTGTACAAACACATCCTGGGTACCTTACCTACCTGGCACTGGGCAGACATGAAATCCAGCTTTGCACACTTGGCCGACTGTACCTGAGCTAAGATCTCAATAGTAATGAATGGTGAGTGAGAGTTGCAAAGCTCCAGGTCTTGGATCTTTACAGGACAACCTTATTGGAATTTTTTTTTTTTTTTTTTTTTTTTTTAGTGTTCCAAGATCTTTCTGTCATAGGTATTAGGATATTCCTATGATTGAAATTATGATCTAAAAATCTTACTGTTGAGGGCTTAATAAATCTGATATTCAACTTGCCGGCTACCCCCTACCTTCAATCAACTGATGACTCAGTTGTGACTGTCCGGTGGAAATCCTCCGAACCACCGCAGACAGCTGTGCCACATCACACTCTGTTTCCAACACTCACTAACAAAGTTTCCTCACCCCTAATAAATTCTTACCATTTTTTTCCAGGGTTTAAGAAAATCCTGTGGTAAAACATCTTGTCCCAAATTCCTTTTTATACTCCTATAACATATATTCTAAAAGATGTTTTTGCACATTCTTGATTCATATGCTTAAATCAGAAATAAGAATAAAAGAAATCATTTGTTCAAAGCTAAGTTTTACTTTGCAGAGTCCTACAGAGATTAATTACTCGCTGTGAGTTTAAACACGAGGAGCATCCGGCTGACGCATTCCATAGAGCATGCAACTCTTGATCTCAGGGTTGCAAGTTCGAGCCCCATGTTGGGTGGAGAGATTACTTAAAAATAAGGATTTTTTTAAAAAATAAATAAAATCAAATAACTCACAGCACACTGAAAATACTATTTATTCAAAGCTAATCCCATGAAATTCAACATCAAGACAAAGCACGTCTTTCCCAGTGCCCCTTCAGTCCATAAGAAAGCTTATTTCCCCCCTCCCCCCCACCAAAAAAAAAGAAAGAAAGCAAGCTTATTTCCCTATCACTTTAATCAGAACCCTGAATATTATTTGGCCATTGTCTATATATCTTATAAGTCTAATTGCCGGATAAGTGAGCAAAAATACTACTTTTTTAAACCTTCTGCATAAGCTGATCATTTTAAATATCACATATATCCTAAGAGAATGCTGTCAACCCAAATAAGATCATACTCTCGGACCATGACAGCTATCTTTTTGTATAATTTTTAAAAATCGTTTTTATATGATCAATTACATTTCAAAATATACTCATGAAGATGCAGATCTGTGTAACCTGCTGTATGTACATTATTCTCTTCCAATGTTTTAAAAATATTTCATAAACTCTAGCACTAGATAGCCTGCCTGAACTCTACATGAGATGAGGAAAGAGAATCTGGATGGCAATCCGAAGATCTGGATTTAATTCAAGTTCTATCACATACGCCACCCGTGTCACTTAGGTTTCTTAAAGACTGTATCTGCAACATGATGTGGCTGGACTAGACGAGCTCTGATTCCCTTCTAATTCTAAATTCTGTTTAGATGCCAGTTTCACCAATTTCAGATACATCCTAAGTAAAAGTCTAGTTAGAAGAAATTTTCCCTAGAAAGTACTTTGTTTAGCCGCATGTCTTTAAAGAAAAATTACAATAGCTGTACAACACTCATTCGGGTCACACCTTGAATGATAAGAATTTTTAGGCTGCCGGCTTTTCCAGGAACAAGATGAGGCAAGCACTCCTCTGGAGCTAAGCTTCTCATTACTTACTCTAAAATTGAGCGGTTGGTTGATGAATGTTAAAAACTTCAAGATCTGAAGGCAGAAGTGGTATACACTAGACTATCGATCATTTCTTCCTACAGTGCACTGTGTCCTGAAGACCTCTGAATAAAGGTCTGCCTACAACTTCAAATTTTCCTGCAGCTTTCACGTGGTATAAGAAGGTCACAAGTACAGAACCGCTTAAATCTTGTAGCCCCCGGCAAATACCAAAGATTCCACATCATATTTTTACATCAGCATTAACTTTTCTGCCATGAGGATTTGATTTCCCTTCTTGCATGTTACAACCTACACAAATTTCAAAAATGCAACCTTAGCATTTAAAATTTGCAATGAAATTTTTTTTAAGTTTGTTTCTAAATCAGCAGCACCTTCAAGATTATCCAATCTATCCCTTATTTTTGAGATTTTCCACTGATGAATGGAAGGGTAAGGTCTCTCGCCTCTCCAATCACTTCAAATTTCTCAACATATTTTCTACTGAAGTTCATAAAGGCAACTTAACCAAGTTATGAGCTCTTTACCACACCCACACAACATACACCAACTCTTGGTTGTTCATCATCCTCCCACCTTCCCCTCCCATACCCCACTCCCATCCATCAGCTTCTATCCTAAACCAGGCAACTACTGAGGCTCTCAGAGAAAACAGGTTATTACCTGTTAATATCAGGAAAGAGCAACAGCACAGGGAAAAGATGACCACATCTAATAATGGTGGTTTACAATACAGGTAAGTTATGTGCCTTAATTAGAAGCACATTCCCTAAAAATTTGGAATACAAATCTATCTGTAGTGACTTCCCTAACAAACAAACAAGAGGACTCAAAATTATCCACTACATTCCATTTAGATTCTAGGCTAAGTTTTTTTTAACCATGTCATTGCAAAATATTCCTGGGAGTAGAACAGAAGAAAAGTAATTGCAAACCTGAGTAAAAGTAAGGCAAACAGATAAATCCGCATGGAAACACGAGCCAACTACATGTTATATCAGTTTTGTTTTGTTTTTAAATCCCTCCAGGTAGAAATTTCCAAAGTATATGACCTGGAACAAATATTCTGCTTCGTACTTATACATCTTCTATGGAAAAAGAATTCTATCAACCAAGCTTGAAAAGTCTAAATGGAATAGCTAGAGGTTCCGTAATACCAGACTTCAAAGAACGAATATGCACAGAGAAGCTCAACAAGGTCAAACTGTTTTGAACACACAAACTTGTCTCAAGAGCTAGCTAGCACGCACCAGATAATGCTCTTGGGTCATACTGCGCTAGTGAGCTAATTACACTAGCTAATGAAGTCACGTGAAACCTCTTATAAAGTCATCTAATAACATGAGACGTTATTAGCACTTCACTTACACTGTTTCTTCCCATAAAAACTTAGCCCAACTATTAAAGAGTTAAAGAAAATTGGATCCACTGGTTAACTCCATAATCAAGTAAGCAATTCACAAGTCTAAAGGACTGACTGCACAATCGTCTTCGCTCCTATAATATCAGAATATAAGTCACATTTCCACATTAAACATGGTTTGAAATTGTCTAGTTATTCAAATTTCCCCTACGAATAGCAGGCCATTTGTTCTATTAAAAGGGATCCAAGGCTCAACGTACAAGGCAAAAACAAATCGGCAACATTCACTTACCCTGAATGAAGTTATCCCTTTTCCCAAATAATAAAAGGTTTTCTCAACCTTTTGCATTTCAGGCCACCACTACAAACAGAAAAACAGTGTCTCTCCAGTGGACAGGAAATGTACAGAGGGACAACATATACCTGGAGGGCCCTTCTAATGCCATACCTGAGCACTCAGCGATGCGGTTGTGCACTTTCAACATCTGAACCAATTATGCATTAACAGTTCAACAAAGGAAGCATTTTTCCCCAGACTCACATTCCATGCTACCACTTCACAATCAAAGCACTGAAGTTCATTCCTCTAAGTCTGAGCAGCTAGCTCTTCCCCCTTGCATGCCATCAGCAATCACAGCTACAATCATAAAAAAGCTGGACCTGAAAGAGGGAGAGATCTTAGATAACCATTGTATCAAGAGGCACCGTGATGTTCAAATGCCCACAAGAGCCAAGGAGATGACGTCGAGGACTAACGGGGCCTACCTTCCCTCTTTCCCCCCTTTTGGAAAACATGGCTAGAGAGAAAGACCTCTTTACATTTTAAAATTGAAAAGTTAAAGTACGCAAAAGGCAACTGGCAGCTTCAATATGGAGAAGTCAACAGAGGGCGGTGGGGCCTGCTATGAACTGGAGAGTAAATGCCCCTGTAAATGGGGAGCTCAGGGGTGCCTGGGTGGCTCAGTGGGTTCAAGTGTGTCTGCCTTCCACTCAGGTCACGATCCTGGGGCAGGGGGTGGGGCGGGTGGGAGGTGGTCCTGCTTTTCCCTCTCTCCATTCATGTTCTCTTTCTCTCTCTTCTCTCTCCATCTCTAACAAAGTCTTAAAAAAAAAAAAAAAAAAAAAAAAACCAAACCAAACAAAAAAACCAGGGAGCTCAGCTCAGTCCTCGCTACTATGCAGGAATGCATGCCCTCGCTGCCAGATTTTCAAGAAAAACCAAAAATTTCACTTTATATGAATTCTCTTCATTTCCAAGTGTTGCTTCCAAATTAAAAACCACACACACGTCGTGCAAGGCCAAAAAACCAAAATCTGCAGGCCACACCTTCCAGCCCAGTTTACAAATCCAATCTCATCAAATCAGGTGGAGCAACCGATGTCACCCAGAGATGTCCAATCAGAGATGTCCAGCTTTAGGCTGGAAACATAGTCTAAGAACTAAATCTCAACACTAGACAGCGCCATCTATACACCACCTGCTGATTCATTTAATCACCAATCTACGGAGCACCTATTGTGAGTTAGATGCTCTTGCAGACTTTGGAAATTCACCAATGAACAAAAAACAAAAAAAACAAAAAACCCCTTCTAGAGTTTACATTCTAGTAAGAGGAAACAATAAACATAAGACATAAGTTATGCAGTGATACTTAATGTTCAAAAACCAGCAGGGTAAGTGGTAACAAGAGTACCACATGTTTAGTTTCATGTGGTCCAAAGATTTTTTTTGGGGACCCAAATGTTTTCTAAGCAGTTTCAGAGTCTAAAAAACATGGCTGACATATATAACTGGGAATATAATGTTTATAGGCTTCAGTTCCCTTATTCCTCAAATAAAGATACTGTTACCCGGCCTAGTTGACACCCACTATTATAAGACACTCTTCAGCTATTTGAGAAAAGTGAACATATTATAATAATATTTTAGCAACAGAATCCTAACACTGCCTCTAAAGCCTTTCTAGGCATGCAGAAGACCTCCTGAGTGCCCAAGAGCTTATTAGATCCTAGCCTTCAGATGCAACAAGTAGCCACTACAGCCGTTATTAACATTTCCTCTACCTTCCCATGTTGCCTGGTCCAAGGGCCACACAAGTGTGGCAACCTCTATGCACTTGGAGCGGGGTGGGAAGCGTGTGGTGAAAAGGAGGCTTTTACTTTTTTATACCTTCCTAATGTTTAAATCTTTTTTTAAAGATTTTATTTACTTATTTATCTGAGACAGAGACAGATGGAGAGAAGGCAGGAGATGGAAAGAGAGAGAATCTCAAACAGACTCCAGGCCTGGCTCAAATTCATGACTCTGAGATCATGACCTTAATGGACTGAACCATCCAGGCACCCCCTGTTTAAATTTTTTTTCACCAAATATGAATAATAATAAAACCTAAGGCCACAAGGCAGTGAAGAAACAGAGTGAAACCTAGACCTAGGTCCATCCACGTGGCCATTACCACTTTCATTTCACAAAGGATATATGGACTTAACAGTGTAGAAACAAGATTTATGGTCCCTGAAGTTTTGGTTGTGATCGTTTTTAGTATGATCAAACCACATCCTGATATAGCATAAGAAGACGTCAATTTATGGAAGAAATAAAATGAAGTTGTTCGTATTTTCCTCCCATTTTCACTCTGATTACCCAGCACTGACCATTTTCTCTTACTATGAATCTGCTTCCTAACAGCTACATAGGTCTTTTACTCTCCGTGAAGTTGCTAGTAATGCATTCTTATCTGATCATCTCTTTCTGACAACACAGAAACGGACAGAAATCACAGGGCATCACTCCGTCTCCTTCACGTCCCACCAGGTTTCTTGGGCTCCTACACATCGTGCCGGGTGACCAAAAACACAAATCCCTGGCTGTCCTGTACACAGGCTGTTTCTCAGAGTTCCCTGTGCAGCGAACAACTTGGACAGGTGGGATGATGTCTCTGCTCTGGATGAAGAGCAAGTTCACTCACTGCACCCTACAAAAGCAGCGGATGCCCCCCAGGACTAGAGTTCCTCAGCAGAAACACAATCCCATGTGCGCACAGCTTCATCCGGACACTCCGTATCAGCCCCGCGGGCCTTGGGGACAAGGGGGAAAGGATACAAGTACGCTGATGTGTGGACCACCTGGCATGCCCCTGTGTGTGGCACAGGAGCCCAGAGCAAACGGCAACGGTAACTCTCAGCTTCCGGCCCATCAAACCCTAGGCAATGCCAAATCTAAGTTAAAGAATCACATCTTTCTTTGAAGAGGTCATTCCCAGTCAGCTTATGTACGACACTTGCAAACCACCTTGTCCTAAGCACAGGCCTAATTTCTTCTGTACGTTAGAACTACCGTCCACAAACATGTACACATATTACTACATAATCAAGTACCTCTGCATTAGGTTTCAGAAATAGCTCTTAAGTTCCCATCAAACCCAACTATCACTAATCTTTAACCTTGTCTAAATTAAGTAACTAGAGAGCTACATCAGAACCTCTACCCGGCATTTCCCATCAAGTCCGCCACCCTGTCTCCCTCAGCACAGGCCACCTCAGGAGACAGCAGAGGAAGTTCTGGGCAAGGAGTTCTAAAAACCCGGCTCAAGTCAAACTTCTCGGGGCCTGAATCTGTTTACCCATAAAGTAAGAGGGCTGGACCAGAGGGATTCATTTTTTCCCCAGTTATAATTCTGATGATTCTACATGCAGCCTATACATGGGTGGAACATTCTTTGCTGCTTTGTTCAGTGCTGGAGTGGTTTATGAAGTGTGGTCCTGCTGAAAAGCTGGAGAATGAACTACATGTCCTCTCAAGATACCTCCTGGCCCTATAATCCCATGATGTGCTTATAATGGAATTTGGCTATCCTTATAATTAGAAATGTAACTTGCTGGTCACACATCTGGATCAGATAAATCTGCACAAATAGCATTTCACCAGAAGCAGAAATGCCAAGCATATAACAGCTGTGCTGTTACATCAGCCTTGCAAATAACAAGGAATACTATTTATCCATAGAAAGTAAATGACTACAGCAGACAGGAATAAAGCAGACTTTATTCAAATGACTTGGGTATGGGAGAAATGTTTATAAAAGAAAAAACATATATACATATAGGTTGAACTTCATTAGTTTGTAAGACTGGTACAGAAAAGAATTCCTATACATACCTCATATGCCAAAACACTATTTCCTTATTTCCTGCAATCCTAGTTAATGATGAGTTTCTAGTTACTGAACTTTTATAAATATAATGGGCTCCTCTGACTCGAATGTCAACATATCACATGGAACCATGAACCTAATACACAATTAAGTATTATCAAAGTGTCAAACGTACTCTGGGAGCATTCACATCCATAGAAAATAAATGTGTTTCAAGTTAACAATTAATTTCACTCAACCAACGTGCTGGATAATGCGAAACGAGAGGAAATTATTTTCCAAAAAGAAAGAAAAGCTCTTCCTAGCCAATTAGGTAAGCATTAACTACCTTACACTTTGAAGCACATTTCTTAAACCCAAAAACTGAATGTGTTAATCCAATTGCTCTGAGGAACAACTGACAAAATGCACGACTAATGGCAAACAGGTATGAATACAAAATCTGTCACCGACTACTGAACTTAGCAACACAGCCATCCGCTCTTCTCATGTACAACACTGTTCATGATTTTACTTTCTGCATTCAACATTATATTCAGGCTGTGGATGATAATGATGTGTCAATGTGGTGTCAATCAGTTATAACATAACAAGTGTACCACTCTGGTGAGGGAAGCTGTGTGTGTGGAGGGCCAGGGGTATTTATGAAATCTCTATATCTTCCTCTCAATTTTGCCATGAGTCAAAAATTGCTCCAAAAACACACAGACAAAAAAAAAAAAAAAAAAAAAAACACGAAAACCTCTTAGGTGTCTTTGCTATATTATAGATTTAAGAAAAGTAACTTTTATATCAAGTCAATGCCCTATTTTGAAATACGTGTATGAAATAAGATCCTAAGATTTTATCCTATAAACCTACAAAGCACAGATATGGAAAAGCACACTATTACCATAATGAACTTTACCTCAAATTCTAGACTCAGGTCAATATTTGTGCCACATAAAGAAAAAACAAGGAGAACAAAGATCAGAGAGACAATGAAACTAAAGATATACCATAGGAACCAGGGTTACATTCCTGATTAATGGAGAAAACAGATGATTGAGGAGGTATAGTAAGACACAAGCATATTTCTTTGGCCGCCAAATGGGGGAATCCAGAAGGTAATCTGTCCCTTCATGTTTTCTAATATCAACTGAAAACTACTAGGAAGAACCAGTGTCTTCGACTCAGATCTGAAAGAGTACAGGGATTAAAAAAAAAAAAAAAAAAAGTTGACTAAACAAATGAATCTTTGGAAAAACAGTTAATAAATCACAACCTCCAACTTTTATATAGCAATCTTTAAGCTAAAACCATAAGACTAATATGACATCCTGATGGTCAGTTAATCAATTTTCAAAAAAGCATTCAACAGCTATTTCCAAATACTGGGAAACAACTTGATTAGCTGAAGTCCTAACTGATTCTGATTTCCTAAGGAAGTTACTATAAGGAAACTAAGTTAGCCCTTCAAAAAACCTAACTGCCAGATTCAGAGACTCCAATAGACACACACATTTTAGGCATCATCACGGGGTGTGTTAACAAACACAACTAACAGGAGAGCACCATTCTAACCCGTCTTAGGGGCCTCGAAGCTTCTTACTAAGTAAATATCAACTTTGAACCTGTGATGGGTTTACCAGTAAATCACCTTTAAATTACAGGCAAGAACAGAACCTTCCGGCCTTATGTCAAAATAAAACATCACATGGGCAGTTCCCACCCCCTTCAAGTTATTGCTAAAAATTCTAAAATTCAAAAGGGTGCCTTCAACCTAAAAGGGCAAGAAGTCTCAGGATAAGGTCGTAGCTGAACCATAGTCCACCTCAATAATCTATGGGACAGCCAATGGTCTACCAAAGCCCCAGACACAAGGCAATTAGTGAAACTGGGTAATGCCTTCCCCCCTCCACCCTTCCTAATAATCCTTTCAGGTTAACTGAACATCATTAGCAACTAGGCCTAAGAATTAGGTATGAACTTTTTATAAGATAAACCTCATTTTTCTGATGAGGTTCTTTCAAAGTTCTGTTTTCTGGATTTAGGAGTTTAAACAACCTCCTCGTTCATACTTTGTAAAAAAAATAATAATCATCATCATCACTGGCCTATTTATCAATCTTTTTTCTTTCTCCACCCTATTATTCTAAAGCCATTCTTTTGTTTTAGAACCCTGTTTGTGACTTCAGATTCGAAACCAAGCACTGGAGATCTTGCACAGCCACGTAGCCGGGATCTCAGTTACAGAGGCTGCCAAATCAACAGCTCGGCCAGCACTGCAAAATTCCAGTCTCTATCTTTTTTTTTTTTTTTTTAAGAAATAGATTTCTGCCTCCATGCTTTCCATTTCCAGGAATAATTCTTCTCTCATGAATAGCAGAAGTCTAAAAAACAAGGAGCAGAGCCCTGATCAGAGCTCAGCCTTCCCTCACCCAACACCTCACTTTAAAAAATGCTCTGAGGTCCTGTCCTTCCTCACTAGAAACTGAATGTCACCATCGTCAAGAACACTGACAAGTGTCCCACACGGTGGCTGGCTAGCCATTACTTGCCATCTCTACATGTTTTCGTGCTTACGGAATTGAGTGCTCCAGACAGACCTCGACAGAGACAACACAGGAACAATCCCAACACCTCTGCTTTGGTGGTAAAAATGTCCTGAAATGCAAAATTCCTTTCCAACTCTCTAAGAGGTTTGTGTCCATATCCGTCCAACTCACCTGCCAGATTGCTCTTCCTGGTCCCTCCTCCTATTAAGCTAGCAGGAGCCCTTGGACTTGCAGCTCCCAAACCAAATCCCACCAAGGACAAACTTAAGCAACTTTGGAAGAAGGCAGAGACCTGCTCCGGATTCAAAAGGCACCTTCTTAGATTCCTGCATACACACAGATGCATTCCTCTACCCTCACACGACCCAAGATCCTGAGGCCTCATCTCAGATTCCAACTGTGCAGCTTCGCAGCGTGACATTTATAGTACTTAATGTAAGAAATCACAAATTCCTATTTTTGATGTCTCTCTGAGCCTGGAGAGTCGCTGATCTATACAAACGTCAATCCCTGCCCTGGCTGTACGACACACCATTTCTATAGGGTATGGGTTCCATGATCTCAAACGTGGCTAAAATACCTACAGAGGAGCTGGGGTGGGGCGGGAGAGGGGGGTGAGAGGGGGAAGGAAGAGGTTACTGTGTCCTTTATCTCCTGTATCAAAGTGTCAACAGATAGTCAAGTAAACACATTCCCGTGGCAATCATGTGACACTCATCACCAGAAGAACTTCCTGTGACAGGCTACCTAGGCCAGAAATCTCCAAAACTATTCTCTGAATTTCCTCAACCAAAAAAGCACTGGAGTTTTCATCTGCCACAACCTAAATGCTTCAGGACACTCAAATATTGACCTCAATCAATCTACCGCTCACAGTGATGCTAGGATGAAAAGGTAGATTCCTTCTTAATCTGAAAGTTACTATTTCCACGAAAATGAAAATGAATACTTTGTACAGACACTGTCATAGTGGTCAAATGGCGCCTCTTCCCTTCTCTTGAGGCAGAGATCTGCATTCCGTTGGACATGGACACCTGTGCTCACCCTCTCAAACCTCCAAATCCATTTATGGGACAATATTAAAAAAAAAAAACTGTTTTCACATATTAGTGGAGGGGAGGGGCATTTTAAGAATTAGTACAAAGTGTCAATTGACTTTAAAGAATGTTAAGTGGAAGTTCACAGAAAAAGTTTAAAATATGAAATCTAATTTGGATCTTTGCTTGAAATCCTACAATCAGACAGATTCTCCTTTTCTGTGTCTTTTATTTGGGTTACCTCTTTTGGCTCTGAGGCTTCATTCTCTCTGAAGACAAAAATATGATTTTTTTTTTCCTAAGGTGATTTTAATACTAATTGCTTATCTACTTTTTCAGTTCACGTCTGTGAACTTAAATTACTAGGCAACTTAAACATATTCCAGTTTTCTTCTCTGGGAAAAAAAGAAAAGTCAAATATTTCTATAGTGGGAGCCTTTTTACATGAGATCACAGAAAAGAATCCATTAATTCTCTCTCAGACAACCACACTGGAGGCCAAAATCTTTGTCCAGGGAAGGGAGAGAGAATTCATCAATTAAGGGTAGTTACATCCTAAAGCTTTGTTATAAGTCCAGCATAAATTGTCACCTATTAACTTAAACTAGAAAGCTTTAATTGATATACATGTAGTTCAGAATAAAGTAAAGGAAGAGGCAGGCCTGTGTGAAAATGCCACCTCATAAAGATTTTCCTGCCTCTAAATCAATTCAATCCCAATCTGACTGAATAATGTCACATGTAAGGCTTACTTTCCTTGTTCTTTCATTCTACACATTAGTTTTCTCACGTTATTAATATATTTACAACTTCCATTTTTAAAAGTCCTGTTAATTTTTTAAATAGAAAAAATTCCATTTTTAAATTCCATTTTTATGTAAATATGCAACTTTACCTAAGCACAGATTTAAGTGTTCCAGATCCCTTAAATTACATTTAACTTAGAACAGACATGATTTTTTTTAACCAATCCATTCCCATCTACTTCAAGTGCTAAGTCTCCAGTTAATCTCTCTTGAATAATTCTATTTACCTACAATCATATTCGAGTTGTACTTAAGCAGCTTGATCACTCATTTACTTAATTTTGTATATGTGGATTGTATTTCCCTAAGATGAATGCAAACTTTGAAGAGCTACATTTTTATTTTGATCGATCACTTAAACCTTTTCTCCCTAATATGTAACTTTACAGACATTTTTTAAAATGCAATCTCTAAAACTATTAATGTTGGTCCACATTTACCCATGTCAAAGTCACTCTAGAAATAGCTGTAATTTTATTTTAAAAGTATACTTCATTGTCCTAAAAAGTTAAAGACCTCTCTTGATGCCCCAGTGGCTTGAAGAGAATTTACAGGCTTTCATCACATATAATGGAAACTTTCAACCTTCCCTTATCCACCCTGAAACTCAGGAAAAATAATTTAGTATTTCCGAACTTTGATCATTTTTTAAGTCTCTAATTTCCACTTAATTCTTTTAATGAGTTCAAATAAAGGAAAACTTCATACATGTACTCTCTCCTAGACACTGACCTCTCATCTTTGCTGAGATGTGCACTCAAGTGGAAAGGCAGGAAGAGCTCACAATCAAAAGGGAGATACCTCACAAGCACACAACACAGAGCTATAAAAGACCACGTGCAAGTGAGCCCTAAACGAGAGCCCTATGGGCAAGGGCCTGGGTAGGACTCATGGTCCTACGTCTAGCAGGAAGCACAGTTCTGTACAACGTACACTCTCTGAAAGCTGAAATTTTTGTTTTGCACTCTGCTGATCTCCACTGCTAATGACGCTCTCTAAATGTGTGCAGAAAAAAAAAGTATAACACACAGTAGACATTAGCAGAAAAGCAGACAGGTAAAAGACCTGGCGGCAGTTACATTTTGAGATTATATTTCTTCTAGGCACCATTACTTTAAGTATGGATGGGCAGATGACCATGATGCTGGGGAATCGAAATATACAAGGAAAAACGTCAAAAACTAGGGATCTTAAAGCCTGTAAAAGAGAAGAACTAAAGGCAAATAAGCCAACTCTAGTTGAATCTGAGTGGAATTTGAAGAAACACACTTATTCTAGGTTGCTATGGAGTGGTGTTTTTTGAACTAGAGGTCAAGACCCGTTCTTGGGTCATATAATCAATTTAGTGGGTCACTGACTGGCATTCTTTGAAAGAAAATAGAATAGTATAGAATTGCATCAAAGCCAAGTATTGATTCAGGAAACTTCTGATTCAGCTACACATATCTAAGTATTTCTGAGTCTGTGTATTTATGAGCTACTGTGTGTCTCAAAGTACGTCCTGGTCAAAATATGGGGGGGAAAAAACTAGCCATGCATTAGAAAGCCTATTTTAACCATGATAATTTGGGTTCAATATAAAAATGAAAGAGGTAAAAAAATAAAAATAAAAATAAAAAAAGAACCGATTACTTGTTAAACACATTCTGTCAATGGATATTCAGGAGATCAAGAACTAAAAGAAACCTTAGTAACCACCTGGTCCAATTCTTTCATTTCACAAAAGGTAGATCCTCACACCACCCTGGTAGTTAGGGGCACACCCGGAAGTGGAAGGGAGTCTGCAGGCTCCTAGTACAGCTGTCCTGTTAGTGGACCACAATGATTCTAGCGCACGCTGGTGACCATGTGTCAAGATGTCATGTGGGTGGCCTTGACACCAAGTTGGAATAAAGAATTAGATGGCCTCTCTGGTGCCTACAGATCAAAACTCTTTAATGTAAAGCTACAATAAAATACTGCACTTATCTTTTAACAATCAGATCTATAAATTTTCTGTTTAAAGATAATGGGGACTCCATTTGCATAGAAGTCATTATATAGAGAACTTCAAACATGATAAAAATCATTAAGGAAAAAAATAAAAGCCTCTCCTTTTGAAGTAGAAGACACAAAGACAAGGAAAACATTTTTTAACAAAAAAAGTTTCGATAACCCTTAAATAAAAGAAATTCCAGGGGTACTTGGGTGGCTCAGCCAGTTAAGCGTCTGCCTTTGGCCCAAGTCATGAGCTCAGGGTCCTGGGATTGAGCCCCTATATCAGGTTCCAGGCTCAGTGGGGAATCTGCTTGTCCCTCTCCCTCTGCCCCTTTCCTACCTCTGCTCATGCTCTCTCGTTCTCAAGTAAATAAAATCTTAAAGAGAAAAAGCGATGCATCTTGAGATAGGTTACAAAACTTAAAATCTCTGAAATCAGAATGCCCCTTGCCACATTCTCCCCATAAAGAGAAATTAACTCCCAATCTTTAAGTATGCGCAGAGAAGTAGAAAGGAAGTATTAACGAGACCCGCTCATCCAATTTCCAATCAGGCCAATCCCACCGTTTTCACCACCCCTCCATTTCCTTTCATAAGAGCACAAAATGACAGAGCAAACCCCTCAGGAAACAACCACTTCCACGAACATTTAAAACTCTATTAATTCACATTTTTAAGTCACTAAGTTTTGGAGGCCTGTCCATCCCTGTATTATTTAAGACCCTGGGTACAAGATGACACGATTTGGGGAAATCTTTCTTCTTCCTCTTAACTTGGTAGAAAGAAATCACAGGTGTGCCTAATACAGAGAGTGGAGAAGTGTGGAATCTTCAATGTATTTGAACTTGTTGATTTTAATAAGACAAGCACACCTCATTTGACTCCACTTCAGATACTATGTGGGGTTGTTTTGGGTTTGTTTGTTTGTTTTTTTTTTGTCTGTTTGTTTTTGTTTTGCCTCAAACTGAAGGGCTGTGGCAACCCTGCAACAAGCAGGTATACCGGCACCCTTTATCCAATACCATTTGTTCACTTTGTGTCGCTGCATCACATTCTATAAAATTCTCAGTGTTTCAAACTTTTTATTATTATTACATTTGTTGTGGTCATCTGTGATCAGTGATCTTTGATATTATTGTGATCATTTGGGGGAATCACAAACCACACCCATATGAGATGGTGAACTTAATCTATAAATGTTGTGTGTACTGATTGCTCTGCCTACCAGCCACTCCTCCATCTCTCTCCCTCTGCTCACACCTCCCTACTCCCTGAGACATGACAATATTGAAACAACCCCAATTAATACCCCTACAATGGCCTTTAAGTGTTCAAGTAAAAAGAAGAGCCACAAGTCTCTCATTAGAAATCACAAGCCAGGGGCTCCTGGGTGGCTCAGTTGGCTAAGCGTCTGCCTTCGGCTCAGGTCATGATCTCAGGGTCCTGGGATCAAGCCTCACATCAGACTCTCTGCTCAGCGGGGAGTCTGCTTCTCCTTTTCCCTCTGTGCTTTCTCTTTCTCTCTCTCTCTCTCTCTCTCTCTCTCGCACACAGGCCCTCTCTCTCAAATAAATAAAATCTTTAAAGAAAAAGAAATCAAAAACTAGAAATGATTAAACCTAGAGAGGAAAAAATGCTGAAAGCCGAAAGCTAAGCCTCTTGGACCAGCTGGCCGAGCTGTGAATGCAAAGGACAAGTTCTAAAGGAAACAAAAAGTGCTATTCCAGTGAACACACAATGCTAAGAAGGAGAAACAGCCTTATTGCTGATATAGAGAAACTTTTAGTGGTCTGGGTAACAGATCAAACCAGCCACCACATTCCCTTAAGCCAAAACCTAATACAGGGCAAGGCCCTAACTCTCGTTAATTCTGTGAAGGCTGAGAGGTTTTTTGTTTTCTTTTGTTTTTTTAAAAAAAGAGCTGCAGAAGAAAAGTCTGAAGCTGGCAGAGGTTGTTGGTTCGTGAGGTTGAAGGAAAGAAGCCGTCTCCATGACAGAAAAGGACAAGGGGAAACAGCAGGTACTGAGGGAGAAGCTGCAGCAAGTGATCCAGAAGATCTAGCTCAGATCATTCATGGAGGTGGCCACACTAAATGGCAGATTTTCAGTGTAGACAAACAGCCTTATATTGGAAGGAGAGGTTATCTACGGCTTTCGTGGGTAGAAAGAAGTCAAAGCCTGGTTTCAAAGCTTCAAAGGACAGGCTGCCTCTCTTGCTAGGAGCTAGTGCAGCTGGGGACTTTCAACTGAAGCCGATGCTCATTGACCATTCTGAAAATCCTAGGGCCCTTCAGAATCATGCTAGATCTACTCGTTCTGAGCTCTATCAACAGCCTGGATGACTATCTATTTACAGCATGGTATGCTGAATATTTTAAGCCCACTGTTGACACCTATCCTGCAGAAAAAAGAGATTCCTTTCAAAATATTAACAACACACCCAATCACCCAAGAGCTCTGATGGAAATGTATGATGAGATTAATATTTTTCCATGTCTGTTAAAACAACACCCATTCTGCAGCCGAGGAATCAGGAGTAGTTTGACTTTCAAGTCTTATTATTTAAGGACTACATTCCATAAGGCTACAGTTGTCAGAGATAGTGATTTCCCTGATGCAACTGGGCAAAGTAAAATGAAAACCTTCGGGAAAGTATTCACCACACTAGACTCCATGAAGAACATTCATGATTCATGGGAAGCGATCAAAATATCAACATATGCAGGAATTTTGAAAGAAGTTGATTCCCACCCTCACAGAGAGGACTTTGTGGAGTTCAAGACTCCAGTGGATGAAGTAACTAGAAATGGTAGAAAGAGCAAGGAAACTAAAGTTAGACATGGAGGGGCGCCTGGGTGGCTCAGCCGGTGAAGATGCTGTGAAGGCTGTGGAAATGATAACAAAAAATTTAGAATATTACATAAACTTAGTTGATAAAGCAGTGTCTGGGTTAGACAGGGTTGATTCCAATTTTGAAAGAAGTTCTACTTTAGATAAAACACCATCAAACAGCATCACATGCTACAGAGAAATCATTTGTGAACGAAGAGTCAATGCATGTGGCAGATTTCATTACTGTCCTATTTTAAGAAACTGCCACAGCCACCCAACCTTCAGCAAGCACCACCCTGATCGGTCAGCAGCCAGCAACATCAAGGCAAGGGCCTCCACCAGCAAAAAGATCACAACTCACTGAAAGTTCACATGGTTAGCATTTTTTCTTTTTTTAGCAGTAAAGTACTTTTTAATTAAGGTATAGACATTTTCTTAGACATAATGCAACTGCACACTTCACAGACTACAGGATAGTAAAAACATAACTTTTCTATGCACTGAGAAACCAAAAACTTCACTTCATTGTGATATTCGCTTTACTGTGGTGGTCTGGAACCAAACCAGTAATATCTCCAAAGTAGGCCTGCCGTTGTGATTGGATCATGGCTAAAAACTCTCTAATTCCATACACATAGTCACTCATACTTTCACACATGCAAGGCAAGAAACTTTTGTTATTGGAAGGAAGTTGGCAGAACAGGGTGAGTAGTTTGACACTGATGACAACATCAATTATGCCAGATGTAGGTCTGCAATAAGCTAACTATAGTTCCCAACTGGTAATCAATCATGTGACTGTGGCCACTAATGGCCTTGGGGCCTGCCAAGCTTCATGTGCCCCACAGTTACGCAATAGCTTCCTTTGCATGTGTCTCAAAACAGACTTAAGTTACCTTTTTTTCCAGGCCTTAAAGCATAACCCATGCTATCAAGTAGCAAACTAACATATCTGAGACATCTTCCACCATGAAATCATCCCCAACAGCAAGAAAGCAAGATTCTACAGTCGTAAGCACCAAATCTCACGAAAACAAGTCACTAACGTGCAAAAGCACATGGTAAAGGGCTGCTCTTAAACAGAACTAATCTGCAGTCTTTAAATTAGTAAAGTTTTAACTTTATGCTTACTTTTCCTTTTTAAGAAGAGCACAAGGCTCAACTGTCATTCCGTGTCCTTGGTACAGGCTGCAGTATACGTGTAGCAACACATACCCATATGTTTTGGTGTTTTTTTAATATTTTCTTTATTTGGGGGGCACCTAGGTGGCTCAGTGGTTTGGCACCTGCCTTCGGCCCATGGCATGATCCTAGAGACCTGGGATCAAGTCCCATGTCGGGATCCCTGCAGGGAGCCTGCTTCTCCCTCTGCCTGTGTCTCTGCCTCTCTCTGTTTCTCTCTCTGTATCTCTCATGAATAAATAAATAAAATCTTTTTTAAAAAAATTTATTTGAGAGAGAGAGATCGCAAGCAGGGAATAGGGGAAAGAGGGAAAAGCAGACTCCCCACTAAGCAGGAAGCCCATGCAGGGTTCGATCCCAGGATGCTGGGATCATGACCTGAGCTAAAGGCAGATGCTTAACCAACGGAACCACTCAGGTGCTCGCGTATGGTTTCTAAGTTACAGAATACACAGGATTTGTCAACAGAGAACTAGATCTGCATGCTGGCCGAGGGGAATTTTAGAATTGTTGCTACCACTAGCAGAACAAGACGGCCACGTTGGTGGCTGTTACGATAGTCACAGCTATACTTCAGCACCAATGCGCAACCAACCGTATAAAGACCTCTCTCAAGACAGAGGCACACACTCTGTTACAACGGGGCCAACCTGTGTCTGTTCATGTGTAGGCAGCTACTTCAATACATCTTTTGCATGGTCATAACCCGACGACGTCCTTCTCTGGATTCATCATCCTGTGATACCACCCTGACTCGAGATGCAGCACAGCACTGTCCAAAATTCATGAGGGAAGGCCTGGTTTCCAGGAAGAGAACAGTTTTGTTCTTTTTAAAGATTTTATTTATCCATGAGAGACACAGAGAGAGAGAGAGGCAGAGACACAGGCAGAGGGAGAAGCAGGCTCCATGCAGGGAACCCGATGTGGGACTCGATCTCGGGACTCCAGGATCAACGCCCTAACCCGAAGGCAGACGCTCAACCACTGAGCCACCCATGCGTCCCAAGAGAACAGTTCTTAAAGGTCATGTGGGAAGGAAAGCAGGCCCACCTGTGATTTTACTTCCTGGCTAAAGCATGGAGAGCTTCTCAGTGAAAAGGACGTAAAGCAAGTCAGCCAGGAAATTCACCTAAGCTGTGCAGTCACTCCCCATCACAAGGCCGACTTAGTTCTAAAGCTTCGGTGAAGAAGGTAGCTAGCTCCAAAATATACCGTACGGTGACCCGCATGAGCAAAACTCATCCCAAATGTCTCTAAATGATGCTCACCTGCTCCTTAAGTCATCATTAAAAGTGTTAAATGGGGAGCTTACTGGCAATGGGGCAGGTAAACATGGGAACTCACCCCTTGCAGCTTTTATTCTACAAATAAACCCTAGTTCTCTTTTCAAGAAGTCAAATCACTTTCTCATGATATGCGGTTTCCCATCCCCGAAGAAGTTTTACCAAGTGGAGAAGTCAATACCCACAGTAACTGAATGATCCGCTCAACTTCAAACAGAAGCCAGGACCAGAGCCAGGAAGAGGGCACATCTGAGCTACCATTCCATCCTTTTTGCCTTCAAGTCCCAATCCACTTTCACATCCAATCCCGACTCTCCACGGTCTAACTTTGCTACCTTTGAGAATCACAAATAGGAACTGGGCAAACAAGACCTGCTGAAAACACCCCACAGCCATCCTAATTCCCAAATGTTTGCGGAAACTTTTCCGTACAAACCTTTCAAAGCAGAGCTCCAGACCCAGTACTTAACACAGTAGCTGATAGAGCACCTGGCTATAGTACTTCAAGTCCTTCACTTAAACGCTAATGATAACAGTTCAATCCCATAAACAAAGAAAAGGTCTGTTTTAGAGCTGCAGACATGGTTAATTATGTCTGCTGAGTGGCGAAGGTCCAAAACCCGCCACCATCTGGAGCCTCTGCTCGCCTGCATTTCAGATCCTCACCGTTGCTGATGGAAACAACCACTCTGGCCCTTTTCATCAACATAAAGGAAAGATTAAAATAATTAGGTTTAAGTGCCCCATAAAGACTTAGATGAAAGCACATTACAGGAGGCATCAGTGCCATAGTTTATGTGGTCTCATTTGAAATGAAACCTGGCTTCGTTACCAGTGAGTTTTCTTGTTGTATTTTCATCGATGGGAGCTCTGTCAACGCGATTCGACTGGGGTGGAGGCTATAGGAGAGAGATGAAAAGCTCCACACTTGCTTCCTAAGAGCTGCCTTTGGCCCACAAAGTCCATTTTACTATCTTATTCCTTGATGGTAAGCTTGACCAAGGAGCTGGACTCTTTACAAGAACTCCTCTCCAAGGCTGAAAAGCATAAAGGAACGTCAAAGCAATTTCTGCTCTGCTAGAGGAATAACGAGGGGAGGGCTCCAGATGTGGTAGGCTGACCACGTCTCATGTTAGTGATCAAATGGGATTTGGTCGTTAGGTATTACGGTTCTAAACATTCAATTATCTGATTTGTAAAAATATGTTCACTCATTAAAATCATTACTATTTAATGATACAATCACTGACTATCCTAGTGAGGTCAAGATGCTGAATCATAAAATGTCAAGAAGTTGTCGGTTCCCCAGGCAAACACAAACTATGAACTCTCTCAGGTCTCTTGGACTCTAAAACTTCAGTGTCCAATAGTGAAGCCACTACAGCTACACATAGCTATTAAAATTAAATAGAACTTAAAATGTCACCCCTCGGGGGCACCTGGGTGGCTCAGTGGTTGAGCGTCTACCTTTGTCTCAGGTTGAGATCCTGGGGTCCTGGGATCGAGCCCCACATCGGGCTCCCCATAGGGAGCCTCCTTCTCCCTCTGCCTGTGTCTCTGCCTCTCTCTCGGAGTCTCTCATGAATAAATAAAATCTTAAAATGTCACATTTATTTATTTATTCACATTAGCCATATTTCAAATGCTCAATGCAATTAGTGTTTATCCTACTGGATAATGCAGATAGGGTACCTCAATCATTTCAGAAAATTCCATCAGACAGCAGTGCTTTAAAATGACATGTT
Organism: Canis aureus; assembly: GCF_053574225.1. Lineage (NCBI taxonomy): Eukaryota > Metazoa > Chordata > Mammalia > Carnivora > Canidae > Canis > Canis aureus. Next base: position 41,001,667 of record NC_135641.1, on the reverse strand, counting down.
CTCATTGACGAAAATGCAAGGTCTATGAACTATTAGCATTTCACCTTATAAACCAAGTGAAGCACTCTAGCAGAACTGTTAAGAGCCTAAACCCTAGAGCCTAGCTGCTGAATTCTGACAACTTACTGACTGGGGCTGGGACGAGTACCTATGAGCATCCCTGTGCCTTAGTTCCCTATCTATAACACAAGGATAGTTACAACACCTATCCTCATAGGACTATGGGAGCAATTGAATGAGGTAGTTAAGTGCTCAGAACAGCAAGTACTAAGCTAATATTTGCTATTATTAAGCCTGACAGTACGCTTCAGAGCCTTAAAAATGCTTATAGCTGTTAATAGTTAATGAGTATTTTGGTCTTTTTAGTATGTGTGACTACCTGTTACAGTCTCCAGGCTATCCTGGGACACTAGAGAAAAGGGCCTCCTAAGTTTGACTACCGCTCACGAAGTAAGCTCCTCACCTACAAAAAATAAAGATTTTTGATTCTTTATTATATACAATAAAATTATGATTTTAATGAATCAATTGATCATATATAAACAAGGTTAGTTTTCCCAACTCAGGTTAAATTCATTACATATAAACATTTTTTAAATATATACATACACATATAAATAAGGCCTGTAAAGCCATTTACTTATTCTATAAAACCTGGGAATTCTCCTGAATAAGCACCTGCAATTAGCAAATACAGTCCTTGAATGGAAACCTGCTATTAAAGTTATATCCAACTTACTGAAAATTCCCTACCAGTAGAGCCTAAATGATTGCAGAAGCTTAAGGTACAGTATTTAGCCTGTTTGAAATAGCTGGGAAATATAAAGCTTGAAAGCACCCAAAGCTGAAGAACATGAATGTTGCTACACAACAGTTCAAAAGTTTATGAAGAAATTTTTGTTCAATAAGAACAAAAATTGTCTGAAAAATAAATTTTTAGCACTACCAAGGCACACATTTGTTTGTTACTGTGAATAACTTTTCCCCCTGTTTCAGAAAGTTTGTCAGCCAAAAATCTGAAAAGTGCTGATTAGTTAGAAATTGCATAATCTCAACCACAAATTTATACAGCAAAAATTCCAACGTTTCATCTGTAAAACTCTTCTAAATAAGAAAATAAACTTTGGAAAGACCTTATCTGAAAAGAATACTGAAATATGTAGAGATTAAATGATAAGAGATCTGGGATTTTCTTCCAAATCTTACTGCAGGAAGTGGGGAAGGGACGAGGGTGGGGGTAAAGTGAAACCAGACTGACCATGAGGTACTGGTTGTTGAGACAAAGACAAGAACACAGGGACTCACCACTATGCTCTACTTTTATATAGGTTTGCTACTTTTCATAACTGTAATCTAAAACCAAGAACAACAACTCACCCAAGTATGAGGTTCTTTTGCTTAAAGTAAAAGGTAAAGGTTAAACGTCATAACAGATGGTCACCTGGTCCAAGGTCAACAGCCAAGTGCTACCATTTTCCTATTCCCCTCCTTGTCAGCCACTGTGGGCAGCAGAATTTATGATTTTCCCAAACAACTGTTATGTCCAAAGGAGTGTTAATTCTTTCATGTGACTTGGTTTTGGATTTTGTTTGTCTCTTCACCAATTCCACTGAAAGAAAACCACAAGGTAGATGAGCTAACCTACTCCAGAAATAGCCAAGGGCCCTATTTAATATAATTCTTTACTCAAGATGGGCCTTTTTTATTTTTTAAGGCTGCATTCTGTTGATGGATCCCAGTTTAGTATTTGAACATCTAAAATTACACAATTATGGTGACCTAAGTGATTTCTAACTCTATCTGTCATTTATAAAAATGTCAAGATACTCTACTAACAGTCAAGGAAAATGTCAGCACGGTAAAAATATTTCAACGCTCTTATCATTAAAAGTGCAGAAGACATATGCACCTATGGATTTTCAGTTAGAGGAGCTTCACTTTTGAAATCATAGCATGCCCTGGAACGGGCGAGGGGGATCTGGAACTAGGAAATTGCGATTGGACTTCTCGCCCGATTGTTCACTCTATTTGCTAGGCACCCTGGTCCTTAGCAATAGCATGCCTCTCGCGTTAGGTCTTCCTGTCTGTAAACTGGGACAATCCTCACTTTGTTTACTTCGCAGGGTCCTGTGAAAATGACGCAATAAATAACATATAGAAAACGGCTTGGCTTGGTCAATAAAGTGCTGTCTGAATAGACGGCCTCAGCCTGTAAACTACTTCAGTAGCCCCACTAAAAAAAATGGTTCCAGGCTATTCCCCTACTTAGGACAGAGGACAAAAGGGCCCATCCAATGAAGGACACTGCGGGGTGCTGGCAGGGGAGGCGTCGAGGAGGGCTGGGTGCTGAAGGCGAAGGGGGTCCGGGCGCCCACTAACTGAGGCCGGCCACTGAGGTTAAGGGTCCTGGACAGAACTTCTCAGACTCCCTAGTTCTTTGAGGAGCCAACCTTTGTGTCCACCCTGCATCTGCTCACTGGGGCTTCAGGCTGCGTAAGAGCCAGCAAACATTTTACAAAACGTTCTGCTTAGCAAAGTCCCACGAATAAATAAATACCAAAGAAATCCTGCTGGGATCCCATTCAGATACACAAAACCAGCCCAACAAGGCCACCTCCTGAGGCTTGACTGGGGCGACCTTCCTGCAGGGCGGGCAGTGAGCAGTCGCCAGGTCAAGGACGCTGACAATGACCTTTCTCAGCAAAAACACAAGTTGACCCACGTAATGCGAGGAACAACGCATATGTGACACAGGAACATTTTTATTCTGGCTGTAAACTGAAGGGCTCGGGGCGGGCCCGGGGGCTCAGTGGTTTGGCGCCTGCCTTCGGCCCAGGGCGTGACCCTGGAGACCCGGGATCGGGTCCCACGTCGGGCTCCCTGGATGGAGCCTGCTTCTCCCTCGGCCTGGGTCTCTACCTCTCTCTCTCTGTCTCTCATGAATAAATAAAATCTTAAAAAAAAAAAAAAAAAAAAAAAACCACAACTTCAGTACTCCTCAGAAACCTCCCTGGCGCAAATCCCCGCCCAGCAGTTTGGAAGGAGAGCGGTGCTCATCCAAGTGGAATGCTGGAGGGCGGCGGGCGGCTCACGCGGCCTGGGATGCTGCGGCCACGACAGGACAGGTGAGCCTCCCATCGCTCCAGAGGAGCCCCCAGCCCGAGGGGGGCGGGGGGAGAACCGGCAGGTAGGTGCGGACAGCGAAGGAGCGCCTGGAAAGTGCTGTGGGGCTGGAACAGGGCTTCGGCTCGGTGGGGTGGGCCCGCGAGGGAACGGGGTTACAGTGCTCGAGGGCAGGGCGGGAGCAGGACACCCCGGGACACCCCACGATGCCACACCCCCGGGGGGCCTAAAAACCAGTGTTTTACCATTCATCCTCAGAGGAAGGCTCTTCAAAACAAACAGGAAGGGGAAACCCCTTAAAACGTGAATAAGTCATGAGGGGAAGTCGTAGGGAAGATTCCTGGTTTCCCAAGGGCTCGGAGGGAGCCTGTTCTGCAGGACGGTCTCCTCGACCACAGTCACCAAGAAGCCACAGTCTTCGGTGCCTGGGTGGCTGTCAGCTGAGCGGCTGCCTTTGGCTCAGGTCCCGATCCCGGGGTCCCGGGATGGAGCCCCACACCAGGCTCCCGGGGGGGTGGGGGTGTCCTGCTTCTCTCCCTCCCTCTGCCCTCCCCCTGCTTGTGTTTGCTCACAAGTTCACACGTATTCTCTCCCTCTCTCTCATGAATAAATAAAATCATTAAAAAAAAAAAAAAACTATAATCTTCTACAGACACTTAATAGGCCTCAAGTCATTTTTCCTAAGGGTGAGGACATTCCAGTCCCCTGATACAGGGAGACTGCACCAAAAACCCACCCAAAACAGTTTCAGATAAAAAAATTCCTGATGTAACTGTAGCTCTAAGACTCATGGTAGCTGTCTTTAAAAAAAATGTACATTTTATGATCTTTTATAAAATAACAGCACTGATGTGCCATTCATAATTACAATTCAGTAACAGCAACTAAAAGGAAAGCCCTGATCTGGGCCTCTGTGGCTGTGGAGAAGCCTCGGAGATCCGATTTACATTAAGCCAGACCAACCCACCTCCACTCCACTTTGATCCTCCTCATCAAAAAGGTAGCAGGACTTCAAAAAGCACACCAACTGGAACAGGGTATCCCTGCAGTTCAGGATCCAATCCCAAAAGAACTCGTGAACTAATTACAGTGTCATAATCTACAGAAAAAAATAATACCACCTAAACAACATCTCGACAGCAGATTTAAGAAGACAAAATTAAGAAGCAGAGTAACAACTTAGAGGACGCTTCTGGAAGCTCGTGGAAGACTGAACCAGAGGGAAAAAAAACTGCTAACAGGGAGGGTCTCAGGTCCGCAGAGAAAAATCACCCAGTTAGAAACTACCCCACGCAAAGCCGGGACTCGGGAGGAGCTACCGGCTAGGAGAAGGCCGAGCCGGCACAAGGCCCAGGTGAAGGACCACTGTGTGCTGGCCGGCTGCTTCTCCACCAAGTGCTTCAAAAAAGCTGCCTCCGTCAAACACCTGGACCATCCTGAGAACGTGAGAACCAAAATGATGGATTTTTTTTTCATTGTCCTCAATTTACATACCAACATCTCAAAAGAGACCGAAATTTCTTCGTGTGGTATGCAAACTGAAGGCCACTTCCCCATGGGTAGCATTTTCTTCGAGGACAGACGCTTCACTAGTGTTCTTCGGACTCACCCTGTTACCCAATAACCACAAGGGTAACCGAAAACTGTGTGGGAGCAGCAGCCTGCCTGGGGGCTTAGGTCTTAATCTGAGCCTTGTGACCAAGCTTTACTAAAGGGATCCAGCTTCAACCATCTCCGGGTTTCCAGAGGAAAATGAGCTGTATTTCCTGAAGCCTGTGGTCACCCCTAACCTGAAGGGGCATGAAACTTCTAATAAAATTTCTCTAAAATTGTATATAAGCAGGCAGCAAAAGAGAACTATTTGGTTATTACCAGGGTTGGGGGGTGGGGGCAGATTATCCTCTCTTGGGAATCTCAGTTTCCTCATCTAGAAAATAGGACTCCCATCGTTCCCCTTCCAGGACAGGAAGGAAGGTAGGTAAGGTCAGGCGTGGACGGGAAGCTCTCGCGACCAGGGGACCCAAGCCTGGGAAGCGCTGGTGAACACCCTGACCTCTCCCCAGCCCCACCTCACACCCATACTGGAACACCTACACTTCACTGTTACTCTATCAACCACAGAATCATGGGGAAACATGAGAAGAGATGAAGTAACACCAGCTCCCATCAGAGATGGGCCAAACGACTAAGGAAAGCCGCTAAACAACAGTTGTGGGCTAACAGCCAGTTTATCACATCAGCACACACACCAAATGAAGCTTCTGGCCAGAATTTCCCAAATCAACCAGAATGGTCTTGGCATAGCTCTACATTCCAACTCTTCATGCATCCTCTGTAAATACTAAATATCAGGGGTACCGAGGCCGACAAAACAAGGAGAGAGACCACATACCCCACCTCTGAGTCACTATCCCCAAGAACAAAGGTATTCCAAACATCAGATTCCATATTCCACCCGCCTCCTCAGGGGGGAAAAAATTAAGTAAGAACTTCAGCGAGGGATAAAGTAAGAAGTCAATGCTCTAATATAAACGCGACAAGCCCAATTCTATCACTGCAATATACTCTTTGACTTCAGTACAAAAATCTTTTCTGACCATCTGGAGCTACTCCAGGCATGAGGCCAAAACTTTGCAATGCCTTTTCAAAGTAAATGACAGATCAGTAACTGCCACGTTGCTAATGCGCGGCCAAAAGGGAGCACCTCCTATCCTAGTCGGTGTTCCCTGGAGTTTTACACATGTAGTAAAAACAAACTGCTTCCACATAAACCTGCCCGCTGACCAATATTCCAAACTGAGAGCGATCCTGTGGCGTTTGAACCAGGTGGCACTTTCAGGGTGCGATGCTATCACCCTAGCTCACCGGCAGGAAGTAGGATCTTCTGCAAGTTTCACTAAGAAGAGCCATCTCTAAACCAGAAGGAGACCTATGTATGTCAACAGTTCAGTTCTCCAGAAACCGTGCGTGCAAATCTGCTAGACATTTTGAGTCTGTCCCCTGCAGTGACTGGGATGCTGTAAGGCTGCAATAATCGTGGGGTCACATGATACACAGAGCAAACAGGGGTGAACCCAAGATCAATGGTGATCAATCAAGTCGGTACAGACTTCTTTTTCCACCGAAAAAGACCAAACAGCAGCACCTCGTTCTTCATGCATCCAACAGACCAAACGGAGAGCCTACTATATGCCAGGTACACACAATAATGGTGAATGGAAATAGAACTTCCCAACGCCTCTGCCAAAAACGTCAATATGAGAAGTTCAAAGCCAGTTTCATGTAGTATGCTCATAAGAGTAACATGAAAGCTCAGGGGCTTCACTTTGGTCACCCTCCCCCAGAGCATACTGAGCCCAATGATGTCGACCAGCAGTGGCGATGGACTTCCTCCAAGTATTTTTTTCCAGATTTCAAAGACATGGAAGTTATCTCTAAAGTCACACTTTCCATTGGCGAACTAGCTTATTCCTTAAGAAAAACATTTTAAAGTTGAAAAATCTGAAAATGTGTCTGGTAGCAGACGGTTTCTTACAGAGAAGTTACAAGGAGGTTTACATACAAGGAAACAAGAGCTAAACACTGATCACAAAATTAAACTGCAGATAGATCACAAATAAATAGAAAATAGGCAATTATGGGTCTCACTCTTCTGATGAACACACTCCTCCTCCTTGAGGATGAATTCAGACTCAGAGGGAAGAGCTCCGGAAAACTCGTTAGTACTAACGACAGTCCCATCCGTCTCCGCCCCCCCCCCCCAACTACTCCCACCCCCCATTCGACCCAGCTCACCTCTTAAAGAAGCTATTTTGTGTATGTGCCTTCAAAGCATCAAGTAATCATTACCAAATTATTGGTATCTGAGTGTCCTGACCCAACTTCCAATGAAACCCTCACATCCTGTGCTGAGAACAGGGAGGAGATGGGCAATCTCATCAGGCACAGTGGCAAGAGGTGGCAAGAGAATTCATATCCTTGTAAGAAAACGGGAGCAGAAACTCTGAAGCCCAAGAATCCTCAGCACGAGAATGCAGAAAGGGAGGATTCTTTGTCCTTAGTCATTTGGAACCAGAGAAAGAGAAGTGAATGCTGACAGGATTACCTTTCCCGAAGGGTTTAACAGGCTCTAGGGGAAATTCCAAGGCAAGTATCACCATCAAAGGAAACTTCTGGGAGGAATGGTGTAGGAGGAGAGGGCATCGACAACTGCAAGATTCTGAATAGGAGGAAGACTTATAAGGAAAAGCAGGACTTTTTGAAGACCTTCTGGGGTGAGGCAGGTGATCTGGTAAAGTGCAAAGAACAGGCTGCAAGCACGAAAAGACCAAGAATGCTATGTAATTTTGAAGGACTATGGAACATTTGAAGAAAAAGGACAAAAATACACAAAAATCCAGGTTTGCCTCCAAAATATTGAACAAGGAAGAAAGGGAGCAAAAGATACAAGCAAATAAGTAGTGGCTGAGGCTCACTCCAAAGGGAAACCCTAATGATTTAAAGGGAACACATGTGATTTTGCCACAGTAGCTAATACAGCAATCCTACTTCTTCCAAAGGAGTCACCAGTAACTAACATTTCAGAGAGGGAAACTACCTTCTGACTCCACCTAAATTCACCTCTTTGTTCATTCTCCTCTCATTTTTATCTCTATTAGTTATTCGCTTCGCTTAGTTAAGAGTGTATTTTTTCTCCGTGATCTACGGACTTCAGGAAATAATTAACCGAAATCAAGATGAGAGAAGGATGCATGAATGAATGAACGCACAAATGAGAAAAGCACTTAGAAATATTATACATATAAATCAGCTCTGCTCACAAGGCAGAGTCCATCAGAATGCTTAAAGACTCATCAAGCAGTGACAGGGAGAAAAATCTCACTTTCAGGATTTCAGCAGAAAAGTAGAAGATTGGGGTACTAGAGACAGGTTAAGAGGCATGAGCATAGGGGTGGGGAGGGGGAACGTGCCAACCATAGAAGAGAAAAAGACTAAATTTACAACCGGCCTGCAAGGAGGGGTGGGGGACCCAGGGGGGACCCGACTCTTCAAGGTAATGCCAACAGTGCACCAGCTAGACTTCTTTATTGCATGCATAAGAAACTGTTAAGAAGGAAGTAAAACTTAACTGCACAAACTTAACCTCCACACCAGCATGAGCATCTCATGCAACCACTTTTCTCAGAATCCTGAAACAGGCAGACATTCTGACACTTAAATAAAGGAGGCTTTTTGATAAGTGTCCCCCAGTAACCAGGCTCATGCATCATGCAAGCGTTTGTGGAACAGAAAAGTTAATTCTGGGGGGGGAAAGATCAGAGATCTCCTTGGTTCTTTGCTCCAACTTAGTCAAGATTGTGTAACTTGTACAAACATAACCACTTCCTGCCCACTGAACAAAGCAATTAATGGACTGGGCACGGTTTCTGAGAGGACTTAAGGGAAGAAATCAACCTGGCCATGTCTCACTGCAGTTCATTTTAAAGAAACAAGAAACGGGAAAATATAGATATCATTGTTTGCTTGAATAGTGGGCATTCTTCCTTTACGTAAGTTTCCTCCCACAGTCAGACTGTAAATGACACACTGGGAAAAGAATTTGCTTCAGAATGGCTGTAACAATATATCTACCAGCAATGCCTTCGGTTCATTATTAAGAGGTAATGTGCAGACTCTGCCGTTTTGGAAGGAAAAAAATAAAAACTGATAAACCTTTATGAGTTCAGAAGCATCGACCATTCACGGAGGATGGACTCCACAGAGGAAGCAGAAGATCACAAAGGAAGGAGAGAGAGGAGAGAAAGAAAAGCAACCATAGCAAAGCTCCTGGCAACTTCTCAGGGCTGGTTCCTTGACCTCAAGAGGCCCAGGAACACGGTCTTCGTTTGTTGTCCAAAAGATTCAACTTTTTTGCTTAAGCTCATTTGAGTGGGTTTTTTATTTGCCAGACAAGTAATTCCTATCATTAAACACCCAAAAATCACTCGATTGTCACATATTTTCAGGCAATTCAGTAATTTCATCTATTTTTTAAATGATTTTGTTTTTAAATAATCTCCACACCCAATGTGGGGCACGGACCTGAAACCCCGCCATCAAGAGTCACATGCTCCGCTGACTGCGCCAGCCAGGTCTCCCACCTCAGTTATTTTATTTTTTTAAGCAACTTGGGAATTTTTTTTTTTTTTTGTAAAGATTTTTATTTGAGAGAGATAATATGGGGGTGGAGGAGGGACTCTGAGATCAGGGCCTGAGCCAAAGTCAGATGCTTAAGCAGCCTGAGCCACCCAGGTGCCCATACCCCCCCCACCCCGACCTCAGTTCTCTTAAAGTACAAATCTCATACTTCCAAGAATTAGAACTGGAACACAGCTTTAAAATCAAACAAGTCTGAATATCAAACAAGTTTCTTCCTGGTTCAAACACATGGGATATCGGTGTCAATGTCTTGCTGTCATAAATGCCACTAAGTCGTTGATTCAGTAAACAGTTACGCACACTACTTGTTTGCCAGACACCATATAAAAAGAAAGGGGCGGTGGGGGGTGGCACGCCTGGGTGGCTCAGTCGGTTGAGCTGCCAACTACTGATTTCCGCTTTGGTCATGATCTCCGAGTCCTGGGATCAAGCCGGGGTCAGGCTCCCCAGCAACATGAAGTCTGCTTGTCCCTCTACCCCCTCCCCCCACTCCTGCATGCTGGCTCTCTAATAAAATCTTGAAAGAAAAAAAGAAGAAGAAAAAAGAAGGAAAGGCATGGTCCCTGCCCTCAAGGAATTTGTGCTAGTGGAGAACCCAGAGGGGAATCAGAAGGCTCCCTGCCCCTTCCTTTCCACACACCTGGAGAGCTGGACTCCAAGGCTACAGCTGACTGAACCGAAGCCTCCCTAAGCTTCAGGTACTGGTTCATGCAAGGCCATTCGTTCCGACAACCTTCTACTTCTAAAGGGGAAATGAGAAGTACGATGTGGGCCACTAGGGTTTTCTCTCACCACAGTGGGTCATCAACCTTATAACCTGGGGACACCGAAGAATGCCTGGGCAGGGGCCCGACTCATGAATGTGCCTTACCCTCCTCTTCTATGCCCCCGACTCTCACCTACAGCCGTGAACATACCACTACCACCCCCTATGGTCATAGTCTATATTGGGTTATGCATTACGTATAGATTATTAACCAACTGGCTGGAATTTGTTATAGATTGTCTAACCTATTTCTTTGAAATACACCTGGTGCGTTCAAGTTTGGCAAGAAATCAGGGCAAGGATACAAATTTAGGCGTTATTGTTTATTTTTCTTAATCAGTAACGCAATTCGTGTTTTGCCATGGAAAAGTAATCATTGGAAACATTACACCTGATAGCCTATATAAACTTGCTTAACCTTTAGCGTAATGGTATTTTTTTCCAGGATACTAAACGGATGATTGCGTATAAGGATGTTTATCTATAGTTCAGTGAATTTAAACTTTTAGACAAACAGAAGCCGTGGAGCACTTATTCCTAGCGCTCGCTGTTCTTTTGAACGATTTGGTTCAGAAGAATCTTCATTCTGAAATGTTTTAAACCAGGCACCTGGGTGGCTCAGTCAGTTAAGCATCTCCCTTCGGCTCAGGTCATGATCCCGGAGCCCTGGGATGGAGCCCCGTGTAGGGAACCTGCTTCTGCCTCTCCCACTCCCCTTGCTTATGTACTTTCTTTTTGTCACATAAATAAAGTTTTGAAATGTTTTAAACCAGCTGGGCATCTTTTGAGCTATACCTTCCCGTTTTCAGCTTTAGGCAATACATATTTGAATTTGCAGGCAAGTGAAGACTTAACCAGGTGTTCAGTTCCTGGTAGCTAGGAGAGGTCTTTGGCCTCACTTGACTGTTGCTTATTAAATGCTGTGTAGTGTAAACCATCTTGAAGGGAGGACCCCCATAATGAGCCACTTGGCATTTAATTCCCAAATGTTCTCCCTTAGGATTCTTGTGACTCAATTTTATAGTGAACCTCTGAATATGTAAAAGTGAAAGATGGTTGGAGTGCCCGGCTGGTTCAGTCAGTGGAGCGTGTGACTCTTGGAGTTGTGCGTTCGTGCCCTACATCGGGTTACAGAGATTACTAAAAATCTTAAAAAAAAAAAAAAAAAAGTGAAAGATAGTGGGATTTTATTTTTAAAGATTTTATTTATTCATTCATTCATGAGAGCCCAATGTGAGACTTGATCCCAAGACCCCAGGATCACGCCCTGAGCCAAGGGCAGATGCTCAACCACTGAGCCACCCAGGCACCCATGAAAACAATTTTTCAGATGAAAACATTTGACTTCCAAACACTCACTGAATATCAGGTGAAATTTCTCAAAGCCCTTTAATTCTATTTTTATATGGAAGTTTCAAATTCCCCACGCCAAAGGGTGCAATTAGTGTCAAGAGTCCTGAGGAGAACTAATCTCAGGGTTGTCAAAGAAAAAAAACAAAAAAACAAAAAACAACACAAACCTGAAGGAGAGGGAGTCTATGGTTCTTGAGACCCTTATTATGGAAAAAGCTAACAGAAAGCCAGATCCTTTTTATAAACGAAATATAAATATGGATTTTAAAAATGTCCCCAAAATATGTTCAATGTCATGTGCTACTGCTAAGATGTAATTTTACAAAACACACATATAAGCTACATATGCTACAATTAGCAAGAAAAAATCCCATGCGTTGCTTATTCTTATACATAATTACGGTGACGAATGAATGAGGAAAATAAACATCATGAAAAATGTTGGAATTGATGACAACCAGAAGCAACCTATTAGGAGCCAAATGGTCACCACTGAAGGCAAACTGCCAAAAAGTTTTAGGAATTAAGACAAAGAGAAAGGACAACCTTCAGAAAGGCTCCCCTGGTTCACCGTTCTCTTCCCATAAAGATATTACAGACTCCTTTCTAAGAGATCATTTTAGAAAGCAAAGAAAAAGTTCTAAGTATACGGTCAATGCAACAAATATGACAACCTTAAATTATGGTGCTTCAGCCACAGAACCCAAGACGTTCTGTTCTACATGAATGACAGATCCATTAAATAGAATGGTTTCTTTAACCTCTTCTAGACACAAAGACTGAAACATCTTCTTCTTCAAGTGCTGGCTACTCCTGTGATTCTAAGCAAGTCCCTTCAACTTAAGATTCTCCTTTCATCACGTATTTCTGGGAAAATCCAATAGCTTTTGAAGGTCTTAGGAGAACGAATTATGTACCGAGAATCTGTAACAGAACATCCCAATAAAGCAAATATCAAATAGCAATAAAGAGCTTTTGCCTTGTTCAAAAAAAGAAAAGATACAGGAGGGGTATCAGCTTGCTTAAAAAAAAAAAAAAATCACATTTTAAAAGAACGTCTAAAACAAAGACACAAAAATATATGATTACGATATGCAGGGACAGGCTGACGTATTTTCTCTGTAACATGAACTGATACCAAATTTCTCTTCTTGTTATTAAGTGTTATTAAGACGACAAAGTAATTGACTGCCCTAATGAATAAACAGATTTTCTTTAACATGAATGTTGCTTTTCAAAAGTGAACTTATCTTCTGAAAGAAAGCTGTGACAAAGCCTTCCTTCAAGCAAGTTTCCAACAGCCAGCCAGTGGGAGATGGGAGAAGCTGGGCAAGTTTGCAAACCTGTGGCATGACGTCTAGAACTGAGCCAGTTCTGACAATATTCAGAAAGGTTCTCTATACACCTAACGTGCAGGAATCCACTCACGAGGGGCGCCTGGGTGGCTCAGTGGGTTAAGCGTCTGCTTTGGGCTCCGGTCCTGATCTCCAGGGCCTGGGATGGAGCCCCGTGTTGGGCTCCAAGCTCAGCAGGGAGCCTGCCTCTTCCTCTGCCCCTCACCCCCACTCTTGCGCAAGCACGTTCTCTCCTCTCTCTTGGATAAATAAAATCTTAAAAAAAAAAAAATCCATTCATGATTTCAACGTGGATAAAGGCCAAATGTCCGTATAATAGAGATGAAGAATATCAAGGTGATTCTTTTTTAATGACATTGTTCTTGTCCCAGACCAACAGTCACCTTCTATGCTGCACTGTAGGATTTTTTTCCCCCTCCCTGCAAGTTAGAAAATTTAATTTTCTACATTTCCAGCCAGGGGGCACTCAAACAAATCTAATGGGTGTAGACAGCATTTCCTGCCTTCTGTAAGAAAATAATAGGATTGCCATTATTAACATGGCCTGAGGCATGCACTGAGGTGGGGCAACGAAGAAACTGACCTTTAATTTTCATCAGTTAGCCTACACTCACTGCCTGGGTTTTGTTTTTGTTTTTCTAATAAAGGTGAAGGTTATTTTTTTCCTCCAACGTTAAGGTCTAACAGTGGCTCATTCACTCTCATGGAGCAAGACAGGCTCCAATCCCTATTATCCTTTCCATTCAACTGTGTTTATGTCTAGAAAAACCCTGCCAGTAAACAACCAGGCAAAACCCAGTTTTGTTTTTCTTCTCTTACTTTTTCAGACCCCTGCTCCCAATTTTTAGGAAGTTGGTGAGGTTTAGGAACTGCCAAAGCAGAGAAAACTATTCTATTCACGGACACCTCTGCCATGTCATTCTAAAGAAATGGGCATCCCAACGATGAGTAGCAAAAGTAGCTAAGATTTCCAGACATACTTCAAGGTCTCAACCTGCGGCGCACTGTTCCCCAGCAGTGGTGGATTTACGCCATCACAGAAATGGGGGACACCGTCTGAGGTGGTGACCCAGAGATGAAAGGCAGGTCTTGGGAGCCCCATGGTTTCACCCACTGATGTCAAGGTCTGATCTCCTCTCTTAAAAACGGTTAGAACAACATCCACAAGAAAAGCGAGAAGGAATGGGAGGGAGGGATTCTCCTTTATTACAACTCTCCTTTCATCCTACACTTTAGGAGAGGAAGCAGAGCTGTCATATATCTACTTTAAAAGGGACCACCTCTCTGAGCGGGCAGGAAGGAAGAAAAATACTGGCAGAAGTAACACTTGGAATAATTAGTACTGCTTGGCATTCAGACATGCTTCTTTCTCCCCCCAAAGGACTACTTACACATATTATTTCATTTTCTGCCCATACTACTACTACCAAGGCAAAGAGCTCTGAGCATGGCTTCAGAGAAGAGCTGCAAGGCTGTCACTTATACAATAATATCCAAAGAGCCAGTGGCAAGGCCAAGAGAAAACCGAAGGCTAACATTCATATACACTTAAAATAACTGGGAAGGTTTTTTAAATAACGATCATCCTATTAAGAAGTATGTCCAACAGTTAAATTTGTCTGTAGTCAGTGAACAAAATATCAAAATAGCAGCTATCACTTGCTAAGCCCTTGTTTAAAGCTGTACACCAAGCCGGAGAGTCCTAATAATTCCCGTTTAAGAAGCCACTGAGGGGGCACCTGGGTGGCTCAGTGGTAGAGCACCTGCCTTGGGCTCAGGGCGTGACCCCTGAGTCCTGGGATCGAGTCCCACATCGGGCTACCCGCAGGGAACCTGCTTCTCTATGTCTCTGCCTCTCTCTGTGCATGAGTAAATAAATAAAATCTTAAAAAAAAAAAAAAAAAAAAAAAGGCCACTGAGATTGAGTAATTTAACCAAAGTCCAAGATCTGCCCGGTGCAGTCTCAACCTCTGGTCTTATTCTCCAGAGCCCACAGGTTCAATCATTCCACTACAAATGATGATTAAGGATCTACCTTATTACCAAAAATATTAATTCCAAGTTGAATCAGTTTCTCATGCCCTCCTAATATAAAAGTCATAGGGGATAATCTGCTTTTACAGACAGCAGCTGAAGAAGTCCCAAGAATGACTTTCTTTAAAAGGTATTTCCTTTTCATCTACTTTACCTTGCCACCAAACTTTCTAGAAAATTATTGTATACTTTTTCATGAAAAATGTTATGAAAGTTATTTTTCTATGAAAGCTATTTCTTGAAACCTTATTAACTGAAGATATACAAACGCAGCTATCTGTATTAAAAAAAAAAAAAAAAAACACTTTTTAAAAAAGAAAAAGGTTCTTCATTCATCTGCCAAGAAGAACACCTGACAGCAGACGGGAACTGTCCCTCTCCTGAACTCATGGATGACTCAGTGGAAACTAGAATTTGGAAAACTTGCCATCCCACATGAAATATAATAGGAACAAACTCGCTCACCTTTGTTGGTGCTACCTCCTTCCCAAATCCTGGCCTCCCCTCCTCGGGCTATAATCCCCGCTGTTCACAAAGAGCAAAGAAGGAAAACCTGCAAAACTAGCAACTTAATGGCAAACACTTGGGACCCCAAGTGACTCCAAATAAAATGAAGCTTAGGTAATCTAGTACCGAAATTTATTTGAATCCGTCATTCTTTCACGATTTAGCCAACTACTATGCCCTGATAGGTCCGAACAAACTTCTGAGAACCCTGAACTAATTCAGGAGAATCAGAAAGTGAAACATAAATAGGAAGTGACACTGTTTCCATGTTTAAATTTAATATAACAAGCAAATGGCAAAGTCTAAAAAGCTAGGTTTTAAAATTCTTCGGATTCTTACAGGTATCATTAAGATCCAGTTAAGGCTACGGCTCAGTAATCACATAGTGGGATTAAAATATGTCAAAAGCAAATAGAACTGGAAATAACTGTGTTTCTTCATTAATGAAGAAATGTTTTGGTAAATGAAGACATGTGCTGTTAAAGGCTTAAATAAAAATATAAACCTTTTATAAGTTGCTACCCATTTCTTCTCCTCCCAAATCTCTTAAAAAAAATTTTTTTTTTAACAATCAGACTTACTACCTTTCTAAGGGGCTCAAAACTACTGATTGTATGATTTCTCTGAACATGAGACTACATACCTGGGCTACTTGTGGTATCCCTTACCCCAAATTAAGTAAATTTCCACCTTTGGGGTGATGATGGCAAAAGCGTATAAGGGTGAGAGAAGATGGTCCCAGCAATTTAAAACAAAAATAAGCAAATAAAACGTCCAAATCTCAAAATCAACACATTCTTTTCTTTAAATAGTTGCTTGAAACTGTTCTCTTTACATTTTAAGGGATTATAATAGATTTTTAAAAGTTAAGTATTCTCCTGACGTGCAGCCAGGGTAACCTGCAGACTTGCCCCCAGCCGGCCTTGAACGCGGGGAGCACGCGGAGACGTCCCAGGCCCCGGCTGCCCAGACAGGAGGCCCACACGTCTCCGCACCGACGGCCCCCCCTCCTGGGCAGAGGAGAAAGAAGGAAAGCAGGTTCTAACGGGGCCCTCCCCGTTCTGTGGAAACACAATCCCCAGAGCAGCACCGGGCTAGCTGGCTAGCTCGTTCTGGGCCCTTCTGGGAAGCAGCAGCACCCGCCGAGGGAAGAGACCCTGAGGGCGGCACCTTCATTAGCCTCTTGGTCCACACCGCCCGCACGCAGGAGGAAGGCAAGTCGGGCCCCACTTCAGAGTCTTGTCCTCAACTCACCTCAGTGAACTCACTTTCTAAAGATGGAGTAGAGAACTAAATGATTTCTAACAAAGGAAGCATTTAGGGTTGCCAGCTCCCCAGGTTTAGCCTGGGCCGTCTGGGAAAGCACAGGGCTCCTCTGAATCCTGAGGTCACCTTTCATTAAACCACAGGAGCTGCTGCTTTGAGCTGAGACCAGGCTCCCTCTAGTCGGTTCTGTACTGGTCCCATCTCTGTGGCTGCCTCTGGGACAACCCAAACACCACAGACTATTAGCCTTAAAAGGAGAGAAAGGGTTAGTATTAGGAGGAGCAGGCTCTGCTTTTCCAGGTGCAAATTAGAAAGACAGGATCTTGCTCTGTGTAAATTAACTTAAATGAAAGGCTTCGAGGGGAGGGATGGAAGATGAACAAAACTGAACTGCCACTCAGTGAAAAACCTCCCAGAGTTTTTCAAATGCCTGAATAAGGTAAAAACTTCACTACCATTTCCCAACCAACTGCTCTAGATTTTTTTTTCCATTCACTATAATGGGTTTCCTCTATATCACTTTCTACAAAGTATACTTTTATTCTCTGGTTTCTCTCATCCCAAGATTAAGTTGCTATTACAGAAAACCAGCTAGGAATATCTCTTGGGAAAGGTCCAGAATATTATTATTGTTTCAAAAATGAATTTTAGGTTTCTGGGCAATAGACAGGTTGAGCACGTGGAAGGCCTTAGAATCCAGCTAGCTACCTGGGAACACAGGCAGTACTCCAAGCCTGGAGATACAGATGAGGCATAGGTCATGTGAACTACTGAGAAGTAGTGTGAGGCAGCTGAAAAAAGTTCCAGAATCAGTCTAGGTGACATTTTGAACCTTCTCGAGCATGCCTTCCTCATCTTCAATTCACTTAACATTTATAGGGCACCTGGTATGTACCAGCTTCTGCTGGAGATACTGGAAACACACAGAAAAACAGAAAATAATATCTACCTTCCAGAGTTAAGCTTATGAATATGGGATATAATATATATATATATATATATATATATATATATATATATATATATATATGGAAATGCCTGGTGCATGGTAGGTGCCTGGGAATTACTGGTCACTATTATTATGTTTTACATCTGACTTGTGGTCAGAGTGTTTGTAAGTTTAGTGCACAAATGACAAGTGTCCTAAACTCATTTCTATATAAAACTGCCAAGAGCTGGTTATCGTTTTACCTCAAAGAATGTGAGGATAAAATCACTTTAAGTCTGAACCCTTCAGTTCTGCCCTAATTCTAACTGGAGTCCCTCTGGTCTCCAAAGCTCACCCTCCACCTCACTTCTTTCCAGCCACTGGTCAATAAGGTCAATCTCCCAAACTTGTCTGATTACATCATTCACCTGAAACACTTAATAAACTAACAACTCCCAGATGCTACCCCGAACATAATGAGTAAGAGCCCCTTGCACCCTCCAACCCACTCATGGTTATACATGCTTTAAGAGATTCTTCTCTTCTCCAGCATACTTTAACTCCACCTTCTGAATAAGGTAAAACTCCTCACCTTCAAATAGCTGAGGTCACTCTCCTCAGGTTTCCATGATAGGCTCTTTGACCCTTTCTCCATGGCTTAGTTTTAGACCAAATGGTTTGGCCACAATCTAACAGAATCAACTACCTCAGCTGGGCCCCCAACACCTCAGCAAGGCACATTTTGGTTTAGTTCTATCCCTTCCTGTCACCGTTCTAGAATTTCCCTATAAAAGGATTATTTTAAATTACTACAAATCTCTAAAAAGTTACCTTTTTCATAAAATAACTTTCTTAGTTTATCAATTCCCAAACTGAGTCCAATGGATATGCAAAATATACATAATCAAGGACCAGTTTTAGGGAACAGAAATGGAAGCTATTTGTTAAAATTTTCAAAATCAGTGATCAACCTAACATAGACATGGAAAAGTCCATTTATTCTCTAGAAAACCTTTTTTTTTTTTTTTTTTTAGGTAAACTACACCCAACATGGGGCTTGAACTCACAACCCCGTGATTAAGAGTTGTATGCTCTATTGACTGAGCCAGCCAGGCGCCCCTTTCATTTCTTTAAAAAAGTAATAAATGCAAAGCCAGACCTGCATTGAAGGTGACTCATGCCTCTGTTTTGCTTTGTTTAAATATTTATTAGATCCTTACTATGAGGGGAAAAAACCCCAGGAACACTGTTGGAAACAAAAATGTCCACAACATCGCCCATGCTTCAAAGAGGTCAACTTCAGTGGAAGATATACTGACGGAGCACCTGAGGAGAGGCATGAGGTGTAAATGGCACATTCAGCCTGGGAATCCATCCATTCAACCATCCAAGGAACATTTATTACGCACTCACCATGCAAGACCCTCAATTAGTAATCATCCCTACATTCAAGTAAGGGGGGGGGGGGGACAAGGAGACAATCGGACAACACTGAAAAGGACAAGTGTTCTCAAAAGTACAGATAAAGTGCAAGACGAATTTAAAGAAAATTACAGACGACCTAAAATAAAGCTCTGGAACGTAATGAGGATATGCAGAATGGAAAGGGCCATTCTTTTCTTTCATGGAGGCCAAAATCAATGAAGAGCATTCTGGAAACATGTTATAATTCTTTATATCCCTGCTAGATATAAAGAGATCACGGGCTCTCATTGCCTTTTGATATCAGTTGGTAAGGAGAGTACCTCTGGAGTAGGCCACGAAAATGGCCTGCCCTGGCATGAATGCTATTTCCATACATAGCAAAAAGAATACAGCATTACCCACACAGCAGAGCACACACTCACTACCATCATATACCCTTGCAACTTCATACTGTTTACCAGGAGTCCAGGAATTAATGAGATATGATGGATGACAAAGCCTTTTTTAATTACTTTAATTACACACACATATAATTAATATAATTTTCCCCATAACTTATTTGTATATGTACTCAAATCTTTCCACTTGAATTTGTATAGTTCCAGTATTCCTAACATGCGCTTTCTACCCGATGTTTAAGTTTCATACTTAATCGCCTAAATGAAAATCCTGCCATCTTTTTATAACCGACCTACCCAAACTCAACACCAATATTCCAGAAGAAAAAAAAACAAAAAACAAAAAACAAAAAAGAAACCCACCAACATTCAGGGTGCAAGAACTACCACAAAATTATTAGCTGCCTGGGACAAGTTCAGAATACTACATCCTTTCACTCTATCCCTTCCAACAGGGTTTAGTCTAAGGAACTGAAGAATGTTAGCACCTAAACACTGCCAACAGGAGTACAAACTGAGAGGACTTAGAACGTTTTTCTGAGTGGAAATCAAACTTTTTCCTAAAGTACTGAAGATGATCAAATGGAATAGAAAATATGACAAGTCTAATTGTACATCCCTGGTTTTTAGATGACTCACAGTGAAATTCAGGATTGATTACGTTGCCTTTATGTGCCTACGTGGTCTGTAGATATTAATAAACTACCTGGTTCGTCTAAATATTAAAATGTCTTTTTTTATTCCCCCTCCAGAGATCTATTACTTTTAAACAGTTTCTTAAATTCAAGACCGTTAATAAAATGAAGACACTCTCATCTCTAAAAACAGCCTAGGGGAATCTCTCTTTAGAATGCAAAAGAAAGAGATTGGGGGGGGGGGGGGGGACATGGACACAACTACCTACAAACCGGCAAGGAGGCAGACCAAGGGGGAGCAAAGAGACAAACCGAGATGGTGTGGAATAAATTTCCTTCCATATTTTTCTTTGTTTTTTATTGTGGTAAAATATACATAACAAAACATGTATCATTTTGACCATTTTTAAGCACACAGTTCAGTGGCATTAAGTACATTCACAATGTTGTGCAACCATCACCAAGATTCATTTCCAAAACTTTATTACCCCAAATGGAATCTCTATCCCCATTAAACAGTAACTTCTATGCCCCCTCCCCTTAGCCCGCCGTTCATCTCTATTCTACTCCTTGACTGTGAATTTACCTCTTCCAGGTACCTTACAGAAGTGGAAATACACAGTATTTGTCCTTTTGTAAGTTGTTTATTTCACTTAGCATACCGTTTTCAAGGTTCATCCATGTTGTAGCATGTAGAGGAATTCCAGGCCTTTTTATGGCTCAATAGTATTCCACTGTAAGTGTACACCATTCGTCTGTGAATGGACACTTGGGCTGTTTCCACCATTCTGATATTGTCAATGCTGCTGCTATAAACACTGGCGTACAAGAATCTGTTGGAGTCCCTGCTTTCAATTATTTCAGGGGGTACATACCAAGAATGGAGTTGCTACATAATTATATATTTAATTTCTCAAGAAACCACAAAACTGTTTTCCATGAAGCTCTACCTTCTACATTCTCAACAGCGATACAAGAGGGTTCCAATCCAATGTACTTTTAAGTCTTTTCTGATTCACTAATTCAGAATAATATTTACTTCTATTACTCTAAATTGGAATTATTTCTCTTGAGACAAGAAAAGCCCCAAGAAAAACCAGAAACAACAATATCTAAAGACAGTATTTTCTGCCTAAACTTACACAACGGAAGATACAGTTTGAGAAAAAAAAAAAACTTCAAAATATAAAAGGAAGCATAATATCCAGAAATATATTAAGCATCCCGCACATACAACTTGTACTATAAAAACTGGTCAATGTGACCCCTAGAAAGTCACATACTAGAAAAGTTCATTGTCTGAGTAACTGGACGTAAATATACAGAGGTCTTTTTAAAGACCCTTACTCTTCTTACCAGTCAGTTCGTTCAGTACCTGGAATTAAACAGCCCAGGAAGGTCTCGCTTTAGGAAAAGCAGAGGAGGAGGGTGCCTAAAGGGCTTATTTAAATACTACTCGCAGGCCTTTCCACAAGGCAGGGGAGATGGGCAACTAAAAGCAATAATGATGTTCTTAAACCTTTAACACCTGCTCTCACCGATCTGTCATCAAGTCCTTACAGGTGATAAAAGAACTTTAACAAGTAGGGAAGCGAATGTCAACAGAAAAACTCCAAAACAAATCAACAGGCCTAACTGGAGTCTACTAGTGGGAGGAGGGGGTGACAGATATTTGCTTGTTGTTGTGATTTACTCTGCATACAAAAATATAGTTCTAACTTTTACTAGTAAACTGTTCCTAGCCTGGGATAGCACTGAGTAAGCCCCCCAGTGTCCAAAGGCTCCTACGATTCGATGAAAGGCCCAGCAGAACTAGCTCCAATCCCTACTGCAGTTTTACACTGTTTTTAAGTAAACTGATTTTTCCAAAGTGCTTAAAAGTAGCTTGTTCTCCTAATTTGGGAAATATTCCCTCTTATAATCTATTTAAACCCCTGTTACAGTAAAACCTTTTCATATAGAGTAGGAAACCAAACTGTATCCTAGACTTGCCTGGATAATTGCAAATTCCTAATTAGTTACATCAAGAACAATGCAGTTATTTTTAATAGAGACCCCTCTTTCACCAGTTGTGGAGAAGCTGAGTCCCTTAAGAGTAAATTAAATCATGCTATTTCCTGGGATTTTAGGGTTTTCAATTACTTCTCAAACGTACTACATTTGCTTGTGTATAAAGACAATTTTCTAACAATTATTTCAACAGAAAGCTTTTCATAATTGAAGACTATGAGTTGGTATTCTACTTAGTTTAAGTAAACTTTTCTGATTGGTTGCCTTTACAAAAATCTTTGTCTTCCAGAGTCAAAACAGGGATGTAACAGAAGCTTTAAATTCAAATATAAATTTAGTTTTTTTTAAACATAGCCTGTAAGTCCTCCAATTTTAACAATTCTCAAATTTCAGAAAGGATCAAAGAATCAAAGTTGCCACCACCCTGCCCTAAGTGTCCGGTGACAGACACTATTCTCTACACAACATTCCAAAAATATGAGCAAAATACCCCTATGAATTAATTTTTAAAAAATGCTTTGCATTTGCCCCCCCCCAAAAAAAAAGTCATCGTAGAATATTCCATTAACAAAGAATCTAGCCTAGAACTTAATAAATGCCGTCTGAGGCCATAAACAAGTGAATGAAATCAAATTAATTTTAAACTTAAATACAACCATTTAAAACAGATACTTACTAGAATCTCAAATACAGCTAACCTTGGCTCAATACCATCTCACTAAAATCTTCTCCCTCCAGCTATTTAAAACTGACAAGCAGTTGTCAAGATATCAAAGAAACAAAACACTAGGAGCCAGTGCCTGAAACAACAATGAGTACTGCCAAGGGCATCTCATCGGTCAAGGGCACTGAAAATTACAATCCAGGAGTTTCAGAATGCTAACCTTGCACATCTCAACTACGGGCAAAAAAGACAAAGACTCAAGTCAAAGATGGATCCACTTCCAAAATGAGAAATACCCCCACCGGTAGATGGCTCAACACTGTATCTACCTTTTCTATTTACATTTGGTGGCTTAAAAACTTTCCGTTCCCCTATCGCCTCTCCCAACCCCACATACTTTTGGTCCACAAGGACTGATCCTAGACCCTAAACCTGCACCATAGACAACTCCCCTCCGGAGAAGCTAGGGCCCAGCCTCTCCAGAGATGTACCTTGCAAAGCACCCAAGTATCAAGTCCTCCTCCCAGTGAACCTGGGCTTGACTTCTACAGAGCCCTGCCTCGAACTAACCACAATGATTCAAGTATTTTCTGCCTTGCTGAAACACAGAACACCATATAGGCTTTATACTTTTCTAATGATTTATTTGAGAGACAGAGAGAGAGAGAGAAAGTGCGAGAGTGCGGGGAAGAGCAGAGGGAGAGACAAAGAAAAACTTGAGCAGACTCCTCGCTGAGCACAAAGCCTATGCAGGGCTTGATCCCATAACCCGGAGATCATGACCTGAGCTGAAACCAAGAGAGTCGGACGCTTAACCTACTGCGCCACCCACCGACCCCACCATACTTTATATTTTAAGGCAAACAAGTGTGTGTGTACGCACTTATGAACATTTTCTTATATTCAAAGGCATTCCGAGTAAACTAAAGAATAAAGCTTTTCCTCAAGCACTTAAGTGGATTCCCAATTGCCACAAGGATGAGAATTTAGGTTCACTTGAAAATATCTCACCACAAAAAACTCTCATTTAATGGATTAACCTCACTGATGTTAAGAAATGGCAATTATGATTTCTAAAATGGAAACACAGGTAAGTTGCAAAGCTCCCTCTACCCTGAAAATATTCTCCTCCCCCCCATTCTCAGCTGTAATTACTGAAAGTTCAAATAATAGGCTAAGATAATATACAATGACTAAAGCCTTATGCCTCTATCATTCAGTATTCAAAGTTCCTCTGAAAGATTGCACACCTCTTTCCCCCAAGAAAAACCCCATATCAAGCAGACTATCGTGTCCACGTCAGCAAAGCTAGCCAGCTATTAGCTACATCTAAGGAAACACTTCTCCAAAACATGGAGCGGGATGACTTACGCACAGTACAATTTGTGAGAGGTCACAAATCAACTATTCTATCAGGACAGGGAGAAAATGAACACAGCAATCCAAAGCTTTAAGCTTTATTTAGTCATCAAAAATAGAAAAATTATTTTTCAAACTGTCCACTTGCAATTTGGAGGTCCCTCAAAAGGTGCAAAGTAATAAATCAGGAACGTCTATTTAAAAGTTTGGAATATAACAGAATATAAGGCTTTACCACACACTTTTCGATACTGACTCATTAATCCCTTGGATGACCATTTTTTTTTTTTTCCCTTGGATGACCATTAAAAAAAAAAAAAAAGTATGGATGAGATGTCTTCTCTTTATAACAAAATCAGGAAACCCAAACTGAGAGAGGTTCAGAAGTTTATGAAAAATACACAGTTAAAAAGTAAAGTAAGTCCTTGGCAGGTCTCACTAGACATTTAAGATTTCTAATGCCTGCCCATTATTTGCCCATCTTTCAACATCTTTTAAGATTTTAGTAAGTCTCTCATTTGTATTAAGCGCCTTGACGTTCGAAAACTGGAACCATGTATCATGAGTTAAATGGTGTTTCCCATACTGGTCACACTCACGAGAACACTGTAGTCCTATTTATAACGTGGTCTTTATCCTGGTTCCTTGAAAATAACTATGCTCCCAAGGGTCAGGAATGGGTATGAAAAGGGTGTTTCAGCTATCTCAACAGTGTCATTAACTAATGACTTACCTGTAATTGAATTTACAAGTCTGAGAGAGCTGGAGGCCATGCAATTCACATTACACTAAAGTAATACAGATCAATTTAAAACTGATTTACAAGTGTAGGTCTTTCAGGATCCTGTAATGCTCTAGCATCAGGATCATGAACTGCAATTAATCCTAGGAAGTACAATAACTATGAAAGGCAAACAGACTCAGATAGATTTATAATGAACCTAGAAGCTACTTCTTTAAAAATTCTAATAAAAAGATTAATCATTTGTCTTTTCCTGAAAATAGTATGCCCTCCCCCCCCCCCAAAAAAAAAAAACAACGTATTCAGTTACTGGACATTTATGGATAGAATCCAGATAAATGCTCACTTTAACAGAAGCTCGAATTTCCACTATTTCATTCAAAATCAAGAAAGTCGTTGAAATTCCTTCTTATCAAATGAATTCTAAAATGCAACAGAGATAAATTAAACTCACTAATCAGAAAACTACTTGACCATTTGCCACCAAGAGTATTTCTGGCTGTTTGCTTTCTTCTTAAATACATTCTTCCCAAGTCATAGATGAAATCTAGTGTTTTATATTTGAATTTATTCTCTGATAGTAAAGCAATGATTTTAATTCTTCAGATTAATTCTGCAACTACATTAGGAAAAGTGAACGATGGTTTCTCTGTATTATTTACCTGCCACTTATGGAGTCATATGAAACATGGTTAGCAGGTAAACATGGTTATTAGCGGACCTTTTTTTTTTTTAGCCTCCCATCAATGATATTTCATAT
The DNA here is from genome assembly GCF_053574225.1 of Canis aureus. Taxonomy (NCBI): domain Eukaryota; kingdom Metazoa; phylum Chordata; class Mammalia; order Carnivora; family Canidae; genus Canis; species Canis aureus. The sequence continues at coordinate 40,976,144 of NC_135641.1, read as the reverse complement.
TGCCTGTTTACACTCCTTTATTATGCTAAAATAATCCACATGCTCTGCCTTTCCAGCAATTCCAAACAAGAAAATGTCATTTAAATTTCTGTCCATCAGTTTAAACTATGTTACGTAAGCATTAAAAAAAAAAGTGTTCATTTTATCCACTCAAGGTATAAAAGCAAAACTGAGCTATAGCTAACTCAGGATTTAACTTCCATTAGAAGGTGGAATCTAAGCATCTTCTGGTGGTAAAAAAAAAAAAAAAGAAAGAAAAGAAAAAAGAAAAAAGGAAAAAAAAAACAGCGAACTAGATCTAAATAGCAGCATGATCCAGTTAAACGTGAACATACTGGGGAGTCAGAAAGTTCTACGTTGTGATTTCCATATGGTAACCACGAGCCACAAGTAGCAGTTTAAAATGATTAAAAGTAAATACATATATTTCTTAAAAGTAAATAAAATGTAAAATGGAGTTCCTCCGTTGCACCGGCCACATCTCAAAGGCACAACAGCTAAGGAGCCTTGTGTCTGCCACACTGGATGTGGATAGCACTGGTCTAGGGCCACTTCCCTCACCAAAGAAAACCCTGCTGTCGGGAGCATTGCGATCTTAGACAAACCAGTTTAATTCCTGTGACCCTCAATACCCTTGTCTGTAAAATGTCCTTAAGATCACATAAATTTAAAGACTGTTAATATATCTTAAAAAAGCACACACAGGGCTTAGGACACTTCAGATATCCAAGAAAGAGTAGTTACCAATACAACCCTCTATCAGACTTTGGCCAATGATGGCAACCCCGAACAAGCCACTTTCCCCCCCGGGCCTCATTTTCCTAAACTGCAAAGTTTAAGAAGTTCTCCTGGCGAACTTCGAAGGGCACTACCAAGTCCTACCACGTTAAATGAAGTGTGAGGCAAAAGGGGCACAATCTCCTTCTGAATAAATTACTACCTAGGCTCCTGTAGCCTTGCAACCAATCTCAAGCTTTCTCGCAAAAACCCCAGAAGACTGGCTCTCCAACAGTCCACAGTCCGATGTGGGCTATTTATAAAGTCTGTCTTAAAAGGTTACGGGAATATCCTTCTGAAACTGTATATACTGTAATTAGAAACTACAACCCTTATTCCATGATGGTATCTTGCACTTTTAACATCTCTTTTAAGTGAACACTATCTTTACAGCAAGTTTTTCTTAGTATTTAAACCAAGACGCTTTAAACGCATACATTATGAGTCTAAACACAACTTTTTAATGATTTTTTTTTTTTTTTACCAGCGAGGCCTCATTCTTAACCAGTTTGTGGGTGACCCTCTAGTGTCTAAACAATGTAAGAATGAACACCCTCACGGATGAGGTCCCCTTGCAGGGCCACAAACATGCCCAGAGACTTCTTACTCTGTTTAACGGCTGCTCCCTGGGAACCAGGAAACTGAAGGCCTGTCCCCAATGACGGGGAACCAAGCCCCCCCCCCCACAAGGCACACAACCAGGGCCCCTGGCCTCCTTGGGATATGGGGCTGCCCCCTGCCCCCCGCCCATCCAGGCCCCCAGAGTCACAGCTTTAACTTGAACAGTGGAAGAGCAACTCTGGGGAGGAGAAATCAGAACAGAGCAGTGCATTTTTGCCCAAGGCCTGTAGCCTCAAAAAAAAAAAAAAAAAAAAGTGTTATTCCAGAGCAGATTCCTTTTCTTCCGGGTCCGTCTGCTCCGTCTGACTCTTTGCCCACAACCGCGGTGCCTCCCCTTTCCTAATGCCCCACCTCTCGCCACTCTTCCCAAAAAAAAAAAAAAAAAAGTGGCTTACTCCTCTCCTTCAGTTTTCCCTAGCAGGGCCTGGAAACTGGAGGAAATGCAAATCAAATTAGCTGCACATTAAAAACTAAGCGGGCAAGCAATCGAAGGTGCCCACCCAACAAAAGAGGTGTCCCGTTCCAAGACATGCTCAAGCCTGGGTGTCGGGAGGGAAGGGAGACTCGAAGCCCACCGGGATGGGGAGATGGGGAGATGGGGGGGCTGGGGGAGATGGGGGGGCGGGAGCGGGGCTGGGGGTGGGAGTGGGGATGGAGGTGAGAGTGGGGATGGGGGTGAGGATGGGTGGGGGTGGGAGTGGGGATGGGATGAGGATGGCGGTGGGAGTGGGGATGGGAGTGGGGGTGCGGGCGGGAGTGGGGATGGGGCTGGGGATGGGACGGGCTGGGGTGCGGGTGGGGCGGGGGGCGCGCTGAGCGTCGGCGCATCCCGGCCAAATCCCAAAATGTTTCAAGGAATCGCGGGGCTGAAGGGAGAATAAAAAGTTGCGACTCCGGAGGCGGCGAGCGGACGGCGGCGCGGGGCTGCGCGCGGGGAGGGAGCGGGGCCGCGGCTCCGAGCCCCCCGCGCCTCGGCCCCCCCGCGCGCCGCCCCCGCCCCCGCCCCCCTGACCCCCGGGCCCTTGCACAGCCGCGGGCGGGCCCCCGCCCCTCCCCCCCGCGGCCGGGGCGCCCCTCGGGGTGGCCGAGTGACCCGGGCTGCGCCGCCCGCTCTCCGGGGCGCCCGCCGCTCCCCGCCCGGCCTGCAGCGCTGGGCTCGCCGCCCCCAGCCCGGGGGGAGCCGGGGGAGCCGGGGGGAGCCGGGGGGGCCGGGAGCGGGGCCCGGGGGCAGGCCGGGCGGGGAGGACGTGGCGCGCGGAGGTGGCCGGCGCGGGGCGGGGGAGTGTCCTCGCCGCGGGCAGCCCGCGCCCCCCCGACCCGCCCAGCCCGGCCCGGCCCGGCCCCCGCCCTCAGCCTCGGAAAGTGACACGTCGAAGGTTCCCGGCCCCGCGCCCCCCCGCCCCCCGGGCCGCGATCCTGCCGCGGGGACTCCGGGGGGGCCGATTCCGCGGACCGAGTCTGCGGGAGGGACGGGACGGGACGGGGCGGGCGGGGGCGCCGCTGCCCGGGTTTTTTCCTTTTTTTTTTCAGCAAAAAAATGTACCCGCTCCTCTCCGCCGTCCACGCGCAGGCCCAGCCGGGGCGGGGGGGGGGGCGCGGGGACCCCGGACCGTGGCGGGGGACCCCGAGGCGGCGGCCGACCCCCCCCCCCCCCCGGCCCGAGCCCAAGTCTGGCGCCAAGTTTCCCCGGGAAGCCGGGCGCGCCGGGAGCGCTCGGGCCGCGCCGCAGTCGGCGGGCCGGGCGTCCGGACGGGGCTTCCCGCGCGCGGGGGTCCCGAGCCCCCCCGGCGCCCCCGGCGCCCCCGGCCCCCCGGCCCCGCCCCGCCCCCACCCCGCGCGCCCTACCTGCCCTCGGGCCGATCGCGGGGCTCGGGGCGCCACCCGCGGGCCGCCCACGCCTTCCCGGCCGGCAGCCGAGGACCCCGCCGCGCCGCTGCTCCCGCCGCCGCCGCCGCCGCCGCCGCTCTCCCCGCCTCCTCCTCCGGCCGCCGCCGCCGCTCCAATAACTACCAGGCGGGTTTGCGGGGCGACTCCGCCATGTCAGTGATGTCGGGACCACATGGGGCCGCCGGCCCCGCCCCCGCCGTAATCCGCCGAGTAGCGCCGCCGCCGCCGCCGCCGCCGCCGCCGCCGCCGCCGCGCTCCTGCGGGCCCGCTGCTCGGCCGCCTTCCCGCCTCCTCTTTCCTTTCCTCTTCTTTCCTTTTAAGACTTGACTTATTTATTCATGAGAAACACGGAGCGACAGAGAGGCAGGGACACAGGCAGAGGGACAAGCAGGCTCCGTGCAGGGGGCCCGACGCGGGACTCGATCCCGGGACCCCGGGGTCACGCCCTGGGCTGAAGGAGGCGCTCAGCCGCTGAGCCACCCGGGCACCCTCTTTTCTTTTCCTTTCTTTTCTTTTCTTTTTTTTTCCCTTTCCTTTCCCCTCTTTTACTTTCTTTCCTTTCCTTTCCTATCTTTTCTTCTCTTTGCTTTTTTCTTTTCTTTTTCTTTTCTTTTTTTTCTTTCTCTTTCCTTTCCTTTTCTTCTCCTTTCTTTCCTTCCCTTTCCTTTTCTTTTCTTCTATTCTCTTTTCTTTTTTCTCTTCTTTTCTTCCCTTTCCTTTCCTTCTCTTCTTTTTTCTTTTTTCTTTCCTTCCCTTTTCTTTTCTTTCCTTTCCTTTTCTTTTTTCTTTCCTTTCCTTTCCTTCTCTTCTCTTTTCTTTCCTTTTCTTTTTTCTTTTCTTTCCTTTTCTTCTCTTTTCTTTTTTTCCTTCTCTTGTCTTTTCTTTCCCTTTCTTCTCTTTTCTTTCCTTTTCTTCTCTTTTCTTTCCTTTCCTTTTCTTTCCTTCTCTTTTCTTCTCTTTTTTCTTTCTCTTTCCTTCTCTTCTTTTTTCTTTTCTTTCCTTACTTTTCCTTTTCTTTTCTTTCCTTTCCTTTTCTTCTCTTTTCTCCTTTCTTTTTTCTTTTCTTTCCTTTCCTTCTCTTCTTTTCTTTTTTCTTTTCCTTCCTTCCCTTTTCTTTTCTTTCCTTTCCTTTCCTTCTCTTCTCTTTTCTTCTCTTTTTTCTTTCCTTTCCTTTTCTTTTCTCTTCTTTTCTTCTCTTCTCTTTTTTCTTTCTTTTCTTTTTTCCAGCCAAGCTAAAGAAGTCTGAGGCTTAAGAGGGGAACAAACAGCTCCTAAAAAAAAAAAAAATCAGGACGGCACGACCTGCCACGCAGAGATGGCCAAACGCCAGGATACATGCAGCCTGTGCTGAGTAGTAACCAGAGCTCAGACTCTAAGACGCTATTTTTTTTTTTTTTGCATTTGCAAGTTACATCGTAACTTTTTTTTTTCTTACATCCCCACAACCTTGTGAGCTATTCTGTCACTCGCTTGTCTGCTTCAATACCGCGGCACCTGTCCGCGCCCCAGCACAGCCGGGCCAGCCCGCGCTGCACCGAGGCCATAAGGTCTGGCTTCCCCTTGCGGTGCCCGGTGCGCAGGCACCGACCCGGCCTGTGCTTCTGCGGAACGTGACCCCTTGGGTGACTCTTGAGTGTCTATTAATTAAATGGGTAACGTATTCCTGTTGTAGAGGCTCCAAAATGATCAACAGGCTGCCTCCCATCCCCCTCCCTTCCTCCCTCCCCCCCCCCCAATTATCCAAGAGGCGAGAAGGCAGAGGTCCTCCCACAGAGGCCCCTCCTCTCCTTAGCTTCCCAGGTATTCCAAAGGAACACATTGGGCATCAACTGTTGGTCACCAAGCCCTGCTCAGCACTGACCCCAAGCAACGCCTTCCTTTCAGTGACCTAAAAAATAACAATCATTTATCAGATAATGCACATAGGACCACACTGAGGCCGGAGAAACAAGAAAACTGAGATGAAAAAACGTTCATAGCACTCAGGTCTTAGCTCAGACATGCAGAGAGATGGAAGTAGCATCCCAATTGCCTGTTGAAGGGGGCCTGCGGGGTGTGGGGATAGGAGAAAGACAAGAGAGGAAGAGGACGCATCCAGATTTCTCATGAATGAGTTTTCTTGAACCTGGCAGAGGACCGAGGTTCCAGGGCAAGCCACTAACCCGAGGCTTCTCCATTCCTCTTGCCTGCTTTCACCTCCTTGCCGAGCCCGTCCCTCCATGCTTGAATCTAACCTTCTTGCCCTCTCAACTTTGTCAAAGTGTCTACTCATTTGGGTTCTTCCCCATAGTTTATAAATGATTTATTCAACAAATATGTATCAGGGATACCTCATTCAAAGCACAAAGCTTAGGTTGGTTGATGCTGGGGATGCAAAAATGAAGGAGACCTGTCAATAGCTTCAGAGCAATGCGAGAAGCACTGAAAAGAATTAGGAGTTTCTGGGGGAAAGAGCTATGAGACTGTGGGGAGGCCGGGAGTGATGTTAGCTGGAGCTCAAAGCCGAGGAAGAGATCTTAGGACAGGGAAGAGGAAGAAGAGTGCTCCAGACAGGGAAAGCATGCAGGTGAGGACAGAGGTGTGCTTCGGGGTCAGGAGAGTTCAGCGGGGCTGGAGGGCATGGCCCCCAGGGAAGCTGGAGAAGCTCAGGAGGGAGCTAGGGAGCCACCGCTTTTTCTTTTTTCCCCTCCCCGTGCAGGACCATCACCCAGGATCAGAACCATGTTTTAGAAAGAAGGCTTCAAGAGCCCCTTGGGAGACACGTGGTGAAAGAAGCCAATTAGGACAGAGGGCCCCATTTGGCTGATTTCACTAATATCCCACACAGCTCCAGAATCAAACTGGGAATTCCAGAAAGAAAGGACCTATTTCTCAGTCGTTGTCTTCTTCTTTTTTTAAGATTTTATTTATTCATGAGAGACACATGAGAGAGAGAGGGAGAGGCAGAGACACAGGTGAGGGGAGAAGCAGGCTCCCTGCGGGGAGCCCGATGTGGAACTCGGTCCCAGGACCCCGGGATCATGACCTGAGCCAAAGGCAGGCACCAAACTGCTGAGCCACTCAAGTGTCCTTCTCCTCCTCCTCCTCCTCCTCCTCCTCCTCCTCCCCCTCCTTCTTCTTCTTCTTCTTCTTCTTCTTTCTCCTTCTCCTTCCTTCTCCCTCTCCCTCTCCCTCTCCCTCTCTCTCTCCTTCTCCTTCTTCTTCTTCTTCTTCTTCCTCCTCCTCCTCCTCCTCTTCTCTTCCTCTTCCTCTTCCACCACCTCCTCCTCTTCTTCTTCTTCTTCTTTTTCTTTTCTTCATCCTAAAACAGCAAACACTTGAATCTTACTTCTCTTTGCACACTCCTGTTTCTCTCCAGATCTCATTATTTCTGCCTACTTCTTCTACTAGACTGATTTTGTTTTAATTAAGAATCAACATACACAAAAAGGCCTTAAAATTTTAAACGTATGCTCATACAGATGACCTCAGTGTTTCATTCATCTTCCTATCCTAGCACCTTATACCAGCGTTGGCACAGCACAGAAACCACAATAAATGTTGCAAAATAAGAGGAAGTATGGTGTAGTTGCAAAGAGCATGGAAATTATAATTAGACAAAAGCCAGTGATGTTGGGCAAGTTATTAAAGTTCTCTGAGTCCTCTCTTAAACATTCAAAAATATTTTATTTGTTAAATGGTGATAGTGCCTTCTGTTCAGGTCCTAAGAATTAAAAGCCTCAAACATCTGATACCCGGTAAATAAAAAATGGTTTATCTTTGAATGAATGAATGAATGAATGAATGAATGAAGATGTCTTCCCTGGAGGGAATTAAAAGAACAGGAATTGGAAACTATAAGGAAAAGATGGGACCTTTGAGAGAGCTCTTAACTACACATTGAAGGATTTAAATTTAATACAATGAGGTTATAGAGGCATGGAGTGATTGAAGTAGGTTTCAAAGCTGACTATTCTGGAAGCAGGATGTAGAACAAGGTTCTTGTCAGAAAACCATGACCTGACTCCAGCCGAGGTGGGAGATGATAGACTTAAGCCAGAGTGATGGTCTGCAAGTGGGAAAAAAGAGCCTCAATACGAGGCGACGAGTCTCACTATATGGAGTTGACAACCCAAGTCACCTGCCACGCTAGGTCCTAAATTATGGAGAACCATAGTCATAACTTTGCTCCAAAAGCAGGTCAGGATTTGCTCAAATACAAAAATTCAAATTCAAATGGAGATGCCTGGAAGTTAAGGCATGTCACAAAATATACAGATGTGTAAGCCTCTCTATTGTCCATGTAAGATGAGTCTATTAAAAAAAAAAAGATCCAAAGTGATACTTCCTGATTTCAAATACCTTATAACAAAAGACATGTAACTTTAACATATATAAGAAAGCATTGGTTTTGGGGGCACCTGGGTGGCTCAGTGGTTGAGCGTCTGCCTTCCACTCAGGTCATGATCCCAGGTCCTGGGATCGAGTCGTCCCACATCGGGCTCCCTGCAGGGAGCCTGCTTCTCCCTCTGCCTGTGTCTCTGCCTCTCTCTGTGTGTCTCTCATGAATAAATAAATAAAATCTTAAAAAAGAAAAGAAGAAAGCATGAGTTTTGAACTTAACACTGAAAAAAATCTCAAAGCATTAAACCTCTGAATACTTCTCTAAATCTAAAATGTTTAAATTTGAACTTCTTTCTCAGAGATGACTATAGCCAGCAAGGCATAGTGTCTAGAAGTTCCAGCCAGGTTCTCAGTCTCAATATCCTTCCTTCCTCGCTTTGCCCATGGCTAGGGTCACTAGATGCTTGCAGGCAGGCCCAGTCTTGCTTCTAATCTTGAAACCCGGTCTTGGCCTTAGATCTAGGGCATTAACTCTTTGCATTTACTTTTTGTCTGACGTCCTGAGCCAGATCTGATACCAACTTCAATATGAACATTGACAAAAAGCCAATTGATCCTGTTTTGAAGAGCGTTCAGAACTTACTAGAGTCCTAACTGGTGTAAAGGACAGCCAGCTCAGTCAATAAGCCAGTCGAAGAGCCACACTGCAACTTCGGTCAAACCCACTTCTCCAGAACAATGTAACCGGTCAGGGGGGGCAGCTTCACCTTCCTCACCATTGTTCAAGCCAAGACACAGGCAAATTGTAGTTCAACGTCTGTCTATTCTTGAAGTCATTTCAAACGAGAACATCCATCCCACAGTTATCGGAAGCTCTTCAGGTGGAAGCTGTACGACCGCCTGCCGGGGCTCACAGTAAGATCGCAGAGTTGGAAGGAGCTAAAGCTTTTCAGCCCGCTTGTCCTCCCCAAAGCAGAATCCTTGTTCCCATGTCCATGACAGCTAAGCACCCGCCCAGCCTGAACACACCAGGAAGAAGGAAACGTTTCTTGCCCAGACAGCCCTTTATCAGCAACTCCACATCTATACCCAGTCTTCTGACACCTGCCTCCTTGCAAACTTTCCCCCAGTGGCCCTGTTTCTGCCCTCTGGAGGCAGACAAAATAATAACAGTGGCCTTCCACCTGACTTCCCTTCCAATGAGCTGGCCATCCCTGTCACATGCTCCCTAAAGACTCTCTTTTCCTGGATAAAGATCTCAGACATGCTGAATTCTTATCTCATCACATGGCTTCCAGATCTCTCTCCTCCCTTTTCTTCTGCTATCTCTGCAGGTCTACTTGTTCGATATCCCTGAAAGGTGGGTACCCGTAGTCTATTCATAGTCCGGGGGTCATCGGAACACGACCAGAGCCTCAGCCTGGACAGAATGCTGTGTCACTCCAAGTTACTATTGGGCTGATTTCCTTAGCTGCCTCCCCATCCTATTAAATCATGTTTCTTCTTCCATGAAAAGTGGTCAAGCTGGGTGCATTAGGAACGCAACTGATTTCCTCTTACTTGATTTTAATTAATGTTAATTGGACGGCCATTCAATTTCATGACACTGAGTCTTTCACCAAACAACCTCTACCGGCTTTGCAACATTGGTAAGTATGACAAGCATGCTTTCCATGTTGCCGTCCAAGTCACTAATAAAAACACAAAACAGGACAAGGCCAAGGACTCCCACTAGCAATTTTTCTCCAGGTGGAGGCAAATTTGAGGCAACGTTTTTTAAGAAGCTGTGAATGTGTCCATCCCCCTGACCTACCCGAACCACAGCACCATAGAGGAGCAGGTGGGGGTCTGACTTTCTTCATTGCCATTGTCGCCACCCTTGTCCCACTCTCACACCCGATTGACACCTGTGGTCACTTTCTCTACCTAAGAGATCAGGAGCTCTATGTGATACCTGAGTCTCTTCATAACAAACATGCTAAATACAGTCTTCCTCAAACAAATTCGAAATTTGCCCGGAATAGAAACGCTTGGAGATAGAGATATAGATACAGATATAGATCGATATAATGCATCTTTCACAGAGAAAGGAAGCAAAAAAAAAAAAAAAAAAAGTCTTTAGCTTAGCTACGTGCACTTGGGATACAAACCATTTTGATCAAGGAAAGATTCTGAAATTTGACCAAGAAGCAAGGAGTTGAAAACAGAGTAAACTTACTACAGAGACAACTGTGCCCGTTCTGTTTGTGAAGGGTAGGGTATTATATTTGAAATCATTTCTACTCTTTTATGTGGTTACCACAACATTTCTTTTAGTCCTTGGAAGCACACCCTTTGGTATAGTACACGCAACCTCTGTGTCTCAGACCTCACTAGGGAGGGGGTTACGTTTTGGTCATGTTAACAAGCACCCCTTCTCTGACTCTGGCAGCCACCATTATTGTAGGGTTTCTCACTCCCCTTGTCCTCTTCCCAATTCTCTCTAGGAGGTTCCTGTGAATTTCTGAGCGAGTTCTTCAGCTTGCTTCAGTAACGTGTTCACCCAGCCAGAGCAGCTAATATTGCACCTGCCACTGTGCTATTGGTAGAATTGTAGCAAGTCCACCCGAGTTACCCCATGAGGCCGGCACTGCAGATGCCCTTCCTCTCCCTGGACAAACTCTGTTTTACTGATCACCAAACAGAGGTTCCTTGGATCTTCGTATCTCCTGGTCTATAAATCACACTCTGTTTCCACGAATTTGGCTCTTTTAGATTCCACATATAAGTGATATCACACAGTATTTGTTTCTCTGTCTGACTTATTTCACTTAGCATAACACCCTCAAGCCCCATCCGTGTGGTCACAAACAGCAAGATTTCCTTCTTTCTGATGGCTGAATAATAGTTCATTATCTTGATGAAGAAATAGGCTTCTTTTATTTGACAATGACAATAAGGTAATTTATTGAGGTTCCCTTTGTCCTTGGTTGCTGAGAAAATCAAGATAAATTTTGTTCTCAATTATGGCAATTATCCTTAGCCTAGAACTTCTGGTAAGACCATTCTTCCTCCCTTTTTATTACATAACTCATATTCATGTAATCCTTATTTTAATGAACCTGTCTTATTATATGCTCTTCTATCTTTATGGGAGGTAGGTATGTTATTTAGAGCTCTTCGGCTTCAAGGAACAGGAAACCAATTCAAGCTACATTGAAGGAAAAAAATACTAGGTTTAGAGTGGAACAGTTTAAAATTCCTGAACCAAGCACTCACTTCAGCAGTACAGATACTAAAATTGGAATGATACAGAGATTAGCATGGCCCCTGCACAAGGATGGCACACAAATCCATGAAGCATTCCTAAATAAATAAATAAATAAATAAATAAATAAATAAATTTTAAATAATACTCATACAAATAAAACAAACTATAATCATTTTTTAAATTCCACAGTTTATAGCGACAGATCAACAAATACATTGTTTATGCTTCTTAGGATACATTAACATTCTTTCACTTGCTTTTCATGAATTAACTAACATTTTCTATCCAGCTTTATGATAATTATTCCAAAGAAGATTGAATGAATTTAAACACCTCTCTCCTTAAAGAATTTGTAATCTAAGTGACATCATCACACATTGAGAAATAGATGCCGAGCTTGATCATGTACCGTATTTGATTAATTGGGGTTTTCCAGAGAAAATTGAGCCAATCGAATAGATAGAGAAAGAGAGAGAGAGAGAGACTGAAGATAGATAAAAAGATTGAAATTAAAAAAATATTTATTTGAAGAAATTGGTTCATGGGGGCACCTGGGAGGCTCAGCGGTTGAGCCTCTGTCTTTGGCTCAGGTCGTGATCCCGGAGTTCTGGGATCGAGACCCACATCAGGCTCCCCAAAGGGAGCCTACTTCTCCTTCTGCCTGTGTCTCTCATGAATAAATAATTAAAAAAAAATAAGAAATCGGCTCATGTGATATGAGCGCAGCAGGCAGGAGACCAAGGGAAAAGTTAATGTTTCAGCTTGAGTCTGAAAGCAATTTGGAGGTAGACTCTTCCTTTGGATATGTCAGCCACTTTTCCGTTAAAGCCTTCAACTGATTGGATGAGGCCTACCCGCATTATAAAGACTAATCTATTTTACTCAAAGTCTACTGATTTAAATGTTAACTTATCTGAAAAGTACCTCACAATGACATCTAGACTGGTGTTTGACCAAATGTCTGGTCACTGTGGCATAGCTAAGTAGAAAATAAAATGAATCATCATACGCACTTTAAGAGCAACTACACTGAGAGTATAATTGATATCATATGGGTCTTAGTTTATTCCAATATGGCTAGCCCTGCCTTACAAATAATAGATGCTCAATAAATATTTGTTGAATTATCAAATTGGAAATGGTATTATCTCTATCATGAGAGCCAAGCTAAAAATTTTTTCCTGTGAGTTCTTTGAGTTCATTAAAATCCCAGGTGGGGGCACCTGGCTGGCTTAGTTGGTAGAGCATGCAACTCTTGATCTCTGGATTGTGAGCTTGAGCCCCATGGTAGGTATAGGTATTACTTTAAAATGAAATCTTTAAAAACAACTCAGGCAGAAATTTATTTGTATTTATCCTATATAGGACTCAGTGCACTTATCCAATTTGAGGATCTGAGTCCCTCATCAGTTCTGAAAAATTCTCAGTCATTATCACTTCAAATATCGTCTCTCCTCTGTCTCTATTTTCTCTGAAACTTTTATTAGGTAAATGTAGGATTTTGTTTTCTCGTATATTTCTTTCTTTGTCTCCTTTTGTTGTCTCTCATTAATATCCTTAAATCTATCTTCTAGTTCACCAATTCTCCCTTCATCTGTGTCTCCTTTCCTCTTTAACTTGCATACTGAACTTTCAAGTCTATGCTTATACTTTCTCAAAGGATTAAACATAGAATTACTGACCCAGCAATTCCTCTCTTAGTTGTAGTCAAGAGACGTGAAAACATATGAATTTTCAGCATTAGCTTTGTCCACTGCTTTCCCGGAAGTGAAGATCTCTACAACTAATATATACTGTTCTTATTCCTGTTTCATAGGTAAGGAAAACAGGTGTGGAAAACTTAAGGAATTTTCCTTATATCATACACCTAGACAGTGGCACTTCCAGGACTTAAATATAGTAAAATCTTTAAATCTAGCCATGAGCTCTAATGCAATATGGGGTATTATCCTATTATAATATTGATAAACAACTATGCCCGTTATCTAGCGATATGATTTAGTACTAAAGTACTGAAGTCTGTGGTAAAGGGAATGAGAGATAATGTTGGTTTTGCTGTTTAGCTGGTTTCCCTCTTGGCAACAAAATGTGTGCTGTAGTTCTAGACCTCATATCTTCCTATCACATCCTCCAGAAGATAGGAGGATGTGCCTCTTTTCCAGTCGGCCCAGAGAGAAAGCAAGGAAGTGACTCTTTCCCAGAATCTGTAACAAATGAAATCAGCACCTCATTGGCTCTGACTGGGTTATGTATCAATCCTTAAACTAATCATGGTGATTTGGGCAAAGGGCTATAGTGATTGCTTTAAGTCGGGCCTACCTCTCGAGCTATGAATAGAGGCAATTCCACCAAGACCAGTGACAAAAATAGGGGAGGAGCCTTCTCAAAACATTTGGTGAAATATTCCCAGAAGTGGAGGAATGAATATTTGGTTGCAAAGGACATTGGGGAAGCAGGGAGGATAGGGAGGGCGTTCCAGGAATAGATAAGCAAAGGAAGAGTGTGAGGTAAGCATGATAGAGTGTTAAAAAGGGCATGAAGTATATTTTTTATTGTTAAAATACAGGAACATTTTCCATGTAAAGAGCCAAGTGGAACTTTTTTTTCTGATTTTTTTTTCTTTCTAAAGAGAATATATTTTGCTCTAAGACCAAACATGTGCTTCAGAGCCATCGTCTCTGTGATCACAATCATTCCTCATCGTTGATTTACTGCAATCAGACGCTCCTCTCAGCACTCGCTGGAACTGGTTTCTCTCTCTTAATCAAGGCCTCCCAGAGGCTGAGAGAGGTGTGGGCACCAGAGCCTCAGCCAATGGGGAGCAGGAGGAGAGGATCCCCCTCTAAAAAGCGGCAGCCTTCCATGACAGTAGTAGTAGAAGTGCGGGTGAAACTAGAGCCTGTGTGTTCACTACGTTTACAGCAGGGCTGAGATCATGTGCCAGATGGCAAGAGGGAGTCAGAATGGGGGACCTTTTGAATGCAATGATCTCCTCACCCACTAATGGTGTGGCTCCGGCCCCCCACTCAGGTCTCTTCAGTCTCCCATCCGATGGTAAAAACTGGCTAACTATTTATTGTGAGCATGTTTTCATTTGCTGAGGATCTGGGTATAATCAAAATTAAGGAACAGAAAAACGGGTTATAAAAGTTGTGGGATATTTTATATTTACATTTAACAAATAAATGCCTTTTATACTCACAGAGATGCCTGTGTTAACGGAATGTGAAACCTCCACCTTACTGCATCCATCCACAATCCCCTTCTCGAAGCTCCCTGGCCTTGACTTTGGTATCTGATGCTACATGTTCTTCTTCTTTTCTCCCCATCTTGGTCTCATTTAATAATTCTACACATGTACTGAGGTGGTACTTACCATGCATCAGGCACAGTGCTCGGGAGGTGAGTGGTGAACAAGACGGACACCATCCTGCCTTCATGGACCCATTTTCCTTGCCTGGTTCCCAAGACGCATCACATTCCAGCTTGTCTACCTTTTCAGTCTCACCTGCTTCCTCCCATCCCAAGTTCCAGCAGTAACAAACTGCACATGGTACACGGAGAACACCAAGGTGTTTCATGCCCCCAATGCCCTCCCTTTCCTCAAGTTTTGTTCAATTAGTAATCTATCCATCCCTCACATCCCTCCTCTATGAGATCCCTGACCTGCTGAGATTATTCTTTCTTTCTTTCTTTCTTTCTTTCTTTCTTTCTTTCTTTCTTTCTCTCTCTCTCTTCTTTCTTTCTTTCTTTCTTTCTTTCTTTCTTTCTTTCTTTCTTTCTTTTTCTCTCTTTCAAAGATTTTACTTATTTATCCAGGAGAGACACACAGAAAGAGGCAGAGACACAGGCAGAGGGAGAAGCAGGCTCCCTGTGGTGAGCCTGATATGGGACTTGATCCCAGGACCCTGGGATCACGGCCCGAGACAAAGGCAGACACTCAACTACTGAGTCACCAGGCACCCTTTATTTATTTATTTATTTATTTATTTATTTATTTATTTACTTATTGAAGTCATCTCTAAATCCAACGTGGGGCTTTAACTCATGACCCCAGATGAAAAGTCACATGCTCTTCTGACTGAGCCAACCAGGTGTCCCACTATTCCTGATTTTTAAGTATGACTTGAAGTAGTATCAAGACTTCCTTTATCTTTCCTTAGACTTTTATTAAATGTTGTCCTTTAAAATTGTTAAACTTTTTCTATAGAATAATATATCTTCAAAGGATACATTCAAACAATATAGAAGTACACAAAATGTACAATTTTCTGTATTTATGCCCCACGCACACTTCCATATCTTTCCCTCAGAAGTAACCATAATAATTATTTTGTGCAAGCTTCCGGAAATTTTTTGTGTATTGCAAAAATATAGAACGTGTGATCAATATATTATACAAATGGGGCATACATTATGTCTATTCTTAGAATTAAACAATCTAATTTCTTAACCCCTTCCAAAGCTGTTTCATTCTTATACTTCAATCAATTCTGTTTCTTTCCTAATGTCACACTCAAAGCCAAATCTATTTTCTAATACATTGTGTCTCTAACTTGACCTTGTTTCCCTCAATGCTTTGCAATGCATAGGTTGGATAAAAATGCAAGAGAGGTTGTTTTGCCTAAAATATCTGAAAAATTGATTTAATTCTTGGTTGTTTATCAGAGAAGTCTTGACTTTCATTCTTCATGCATCCAATACTTAGCCCAACTCCTTCTCCCTCCTCCAGTAGTCACATCTGCATTTCTGTTATATAATTTTACTGTTCATCCTATTATAAGTTTATTCTAGGCCACATTTTATGAGATGCCTGGCTAGCTAAGTTGGAAGAATGTGTGACTCTTGACCTTGGGGTTGCAAATTCGAGCCCCATGTTGGGTATAGAGATTACTTAATAAATATATAAGTAAATAAACCATGGGGTGCCTGGGCGGCTCAGTCAGTTAAACATCTGACTCTTGATTTCGGTTCAGGTCATGATCTCACTGGGCATGGAGTCTGCTTAAGATTCTCTCTCTTGGGACGCCTGGGTGTCTCAGTGGTTGAGCATCTGCCTTTGGCTCAGGGCCTGAGCCTGGGGTCCCGGGATCGAGTCCCACATCGGGCTCCCTGCATGGAGCCTGCTTCTCCCTCTGACTGTGTCTCTGCCTCTCTCTCTGTGTCTCTCATGAATAAATAAATAAGTAAAACCTTTTAAAAAAAAAAAGATTCTCTCTCTCCCTCCCTCTACCCTTCCCCCATCTCACACACTCACTCTCTCTCTAAAAAAAAGTAAATAAACTAAACTAAATAGATGAACCACATTTTATTAAATTTCATGAACCTCTGAGTATATCCCACTAATCCCCACCATTGGCCTTGCCATATCTGAGCTCCTCGTTTGTTTCCATTTTGCATTTGTTCTGTAATTAGTAGTTTACATAGATTTTGAAGTAATTTGGCAAAGCCATACTAGTGGGCTAATTTCACCCAGAGTAAACAGATACTTACATTGGACAACTGACACTTCTCTCACCACATACCATACTGCCTAATATTTTACCAATAAAAACTCACTGCTTCAGGGTAAATATTGCCCTATTTCTGCTCTTTTCTCTTAAAATGTAAGTAATGTAAGGAAGGGTAGCACACTGGAAACCAAAACTGAAGTAAGAACATTCATATGACTTTAGGTAAATTAATAGCTTCATCAGAAAAATTCTGAGTGAAATAGAACATAAAAGTTGTTATTTTGCCCGATGGCAAGGGCACAGAAAAGGGGATTTGAAGAACAATATTACCTGATTCCTGGTAATCCAAGGTTTGCCTTATTATCAACTTGTTAAGATTTTTTGCAGTGAAGTTAGTTGTGTCCACTTGGTATTCACAACATAAGGTACTCCGATGGCTCTAGGTCTCTAGGAGAGGAGGTCTGTCCTCCTTCTCTTTCTTCTTTTCTTTCTTGCTACAAATATTTATTGAATATCTACTTTGTGCCAGTTCTAGGCACTTTAGGATACAATGATAAAACAGAAGAACATTCCTGTTCTTGTTGACCTTACATTATAATAGGAAGGAAGTAGACAATAAATGATAAACATAATGAATAAGTAATGACATACTGTAGTAGAAGTGGATATGTTCTGAAATAAAAAGAAAAGTAGAACAGGGTAAGAGAAATCAGGTGCCACTGAGATATAAATGAGCAGTTTGCAGGGTACCTGGATGGCTCAGCAGCTGAGCATCTGCCTCCGGCTCAGGGCGTGATCCCGGGGTCCTGGGATCGGGTCCCACAACAGGCTTCCTTCGTGGAGCCTGCTTCTCTCTCTGCCTGTGTATCTACCTCTTTCTGTGTGTCTCATGAATAAATAAATAAAATCTTTTTTAAAAAATGGGCAGTTTACGATTTTCAATAAGATTAATATAGAATCATCGAGAAGATGCCTTTTGAACAAAGATGATGGAACTAACTGTGGGGATATCTAGAGGAAGTGTTCCCAGCAAGGAGAGAGACAGTAAAAGACCATCAGGTGGGGATGTGCCTGGCTTTCTCAAGAAATAGCAGGAAGATCACTACATTCAGAGTGTAGCAAGCAAGGGATGGAGTAGTAGAAGTCAAGTTTGGGGCAAATGGAGGTCAAACGGTGGAGGGTTCTGTAAGCACTACCTGGGTGAAATGGGGGAGTTAACACACATTTTGGAATGGAGCACAAGAATGGCAAGAACTGGGGCAACTGGTTGACTCAGTCACTGGAGCATGCGACTCTTAGTCTCAGGGTCATGAGGTCAAGCCTCATGTTGGGTATGGAGCCTACAAAAAAAAAAAAAAAAAAAACGAGTGGCAAGAACCAACTTAGGTTTAAAGGGATCACTCTGGCTACTGATTGAGAGTAGATGATTGGGAGGAAGAGCAGGAGCAGGGAGACCGGTTAGGAGACTGCTGTATTCTAGGAGTGACGTGATGGCCACTTGCACGAGTGTGGTAGATATAAAGGTAGTAGGATCTCATATCTATCTCAGAGGTGGAGCAAACAAGATTTGTTGAAAGATTAGACATGGGGGTGTAAAAGAAAAGAAGATAAGGATGACTCCAAAGTTTTTGGTGTGAGCAATTGGCAGGATGATGTCATGAGCCAAGACGGGGAGGGCTGTGGGAGGAATAGGATTGGAGGAACAACAGGAGTTCAGTTTGGGGCATGTTGAGTGTAAGACGCCTATTAGATACAATTATTTCTGAATTTAATTGGTTGTCTGATCTGAGGGAAGTCAGTTAACCTCTAGAGGCTTCATCTGTAGAGTCAGAAGTTTGGACTAGAAGAACTGCAAAGTCTCTCTAACATTTTTTTTTAATTATTTTAAGTTTTACTTGGATATGTCATTTTTGTGCTGATGGACACAATTACTTGTACATTTTGTCACACACTACATTTTACTTTTGTAATTTGAACTAGGGTGGTCAAGGTAGGCCTCATTGAAAAGGTGACTTTTAAATAAAGGGAATAAAGAAGTCAGCCGTGAAGGTATCCAGAAAGGAATGTTCCAGGAGGAGAAAAGCACCAGTGCAAGGACACTGAGAAGAAGCCTGTTCAAGCAATTGCTCAGTTTGATAAGTATGGGTTAAATACAAGGCACAATAATTGACTGATAAAACCCACAAAGAGAGCAAAAAAGTCTTTAATGAGGCGTTAAAAAAAAGACATTAAAAGTCGTAAAGGATTGAAAAGCTAGTGGAACATCAAATAGCTTTTAAAAAAACCAACAATTTGATGACCCAAGCATAAATGAATCAGAAACATAACAATTACTTTTTCCCTTAAATTGCTGTAAAAAAATTCAGACATAAAATTCTTGGCAAACATGCTTTAGATTTTTTTTTTTTACTTTTTCCTCCTCTTCAAAAAAAAAGTCTAAATTTTCAAATTGCAGTTTTCGTAAACAATCCCAAATTTAGCAATAATGCAATCATTTATTTTTTAAAGAAATAAGGCCAATCAAATCACAGGGTAACTAGAAAAAATAGTACAAATCACAAAACAATGAACTTTCCAGTTGTATGAAATCCTTTTAGATATAGTTAAGAGTTTAAAAATTCAAAGCAATGGAGATTTCCTCATGAAACAGGCCAAACCTTTTCTGGTATTTTTCCAGGATTCTTACACTTCCTAAGATTTTTGGTAGGCCAAGTGTATTCTCTTTTTGTCCTACTTCCCTAATCGAAGGCTGTTGATAGCTAGCACAAACCTGGCCAAATTGGGAGAGATAGTCCATTAATTTAGATGGAATGTGACTTCCTGGCTTCCTAGGGCTGGAATAATTGAAATCTAAGTGAAGAAAGAACAGAGAGGAGGGCGGGTCAGGTGAAGGAGTGGCAGTGGGTGGTGTGTACAGAATGGGAGCGGAAAGATAGTTCTAATGCAGGAAGGTGGACTGGAAGTCTCAGATCGTGGTCCTAATAGCAACAGAAAACCCTTATAGCGTGCTTACTATGGGGTGAGGAAATGCATTTTGCATGTATGTAATAATATCTTTCATTCTGACAGGTGAAATATATAGCAGCTGGTCACAGGATCTTTAATTTGAAATACATTCAGTGACCTTGTACCTTCTAATGTTGCAAAGAAGAATTTCACGGCCAGCCTCTTCCTCCTCCGGCCCCACTCCTACCCTCTTTACAGATAACCTGTTCATCCTGTGTAGAAGCTTATAAGATTTTCCTCCCTGAAGTGCCTGGGTGGTTCAGCTGATTGAATGCTGGACTCTTTGTTTCAACTTGGGTCATGATCTCAGGGTCAGGAGACTTAGCCCCACGTTGGGCTCCTCACTGGGCATGGAGGCTGCTTCAAATTCTATCTCTCCCTCTCCCTCTGCCCCTTCCCTGCTCTCTCTTTTTCTTAAAAAAAAAAAAAGAGATTTTCCTCCTTTATCCTTGGGTAAAGAACAACAGAAAATACTTAAAGAGTGCTTTAAGAGGAATTATTCAAAGCATTTCACGTATAGGAATACATGTAGTCATCATAGCAACACTTTGAAAGTATTGCAATTGTTATCTTTATTTTACAAGTGGGAAAACAGAGCCATTAAATAACCTACACATAATTGAGCCAGGATAGCTGCTCAAGAGATGAGAACACAGGAGGTAACACAAAATGCAAATACTGCTTTAAAGATACTGTTCTTCATAGGGCACAGGAAATTTGAAAAGAGAAATCGTGGTGAGGATGACGGGCTGCTTAGATATTGGTAGCCTGATGTGTGCAACCAAAGAAACTGAGAGAAATTCTCTGAGCCCAATGCAGGGACACGATCCTGGGGTAGATTCATCTCTCTTTCCTTCAAAAACCTGCTTCAGGGGAAATGAAATGTTGCCCGTGGCTTGCGTGCCTGCCACGATCTGGGTCACTGTACACTTTTCCACTGTAAACACTCACAGTTTTGTTTGTTTGGTTCTGCTCGCCCTTTTAATGCTCTCCCTAGGTTGGGAATATTCACCACCCTGCCAGATCTTGCCGCCCTGCACAAGCCACCCAGCTTTCCCAGCTCTGCTTTTATCAAGAGTAGAAGCGACATCAGATGTGAATGGCTGAAGAACTGGAAATGTTTAACCCGCAGGAGAGAAGACGTTGGTGGGGGAGGTTGGCGAAGGAACCCACTGATAGAGACCTCTCCAAATATTTGGAGAGCCGGCAAATGAAAGAAGGCTGTGGCTTAAGAGCAGAGACTGGGGGTGGGAGAGGAGACGTGGGAGGAGAGAGAACAAGACAGCCAAGTGCACCGTGAGGGAAACAACTCAAGCTTCCTCCAAAACCATTGCCTTCTGTACAATTTTTCTAACAATTCTACAATTTTTCTACAATTCTAAAACTCAACATTTGAGATATTGCCTACGTATGATAAAAATGCATACGGTCAAAATGTTCATTTCCATGGATTTATAAAAAAGGATTTTATTTGTTTATTCATGAGAGAGAGAGCATGGACAGAGAGGCAGAGACCCAGGCAGAGGGAGAAGCAGGCTCCTTGCAGGGGGGCTTGATGTGGGACTCAATCCCAGGACCCCAGGATCACGCCCTGAGCTGAAAGCAGACGCTCAACTGCTCACCCAGCCGTCCCTCATGTTCATGGATTTTAACAAATGAAAACACCCAATGTAACTACTGTCATCAAGATACAGGACATTCCCATCGCCCCACAAAATTCTCTTTTCCTCTATGGCAGTCTCCTACTCCTGCACCTGGCCCTAGCCTGATCTGATTTTGGTCACCAGGTTTAGAATTTCATATAAAGGTAATCCTATATTTTAAGTGTGTGGTTTTTTTCCCTAGGCATGTTTTTGTTTGAGATTCATCACTGTCATAGCACGTGTCACTTGTTCATGTGTAGTTACCACTCGGTGGTGGTCTACTGAATGGATATACCAAATTTGTTCATCCATTCATTTGTTGGTGGACATTTGGCTTGTCTCCAAATTTGTGGGTTTTTTATTTTATTTTATTCATGAGAAACAGAGAGACAGAGAGAGAGAGAGGCAGAGACACAGGCAGAGGGAGAAGCAGGCACCCCGCTGATGTCGGGACTCGATCCCAGGACCTCGGGATCACCACTTGAGCCAAAGGCAGATACTCAAGCACTGAGCCACCCAGGCGCCCCTAAATTTTTGTTATCTTGAAGCTGCTATGACCATTCATGTACAAATGTTTTTGTGGACATCTGTTTTCATTTCTCTTGGGTAAATACTTAGGAATGAGATCGTTAGGTTACATGGTCAGCGCATATTTCACTTTTTAAGAAATTGTCAAGCTCTTTGCCAAAATGGGTGTGCTATTTTACATTCCTACCAGCAACATATGAGATTTCCTGTTGCTCCACACCCTTGCCAACATTTAGTATTGGAGTCTTTAAATTGGAGCTCTTCTCACAGACCTGCAGGGGTAGATGATCACAGTTTCAATTTGTACTCCCTTAATGATTTTGGCTGTTGAGCATTTTTTCATGTGCTTATTTTTACACTTAGGTCTAGATGGGTATGAAGGTAGGTTTTTTTTGAATATGGTATAAAAGTCAACATACATGCTTTTGCAACCGGAAATACAATTGTTCCATCATCATTTGTTAAAAATACAATTATTTCATTACTGAGTTATCTTGGTACATCTTTGTCAAAATTCAAATGGTCTTTTATGTGTGAGTCTATCTTTGGACGCTTTATTCTGTTCTATTTATCTCTTTGTCTATTCTTATGCTGGCACCGTAATCTTGATTAATGTAGCTTTATAGTAAATTTTGAAACAGTAAATCTCTTCCAACTTTGTTCTTCTTTTCCAAAATAGTTTTTCCTATTTTAGGTTTTTTTTGCATTTCCATATAGAATTTATGTTTTTTAAAATTTTATTTATTTATTCATGAGAGACAGAGAGAGAGGCAGAGACACAGGCAGAAGCAGGCTCCCTGCTTGGAGCCCAATGGGGGACTCGATCCCTGGAGTCCAGGATCACGCCCGAGCTGAAGGCAGATCACGCCCTCAGCTCAACCGCTGAGCCACCCAGGTGCCCCTCCATGTAGAATTTATAATCAGCTTTTCAATTTCTTAACAAAAAGTCTTCTGCGGTTTTGAACAGCATTGCATTAAATCTAGAGGTAAGTTTGAGAAAAATTGACATCTTAACACTGATTAATATTGGACATAGTATATCCCTCTAATTCTGGAGGCCTTTAAATTTTTTAAGTAGGCTTTTGTAGTTTTCAGTGCACAAGTCTAGTACATTTTTTTTTGTTAAAGTTTCCCTGAAATATGTTTTTGATGCTGTTGCAAACAGTATTTAAAATTTCAGTTTCTAATTGTTTGTTGCTAGTATAACAATTATTTTTTGTAAACAGACATTGTTTCCAGTACTATTGTTAAACTCACTTACTAGATTGACTAGTGTTTTTGGAGATTTCTTAACCTTTTCTATGTACATAATCATGTTCTCTGTGAGTATATATAGTTTTACTTCTCTCTTTTCCTTTCATTTCTTTTTCTTACTTTTCCTCTGCTGATTAGGACTCCCAGGTCAATAATGAATAGAAGGGAAAGGAGGAGACATCCTTGCTTCTTACCCGAATGAAGGGGAAAACGTTCAGTTTTCACCATTCAATGTGGTGTCCTCTATGAGGATGTCAGCTATAGAGATGCTCTTTTATCAAGTTCTGGAAGTTTATGTTCATAGTTTGCAGCTAGTTCTTATTTATTTAGTTATAAAAATGAGCATTGAATTTTGTCAAATAATTTTCCTGTATCTACTGAGATGATCATATGGATTTTTTTCAAGTCTACTGAAATGGTTGACTTTCAAATATTAAGCCAATCCTTTTACTACCCCTAATAAAAAAGACAGACAATAACAAGTGTCAGTAAGGATGTAGGGAAAGTGAAACACTCATGCATTGTTGAGGAAAATGTACAATGGTGTAGCCACTTTGGAAAACAGTTTGGTAGTCCCTCAAAAAGTTGAACATAGTGTTACCATATGACCTAACAATTCTACTCTAGATGGATACCTAAAAAAATGAAACCATATATCCACATGAAAACTGTATGTGCATGTTCATGGCAGTATTACTCATAATAGTCTCCAAAGTGGAAACAACCCATATGTCCAGCAACTGATGGATAAATAAGCAAAATGTGACATATCCATACAATGGAATCATATTCAGCTGTAAAAAAGAAGTGAGACATGTTACAAAATGAGCGTTTTGGATAAGCCTCAAAAACATTATGTGATGAAAGAAGCCAGTCAGAACAGGCCACATGTTGTACAATCCCTTTGAGATAACATGTCCCCAATAGGCAAACACATGGAGACAGAGAGCCGATTAGTGGTTTGCAGGGACAGGGAAGAGACGAGTGGGGAGTGACCACTAATGGACACAGGGTTTCCTATTCAGGGTGATAGAAATGTTCTGGAAGTAGATTGGTTGCACAATTTTGTAAATATGCTAAATAAATACCATTGCATTGTACACCTTAAAATGAGTGAATTTTATGGTATACACATTACCTCTCAATTAAAAAAGAATAAAACAACCTTACATTCCAGAGGTAAACTTCACTTAGATATGAATACTATCATTTTGATATATTGCTGGATTTGATATATTAAAGTTTTGGTAAAGGTTTTTGTGCCTATTGACATATATAGTCTTTTCTTGTAATGCTTTTGGCTTTAAACTCAGCACAATGCTGGTTTCAGAAAAACAACTGTATTGAATTGATATTTTATCTTTTAATTTTTTTTGTAGAATTCACCAGTGAAACCATTTGAAATTGGAATTTGTAAAAACGTTTTTAACTAGAAACTCAATTTCTTTAATAGATACAGATAATCTATTTTGTCCAATGAGTTTTGGTAGCTTGTATTTTTCTTTTTCCTTTTTTTTTTATATTTTATTTATTTTAGAGAGAGACAGTGCAAGAGCACGGGTTTGTGGGGAGAGGCAGAGGCAAAGAGAAAAAGAGACTCAAGTGGACTCTATGCTGAGCATGGAACCTGAATCAGGTCTCAATCCCAGGATACTGAGATCACAACCTGAGCTGAAAGCAAGACTCAGATGCTTAACAGACTGTGCCACCCAAGTGCCCCTGTAGTCTGTATTTTTCTAAGAATTTTTCCATTTTACCTAAGCTGTCAAATTTGTTAGCATGAAGTTGTTCATAAATTCCCTTTTTATTCTATAGTCTGAGGGATCTATGATGGTATTCCTGTTTTCATTCCAGATATTTATAACTTATGTCTTCTCTTTCTTTCATGATCAGTGAGGCTAGAGATTTATCAATTTTACTGAATATTTTAGGAGAAATACTTTTTTTTTTTGGTTCCAATTTTAGTATATGTGCTGCTGAAATGAGCACTTAAAGAATTGTTTTCTGGTGTCATTAATTTTTACTGTTCTACTTCAGTGATTACTGTTCTTAGCTTTATCATTACTATCACTCTGCTTATTTCAAATTTAACTACTTCTATTTCTAGTTTATCCAAATAGAAGCTTAGATTATTTATTTAGGCATTTAAAGCTATAAATTTCCCTCTGCACACTGCTTTAGCTGCCTCCCATAAATTTTTATATATTGTATTTAATTCTTATTGAGTTCAAAATACATGCTAATTCCTTTGTGATTCCTTCTTTGAGTTATTTAGAAATGTGCTGTTCAGTTCTCAAATGTTTGGGAAGTTTCCCAAAATCTTTTTCTTAATTATTTCTAATTTTGTTGTAATTGAGAATATGTATTCAATATTTTAAATGCTTTTAGATTTATTGAGGCTTCTTTTCAGATCTAGAATATAGCCAATCTTTGTACACATTCCATTGGCCCTTAAAAAGGATATGTGTTCTATTACAGTTTGATGAAGTGTGTAAGCAGAATGTTATGTTCAAGTTGTAAGTGTTGCTAGTGCTAGCTACTTGTCCTATCAATTACTGAAAAAGGAGTAAACTCTCTACCTATAATTGTAGATTTGTCTGTTTTTCTCTTCCATTTTATCAATTTTTGCTTTATGTATTTTTTTTGAAGGAGGCTCTAGGCCCAGCATGGAGCTCAACACAAGGCTTGAACTCATGACCCTGAGATCAAGACCTGAACTGAGATCAAGAGTCAGAGACTTAACTGACTGTGCCACCCAGATGCCCTTGATTTATATATTTTGAATCTCTGTTTTTAAGTGCATGGATATTTAAGATTGTTATATCTTTCTGATAAATTAATGTCATTATAAATATGAAGAATTCTTTTTTATCTCTTGTTCTGAATTCTAATTTATCTTATATAAATAGAACAATTTCAATTATCTTTTCATTAGCATCTGCATGGTATATTGTTTTATTATATTCATTTAAAATTACATCTGTCTTTATATTTAAAATGGGCTTATTAAGGTGGCATATAGTTGGGTCTTGCTCTTTTTTATATTTTTTTTAATTTAATGTTTTAAATTTTTTTTTTCACTTGAGAGAGAGAGAGAGAGAGCACAAGCAAGAGGGGCAGAGGGAGAGAGATTCCCAAACAGACTCAGTGCTGAGCATGGAGCCCTAGGGAGGGCTCCATCCCATAACTATGAGATCACCACTCGAGCTGAAACCAAGAGTTGGATGTTCAACCAACTGCACCACCCAGGTGCCTCTTTTAAAAAATATTTTTAAATGAAAAATATAAATAACATAAAATACTGTGGTATTATGTGGTAAAATATACATAACATAAACTTTACCATTTTAGCCGTTTTAAGAATATATTTCAGTGGCATGAGCTACATTTACATTGTTGTGACCATCACTACTCTATCCACTTTCAGAATTTTAAAATCAATCCAAACAGAAACTCGATACCTTTTAAACAATAATTTCTCACTCTCTCCAACTCCTAGTTCCTGATAACCTTTCACTCTTTTGAGTTCCATCCACCCTTACTCCCAGTTTCCCAGACCAACAGCCTATGCGTTCTTCTCCTATCTGTTCTAGATTGCTTCTAAGGCCCTTTATGATCTGAAGGTTCGACTTTTTTAAATGCCTTTGGACTTAAGAAAAAAAAATTGCTGTCTATATGATATCTCACTATTCACAGAGATTAATGGAGTTCTCTAAGTTTGGTTATCCTCATTGGTTTTCCCCTCCTATGGAGTTGTGCATCCTTTAGAACTTATGCTACTATGCACTTAGTAAAAATATTTTACAATTACTTTGAAACTCAAGAATCCATGGCCAAAGGCAATTAAGAATCAATCTGAACACAATGACAATAAACTCTATAAAGATTTTTGACGTTCCCCTAAGTGTATCATGTAGCTAGAGGTTTTGTTTTTTTTTTTTTTGGATTTCTGGTCCTACCCATTTGGACTTCTTGATTTGCTGAAAGGCAGTATACATTAATTACCAGTTTCCATATTTGTACAAGAGGAATCACTCTTCTGTAAGTGCAAACTAGAAACCAGCAAAAAGGGATTTCCTCTCTCAGTCTTCGAGCTAATCGGAGTGCTATGGTTTTTGCTATGTTCACAAGCTGACAAACCGGACAGTACATTTTTCACATTGTTTCAGCCCATGTAAATTTTTCTAAATAAATGGTTCTCGTTTGCCAAGCCTCAGTGAATAACACTGACTTTTTCTCAGTCCACGAAGCTTACCACATGGATTACATATATGCGGACTCACACAACACGATCATTGGCCCATATGCCAGAATGAAATACTATTTTACAGTTGCCTCCAGAGCACAGATTTCCAGATTCGGTTCCACATCGAAGGAGACAGATTTGCAGTTTTTATTTCCTTACACAGATTCAAACACATTCACCGCCAGCAGGAGTCTATGCGCCATAGGCTAGTTCTTTTGTTGTAGGAAGCTCTTGCTTCTTTTCAGACAATCTGTCACACACATATATATAAAAGAGCAACACTGCACTGTTTGTGTTGTTAAAACTGAAAACAGGTCCAAAAGAAAATGTGCCTTGGAAATCCTTCACTGATTTGTTTTTGTAGAACAGCTGGAGGTGAGGCTCACTGTGCTAATCACACCCAGTTGCTGGTGGTCAAGTTGCACATTCAGGAAATTCATAATTAGGTAGATCTATCCCCCCCGAGTTTCCCCGGAAGCACTCTTTACAACTCTCAATTTGTCTTCTTCTTTGTTATTCAAAACAACTAAAAAAGAAGAAGGAAAAGAAGAAAAATAAAGAAAAAAAGAGAGAGAAGAGACACATGAGGGAAAATGGAAATTGAAATACAGTTTTAAATAGTGGCACCTCTAAAATAAACCAAATTGCCTTATGACTGCTGGCTGCCTCTTAAAAAGACACAAAAACAAACAGCCACAGCATGTGTCTGTGTTGGTGTGTGTATGAGTGTGTGGTTCTCAGAAACATTTAGAAAGGGTTGAAATCGTTTCAAAAAGGAGCTGTTCTCCTCAGAAATGATGTTCTGAAAAGTTCACCTGCACCTGCTTATGTTTTGATTTTGAGGAGTGTGGATTTATGATCAACTGGTGAACTTCAAGGATTACATTGTAACATTTAATTTTATAAAATTTCATCTTGTTTTATTACATTTTATATATTTTCTTATTCTATCTGCTTTTCTCTCCTCCTCCTCCCCCCAGCTTGGACTTACTTGATAACACAATGTTAGAATTTGTAGCTTGAGTGTTTGACAATCCCTTATTGATTATTAGCAAGTCTCTTAGTTCAATATTGGAAGATCTGGCTTTTATTTTTATTTTCTTACTATATTGTAGCAATCTCTACCTCCCAACGTGGGTCTAGAACTCATGACCCTGAAATCGAGAGTCAGATGCTCTACTGTCTGAGCCAGCCAGGCAGCCCTGAAGAGTTGTCTTTTAGTGTATACTTGGGAACAGCAGGGTTTCTTAGGAACTTTGATTCTTTAGGAGGCAGTTTTAGAGAAAATGAGGAAAGTGTGGTGCTGAAGTGTGGTAAGGAATATGTATCAGTATCTTCCTAATAATACTGTACTACTAACCGATAATTCATTGACCTAACAGAAACAAAGAGAGGTTCAAGTTAAGTGCTACATGCTAGTTAAGCAAAATTAAAACCAAATAGAATTCCTCAAAAAGCCAGACATAGAACTATCATATGATCCAGTAATTTCACTTCTAGATAACAAGAAATATTGAAAATAGATACTCAAATACTTGTACACAAAATTTTCCTAGCATCATTATTTTCAATAGTCCAAAGGTGGAAACCATCCAAATGTCCAGCAATGGATGAGTGGATAAGCAAATTGGGGCGTATGCATACAATGGGATATTATTCAGCCATACAAAGGAATGAAGTCCTGATCCATGCTACAGTGTGGAGGTATCTCGAAAATGTGCAAAGTGAGAGAAGCCAGACACAAAAGTTACATATTGTATGATTCCATTTTTATGAAATATTCAGGATAGGTAAATCTGTAGAGACAGACATCCAATGGGTAGTTGCCAAGGGCTGAGGGAAGGGGAGATGATGGAGTAGCTGCTTAATGGATACAGAGTTGCATTTTGGGGTGATGAAAATGGTTTGGAAGTAGATGGAGGTGGTGGTTACCCAACATTGTGAATATGCTTAAGGCCAGTGAATTGTTCACTTTAAAAGAGTTATTTTTAGGAGCACCTGGGTGTCTCAGTCGGTTAAGCATCTGTCTTCGATGTGGGTCCTGATCCCAGGGTTCTGGAATGGAGCCCCACAAACAAGGGGCTCCCTATGCAGCAGGGAGTCTGCTTCTCTCTCTGCCCCTCCTCCTGCTCGTGCTCTCTCTCTCTCTTAAAGGAATACATAAAATCTCTAAAATAAAATAAAATAGTTATTTTTAGGGGCATCTGGCTGGGTCAGTCCATAGAACATGCAATGCTTGATCTTGGGATTTTGAGTTCAAGCCCCATGTTGGGTGTAGAGATTACTTAAAAATACTAAAATCAAAAAATCAAAAATAAAAAATAAATAAAAATACTAAAATCTTAAAAAAATGGTTAATTTTATGTTGCATGAATCTCACCTTAATTTAAAAAAAAAAAAGCAAAAGTAAAAGAGAGAGAAAGAAAGAAAAAAGAAAAATACCATGTTTTCTTTAAGGTTCTAGTCCTTGGAAGCTACAAAATTTGATGTCCTTAACAAAGCTGTAGGTAGAACCATCATTTGGCAGAACAGCCTAGCTGTGCTTGGCTTTTTTCTAAAGTAATCTAAAATGCTAATTCATATGTTAAAAATAAACCTTATAAACATGGCAATAATCATTTAGGTGAATTATAGGTGAATTCTGGGCTTCGCTCTCAAATTCTATGTCCGATCCTTCCTTAAACTTCTTTCATTGGTACATGTGAAGCCAATGTATTATTGAGGCTTCATGTAACTTCAACATGTCTCTCTTATTAAGCGATACCTCCTCATATCAAACAGAAACTCTTCCTCTCCCAGAAACCCTTTCTGCCCCTCCTTAATTTCACGAAATGCCAATTGGTAACAGAGGAATTCCACTACAGTCTTTTTGTGAGGAGTAGAGAGCTTAAAAGTAAAGGAAGGGCAGTAACATTTCAGATTAACTGTTTTCCCCCCAAAAAAACCTACAACTAAATTTGTAGAAAAAATAAGAAAAAATAAAGAAAATAGACCTGAGCAAAAGAATAAAAAGGTAAAGTTAGGCATGAGAAATTCCCTTAGTCCAGGGGAATTGTTCTGGCCTCAGGTGGAGCCAGACAGGTAGACTGAGTCATCTCTCCTGGGAAACTGTAAGGAGGGGTGCAGACAGCCTTCCTCTGCTGCCTTAGCAGGACACTGATAGCCCGCCTGATGTCACCAGGCGGGTCCTCATGGGCAGGGACTTCCAGGCAGGCCTCCATTCACTCAACTGTCACTGTGTGACATGTGCCAGCAGCTGGAGCTGAGCCTCGACAGGCGGATCACCCAAGACCAAGCAGCCAGAGTGAGAAAGAGCGAGCTCAAGGTTCAGATGGGCTCTCTATGAATTCGACTGGCTGGAGGGCGGAGGGCATAACTTACACTTGAACAGAAGAGGTAGTACAAGTCCCTGGTAGGATACATGGGATACACAGAATAGACTTTCCAGATTTACAAACAAAAACAAGAGTTTTAAATGTAAAATCGCTGGTGAAGAAAATGGTTAATGGTTGAAATCCAACCAATCATGTAGAAGCTGGATGCAAGAAATATTACAAAGCTCAGAGCAAAAAAAAAAAAAAAAAAAAGTAAATCATGAGTAGAGAGAGGAAAGAGAGAGGTGCCATGAGAATGTTTGGGGTCCTAGAAAGAGAATATGATGCCAGTGAAGGAGAGGACGTATTTAAGCAAAACAAAAGGAAGCATACAGAAAAGATTTCTCTGGATTGAAGAAAGGACCCCAAATTTCAGGCAGGAATGGTATGACAATTGATTTATTTATGTAGATAGATATGGACATATATATCTATGTATATATATATCCTATTTATTTATAAGTGTATATAGACACATATATGGGCAGGCATATTCTGCTATAATTTTTGGACTCCAAAGATAAAGTGGAAAATCTAATTCTTTCTGTGTGGAAGCTTCGTAAATTATTTATAGAAGAAAAAGATTGGACCATCACTGAAATCCTCCTTTGCAACACTGGAAGCAAGGAGACAATCAATGCATTTTCAACTTAAAAATGTTATCTCACCTGTTAGGGTGCAAGGTAGATGTTTGTGGATATGTATGAATTCAGAGAAGTCACACATTTCATTATTCATCTGGAGAAAATACTAGAAAAATATTTTAATAATCATCATAATAATAAAGAACAATAAAAACCCAAATGAATAAAACACAGCCTTGAGCAGCAGAGTGACAGAAACATTGCTATAGTGAGCAATGAATTTGTGACAGCTAATTTAAAACAAGTGAACAAGGACAGAGTGGGAACGTGGAACGTAAGTACTAAATAAGGATCCTAGAAATAGAGAAGTGTACTAAAAAGGAAACTTCTAATAATAATCTTGGATTTCAAGAACTGAACGACCTCAGCAAAACTAAAGAATTGTGAGGAGGGGCATGAGGAGGAAGGAAGCACAAATATTCCGAAGGCTTTATCTCTTGGGAGGGGAGCGGGGAGGAAATTGCAGTGGATGTTTTCCTCCAGTTGTGTATGGTGGGTGGGGAGTATCCGTGGGGTAATAAAACCTCTCAGTTGGGGAAAAGTTGGTAGTTTTTTTTTTTTTCCATGCAATACTAGGGAAACATTGATTTTCTATGAGGGCTGGGAAAGTCAAGTGACCATTCACACAGTGTGAAAGGAGAGCAAACTCTCAGGACAGGTGTCCTAATATTAATACCGCGGAGCAGGGGGCTTAAGTTTCAAATCTCTAAACAGAAAAAAGAGGGACCCTATATAATGAGAAAAGGCATAATTTATGAAGAAAATTAAACAGTGCTAAGTTTTTATGCATGAAACTAAACATAGCGAAACACATTGAAAAAATATTAGAAATGCGATGTAATATTTCATATAAGCAAGAAGTACTTGAGTCTGTAAGTAAAGGACTAGAATATCAAAGTTGGCCAGTTCTTTTTCTTTTTCTTTTTTTTAAGATTTTATTTATGAATTCATGAGACACACAGAGAGAGAGAGAGAGAGAGAGAGGCAGTGACACAGGCAGAGGGAGAAGCAGGCTCCATGCAGGGAGCCCAATGCGGGATTTGATCCCAGGATCCCGGGATCACGCCCTGGACTGAAGGCAGATGCTCAACCACTGAGCCATCCAGGTGCCCACAGAATTGGCCAGTTCTGATAGACAGATAGATATAAGTAGACCGACAGACAGATAAAGACATGGAGGAATTAAGTATCACAATCATTACGCTTGTTTTATATGGATATGATCATCCTTGTTATTTGCAGACTCTGTCGTTGTGAATTTGCCCACTTGTTAAAATGCATTTGCAGCCCTCAAATCAATATTCGTGGCACTTTCGCAGTCACTCATGGACATGTGGCAAGGCAGCAAAAAATTCAAATTGCCCGCTGGGCACATTTCCAGTTCAAGTCAAACAAGGCCACACTCTGCCTCCTTGTTTCAGTTCTCAGATTCTAAGCAAGTATTTTCTTTTTCCTAGGATATTTAGCGTCATGTTTTTCACATTTTTATGCATTTTGCTGGTGATTTCACTGTTTAAAATGGCTCCCAAGCCTAGTGCTGCAGTGCTGTCTAATGTCCTATGCAAAAGAAAGCTGGAATGGGCCTTATGGAGATAATATGCATCGTAGATACACCTCATTCAAGCATGGCTTACTGTGCTGTTGGCTGTGCATTCAACCCTAATGAATCACCAATACCTATTTAAAAATCTGTCTTTAAAAAGAAATACAAATAAAGGAAATTTATATTTTTTTTAAATTTAAATTCAACTTGCCAACATATAGTAAAACACCCTGAGTGCTCCTCTCATCAGGTGCCCTCCTTAATGCCCGTCACCAGCTACCCTATCCCCCACCCACTTCCCCTTCTGCAACCCTTCGTTTATTTCCCAGAGTCAGGAGTCTCTCATGGTTTGTCTCCCTCTCCCCCTTCCCTTATGGTTTCTTTCACTATTTCTTATATTCCACATATGAGTGAAGCCATATGATGATTGCCTTCCTCCAAATGACTCATTTCACTCAGCATAATACCCTCCAGTTCCATCCACATCAATGTAAATGGTGGGTATTTGTACGTTCTGAAGGCTGAGTGATATTCCATTGTATGTAGACCACATCTTCCTTATCCAGTCATCTGTTGAAGGACATCTTAGCTCAGAAGGTTACATATTGATTGGTTGGTGAAAATGTTGTAACCAGAAGCTCACAGGCGCCTAACCCTGTGTTTCCCCTAGAAGCAATGGTTCACAGCAACTTTATAGAACATAGCTACTCCACTGGGAAAAAGGAGAATCACCTGTATATAGATTTAGAGAGAACGTGAAGTTCTTCAAATACAGAATATCCAGGACGCCTGGGTGGCTCAGTGATTGAGCATCTAGCTTCAGCTCAGGGTGTGATCCTGGGGTCCTGGGATCAAGTCCCATATCGGATTCCCTGCAGGGAGCCTGCTTCTCCCTCTGCCTGTGTCTCTCTCTCTGTTTCTCTTATGAATAAATGAATAAAATCTTTAAAAAATATATAGAATAGCCACTTTTTTATATTCTATGGAAATTTCTAAAAATTACTATGTATATTTCCTTAAAGAACACCTAATTATGGTTTTCTGATCATAATTTAATTAATTAATTCTGAGCATAATTTAATAACTTTAGAAATAAATACAAGTGATATAAAAATCTTAAGTACATTGGAATTGAGAAGTACATATCTATTTTTTTAAGATTATTTGCGAGAGAGAGAGTGCGCACATATGTGCATGTACACAAGCTGGGGGAGGGGCAGAGGGACAAGCAGATTTCCTGATGGGAATGGAGGCCAACTTGGGGTTTGATCCTAGAACTCTGAGATCATGACCTGAGCCAAAGTCAGACTAACTGGCTGAGCCACCCAGGTGCCCCACTACATATCTACATCTTTTTCTTTTCTTTTTCTTTTTCTTTTCTTTTCTGTTTTGAGAGGGAGAGAAACAGAGAGAGAAAGAGGGGGAAGGGCAGAGGGAGAGGGAGAGAGAAAATCTCAACCAGGCTCCACACCCAGTGAGGAGCCTGATGTGAGGCTGGATCTCATGACTCTGAGATCATGACCTGAACTGAAATCAAGAGTCAGACACTTGACCCAGTCACCCAGCTTGATTTGCTTTAAAAGAAAATTTATTTAGAAGCCGAGATCTGAGTAGTAGGTGTGGTGATTGCTTTCACTGCTTGTAGATTCTCTAACTGGACGGAGCTAAGAAATACACAGATTAAAATCACAACCACGAGATACCACTTCAAATCCACTAAAATGAGCATAATAAAACAGACAGCTGATATCAAATGTTGGAGAGGCTATGGAGAAACTGGAACTCTCCTACATTGATAATGGGAATGTAAAATGGTATAGTCTCTATAGAAAACAGTTTGGCAATAACTAAAAAGATTAAACATAGAGTAACTATAAGACTTGGCGATTCCACTTCTAGATATATAGCCAAGAAAATGAAATGCATGTCCACGCAAAAACTTGCACGTGAATGTTCATAGCAGCATTGCTCGTAATAAGAGCCCCAAAGCAGAAACAATCCAAGTGTCAATTAGCCAAAGAGTGAATAAAAACTGCAGTGTATCATCTGCACAGTGGACTATTATTTGGCAATTAAAAGGAATGAGGTATGTTACACACTTTACCATGGATTAGCCTGTGTAGTGAGTTGAATGGTGGCCTCCCACAAAGGATTGTCCTAATCTTTGTTTCTGGAACCTGTGAGCGCTACTTTATTTAGAAAAAATGTCTTTGCAGATAGAATTCAGTGATGGATCCTCCCTCGAAGAGAACATCCTTTATACAAGGGGGCCTTGAATCCAATGGCAAAAGACAAATGTCCTTATAAGAGAAAGGCAGAAGGAGATTTGAGAGACAGAAGAGGGAAAGACACAGACCCATGCAGAAGAAGGTGATACAAAGACTGAGACAGAGATTGGAGTGATGTGGCCACAGGCCAAGAACGCCCAGGAACTCTGGCAGCCACCAGGAGCGGGAAGAGGCAAAGATTCTCCCCTCGAGCCTCCAGAGGGAGTGCAGCACTGCTGATACCTTGATTTTGGACACTGGCCTCCAGAACTATGAGATAATAAATTTCTGTTGTTTGAAGCTACCTGGTTGGTAGTAATTTGTTATGGCAGCCTTGGGAAACTAGTTTCGCCTCAATAACATCAAGCTAAGACAATGAAGCTAGAAACATTAAAAAAAAAAAAAACCCACATATAGTATGATTCCATTTACATGAAAGTTTCAGAAAAGGCAAATCTGTAGACAGAAAGATCAGTGGTTGCCAGGGGCTGAGATGAAAGAAGGGATTGACTGAATGGCCAGAGGCAACATTTGGGGGGGGGGGATGAAAATGGTCTAGAAATGGATAATACGATTATATAAATTCACTAAAAACTTTGAATTATATACATTTACTTTGGGTTATTTATGGTACGTATGTTATACCTCAATACAACTATTATTAAGAAATGAAAAATTCAGAAGTATATTTGACAAGGAAAGCAAAGAACTTACATAAGAATCATTTTTTCCGGGATCCCTGGGTGGCGCAGCGGTTTGGCGCCTGCCTTTGGCCCAGGGCGCGATCCTGGAGACCCGGGATCGAATCCCACATCGGGCTCCCGGTGCATGGAGCCTGCTTCTCCCTCTGCCTGTGTCTCCGCCTCTCTCTCTCTCTCTGTGTGACTATCATAAATTAAAAAAAAAAAAAAAAAAAAAGAATCATTTTTTCCCCTCTGTGGGCGTGGGAGGCATTTTTATTAACTAAGATAGGAAGTCCTAGAGTATATTTCTATATTTATATCAGTATATACTCATACAAAAAAATTAAAAACTTTTACGGCTGAATATGCCATAAATGATATGAACTGAGAAAATAATATATTTGAATAAAATTTTCAGCAGGTGATAAAGCATGAATACTTCTGATGATACAAGGTAATCTTAGGGTCATCTGGGCGGCTCAGTTGGTTGAGCTTCCGACTCTTGGTTTCTGCTCAGGTCATGATCTCAGGGTTGTAGGATCAAGCCCCAGGAGGGCTCCGCGCTAGGTGGGGAGTCTGCTTCTTTCTCTTTCCCTCTGCCCCTTCCCCTACTTTCTCTTTCTCAAATAAATACTCTAAAAAACCAAAAAGACTCCCCTCCATAAAACACCCCAAGGTAATCTTAGATGTTAACAAGAAAATGGCAAACAATCCAGAAGAAAATAAGGCAAAGAATATGAAGAGCAAAGACAAATGGTCAAGAGATAGACAGGTGGGTAGGTCAACAGATAGATAAATAGAGAGCTAATTGATAGATAATTAAGTACATGCATAAACTGAAGCACGATGAGGGAATGCAAATTAAAGCATCGATGAGGAAATCACTTTCTACTCCACCAAAGTGGAAAAAATTAGAGAACAATGGTATCTAGTGTTGGTGGGCGTAAGATTAGGGAAGAATGATAATCTCATATTTCCTGTGGAAATACTGCAAACTTTTACAGGCCATTGAAAGCAATTTGGGAACGTGCATTAGTGTAAGATACAGACACACCGTGACCCATTCTCACGTGCTTCATTGGCATAAAGGACCAGCACATGTGAAATGCGTACAAGGAGGCTTATTTCACAGCCTTTTCCATCCAGGTGACAGTTTGGGGGCGGGGGAAGAAAACGCACCTCAATGGAGGAATCGGTTGAAATAGTCACATTTATATCTACAACCACAGAAGGTTTTCTAGTCACTGAAAAGGGCAGAGATAGCACAGCAGAGATAGAGATACGAGGTGATTGGGAAATTCTTTCAAGTATTACTGCCTGAGAAAAGCAAATTGCACAAAAGTATTATACATTTTTTAAAGTTATGTATTTAGCCTGTGTATATATATGAATGCAGAGTGTCTGCTGCATCTTTCCCTTATAAAAGTACTGTTTCCCAGGGATCCCTGGGTGGCTCAGTGGTTTAGAGCCTGCTTTAGGCCCAGGGCGTGACTCTGGAGTCCCGGGATCGAGTCCCACATCGGGCTCCCTGCACGGAGCCTGCTTCTCCCTCTGCCTGGGTCTCTGCCTCTCTCTCTCTCTCTCTCTCTCTCTCTCTCTGTGTCTCTTGTGAATAAATAAGTAAAATCTTAAAAAAAAAAAAAGTACCATTTCCCATTATACTTCATAGTGATATATAAGATGCTTCTTTGAGGCCAGATGCATACCCTGTTCCCCAAATACCTTTCATCCAGTGAGTTTTGTATCCTTGCCCAAAGGAGTTACATTGGGTGGTTGCAAGTGGATCTTTTACATTATTTAAAATAAACCTGATTGAAGTATATTGAATCATTTTTAAAACCCTGTTTTCAAAAAAACAAAACAAAACAAAAAAAAAAAACAAACCCAAATCCCCCCTGTTTTCATTCCTTGGTGGGTTTTGAAGTTTTGAATGATCTACACAATGGCTTCCTTTCTTTTTGTCTTGGCCTGTGTAGACCTGAAGTAAATAGGCTTACTTCATGCTTGCTCATTGTCCGCATGACCAAACTGAATACAGATGATAGTTTCTGTTTTCTCTTAGACTATCTGACACTTCCAGGAAAAAAAAATAACATATTAGCCAATGAGACAAGTAAATTATACTTTTGATTTTGGCACCTGCATTAGCAGTATTGATTAGTAAAACTTCGCAGAATAAAATTTTATTAATCTGGTCTCTATTTTTCTGCACTTGACAGTTTCCTTTTGAAGTTTCTGCCAAAGCCTGGGTCAGTGATATTACCCTCAAGGAGTATTTTTCTGAGTATGACATTCAAAATCTGTCTCTATAAAATAAATTAGGAAATTCGCAATACTGCACTTTTTACTGTCTGGTTTTTGACGTTAAATACTTAAATTCTTTGAAAATAAAGTAGACTCTTTTGAGTACCGCTGCCTAGCACAACAGAAATTTATTTCAGTTCAAATTGTTTCATCTGAAATCATTTTGCAAGGAAATTTCCATGTCGATAAAAGAGCTTTAAAGTTTGTTCAAATGATAAAGTTTATGTTTCATTGCTCTATTAAAGATTTATCTGAAAAGAAGCAGAGTAACTTTTTGCTTAGAGTGAGAGCAACAGAACCTAAATCCCATGCTGTTTTTTTTTCAAAGAGTGACTTTTGAAGTAAGCACAATCTGTACCCCTTAGTATTTCATCAAATAAAAATACAGAATTAAAAAGTAAAATTTTTACTCAGAACGTTTCATATAATGTCCTCTAGTTAGAAGGATTGAGAAATGTCACCGAGGGATTAGGTGAACAATTTATCTTAACATCATGAAAAAAAATCTCGGATTTTTCTCTGATTTGAACTGGAGGTGATTATAGGTCCATAGAGTTCCATGAAAGCAAATGTTTTCATATCCTAGAATGTTGCGGTGGTTAAAATGAAGAACTCCGCTTCAGAGATTTGATTTCTGATCCCAGCTCAGTTATGTGGCAAATCTCCCCAGGCTATGGCTGGACGGATTGTCCAAAGAGGTAGTTGAATTAGTGGAAAGATTATCCTCTCTTTTCATACTAGAAATTCTATGCTGTTAAGGTCACTGAGGCTTGTGTACATACAAAAACGGCACCGTGTGATTCAGTCGTTCCAAAAAACAATGTTCATTGAGCACCTACTAGGTGCCAGGGATTGTTCTAGCTGCTGGGAAACAGATAACCTACCCTCTCAAAGACGGAAGAAGCACAAACAAAGCCAGTTAACGCAGCAGGCATCTAACACATCTTGACCAGGACACGTTATATTCTTTCCATAAATCATGCTCCTGCCCCACCATTCTACCAAAACCACTCTCGTCAGTGACCGTGTTGCCAAACCTAATCACCACCTCAGTTTTCATCAACGCCATCTGTCTCTAGCGTTTGACCCAGCGGATTATCCCCTCCTCCTTGAAGCATTTCCCCCTCCTGGTTCCTAGGACACTGTCCCACGGTTCTGTTCCCGTAATGGCACTTCTCTGTAGCTTCCTTTGCTGTTTCCTTCCATCCCTGCTAATCTCCAAGTGTTGGAGGGGCCCCAAATCTCCAAGTGTTGGAGGGGCCCCAAGTCTCCAAGTGTTGGAGGGGCCCCAAAGCTCCAAGTGTTGGAGGGGCCCCAAATCTCCAAGTGTTGGAGGGGCCCCAAATCTCTAAGTGTTGGAGGGGCCCCAAATCTCTAAGTGTTAGAGGGGCCCCAAATCTCCAAGTGTTGGAGGGGCCCCAAATCTCCAAGTGTTGGAGGGGCCCCAAATCTCTAAGTGTTAGAGGGGCCCCAAGTCTCCAAGTGTTGGAGGGGCCCCAAATCTCCAAGTGTTGGAGGGGCCCCAAATCTCCAAGTGTTGGAGGGGCCCCAAATCTCTAAGTGTTAGAGGGGCCCCAAATCTCCAAGTGTTAAAGGGGCCCCAAAGCTCTAAGTGTTGGAGGGGCCCCAAAGCTCCAAGTGTTGGAGGGGCCCCAAATCTCCAAGTGTTGGAGGGGCCCCAAATCTCTAAGTGTTGGAGGGGCCCCAAATCTCTAAGTGTTAGAGGGGCCCCAAGTCTCCAAGTGTTGGAGGGGCCCCAAATCTCCAAGTGTTGGAGGGGCCCCAAATCTCTAAGTGTTAGAGGGGCCCCAAGTCTCCAAGTGTTGGAGGGGCCCCAAATCTCCAAGTGTTAGAGGGGCCCCAAATCTCTAAGTGTTAGAGGGGCCCCAAGTCTCCAAGTGTTGGAGGGGCCCCAAATCTCCAAGTGTTGGAGGGGCCCCAAATCTCTAAGTGTTGGAGGGGCCCCAAATCTCCAAGTGTTGGAGGGGCCCCAAATCTCCAAGTGTTGGAGGGGCTCCAAATCTCTAAGTGTTAGAGGGGCCCCAAATCTCCAAGTGTTAAAGGGGCCCCAAAGCTCTAAGTGTTGGAGGGGCCCCAAAGCTCCAAGTGTTGGAGGGGCCCCAAAGCTCTAAGTGTTGGAGGGGCCCCAAATCTCTAAGTGTTAGAGGGGCCCCAAATCTCCAAGTGTTAAAGGGGCCCCAAAGCTCTAAGTGTTGGAGGGGCCCCAAAGCTCCAAGTGTTGGAGGGGCCCCAAATCTCCAAGTGTTAGAGAGGCCCCAAAACATCCAAATGTTGGAGGCGCTCCAAATCTCCAAGTATTAGAGGGGCCCCAACTCTCCAAGTGTTGGGCCTCTTTTATTCTCTATTTAGACTTGCTCCCCTGATGATTTTTATCTAGTCCTATGGCTTTAACCACCACTGACAGCTGCCAAGTTTCTCTCCCCCGCTCTGCTTCTTCCCCGAGCTCCAGAACCACAGGCCAGTACCTATCTGACAGCTCTCCCCCTTGCTGGCTGGGAGATTTACATGAGGAGGCTTGGGGGGAGCACACTGGGGAGCAGTCTCCGTGATGGGGTGGAGGAGGCCGTGCTGGGAGCCACAGCACCCTGGAGGCAGGCCCCAGCGGATCCCATGGGGTCCGGAGAACTGTTCCAGTTGAGGCAGGAAATCCGCACACCGGGTGAGCCCTGCCCCAGGGGGCATAACCGGGCGAGGCAGCCTCGTCCTACCTGGAGAAGAGTCAGCAGGACGGTCAGCAGCCAGTACCCAAGGCAGCTGGGGAGTGGGGGCCTCCCCCCAAGGGGGATCTAGGTATCACAGCTTCCAGATACTTCCACCCAGTACCCATCTCACGCCCATCACTTCGCCTCCCTCATGCAGCTTTCTTTCTCAAAGTGTGTACTGGGTGCTCGACCTCTTGGTTTGCGAGAATAAAACTCCACGAGAGCAGAGACTTTCTTTTCCTCTTTCTTGGGTAATCCCGTATCCCCAGCGTCTAGACACAGTGCCAGCCACGGGGTGGGTGCTCGGCAAGAGGGGTCAGTGAATAAATAAAGGCATCGCGGGCTTGCTGGATGCTAGACTCCGTCTGTGTTCGGGGCTAGGGAAGTGAGCAGGACGGGCTCCGCACACCTTGCACTCCCGTGGGAATCCTGGACATCTACGCACACGTGGACGGAGCGCGCACCTGTGTGCGCCATCGCCCAACGGGTGATTCAGCCAAAGGCCATTATCCAGTATTGTCCCAATCTATCTAGATTCAGCGCATCTGAGAGTTCTTCATCTAAAACTTTTTTACTGAATGACAACATCGGAAGACCACAGAAAGAGTGGGAACTTCACCCAGACAGCTCCTTATTGCTCTTGCTAATTTTTGGAAAGGAAAGTCAGGTCACTGGGACACGTCCCTTGCCTAGTTTAGGAGGAAAGAATGAGGGACAAAGCAAGAGTGAGGCTTCGCTCCGAGAAAATGAATACTTAACTTTTAACTGGAATTTTTATTAACCAACATCCTGTTTTCTAACACGCTGGAGAGCAGGGCTATAATTGTATCTACATAGATAAGGGACAACATGTTCTGTAATGAATGGATAATTCATA
This sequence comes from Canis aureus, assembly GCF_053574225.1. NCBI lineage: Eukaryota > Metazoa > Chordata > Mammalia > Carnivora > Canidae > Canis > Canis aureus. The sequence goes on along the minus strand of NC_135641.1, from coordinate 40,934,741 downwards.
GTCACTCCGTACGTAGGAATATAATGTTTCCATTACTTTAGTCTCGGGAATGGCTAACATGTAATGAGGACAAGGAAACCACACTTCGGCTTCCAAGTCATGGCTGGGGAATCACAGGTTCATCTTCTAAAAAGCAGATCATCTCCCTCAAAGTTATGTTTTCTGCTCTCTCTACACAACCTTATTTTTTTTTAAAAGATTTTATTTATTTATTCATGAGAAACACAGAGAGGAGAGAGAGGCAGAGAGAGAAGCAGGCTCCATGCCGGGAGCCCGACATGGGACTCGGTCCAGGGTCTCCAGGATCGCGACCTGGGCTGAAGGTGGCCCTAAACCGCTGAGCCACCCGGGCTGCCCTACATCCCTATTTTTATTTCCATTCACAACCAGCTAAAGAATTTTGCCTTACGGAGCTTCTGCAAGATAAATCCTGCTCCCTCCACCGCCCTGTGCGTATTTTTCCTCCTGTGTGTATTTTACTTGAAACGTGAGAGCCTTTCACTGTGTGTTTTCTGTGCAGTAGAGACCATGACAACTAACATTTCAAGTTCCTGGTTTGCCATCAACAAGATATTCAGCGTTTCTAGAATAACGCGTATGGAAGACCTCAGATTGCTCTATGCTTGTGCTTTCACGCATCTCCTTGCTTCCTTGCACGTTCCTGGCACAGTGCATGGACTATAAACTGCGCCTGCGTGAGTCTATGTGCCGAGGTTCCGCGTGTCACTTCGCCCTAGGAGCAAGGTGAGCCTTGAGAAGAAAAAGAATCTACCTTAAAAGTGAAAAAATTAAAAAAAAAAAAAAGCAAGATTTTTTATGCTCATGGATGACTTCAGACAGCGTGATGTGGTCCTGTTAGAATACGTTTCAGATTCCTGGAGAAGACCTTCACTGTCTATTTACAGTAATCTGCTGAGGTGTCGCCTCTATTCCTGGGTATGTTTTAGAAAAGAGCAGACAACTATTAGCCTGGTGTCATAGTGCACAGATCCAGCTTAATTATGTCATTGCTTTGACGACTGAAGGTCAAGGAGAGGACAGAGTCCTTACAGCAGGTCACAGAGCACAACAAATGTTAGGACACTACAGATTATCCCTGTTGCTAATTAATTAATCCTCTTCTCACAATTGGAGGTGACCCTTGAGCACGTCTAAGCACGAAAGGGCTGGGTCCCCCTCAATCCTAGGCTCAGCAATATTTGATGCGAACAGGTGAAGCGCCACGCTGGTCAGGGAGGAGTGCAGAAGCTCACAGAGTGGCAGGGACTGACCGTCCCATGTGCTAGACGACGGCAGGGGTGGCAGAAGCGGCGCTGGCCTGTCAATACCTCCCCCCCACTGCACCTGTGTCTGCCTCGGGGTCTCCGTATCTCTGTCTCTCCTCTGTTCACCTCTCACCATCTCGTCCTTCGGCTGCTTCCTTGAGCCTGCCCGCTTCTTCCTGGTTTTGTGCATTTTTCTTCCTTTCCCGATCCCAGGCTGTTCATGTCAACTGACGGCAAAGTATATTTCCAGTGGATATCTTATGGTTTCTAATATTTCTCTATACATTTTTGTTGGTTAATTTTGTTTCTCAGCTTTAAAAACAGAAGAGTAGAGACGCCTGGGTGGCTCAGCGGTTGAGCATCTGCCTTTGGCCCAGGGTGTGACCCTGGAGTCCCAGGATCGAGTCCCGCATTGGGCTCCCCGCAGGGACCCTGCTTCTCCCTCAGCCTGGGTCTCTGCCTCTCTCTGTGTGTCTCTCATGGATAAATAAATAAAATCTTTTAAAAAGCAAACAAACAAAACCCAGAAGAGTAAAGTTCTTTAAATTTCCTTATTTAAAGTTTCCCTTATTTCAACTACATGTAGACTTTGACTTTTATGGGCTGGTGTAATCTTAGCAGAAAAAAAAAAAAAAGATTGCTAACTCCCAGTTTGTTTTTTTCCTGAGAATAGAGCCCTGCTTGTAATATGTGTCCAATAGGTGATTTGGGGTTGAATGCTCAATATACAAAACTAAATTCTTGCTCGGGTACTCAGGACATGCTCTCGGAGCATGCAGCAGCAGCCCCCAGACACAGACAGGCATTTAGGATGTAAACCTTAGGGTGATGCTTATCTTTTTTGCTCATCTACAAATCAAAATTTTCTGTAATGGCCTGGTAGAGGTCACCTGCATGAAATCTTTCTTTCTTCCTTCCTTCCTTCTTTCTTTCTCTTTCTTTCTTTCTTTCTTTCTTTCTTTCTTTCTTTCTTTCTTTCTTTCTTTCTTTCTTCTTTCCTTCCTTCCTTCCTTCCTTCCTTCCTTCCTTCCTTCCTTCCTTCCTTCCTAACTTCCTTCCTTCCTTCCTTCCTTCCCATTCTCTCTCTCTCTCTTTTTTTCTTTTTTTAAAATATTTTATTTCTTTCTTCATGAGAAACACAGAGACATTAGGCAGAGGGAGAAGCCCGATGCAGGACCCCAGGATCACGCCCTGAGCCCAAGGCCAAACCTCAACCTGCATCAAATTTCTACAGGTAACAATACCAAGAGGGGTTCTAGCATCAGGAATCCTGTGGACACTCAAAAGCCCAGGTGAGACCTGCACCTACTTTACCTTACACGCCTGTTCAGTGAGCTCCAGAATAGAGCTTCCCCAAGTGCAGTGTGCAACAGGCCGCCCCGGGATTGTGCAGGGTGCAGGTTCGGGTTCAGCAGGTCTAAGGGGCAGCTGCATATGCTGCGTCTCCGACGAGCTCTGGGGGGGGTCACACCTCAGCGGTGAGGGACCCAGGCACCAGGGCTTCGTTGGCACCCCTGAGCTCCTTCATGTTAGGGAGCTGCGGGTGCGCCCCCCACAGAAGGGGTCTGGCCTGGTTTCCTCCCATCCCCTGGCCCGTCCTGGGCGTCCGTGGCTGCTGTAGGCCCTTGCTACCCAGGGCACAGGTCCCTCGGGCTGGGGACAGTCACTGGTGCCCAGGTGGGTGCCATGCGGGTGCGGGTGCTGGTCCTTCAGCTCCCTCTGTTTTGCTGGATGAGGGGGGGGGTGTGAGAGGAACCGAGCCTTCTAGCATGGGCTGCACAGCACATCATACTCCATGGGGACCCTTTGTGGCGACCTGGGCCATCCCCAGCAACCCCAGGCCCTGTGTGCCTTGAGGCCTCCGGCAGCACAGGGTGCGGGCAGTCTTGACGTGGCCCTTTCCCTTGTCTGGGTGACAAAGCTGAGATGTAAGGAGGTCAGGAACTCCTCCAAGGGACCTCCACCAAGGAAGCAGGCAGCAAAACAGGGTTTGCGCCTCACTGGGCGACTCCAAGTCCAGCGAGAAGATGGCCCGTTGAAGCTTTGGGGGGTCTCCCTAGGTCCCTACACACCCACGGATTTATTTTTCTTTGGTTGTCCATCGGCACGCCACAGTCCCGGCCCCCTTTCCCAAAGAGTTAGAGCAAGAACAGCCTGGACCTCTTGACATCTGTTGACTTCAGTTTGAGAAAGATTATTTCTTGGTTTTAAGAGAATGTGGAAGAAACACATAGCTGGAGAGTAAGGAGGCAAAATCACAATGAGGATAAGTGCCAAGAAGTGGAAGTAGCATCCTCCCCAATTTACCTCTTCCTTGTCCCTTTCGTATTGCACGATGGAACGGAAGACAGTTTTGTAGTCACGTAGACCTCTGGCTTCTGCCACTTTAGGTAAATTTATTAGTTGTTGAGACCTTTCCCCATTTTATTAGGAGATGATTTTTCTTTGTATTATTTTTTTAAATATTTATTTATTTATTCATGAGAGACACACAGAGAGAGGCAGAGACCCAGGCAGAGGGAGAAGCAGGCTCCCTGCAGGAGCCCAATGTGGGACGATCCTGGGACCCTGGGATCATGCCCTGAGCCAAAGGCAGACGCCCAATTGCTGAGCCACCCAGGGATCCCTCTTTCTTTTCCTTTTTTTTAAAAAAAATATTTTGACACACACACAGAGAGAGAGAGAGAGAACAAGCAGGGGGAGCAGCAGGCAAAGGGAGAGGGAGAAGCAGGCTCCCTGCTCTGGGATCCCCAGGACCCTGGGATCATGACACCAGTTGAACGCGGACACTTAACCGACTGAGCCTCCCAGGCACCCCGGAAATAATTTTTCTACTGTGGTCAATGGTCATGTTATTTAAAGTTCAGAATGCACGATATTGCTCGTATTCACTTCCATTAGATGATAGGCTTGGAGCAACTGATTGCATGGGGGCAAGGGAACACTGCATTTGCATTAAGTGTTTTTAAAAAATTTCAGAGGGAAAGAATCAGGCAATTGCCGTAATTACTACATTGATGTTTCAGTGAGTGCAAAAACATAGCCCACTGGGGGCGGGGGGCTGGGTGGCTCAGTCGGTTAAGTGCCAGACTCTTGGTTTGGGCTCAGGCTGTGATCTCAGGGTGGTGGGATCAAACCTCCTGTCAGGCTCCATGCTCAGTGTAAAGCCTATTTGAGATTCTCTCTTCCTCTCCCTCTGCCCCTCCTCCCATTCCCCCACTTTTGTGCTCTCTCTCTGAAAAAAAAAAAAAAAAAAAAAAAAAAGAATATATATATATATATATATATATATATATATATATATATATATCCCACTGCAAGTTGGAATGTGCAAAAAAAAAAAAGGTGTAGCAAATTTCTCTGCAAACTATTTCTTATAGCTCTGTAGTCTACTCCATGAGCAGCTAGGAGGGGGCATAAACTTGTCGGTTAAAGACATTTTAATATCTTTCATTTTAAAATAGGCTTTTTGGTAATTCATGCATTTCAAGTAGATATTCATTATTTCCAGACACCCTCCCCCAACCCTGGGTCTTCTCTTAATGATTCTGGAGGTGACGCTGGGAGATTGGGGTGCTGGTCCTTAGCTCTCCTAGAGCTGTTGGGTTAAAACAGGGCCTTGAGGACATACAGGATGATGCCCCTTCTCCCTCCTGGTTCTAGGCATGCCCTGCTGACATCTGCTGCTGAAATCTCTGGTTATGAAACTGGTGTGCATTCTCCTGATTGAGCCAAGATCTAGGCTATTGCTGGCGCTGCAGGTCCTCTGGTTGCATCTCGAGCCAACATGGTTGGGAAAGTCCATTCTGACCCCAGGCCTCGGCAACCTCCTGGCAGGCCACTGGCTCTCTACTCAGTCATCGCCAGCGACAGGCATGTGGGAACTTCACATGGAAGCCAAGGGAGACCTTTTGGGCACTTCTCTGGCCTTCTCTCCTCACCTCTTTCCAACCTGGATCTGCTCCTCATCTATTTCCAACCAGCCTGGACTGGGCTATGTCAAAGCCGGAGTTTCCCTAAGGAACTTGAAAGTCGTCACAGGGTGTATCCAGAGAAGTTAGGGAAGGCCTCCGGCTCTGGAAAACCTCTAAACACACCTGATTATGGTTTCTCATTTCTCATTTTTATGATCCATAAGTAGACAGAGAGGCGACTAGTCCATGGAGATTCTTTATGAAAACGAGGAAATGACATGCGTCTGGTGAATACACCTTTGGGCCAGGCTGCTAGACTTGGCGAGTAGAACCAGGCCTGACATCTTTACCTGGTTCCCCGGCAAAGTATCCGTGTGCAGCAAGCAAATTGCACAACCACTTCTAGTGGCTCTGGAGGAAGAAGCTAGAACCCAATATCTGAATGCTTTCTTTTCTTCTCCTTCTCTTATCTTCTCAACCCCTCCACAAAGAGCTCCCACTTCCCCTTTCTCTTTAAGTAGTCACAAACTCCCTTTATGTCACATCCTCAGTTACCATTCTTACGGCTCATGTTGGAGCCCTGTGAACTGAGTCTACTGGGTGTGGCTGTTGAGTCAAGTCTGGCCATGAGCTAAATTACCCCCCAGATTTAGCAATTAAAACAACAAAGGTATATAACCTCACACAGTTTCTGAGGGCCAAAGTACCCCAAAGTAGCTTAGTTGAGTGGGTTGCAGTCAAACTGCATCCAGGACCGTTGCCTCTGAAGCCTTGACTGGGACTGGAAGATTCTCTTCCAAGCTCAGCCATGTGGCTGCTGGAAGGAGGCTTCAGCTCCTCACCGGTGGGCCTCTCGGGAGGGCTGCCCATGACATGGCTCCCACCAGAGTGGGTGACTGAGCATAGTGTAGTCTCAGGAGTGACATGCTATCGCCTCTGCCATATGCTACCGGTCACGCAGACCAACCCGACACCTGCATGGGAGGGACAAGAGAAGGGTGTAAACACCAGGAGATAAGGAGCGACCGGGACCATCTTGGAGGCTGGCTGCCGCATTATTCCGCCAGCCTTGGGAGCAGCACTGACACAGGGGGTAAGACACTGTTGATTGGGTAGGACTGTCCCGGCATCCTCTACCCCCTGCATGCTGGCAGCCCTTCAGAGTTGATGTGACAATCCACAGCACCCCTGCGACATCCTAAGGTGGGCAGGATTCACCCCTCGTTGACACCCTACCTAGTGTGCATCTGGAGGACCTACACTTTGGGAGTCCATCAGGATAAAAAGAGATCAGTTTACTATTTTCAAAAACTGTCACGACGGTCGCTCTGGCATCTCCCCACGTGGTTTGAAGCGCTGGAGCAGCTGAGGGCCCTATATCACCCTGGAGCCAGTCCCTGAGGCCTCCGAGCCTCCCCCGTGACTGGGACGCAGGCTGCTCATCACACGAGGTGACAGGAAGGAGAGCAGAGCACCTGGGAGCCACAGCTGGCTCACTCCTGCCCCAAGCCCTGGGGTCCCTGGGCCTAGGAACCAGGTTGCCCAGCCAGCTGGGCTGCGCCCCGTCCCGGAGGCCCGAGGCTGCCTCACTCCAAAGTGACCGCTGGGCTGTATTTTGAGTAGACACCTGGGTGGCAGCCCAACCCACCATTTCTTCTACCTTCCACCTTGTTGGCATCTCGGGTCTTGGACCAAGGTGTGACTCTCTTGGGACAAGTGTTTTCTCCCATTTCACCCCCCTGGTTCTGGGTTTCCTCTTCCCTAACACAAAGTCCGCTGCTCCTCTCCTCCGGAGCATTTCCATGTTCTTTCTGGAAGGTGATCACACCCACCTTCCACTTCTCCACGAACCGCCTCCCTTTCCAGAAACCCGGCTCCCTCTGGAACGTTGTGCTTCCGCGGCCGCATTCTCAGGCTGACTTTTCCCTCGGAGTGTCCAGGCCAGAACCCTTCCCCTCCGAGCCGTCTGCCCCCTTGGGCTCCAGGCTAGGGAGCCCCGCTGGAGAAAATCAGCCAGCTTTCCAGAAGCAAACTGGACATGGCTTGCCCTGGAGCTCCTGCGTCCCGGTCAGCACGTTCCTTCGGCCCCCATTCCACCTCGCGTGGGCCTTGTCCTCCGTCCACCTCAGACCTTCTACTTTGCCTCTTGGTACTTTCGACTCCCCCCTGTCCTCAGATGACCTGCTCCTGCCACTTTGCAATAACACAGAAGCCAAGTGAGAATGCCTACAACTTCCTGTCCCCCTCCCATCAGCTCCCGTGTCCCTTTACCTGTGCCTGCCTTCCCCTGTGTGACCACTCTACCTCAAGCCAGGCTCTTCCCTCCAAGAGTTATCCTCTCTTCCATATTCCCATCTTGACATTTCCACTGGATCCTTCCCGTGAACTCTCCTCAAGTCTGTTCCATCTTAAGAAAAAAAACCCAAAAGCAAAACCCACTCCCTCCAGCTCTTCCCTTCCCTCCCTGCCCCACGCGTTCCTCATGTCCCTCCTCCCTGTCACAGCCCAAGTTCTTGAAATAACTGTTATCATTTTCTGCAATTTCCTCACCTCCCTTTCCTCTCAATCGACTGCAATCTGTTTCTGCCCACACCTCTCCTCAGAAACTGCTCTCACCCAGGTCATAAACTATCCCCATATCTCCGAATCTCACGAACAAGTGCTCATTTCTTATCTGACCTGACCTCTGAACATTTGACCCTGTGCACCACTCCCTTCTCTGCTGGAAGACTCTTCCCTTGTCTTCCGTCCAACCACATTTTCCATCCATAGTGATCTTCCTGAATCTTTAATCACGTCCCTCCCGTCGCTCCTACTTAAAATTCTCCGTTGACTTCCTCCTGTCTTTTTCATGGTCTGTTCTCTCCCACAGTGACTTGCCACGGTCACCCCCAACTTACCCTTCAACTACAGGGAACTATTTGTAGTTCTATCAGGTTGTTTGCTGTGTCTTCCTCTGGACTTTTGCACATGTTTTCCCTGTTCTTTTCCTCTTGGCAGGTTAACTCCTATTCGTCACTTTTTCCATGAGGCCTTCTGTGACCTCCTTGTAACACTTAGATGTTCCTCCCATCTTCTCTCATGCGTTTGCATCCGTCATAGCACTGAGTTTGCTTTAACTGTCCATCCACCCTTGGACTTTAGGGAAGAGAACTTCTCTTCTTTGTGGTTTTAACTCTGGAATCTGGGCAGTGCCTGCTGCATATTAGGAGCTCAATAGCTATTAAGCAAAGGAATACTTTACTTTATCCTCTTTAAATCCATCTCTTATCTCCCTAATATTTCCCTCACTTAAAGTTCAAATTCAGCTAATTTTTATGAGTGTCCATCATTTGCCATTCGTGTGATACATATTAATAGAATATTAATAAAGGACCAAAGAGACTTTCCTCCTTGCATCTTGTGTCCCAGCGGGAAGACCAGATGCTCTCCTACTCTTACCCTTTATCTCCTTCGATAAGAGAAAAACACCTGCCACTTGGAGAAGCCCCTGCTGACCTTGGCGTTACCCTTTCAAGATGAGCTCTTCAGAAAAGAACCAGGATGGGAGAAATAATTCTTTTCTGATTTTCATAACTCTGGTAGGCAAGAAGGTCAAACTCAAATGGAAGAGGAGAAAATACCCCGCCTGCCCTCCCCCCTGCAAAGTGCATCAGATATCCTGTGCTGAAATTTCAGAAATATTTACTGCTCAGAGTTTTTAACATTTATTTAGGTCGGTATCTTGAAACCAACAGGCTAATTACTTTATCCCACAAGTTAAAAAAACAAAGGCAAATCAATATATTTTCTAATGGCGAGGTCCCACTTGCCTTATTTATTGAAGGAAAGAGTGTACAGTTGCTAGTAACACCCACACATAAGTAAATGAAACACGATTATGCAAGAATGCAGGGAATGCCAACTAAAGAACAGCCTTGTGTTAAGAAATAAATAGAAATGAGTCCTTCCCTTGTAAGCCACATGTACTTTCCCTTGCACCTCGGATCTCCAACAGCTTCCATTTCCATCTGGTTTGTCCCCAGAACTGGGCAGGAGAAATCCTGGGTCTGGCCGAAGCTGAGCTTGGAACCCACACTCCCTCAAGCAGTGCTGTTGGGTCAGACGGCTCTTGAGACCAGTTACACTTCCAGCCCCAGGGAAACCTCTGTTGCGAATTTTTCCCTCCTTCCCCAAGGGAGCCCTTTTTGCAAAAGGCTTTGGCTGTCCCTAAAGCTTTCTCAAGTTTTGTCTTTTGAAAAGCATTTTGTGGGGTTGGAACATTGCAGGTCGCCCCCACCCCCCACCGCCTCCTTCACCCAGATGTTTCTGGTTCTCAGGATGTACACCTGTGAAGCCGGGTCACTTGGGAGAAATGTTTGAGTTTTATTTACAGCAGAGAAGAATGCGATCTTCACATGCAAATGCTCAAAATGGCCATTTTGTTCTCAGGAATCAAACACAAGACCTGCTAGGGTAGAGTCTTTGCAGGGACATGAAAAGAAAACCCTAAGGTAAAATCACCTAATCATTCCACATATCTGATTGCCCGCTCTGGCTCACCAGCACTCTTCTAGGTCCTGGGAATCTGGTGGTGGAAAGAAAAAAAAGGGAGGGAAAGGAAGACAGAAAGAGATAAATCTATTCTAGCCGGGGAAGGAGGTAGAGTAAGATGGACAATATAAAAAAACAATAAATCAACAAGTGCGTTTATAGTCTGCTAGACACAATTGTTCCGAATACTGAAAAAAAAATTATGCCGAGAATCCTGCCGTGGGCCACGCGGGTGGTCTCCTTGCTTCGAGGAGAGATGCTGTGAGCGATGCCAGCCCCGTGTCTGCAGCACGTGCTCAATACTACTAGTTCTTGCTCTCTTCCCAGCTGGAGCCACGAACCCTTGAAGGTGGTCTTGCACGCCAAGGCTTGCTTTTAGCAAAATGCATCGCTTAACTTCAGTCTAGAGGGACTCTCAGATACAGCGGTGACGCAATAACTCACACAGAGAGAGAGAGAGAAAAGGTACTGTCACTCAATTAGTTTTCAATGGTTTTCATAATAAATATAAGAAGCTACCGCTCGTCGAGCACAACGATAGGCAGTAGGGACCCAGGAATTATGAAGCCACCACCCCTGTCATCAGGAGTGACTAGACCAGGCAGCAGAAATTCTAAGACAAGACGGTTAGGATAAGGCCCAAGCGATCAAAGCAAATAGATTCTCTCAGGGGCCCAAAGAAGGAAAGGTGGTTCTTCACCTCGGGAGGAGCAGGGAAGAAGAGCATCGGTGGGGGTGAGGGGGGGCTCCTACAGGTGCATGACCTTGGAGGTGAGCCACAGTTTGCGGGAGAGGGAAGGGGGCCAGGAGAGCCTGGGGAGGCTCCAGGCCCCCCACCTTGGCCCATTTGCTTACAACAGAACGTGCAAGGGGTGAGGGGTGGGGGGAGCTGGGCCCAGAGGGGGCTTGGGGATCACAGCGCGAGTGTCTCCCGGGATTTCACGTGGCGGCCACTCGGGCACATGGTGAGATTTGGGGGGCGAGCGATCACACGACAGGGAACGGGAAAGCCAGCGGGAAGTGAGCACCATCAGCCAACTGAGAAGGAAGGAAGATCACAGACACCAGGCGATCCCCTGTTACCGGGTGTGTGGCCCCATCACGGGTTGGGATGACCCTGTGTCTATGTCCACGTGGCTATGGTTGCCTCCACCCCACCTGCTGGTAAACCCCAGGGGAGCGGGGACCGTGTCCCTCCTCTCGCTCACGGCCACCTGGCGCCCACCGTGGCTCCGGGCCTACAGCAGGGGTTCAACGAGCATGTGCTGAGCGACCGCGCGACTCAGGTGGAAATAGAAGCGATGGGACTTGACACATGACTGATGCAGGACAGGTGGGGGACAGAAGCAGTGAGATGCTGTGGGGACACTTTCCAGCCTGGCCGCCGGAAGAATGTTGAACACATGGCTGGACCGCAGTCCCACAGATCAGCTTACTGCCTCGTGCACTCGTGTGTCTGTAAGGGACGAACCCACCTTGCCAGGCGACTCCCGTCGCGCTAGTGTTGTTGACGCTGACCATTGCCTCTTTTTTTTTTTTTTTTTAATAGTCAATCTTTGATTTCCCTTCCGATGATCTCCCTCTGTTGCGTACTTTTTGGTCGGAGGCTTGACAGGGAAGTTTGTCACGCATTTTGTATCAAGAGTGTTTTCCAGGGAGGGGGGCCCTTCCCTCTTCTGTCTTCAAGAGAGGACGTCCTGATATTTTATCGATAAATCAGCAGGGCCCTTGGAGGTGTGTACAGAGAATCGGAAAGATTTCTCTGCAATCGGTAGGAACCTGGGGCTCGGCTGGCTGCGGATTCCTGCACGTAACGAAACTTTCTAGCTATGATGTCTACTGCTTCCAAGCCTCAGTTTTTTGTTATTTAATTTAAAGAGGGAGTACATTTTCTGAGTTACTGTTACATTAAGAAGCAGAGAGGAAAGATGGATTTTCACACCTGATGAAGAAGGGGAGGGCAGGTCAAAGAAGAAATCATCACGAACCTGGAAGAAATTGAAGGCCGTGGGACTTGAGGGTGATTTTTGAAGAGGAAATGGGTAGCCTCTAGGAAAATGGGGATACGAAGGCTTCTGGGGCAAGAATCATGGAGCCAGGATTTGGGTAGAAACAACTGGCCCCATTGTTTGCAAGAAGATGCTGTGGCCTTGTTCCACCTGGAGACTGAGCTCGAATCTCCGCTAGAATCTTCTAGATTCTCTACAGAGAAGGTGGCACTTGCATCATGGAGATGGGGACCCAGAGAAGGGAAAATACTGGAGGAACATTCTCTTAGAGGCATTTCATGAGAAGTGGCCGTGGTGGGGGTGGGAAGGAAGCCCGAGGAGAGGTGGGCTTCCCTAAACCCCGGCAGCAGCAGGTACGTGGAGAGATCAGTGGTGGTGATGGGTACGCAAGGGGGGGTTAGGATCCCTTCCATTGTCACATTGCACAATTCCGGGGGCGCCCCTCGCAGGTAGCTTCTGTAAGGGGCATGCTCCAGGTGGCGGCAGTCACACAGACGCCGCCCCAGCCCCCAGCAGGTGCTCCTCATTGCACTCGTGCGGTCTGCCCCGTTCCAGGACGGCGCAAGGAGGAGTACTGTCTACGAAGGAGATGGACATCTTGAGGTTTGGTGTTAGGATGCTTTTGGTTGCAAGTCACAGCAACTCTCCTCGGACAGCGTACTCGGTAGAGGTGATAGACTGGCTCGCTCCGCGCACCCTAGGGAAACAGCTGGTCTCTGCCTCCATCTCTGGGCATCTCCGTCTCCTACTCCTGGGTTTGCCCTGTGCTTCGGGTGTGATGCGGGCAGGAGCAGGTGCACGTGTGTGTTGGGAGGGGCCGCCGTGGGGTATGTACGTACATGTGATGCTTCCTCTGGCGCCCCCCGCCCCCAGAGCCACATGGAAAAAAGCAGAGAAAAGCAGTTTCTCCTAGGGAAGGAATATTGTTATCTTCTGGATCACAGAGAATGTGAAGACCACAGATAAAATGTCCACGAGCAGGCTGGCCCAGAGCTGCTGGGGGGCCACTAAGGATCACATCTCCCCCTCCCACCCTCATGATTTATTGATTTGAGAGAGAGTTTTGAGCAGCAGGAGGGGCAGAGGGAGAAGTAGACTCTCTGTTGAACAGGGGGCCTGACGTGGGGCTCCACTCCAGGACCCTGAGGTCATGACCTGAGCCAAAGTCAGACGCTTGACAGCCTGGGCCACCCAGGTGCCCCAATGATTACATCTTTTAAACAGCATGAAAGGGGCGCCTGGGGGCACAGTTGGTTGAGTGTCTGACTCTTGGTTTTGGTTCAGGTCATGATCTCAGGATCAAGAGATTGAGCCCAGCACTGGGCTCAGTGCAGGGAGTCTGCTTGAGATTCTCTCCCTCCCTCCTTCCACCCCTCCCAAACCCCCACTCCTCTCTCAAATAAATAAATAAATCTTAAAAAACTAAAACAAAACCTGTGTGCTAAAAATCACTTCCTTAAAGCAATTTTCTTCTTCCTTGTTGAAGTAATTCCATTATAGACTTTAAAAAAAAAAAAGAAAAAAAAAGAAGTCAGCATGAAAAATTCTGTTTAAAAATCTTCTTTCAAGGTCAATTTACAAATTCAATTAATATGGATTGGTAAGTGATTATGCAATTCTAGAAATGAATGTTACCGGATTAAGTTGTAATGAGTATTTTATAGAGAAAGTCAATACATGGTGTGTGTTTTCAGTCTTTGTCATCTGGTTCTAGTCTCTGTTTGGCAACAGCATTTTATACGTGGCTCTGCGAGCGCAGCCAAAAAACCTTGCATACTTCACAACTTGCCACTCTTCTCAAAGATTTAGTTAGAGGCTGCAACTTATAGCACATGCTGCTGGATTCAGCTTCTAAAGTGAGAGTCTCATGGGCCCAGAATATCTCCTGTACCCACACATTTCCTGGTAGGCCAAACTTCACAAAATAAACATAGATGACCTCTCATCCATCCAGTCTTCCGGAAAGTTTAGAAATGATGCAACCCCTTGGCAAGATGACATGACACATTGCTTTACTTGTGCAGAGCATGAACTTCCTTCATTCTGCGCCACCCGGACAAACAAGCATTTACATTAGCGCTGCCCCAGACTCTGAAACACATTCTCATCAGCTTAAACGCAACCAGACGTTAAATAAATGGCCTTGGCTTGGGGGAAGAGTGAGTCAACAGGAGACAACAGGGGAAGTGTCGCGGTTGCTTCACAGTGACATCCAAGACATTTGAGAAAGTAGAAGCTGGTTTTTCTGTCAATACCTCGGTTTCCTTTCCTTTCTTCGTCCCCCCTGCACGCAGGAATAACAATGTCTGGAATCAATATAGGGCTCCTCTTCTGAGAGGTTGAGTATTTTCCCACACGTGAAGCTGGCTGGCCTTGCGCTTTCCCTCTGCGGGAGAGTGAGCTGCGAGGTTTCCTACTGCGCCGCGGCCTGCCTCGTCTGTCTCCTCGACCACTAACCTGGCTCCCGACTGTTTCTCTTCCTGGGATGGCTTCTTCTGGATTCTCTTCTTCAATACATAGAAACGAGCCTTTGCACGTCCGTCAGCTGCTCCACACCTCTTGTGACGCTTTGGATTGTTCCACCTACCTGTCGCTGACTCCGAGAGGTGTAGATATGCCCTGACTCGCTTCCCAGGGGCTCTGGTTTGGTTTTGTATCTAAAGGTTTTTCTCTCCCCTACAATTGCCCCATTGCTCTGCTTTCTCCAGGCCTCACCGGCAATCCATGCTTTAAAGTGCCACGATGTCACAATAACGGTACACGACCAGGGACGCCTCGTTTAAAGACCTCTGGACAAAGGGGTGATTCCGAACTATTTTAGCAACGAGGCCCTTCACACGTCGTTCCCGACATGCTTCTCCAGCCTGTAGTCCCTAGAATGCATCCCATAGGACAGCACTTCTCAAACTGTACTGAGTGAGGAACCAGCTGGTTCACTCCCCGTCCATCGAGGTAGGCCAGGTGGTCCTACGGCGCAGGGCTGGTGTGCAGCTTGGGTGACACGCCACTCGCCAATGACCTTCACCACACCTGGTCCCCACCCGGGTCCAGGACCAGCGGCCCCTGGCCATACAGTGTCCGGTTGCCAATGTTTCTATAGGTTACTCACTCACCGTTTCTTTCCTTATATGGTCAGAGAGAGTAACAATTCACAGTCCACTGACCACCATAGCACAGCCATAGGCCTTGTGGGATGGAGCCCCACGTCGGGCTCTGTGCTCAGTGGGGAGGAAAGAAACCAGGTTCTTCACACATACGTACACGTTTCGAATAAACCTTGGTTGTTACTTCATTTGAACTTCGACCCTAGGTTTTCCTTCAGCCTGGGTGCCCCTGTTCTCCTACCTTTGCTTGGCCTATCTCGATTTGTCTTTGAAAGCCCACCTAAATCTTTTGAGAAATGATTCACAGATGTTTATCATCTTAATGGCAAAATCTAGTGGTTCTAGTACATCTACAGTTTTGCACAACTGTCACCACTACCTAATTTTAGAACATTCCTGTCACTCAGCAAAGAAGCCCTCTACCCATGAGCAGTCACTGTCCACTCCCCACTCCCCACGGCACCTACAACCACTACTTTATGTCTCCATGGATTTCCTTCTTCTGGACGTTTTGTATCAATGGAATCATCATAGGTGGCCTTTTGTGACTGGCTTATCTCACCTGGTGAAATTTTTTCAAGGTTCATCCATGTTGTAACATATCAGTTCTTTGTTCCCCTTTATGACTGAATCATTTTCTACCGTATGGATATACCACATTTTCTTTATACTTTCATCAATTAATGGACATTTGGGTTGTTCCTGCATGTTGACTATCAAGAACAAAACTGCTCGTAATAACTACTAGTTTTATTGTGGATGTGTTTCCATTTCTCTTGGGTATATGCCTATGAATGGAATTGCAGGGTTGTATCATACCTCTGTGTTTGACTTTTTGAGGAACTGTCAAACTGATTTCTCCACATTTTTGTCCATACTTTGTTATTTCCTTTTTAAAACAACTGTAAGGATGCCTGGGCGGCTCAGGCAGTCAAGCATCTGACTTCTGATTTTTCATGAGATCATGATCTCAGGGCCATGAGATGGAGCCTTGCATCAGGTTTCACGCTCAGCAGGGCGTCTGTTTGAGGTTCTTTCCCTCTGCCCTTCCTTCCCCACCCCCCACACTCATGTGCATGTTTTCTTTCTCTCTAAAAAATAAATCTTAAAAAAAATTATAGCCATCCTAGTGGGCATTGTACATATTTTTCTTCTGTGTATTCATTTCTGATTCTTTCTCTTTCCAGAATCCACCCCTTTTTCCTTTCTGTTCTCACAAGAATGAATAATACAAGTGATTATAAGAATAGCTAATTTTGGAGACTTTGTGGCTGCTAGGTATTATGCTACGTGCTTTACATGTGTGAGCTCATTAAACCCTCATATGATCTTTTGTGAAGTTGGTGGTATTAGTTCTTCTATTTTATGTATGAGGGCAGAGAGAGAGAGAGAGAGAGAGAGAGAGAGTAAATTGCCCCAAATCCTGCACCTGCAAGAGTGAACACTGGAATTTCAACTCCTGGGCATATTTGGCCCCAAAGCCAATGGTTTGAACTATTGGGCCTTTAGTAAATAGAAGCTATTAATATTAAAATCTTTTATAGGGGCACCTGACTGGCTCAGTGAAAGGAGTGTGCAAGTCTTGATCTTGGGGTTAGGAGATCAAGCCCCACGTTGGGTATAGAGATTACATATACACATTCACACATACATACATAGACTTTTAAAAAAAAAAAGAGCAAAGTTTAAGAAAATAAACGTTCTTCTTTTAGAGCAGGCCCATGCTATCCAATTAGAACTAGCAATGTTTCGTTGCTAAAGATTTAGTGGTGTTATCCTTAGTTTACTCAAGAGTATTCCTACAAAGTATGGTCAACGGTTCTCATTTTTCCATTGAGGGTCTTACAAAATAAAAGCAAACTCTCCCATTCCAGAAGCTCTCATGATACCCAGCATCTCAAACCCCGCAGTATCGTTTGTCACGGGCCCATCCTATCATACACAAGGAGGCACTTTTTAATTTCACCTTTGAATTTGACCTAGAAGAAGACTACTTGAAATTCATTGAACACACGTTTATCTGCATGTCTTTGCCACTTGATACGTACCATAAAGATATTCTGTTCTCTCTACTGATTTTTTCTCTTCTGGGGAAATGAGAGAGTTCAACATACCCCTTCACTGCTAGAAAAGTCTTTGCCATTTTTTTTTTCTCATGCTTATTTTTCATCACACACAAACCCTAATTATTTTGTCACTGGGTGTCTCCCGGTAGGTGACCATAGGCTGTGCCACTTATTAGAGGTGTGTGTGTATGTGTGTGTCTGAATCTGTTTATATAGACATATTTTGCAAGGATCTCAGTAATGATATGATGCATGTTTTACTATCTCTGATCTATAGCTAAACCAATAGAAGTGTAGAGAGATTAAGACACTTACCTAAAATCACACCTGTAATAGTAAAAGTAAATCTTGTAGTAAAGGGCCTGTTTAAGTTCTTTGATCATGGAACCCTCTCCTCCTTACGTTTTAAAAAACAGCACTTCTATAGATAATTTAAGAGTCTGTGTAATACAGTCTCCCTGCCCCCATCTTTGTCATCCCTGCAAAGCCTTCCCAGAAGGAGTTAATCACTTCCTCCTCCTTCCTGCCCTGGCCGCAGTGTGTCATGGCAGTTAGGATGCTGTGTTGCAATTTGTTTACACATCTGCCTCTTTCTGAGGGCAGGGTCCATGTCTTATTTTCTTTGTGTCTTCAAGTGATACCCCAAACCTAAAAGGTGTCCAATCAATGTTTATCGATTTGAATACTTCGTCACAGCCACATCTGACATGGGCACACTACTGAGAGCCCCAGCTGAGGACAGCAATGCACATTGCTCTGAAATAGGAAAGAAGCTCATCAATTCCCAGTGTTTCTTGGGATAAAAATCCAACATACATAAATGTTTTTAGGTAAAGGCACCCTATGGGTTAGCGTGGGCTTCGGGGTAGCACGTGTTCTCACCAAATCAATCTGCTGGGATGGACGAGTCAACTGATTTGAGTGAACATACATCAACAAGGCTTCAAAAAAAAAGATGCTCATCTGCCATCTTGCCTTTAAAACATTCTTTTCTATCCAAAAATGCTTTGTTTTCTTCTCGTGATTTGACCCAGCAGCAGAAGATTGCTTATTCTTAAGGTTCTGGAGAAAGCTGGGGCAAAACTATGTTGGGCTTCCCACATTTGTCTCTGTGCTGACAATTCCTTTTCTTGCCCATATCCTTTTTCTGTACACTGGTCCGTGACCTGGTTCCCTTCTCCCCCCAGCCTCTGCCTTTTTGTCAGTTCATTTCTGTATATGCTATCAAAAAATATTTTGGCGGGGACCTGGTTGGCTCAGTCAGGGAGCGTGCGACTCTTGATCTTGGGGTCATGAGTCGGAGCCCCACGTTGGGCATGCAGCTTACTTAAAAAAAGGTATTTTAGGTCACCCTTCTCTTTTCATGACACATATCAACAGTGCATATTCCTGTGAATTAATGCAATATCTCCATGGAGAAGGACATTTCACAGAGGTCAACTGAGGGTCCTCAGATCGCCTAGGAAGATGAAAACTAAACCCAGAATCCAGATTTCCGGATCTGTGTTGCTCTAGTTTTCACTCTCACTGTCTGTTTGTTATTGCTAAAGCTTCATGTGTGACCCTCCTCACCCCTAAAATTTTAGAGAGAGATGGGAGAGGTTCTCTCTTCACAGGGCATTAAGGGAATGGAAATTGTGAAGAAAGCTGTGAAGAACCTCCAAGTTCTACTCACTCTTTGCCCAAATTGCTAGGTTAAGTACACAGGAAAGGGTAGTCTTCCTACCTCCTGAGGGTGGACCCAGTTCATCTGAAGGGGCCATTCTCTGGCCATCCTTGAGATGCACGCAGCTGGTGACCTCATCTTTCTCTGAGCAAGTGTGGCCATTACTGAAAGGGCAGACACCCCCCGGGGAGCAGGCGGGCGGGCCAGGATGTGGGGAGGGTGATTCAGCAGGTAACAGCAGTGTCTTTCATGCCACCCGCAGGAACGCCCAAGGGGCTCACCCCTCAGGCAAGTTTCAGAGGAGAGAGACCCAACTCCTAGCTGCCCGAGCTATTTTCCTTAAAGATGGATTTTGTTTCTCCTTTGAGGAGAAAATGTGCGATCCCGATTCACATAAATCACAAAATTCCCCGTGAATTTGATCACGGCAGAATGGATTCCTTTTATCATGGAAAGGATCACCCAGAAGCACATCCCAACTCAGTTACAGCCTCTGATAAAACAGTGGGTGCTGCGGGGGGAGGAGGCCCCGGGCCCGGCAGAGTCTGGGGGGCTCCCTCCATGCGTGTGTCAAGGGAGGAGAAGACCGGAAAATTGTCAAAGAATCCCTTTTTGAACCTCCTTAATCTGCTCTGAGTTCAATACGTGTAAAAATACGATGTTTTACCAAAACTCTAAACATAACCACCCACCCGAAGGCTTGTGATAAGTGAAATGAGTCTGGGAGGGTTGATGAGGCCCTTTTCTTACTGCTGGGCTCTTGGGTCACAAGAATTGCAAGGTTGTTCCCTTGAAGCATATTTTAAAGCGTGTTCTTTCCCTCTGGCAGTGAATATTTTTAGACCGGACATTAACATGCAAATTATATGGATCAAACACTCCCCACCCCCGCCTCGCAACCTCCTTGGGCCACAGAGGCACAAAGACCGTCCTATTGCTTTTAACCTTTGGGGGAAGCGGCTTCGTCCACTGCTCAGGGTTCACTTGGGTGTGGAACTCAGAACATACCTAGGCCCCCAAAAGGCCCTGCCAGGTGCCCCCATGCACATGCCGAGGAGCTCTTTGGACTCTGCTATGGGGAGGGCCCAGAAATTAGCGACACAGACTGAGGAGGACAGAGGGGGGGGAAGGGGTTCCTGAGATGTCCAGGCCTCCCTCCTGCTGACACTTTCCTAATAACTTGTCAGGGGCTTTCTCTGTGGCCCTGGAGCTGGATTTTCCCAGTGGGTATTCTGGGCCCACTGCGGACTCTGCTTCCCTTGGAGGCCCCAGCGTGTGATCTGGAACCCGGCTGGGGGCTGGGGGGCCACCTGATGTTGGCTGCTTGGGCCTGAAGGGCCGGGGCGGTGCTGGGAGTCGAGGAGGGGAGGGGAGGTTTGGGGCTGCCAACGGTCCCTGGGTCCCAGCCCTATTTTTCTCCCTGTTTCCAAAGAGAGAAATCTGATTCCTGTCGTTCCCCTGCTTTAAAACCAAATCTGGACCTTTATTACCCATAGACAAAGTCTGAATGACTGAGTGTCACATGAAGAATCTTAAGAAACTGGCTCCAACCCACCTTTCCTTTCTCCTTTTTTTGCCACTCACCACTTGTTTGCCCCCAAGACCCTCCGCAGTAGGCCACCACAGACCTCTGCTGGTCCCCACGTCCAGAGGCCACTGCCCAAGTTCTCTTCCGGGACCCACCTGCCCCACTGACGGTGCCTGGCCAACTTGTCCAGGGGACCCACTCGGCCATTAGCCATTGCCCAGCTCCCTCTAGACTTGTTTAAAGTCTTCATTGTGACATTTATCCTGATAGAGCGTGATTGATTTTTTTCAACGAGACTATGAATCTTCAACAAGACTATGAACGCCTTGAAGGTGGGATCTGAATCCATTTCTCTCTGAATGTCCATCTTCCACGCAGGCCCTGGTAAGGGCAGTTATTTTGGTGCAAGACATATACATTATACTCTAGTCAGATGCAGTTTGCTCCCGTCCTGGGGACAGACAACGAGGTGGCACGACCCCAGGGAGGATGCGCCAGCCCTCCCATCTACTCTGCCTGGGATTTCATCCCTGTAGCAGGGTAGGAGTGAAATAAGGTTGGATTTCTTTCCCACTGGCAAATAATGTCAAGTCCAATCAGAAGGCAGTATTGAAACAAAGACTGTGGTGTGGGATCAATCTGTTTGGAGCCCAGCCCTAGCTCTGACACTAACTAGTTGTGCATCTCGGGAGAGATCACTTGGCCTCCCCGACCTTCAGTGTCTTCTTCATCTACAAAATTAAGAATTTGTCCTGGGTGATGTTATTTCCTAAGGAACACCCATGGTCACCTATGGGGCAACAATCTTCAAGCAGGGGTGGGGTTGAGGAAAAGGCAAAGTGAAAAGGAAGCAGGTGATCCAGCTGTTCAGATAGAAGATGATCACGAAAGTGCCCAGTACAGGCCTGGTGCACAGAGAGCCCTCGGGAGAGATGAGAGCTTTATTCCTTCCTGATGCCTGTATGTCTACACCCCAGAAAAACTGGTCTTAGCCTGTTGGTTCGTCTTCCTTGAGAAATTCTTCTTCTCTACCCTGTTATATACTGTGGGCAACCTTTGAGGAGGTAAGCACGACGTAGTGGGAGGTGCTTCCCAGATGTGGGCCTGTTAGGGGTTGAATTGCCCCATCTAGAAAAGGTATATTGAAGTCCTAATCCCTTGTACCCCAGAATGGGGCCTTATTTGAAAATAGGATGATTCCAGAGCTAATCGAATTGAAATAAAGTCCTTAGGGTGGGCCCCTAATCCAATACGACCGGTGTCCTCATGAAAAGGAGAAATTTGGACACAGAGAGAGACATACAGAGGGAGGATGAGGGGAGGACTCAAGGGGTAAGATGGTTATGTGGCCGGGGTGACGCATCGACAAGCCGAGGAACGCCAAGGATTGTTGGCAAACCCCAGAAGCTAGAAGATTCTCCCCTAGAACTGTCAGGGAGAGCCTGGCCAATGCCTTAATTTTGGACTTCTAGCCTCCAGAACCGTGAGCCACCCAATTTCTTGGCACTCTGTGAAAGCGGCTCTGGGAAACGAATGCAGGATTCGGGCCGAGCCACGTGGAAGAGTGGGGCGTGTGTGCCCGTGTGCTCGTGCTCGTGCATGTTGGGAAGGGGCTGCCGGTGCCCGACGGTGGTCGCATCACGGGCAGGTCGTGGGGAGCTCCCAGGGAGCTCAGCTGACCCCCTTCTCTGAAATGACTGGAGCCCACCGGCAGAGTGTGCTTCTCCTTTCTGCCCCGTCCTGCTTGGCGTCCCTCCTTGCCTGGCTGCCACTTCCAAGCCCTCCCTCACCTCCTCTCCGCATTGGCTCCTCTAAAAGGGACATTTTATTCTGGTGTTTACTTAGAAATGTTAGTGCTACAAAGTCGGGCCTGGTTGGGGAGGCCTCCAGTGAGGGAGGGAGGGAGACGGGCCTCCTGCTTGGAGGACATTTGGGGAGGCTCAGACCCTGGTGGCACCAGTAAAAGGAAGCCAACTAAGGTAAACTTCTTTTTTTTTTCCCTCCTCCCCCCCAGTTCGTAAATCCTCCTTGTGAAGCTGGCATAATAGAGGCTGTATAAGAGCTGGGCCGGCTCCGCGCCTTCTGGAATCCCCAGGGCGCCCGCGGGAGCCCGGGCCCTGCGCTCGGTGGAGGGCGGGGGGCCTCCCCCTGTGCACCCCTCGCAGCCCCCCTGGGCCCGGGGTGGGGCTGCTGGATGTGAATGGAGGATTGTTCGCCGTGGCCACTGGCCGCCAGGGCTGCCGGGGCCAACACTTAAAAAATACAGTGCTGCTTTCAAAGTAGAGCAGGAGGGCGTTGAAGCAGGGGTGCAGGGGTGCAGGGGTTCTTGTCCAACACACTGCCCATCTGTGCAGGCTCCCCAGGTGGAGGAAGGGCACCCCCGGCCTCCACCTCCAAGCCAGCAGAGGAGGCCCACTTGGGCTCCGAGCCCTCCAGCAGGCCGCTTGCTGGGCAGAGTCAAAGCGACGGTCCCTCTCGCATGAGCTCAGCCGCGACGTGGGTGTCAGCGGGGCTGAGCTGGGCGCCTTGGCACCTGCTGGGTGCCCCGTGAGCGCTGCGGGGACAGAGCGCCCGGGCCGGCTGCAGGGCTCTCCGCGCTCCCCCAACCGCACAGAAATCCTGCCCATCGTTTTCCTCTGGGACGGAGCGCGGTGATACAATTAAACATTCACGGTTTAATTATTGGAAAGAAATACATTAAAGGACCATTATTGAAATATTTTCCATCGAGCGTCAAGTAGGAAAACCTAAAGAGCGAGGCTTCTCTGTACTTGCCATGAAATGATCCCATTGTTGGCGGTGGCGGGAGCGTTTATATAAAAGGACTGAAATGATGCAGTTGCCTGAGTGACTCGACCACCACCGAGTGAACCCCAGGCTGGGAGGCCACGTGGCCACCCCTGCTCGGCTTCAGAATTCCCCAGGAGTGTTTGGATGCAAAGGAACTGGAGATTCCCTAAAGAGGATCCCTTTTGTTTTCCTGGTGATGGGTAGAGGGCAGAGTGGGTTGATTCCTCTCCGGGCTCCAGACAGTTCACTTAAAAAACAAAACACACCTCCGGCAGTTTTGTTTCCATGTCCCCAGGAAGTGCTCTCACGTGTGCTGAGCCTCCCTCTGCTCAGCCACTGGTAATATCCTTCATGGGATGGGTTAAACTAAAGCCTTAGGAATAGCTCCTCTGCCAGTCCTCAGGGCAAAACCCCCAAAAGGTAGACATCGTAACACCTTGACTTTCTAGGTGAGCCCCGGGGGCACAGAAGTGATGATGTTCTCCTGAGAGCAGAAGGCACACCGTGGATGGGTCCCCTAAAAGCAAAATGGCAAGACCACAAACACACCTCATTGCAAAGGAGGTGCATTTTCCCATTGTTCTAAGTATAATGTGGGGCAGGAAGGTGGAGAATAATATTCAAGGCATCTACAAAGGAAATGAGACTCCAAATCGCCTTTTTTGGTGCGTTAGTCTGAAAGGACACCTGCCTCATTCACCAAATAAGCAGGTTCGCCCCCCACAACAGCCTTTTTTTTTTTTTACAAGGTCAAGCCCTGCTGCTCTGAGGAATGAATCAGAGGCATTACATTTACCCCAAAAATAACTCATTGAAGGAAGCGATTTACCTCTTTCTTATCTGATCACATCAGAAGGAGCAAAGATTACAAGTAAGATCTAATTCTTCTTGCCTTATTGATCATGTCTGCACGCTGACCATGTTTTTGCAAAAGAAACAATGCCATGTTCTCAAATTCTCAAAATGAGTAGGCCAGAATTACTTAATCAAATCTATACTAGGAAGTGCAGACTGAACAATGCACTAGCTTGTGTGTTTTGACTTCACTGTCTCCATGGTAACATGCACGAACAAATTAAGAAAAATATGAGCGATTTGTCTTTAGGGTGGAACTTGCCAAATCTTATTTAGTCTAATTGGTTTTTAAATTAATGATATTTTAGATGCTTAAAATGTTTTTCCAAGAATTCTCATGCAAAAAACTGCCATATTTACTGACTTTGGTATAATTAAATGTCCATATTTTTAGACCAAACCAGTTGTGGAGTGAGAATTACTAACTTGCATAAATTAAAGTAGTAAGCATTTCAACAAAGGCTGTGCTGGTAAGAAGCTGAAACAACTGTTAAAAAGTCAAAATTTTAGTTTGTCTGGTTATTTGGGACCATGGGAATGCCGTTCCTTAAAAGAAGGAAATATATTTTTAATTAAACGTTTTTCTTACTTTAAGCAAATCGCACCAGTCTACGAAGGCTGTGTACTCAGGGAATTAACTAGAACACAATGAGGGGCAAAGCCACTGGAATCAAAGGGGTGTTAAAGTTAACGCTCGGAATATTGATGTCCAAGAACTCTCTCAAACCTGTACAATCTCGAGTATTTATAAACTGTCTTCTCTCAACGGCCAAAGTGAGTTTCGTAACCATCTCGCTGCCATGGTTTAGAGACAAGGGTACAGAAATAGCTCAAGAACCTGGCTGCTCTGCTGGGGACCCAGAACACAACCGGCACCAGGAATTGTGTGGAGTACGCAGGAGACACAGGGGGCCTCCTTCTGCTCTGAACGATTAATACGAGGTTAGCGAGAGTTCTGGAAAAGAGGTTGGTGAAGAGTCAAAAAGACAAAAGAAAGTGAACAACCTGAGCTTTGAGCACCTGCACAGAGACAGCCAGAACCCTCTCTGCAGTTGGTGTTGAGTGTCTGAACACAAGGAAGCGATTGTTCCCACACCACTACTCCAGGATCCTGAGAAAAGGATCAACAGACAGAGCAGGACTGGCATCATGGGAAAGGAAACAAATCTGCCTGAGAGAGGAGGAGTGGGGAGGGGAGAGAGGGAGAGAGGGAGAGAAGGAGGGAGAGAGACAGACAGACAGACAGACATACCCCTGAAATTCTTGAAAGTCTTTCACAGAAGCCTGGAGACATCACTGAAGAAATATCCCATGTATTTTACTATGAACACACACACACACACACACACATTGTTTTTTCTACAGTGTCTGTCATCATCCTCAGTCAATAGGACTTCATAAGGTTCCAAATTTTAAGATTATATTGTTATTGATCCAGGAATCTTTGACTATTTTAATCAAGATTCTGCTCCCCGGGGCACCTGGGTGGCTCAGTCGGTTACGTGTCTGACTCCAGCTGAGGTCATGATTTTGGGGTCCTGAGATCCAGCCCTGTGTGGGGCTCCCTGCTCAGTGGGGAGTCTGCTTTTCCCTCTGCCCTCCCCCTGTTCATGCTCTCTTTCTCTCAAATAAATAAATAAAATCTTAAAGGAAAAAAATGAAAGATTCTGCTACTCGAAGTAGGCAAACTAGCTACACAACACTTGTTGTGTACACAACACTGTGCCCGAAGCAATCCTGTGCTGCGGTGTAGGGCATGCTGCTCTGGGCACTGTCGCACTGTGGACTCCTGCCCCCAGTCAGCTCACAAACCAGGAAACATTCATTCAACAGATCGACAAGACTATAAAATGAGTTTTCTCCTGGTGTCAAGGAATGAGGAGACACTAATTGCTTTCTATTCTTTACAACAACAACGGTTTGAGGAGCATTCGGAAATACAAACTATTGGGACTTCATCAAGATAAAAAGCTTTTGCACGGCAAAGGGAACAGTCGACAAAACTAAAAGACAACCTACAGAACGGGAGAAGATGTTTGCAAATGACCTATCAGATAAAGGTCTGGTACCCAAGATCTATAAAGAACTTGTCAAACTCAACGCCCAAAATTGGTGTTGTTTTTGTTTAATCCAGTCAAGAAATGGAAGACACGAACAGACCTTTCTCCAAAGAAGACCTACACGTGGCCAACAAGCACATGAAGAAATGCTCCACATCACTGGCCATCAGAGAAATACAAATCAAAACCACTTTACATGAGATACCACTTTACACTGGTGAGAATGGCGAAAATTAACAAGATATGGAACAAATGTTGGCGAGGACGTGGAGAGAGGGGAACCCTCGTGCACTGTTGGCGGGAATGCAAGCTGGTGCAGCCACTCTGGAAAACAGTGTGGAGGTTCCTCCAGAAGTTAAAAACAGAGCTAGCTACTCTACAACCCAGCAACTGCACTGCTGGGGATTTACCCCAAAGATACAGATGTAGTGAAATGCAGGGACACCTGCACCCCGATGTTCACAGCAACAATGTCTACAATAACGAAACTATGGAAGGAGCCATGATGTCCTTCGACAGACGAGTGGATAAAGAAGATGCGGTCTATTTATACATTGGGATATTACTCAGCCCTCAGAAAGGATGGATACCTGCCACTTATACTGATGTGGATGGAACTGGAGGGTATTTATGTTGAGTGAAATAAGTCAATCAGAGAAAGACAATTGTCTTATGGTTTCACTCAAGTGGAATATAAGAAATAGTCAAGGGAGGGGGATCCCTGGGTGGCGCAGCGGTTTGGCGCCTGCCTTTGGCCCAGGGCGCGATCCTGGAGACCCGGGATCGAATCCCACATCGGGCTCCCGGTGCATGGAGCCTGCTTCTCCCTCTGCCTGTGTCTCTGCCTCTCTCTCTCTCTCTGTGACTATCATAAAATAAATAAAAAAAATAAAAAAAAATTAAAAAAAAAAGAAATAGTCAAGGGAATTATAAGGGAAAGGAGGGAAACTGAGTGAGGAAAAATTAGAGAGGAAGGCAAACCATGAGAGACTCCTGACTCAGAAAAAAAAAGAAGGATTGCAGCAGGGGAGGTGGTTGGGGGAGGTGAGGGTGGTGTGACTGGGTGAGGGCCACTGAGGAGGGCACATGATCAGATGAGCACTGGGTGTTATACTACATGTTGGAAAATTTAATTTAAATAAAATAAAAAATAAAATGTATAACAGACATAGAAAATAAAGAAATATAAACAAATAGTTTGAAAGAATAAAGAAGATATAAAATTAAGATACTGAACTTAGCTGTTGGTTCTCACTTCTGTTTATTACCAATACATATATCAGGAGTGTTTTCTGGACTTTAGAAAAGGCTTTTACAATTACCTTGCTAAATGCAAATGCTAAAGCTATAATGCTTCCAGAAGATAACAGGGAAATTTTTGCAACCGTGGAATCGGCAAAGTTTTCTTAAATACAACAAAGAAAGTGTTAGTCACACACACACACACAAATAATAAACTAGACTCCATCAGAATGAAAACAGCTCATCAAAAGACACTTAAAAAAATAAAAAGGCAAGTCACAGACTGGGAGAAAATATTTTGAAATATATGTCTGATAGAATATATAAAGAACTTCTACAATCCAACAATAAAAATAAACTCAATTTTTTAAATGGGCAACCACTTCACTAAGGAAGACGTACAGATGGCCAAAATGTCCACGGAAACATAGCCAGTATCATCAGTCATCAAGACTGATAGAAACCACAGATAAGATATCCATTCACACCCATTAGAATAGTTAAATTTTAAAAGACTGACTTTACCAAGTGTTGGTGAGGATCTGGAGCAATTGGGCCTCTCATACATGCTGGTGGGTATGGAAAATGGGACAACTGCTTTACACACAGTCCCACAGTTGTACAACAAAGTGTATACCTACTCTATGACCTAGTAATTCCATTCCTAGATCTTTACCTAAGAGAAATGAAAATGGAAAGATCTGTATAAGAATATTTGTAAAAAGGAATACCTGGCTGGTTTAGTTGGATGAGCATGTGACTCTTGGTCTCAGGGTCATAGGTTCAAGCCTCATGTTGGGTGTAGAGATTACTTAAATACAATTTTTTAAAAAAAGAATATTACAAAAGCTTTATTTGTAATAGCATCAAACTGAAAATAGCCCAGGTGTCCATGAACAGAAGAATGGCCATGAACAGAAGTGTGTGGTATATCCATTCAAAGGAACACCCCTCGGCCGCCCTCCCCCAAAAGAGTAACAACTCCTATTCATGCAACATAAAACCATTGTGCTGAGTCAAAGAAGCCTTACCCCCCAAAGTACATGTGATATGATTCCATTTATATAAAATTCTACAATAGGCAAAACTAATTTATGATAAAAAGAATTCATAACAGTGGTTGCATATGGTGAATGAAAGTGGGGATTAAGTGGGAAGAGGGAACTTTCTTGAGAGAACTTTCTGGCATGATGGGAATGTTCTTTATCTTGGTAAAAGTCTGGGTTATATTTGCCTGGATTCATTAAAAGCACCCTTAAGGTTGGTGCATGTCACTGTATGTAAACTATATCGAAAAAATAAAGTGAATACTGAACTCTAGTCAGTGAGATACATGCGGAAGCGTTTTTGGAGTAGACTGCTGTCTGCAACTGACTTTGAAATGCTTCAGAAAATACAATGAACTGATGGGTGAATAGAGGAATAGATACGTGATACAGGATAAAACAAATTAGCAAAATGCTACTTGTAGTGTTTAGGTATTAGGTACTGTAAAAGAGTTGTCCATTGTTGTACAGCTTTTGCCACTTTTTCTGTATATTTGAAATTTTTCATTAAAAAATATTGAGGAAAAAATTAAGTGTATCCTATGACCCAGCAGTGCCATTCCTAGGTACTTGCCCCAAAGAAATGAAAAAATATGTTCACACAGACTTAGCCAAGAATAGTTACAGTAGCTTTCATTGTAATAGTTCCAAGCTAGGAACCATGTAGGTGTCTATCACCAGGAGTACTGGTGTGCAAGTTGTGGTGTCTGTATACACTGGAGTGCTACTCAGCAGTAAAAAGGAAGGAACCACTAACACATAGGCCAAGATGGCTAAATCCCCAGAACTGTATGTTGAGCCAAAAAAAATCAGGGACAAAACTTGGAATCAGGCAATTAGAACAGGGATTGCCTGGGAGGATTGAGAATTGATTGGAAGGGACGTGAGACAACCCTCTGGGGTGATGGAATGTTTTATTTTGTGATTGAGATGATGGATATTCAGACGTATACGTTGATCCAAGCTCATGGAGTTGTACACTTAGGATCTGCGCATTCCCGTTCATGAGGTCTACCCCCAGTGGGAGGAGGGGGAAGGCTAGGGAAGAAGGATCCCAAGTTTTTGGACTCAGTTGTCTTTCTCAGTGTGACTACAGATGACAATTTAGAGGCAATGGGGAACTGAATAGGAGGGGGCATAGGTGTCAGATTTCATGTCAGGAATCCCACTCTGAATAGTGGGATGGGTCTATTCTTCGGGAAGTCTTGAGGTAGGAACAAAGACCCTCTTAATACTTCAAGGTGTTGTAAGAGGAGAGAAAACAGTAATATCTTAGCCAGTTTGTGGACAACGTAGCTCTCGGCCCCAACTTCAATGGTACGGGATGGGAGCCACGCTGGTACCTTTCCCCTTTTGTCTTAGGAAATGTACAGTTTAGGCTCCAGTAGGGAAATGAGCCGTCAGAACTGATGGATTGAAATCGCTGCCCTTTAACTCCCCCCAGGCCCTCTCTCTGAGTCTATTTTATACAGGAGGCGAAGAAGGTGGGCTGGCTGCTTTGTTTCCTAGCCCTCAGCAGGTTGGAAGCAGCAAATTAGAGATGGGGAGGAGACAGTGACATAGCTGGAGGCCGTCACTTAGACAGCAAGTGACAGCTCACAGCAGGCACGAAGGATGAAGTTAGGGGAGAAATAGAAAAAGCCAACCTAAATACTCAGGCACACAACAGTAAGCGGAGGATCCCCACAGCTCAATTTATTTAAGTAACTCCTTGGTGCACCGCAGTATTTTACAGATCGGTCTAAAGTCTTTCTTAATGTCCTAAAAGAAGAACCAGGGGTGTGATAGCATCATGTATTTTCTAAGTCAGGGAATTGCTCTATTTTCTCAAATTGTTGATGTAATTAGAATGATATTTAAACATTTTTGATTAGAGGGATAAACTCTACTTAGTAACAAAAATGCTTCTGTAAAATGCTTATTCCTTCACAACAATGAATCATAAATATACTTTTTACTTCTTAAGACTAGTGAAGGTTGACCCATCAAAATTATACAACTTTAGGTGATCATCTCTCGATAAAGAAAAATAATAACACTTACCTCTGTGACCAAAGCTGAGGTCTTGAACTTTCTATCTTTGCAGACTTCTGAGTTGGTGAAATGTCATCCCTATTATCCATAAGGGCTTTATATATTGAGACAGGTCTTGGAATGCCTTTCTTCTGGATGCCAATCATTATATCAGACCAGACCTTGAAAAGTTTTTGAGCGGTTTTGTGAAAAGGCGATCCATTTTGTGCTTTTTTTTTTTTTTTACTCAGTAGTGTGTTGGAACCAGCTCCTGCCGAGTCACGAGAGCCCACTGTGGCATCTCTTCCCAAGACTGAGTTCAGAGACTTCACATTGTTGGCTTCAAAATGGCCACGGTGGGAGTATTTGTACCATGAAATCAACAAACACTATAAATCAGGGTTATTTTCTTTTCTTTTCTTTTCGGGGAGATGGTGGTTAAACATTTACCAGCACACCACTGGTTTTATCAGATGCTTTAGATATGTTGGATGGGTCCTAGATTCAATTGCCACCACCTATGGCTCTTTCCTTAAATAAGCAATGTAAATTGTTACAGCTGGTCGATCCTCGACACAATTGGCACGGTAGGGAAGTCTGTTTTGTCACTTACATTTTATTGGGATCCTGGCAATCCAGTTTAATTATTAAATTATTTGAGCAAAGGTGACAAAATAGATGGAAATGTGCCGAATATAAAAGAGAATAAAGCTTGTAGGGCCAGTACTGTTATACAATATGATCCTGATAATGCTTGCTTCAAGAAGTCATATCATTTGTCAGATTCTTGTAGGTCTTGGAAGAAATAGACAAGTAACTGAAGCAAATATTAGGCTTCAGGCTTCATATTCGGAATAGAAGTGCATCCCAAGTCTCCACAGAGACAGTTGTTTTTATCACGGAGGGTATAAGCCCTTCTATTATCTGGATATTTGATGCCCTTGAGATAGGCAAGCTCATTTAAAGCACTCACTCTACCAGCGAGTAATATTTGTGATTGTAGGGAATTCCTAAATGTCACTGCTTATGTAAATCCAACCTGATGACTCATATAACCTATTTGGGATTTGAGCTTTGACATGTGCTGACCTGTAGGCACCTATGTATTTTTGACCAGGTGTTATTGCTTTGTAACAACCATGAACCATTGACTAGGGATAGAGCTGTTATTATGGGGGGAAAAATGTTCAAAAAGCTTTTTTCTTTCCTCTGTAAAGCTAAGAGAGGACTATTTATATGCTTTCAAAGAGATCGATTGGCTATTCACTCCAGTGTCGTATTTGATCCTGAAAAGCAACAGAGAATTTAGGGTGAAAAAATCTGTTTATCTAATAATTCTGGTGTTTAATGCAGTCAGTTCATCAAATTCTCCAAATAATTCCATCCAAAAACTTGAATTCACAAGTGTTTATTGAGGGCCTGTTATAAGCAAAGCACTCTGCTGTCATTACAGAAATATAAAAGGATGGCCAAGATATGGGTCCTACCTTCAAGGGCTGTAATACATAGTGAAGGATAGACACTTAGCATGTTATAATCAATTGCCAATTAAAATTTTTTTTAATACAATAAAGTATTCAACTCCAAAGATAATGGACAGACTATTTCATGATCAGAAATATCTGAGAAAGCAGACTGAAATGTCTGCTTCTTAAGGGCAGGAGCTTCTCTATCATGGTTTTAGCTGTGCCCAGTGAACCTTTATCAAGCTTATTTGTCCAATGAATCTTGTTCCTTTGTGTTATTTTTATAAACCTCTATCATTGAGTCTGAAAGTTAATAACTAAAGATCACTGAATAATAGGATGTCAATATCTCCTAGTGGTCTGTGCTATAAAGTTTTCTAGGGTATTATTTATCCTTTTTTTTTTCATTTTTCAATTTTACTGGGACCCTTAAATTTCATCTGAAGAAAATAAGAATCAAAATGATTTGCCATCATGTTCAAAATAGTGATTCTACCTATAAAGCGCTAATCCCATTACTTAAATGTTTTTCGTGAAAATAACTTTATGCTTCCCAGGTATTAATAAATATTAAAATACATACACGAAGAAGGAAATCTGAATTTCATGTTTTCATAATTTGCCAACTTCCTCAAATTGGAATTTTATCAAAAAATAGAGAAAACAGGAAAAACTGAAGCCAAAAAAAAAAAAAAAAAGGCATATTGAAATCAAGAAAAAAATTGGGTGAGTCCCAAAAATGCTCCTTGTGAATTTGCCAAAACATTTAAAAATCTCATGTGAGATTTCATTCCCTCTTCAATGTGATTTATTTAACTCTAGCCCAACAAATGGAGCTGCAAACACAGGCACTAAATCTTTGGTGCCACAGTTGACCAGAGGCAAAAGCCATACTCCATTCTCAGGATTTCTTTGCTGCCCCACTGCCCCCCCCTCAACACAGACCTCTACCTTCTCACTCCCACTCCCCTCCTATGCTCACCTCCCACCACCAGCAGAACAAAATAGATTGGGGGTGAGCCATACTGGGCCAGAGCTGCTCCGTAAGAACTTACAGCACAAGGGTGCCTGGGTGGCACAGTTGGTTGGGGGGCTGACTCTTGGTTTCAGCTCAGTTCATGATCTCATGGGTCATGATCTCAGGGTCTTGGGATTGAGTTCCGTGTTGTCTCCACACTCCGTGGGCAGTCTGCTTGGGATTCTCTCCCTCTGCCCCTCCCCCCAACATGTGCACATGCGCATGCCCTCTCCCTCAAATAAATAAATCTTAAAAAAAAACAAAAAACAAAACTTGCCGTACCATGAGGCAGTCACTAGACTGCTATGGGCCTCGGTTTCCTCATTTGTAAAACACAGGTGAACATATCTGACTTTCCCGACTCACAGTTTTTCTAAAGTTCAATGTCTTGATGTATGAGAAAAAAGACACACGAACCCCTTTGCAAATGTGGTTACTGTTTATTTCAGATTATCTAATTTCCAAACACATTAAAGAAAGTTTAGATTTATGAAACCACACGATTGCAGGGTCGTTTCCCTTGGCTATATAGGGAAGTTCCAAAATTTCCCATGTTTCATCCATTTATTACGTTACTTCATTAAGGACAAGGTTGAGTGGGTTAGTGGTTAGGTTATGGACGAGACCTAATACTTCCTGAATTCTTATCTGACTTGGCCATTGTTTTGTTATTGCCTCAGGGAAAATCTTAATGCCTTAATTTGCTGGAAAAACAAATACATATCAGGAATATTTACTTTGAAACAGGGTTATGAGACTTTGAATGGATTCATATGAGAGGGCTTTCTACGTGCGTCTTGTTCTTTGGAGCCAAATTATGTTGTGTAATTCAAAATCGATAGGAAAGGAACTAATTTTAATTGAGTTTTCCTTCATCTTGAGCACTGTGCTTACATTCTCATTCAGTCTTTACAAGCCACAAGGTATATCACATTATGGCCATTTTTACAGATAAGGAAGCGGAGTCTGAGGAATTTACCCAAACATCACCAATGATGGGAGATTAGGGCCGTGCTTCTCTCATTTCCCTAAACCTCTGCTCCTCACAGTGTGGTCTGTGGAGAAGCAGCAGGGGAATCAGCTGGATCTAGTTAGAAATGCAGACTCTCAGGCTTCGCCCCTTTGCCTACCAAATCACAACCTGCATTCTAGTAAGGTTCCCACATTAAAGTTTGAGAATCAGTTGCTAGACCACCTGGCCTCTCAGCCACACTACTAACACGATTGCTCGTCTCCACAGCTGTCCTGGTTTGGCACGAGCCCCCAAAACCCACACTTACCTCCATACCCTTATCTCAGCTCAAGCCCAGGCAAACAGCCACCACTTCATTTATGGCACTGGCTCGTTCCACCGTTATAACTTCCCAGTATTGTCTCATAATTAATTGCATACATGATCTTTTTCTGTGCTACAATACACACTCTGTGAGAGCACGCTTGGTCTTGTCCATCTTTATATCCGTGCTCCTGTGACTAAACTGGGGATGATTAAATGAATAAATTAAGGAGCGTTTCTTTAATGTCTCAAAATTCTCCCTTTGTTATCTCTTCCCCAAATGTAAAGGCCCGATGCTCCTCACTCTGAGAGGCACAACTATCATCCGTTGGAACAACTGTTAATAAGTCAAGCAGGCTGGAGTTTAATCCAGCCCTGGAGAAAGGCTACTGTGTGGGGGAATGTCAGTGCCAGGACGCTTCCCCTGTCTTTGCCACTGGGAAGCCTCATGACTCTTGGCCAATCCTTTTAATTCCCCGGATTTCCATTTCCCATCAAAGACAGATGAAGTATGAATTCTAAAGCACGGGGATTTTTCACCTATTATGATCTGCTCTTGGCGTTTCCATCACCCCCAAACCTTCCAACCCCAAACCTGCTCTTGACGCAAAGCCTTAAATCGAAAGAGAGTGAAGAACAGGAAAGAAGATGAGTATGTTTCATTGATTTTAAGCCAGAAAAGAAGGGACTTGAGGTAAAGTCGTTCATGCTGATGAACTTCTGGAGCTTTTCTTAATCATGACCATCCCCTGTTCTGGCAGCAATTAGATACTACCTCCCGAGTATGCTGCTTTGTGTTTAGTACTTGGATGTCCTCTGCAAAAGATACTCAATTGGCCAGTTGTTGGAAAACTGTGAGCAGCTGTGGAAAAGTAGAGAGAGAGAGATACATGAATATACATACCCTCGGGTCTCTATGGCAATGCTCTACTACGTCCAGTCAATGACATGGTTGTAATGCTTCTTATTAGTAAGGGTCATAAGAAATTGGAGTTTGCAAATGATTTACTCCCTTTCTCTCTCTTTTTTAAAGTGTTAGAGTGGATTTCGGTATCCAGCCACGGTCATTAATTTCAATTACCTTGTGCTTTTTTGAACGAGAGGAGGAAATGAAGTTATAGAAATTTCTGAAGGAATATCACATAACCCAAGACCCAGATATGGCCAAAGGTTTGTGTGGTTTCAGACTCACGTGAACATCATTTCTCTTGTGTGTCCTAGGAGTAAAAGGGTCAAGACATTGGAAACATTGACATCCTAGTTTTGCAGATAGGTTCCTTGTGAGTTTTCCTGGCCTGTTGAAGAAAGGAACATGTTTGGAACACAATCCCAGGCTGAACTAAGAGAATGGATGGTATTTATTTAAGATGCTTTCTATTGGTAACAGATTTGATAGTTGTGGTTTCTCCTACTATCATTAGAACGGTGGCTTTTAAATTATTTTGACTGTGACATACAGTGAGAAAGACATTGTTCAAAGTAACCACGGAACATGTGCATTATATAGAGAGAGGAGGTTATATATGTATATATATAAATTACATCTATATCCACATGTAATGATTTATATATGAATGTGGATATAAATAAAACTTGTTTCACAAAACCGTGCTTATTTTATGGTGTTGATAATTTTTTTTTTAGTCTATTTCAGTTTCTAAAAAATGCTGAATGCAACCCACTAAATTGATTTCTTGACCATTAATGGATTGCGGCTCAGGAGTTAAAGATATTGCTTCAGAAGTATCCTCATTCTACAGCTGTGAACAGTTGCTTTCTGCCAATTAGCTGAAAATGATCAGTCGAGTGTCCTCTTTCACAGATATGGCCTAGAGTTCTGGCCAACCAACCATGACAGCTGCCTTAGCATTAGATGATGGGTTTGACCATGATAAAGTAAAAACACTGCTTCCCATTTAGTGGAACTCAGTGAATTCTACAAAACATTTAGTCGAGCAGCTGTGGTTAAGGCAGTCACAGATAGGTTGTCCTACTTTATCCCAAATTTATAAACCACTATGCTATTGTGTTGATCAAGTCAGTTGGAAAGAAAACATCGCCGAGATAGCAGTGTAACATCTCAGTGTGCATTCTTATTAATAAGGCAGTGGCTGGAATTTTAGTGTTGTGTTTCTCTAGCGTGTGTAAAAATCCAATACAAAAGGATATGATCCTTTTCAAACTTTTCGCATCTATTTTTGCCTAAATGGGAGTTCGAATTACAGGCTAACAGTTTTATTTTTTAAGTCTTAGAAGTTTCACACTCTACATCATCAAGATGGGTTTTTATCTTTTATTCTACTCCGAAAACGTTTCTTTTTGAAAAAATTTTATTTATTTGAGGGAGAGAGAGAACACAGGCAGGGGAGGGGCAGAGGGAGAAGCGGGCTCCCCACTGAGCAGAGAGCACCTTCCTTACATGGGGCTTGATTCCAGGACCCCCAGGATCAGAACCAGAGCTGAAGGCAGATGCTTCACTGACTGAGCCACCCAGGTGCCGTTCCTGACACTTTTCTATGCTGAAAGAAACTTTGCCAAATTTTTGTCATTTGTGTTAATTCACTATTTGTTCTCAGTGTGATTTTCTCAAACAAAAACAAGGAGGAAAAAGATGTTGCTTTTCTTTTATTTGAAATGAGTTTCTTTTCTGGCAGTTTCTTTATTTTATTTATTTATTTTTTTTAGAGGCATTATATCTATATTCTCATTTATTCTTAAAAACAACCCTATGAAGTAACTACTGCTACCATTACTCTTTTACACTTGAGGAAACAAGCTGGACACAGAAATTAAAATAAATTGGCAAAGATTATAAAGCCACTAAGTGAGTTAACATAATTTTTTTCTTTCTCTTTAAATTCACATAGGATTCACACAATAGAATTCACCATTTTAAAGTGTACGATTTGGTGCCTTTCAGTATACTGAAAATGTGCAACCATCACTATTATCTAATTCCAGACTATATTTATCATCCCCAAAAGAAATTCTGTACCTATTAAGCAGTCCCTCCTCTTTTTTCTCTGTCCCCCAGCCCTAACCAACCATAGTCTGCTTTCTATCTCAATGTATATATCTCTTCTGAATTTTTCATATAAGTGAAAGTGTGCAATATGTGGCTTTTTGTGTCTGGCTTCTTTCACTTAGCATGTTTTCAAGGTTTATCCATGTTGTGGCAAGTTGCAGTACTCCATTTACTTTTATGGCCAAATAATACTCCATCGTATTGATATACCACATTTTGTTTATTCATCATTTGATGGATAATTGAGTTGTTTTTATCTTTTGGCTATAGTGATCAGTCCTGTTATGAACATTTGTATGAATGCATTTGTTTGAATACCTATATTTAATTATTTTCAGCACATACTTAAGAGTGGAGTTGTTGAGTCTTATGATAATTGTACGTTTAACTTTTTTAGAAACCACCAAATTGTTTTCCGTAGTGGTTGCAGCATTTTACATTCCTAACAGCAATTTATGAGGGTTCCAACTTCTCCACATCCTCACCAAGACTTCTTATTTTCTGTTTATTATAGTGTACCTGGTGGCTGTTTAAGTAGAATCTCACTGTGGTTTGATTTGCATTTTCCTAATGATTTATGATGTTAAGCATCTTTTCAAGTATGTGTTGTCCATATGTATATTTTATTATAAGTGTCTATTCAAATCCCTTGTCCATTTTTTATTTATTTATTTTTGCAGTTTCTTTAAAAGCCACTCGGAGGTATAGACTCAGGGCCATGTACCGATTCTGACCAGTGGAACCCACTGCAGAAAATAAGAGAGATCTGGGATAACTTTATATACATGCAACAAAGAGCTTTCTAGAAGTAGCGAGGCTGTTGTTTTGGAGGTGGCAATGATTTCTGCATTATGGGGTGGAAACTGGATTTTGTGACTTAAAAAAAAATCCGGCTGATTTTTGCACTTGGGGAAGGACCGAGTGTAGGAAAGTAATCCAGCACAGCTGCTTAAGTGGAAACATTTTAGTGTTTTATTTTTGTAAAGCTTATTTATTTTTTAGTAATCTTTACACTGAATGTGGGGCTCGAACTCATGTCCCTGAGATCAAGAGTTGCACACTCTAACAACTGAGCCAGCTAGGTGCCCGAGCAGGAGCATTTTAATGTTCTGTTTTGGAATGTAAATTGGGTGTCTTGGTAGGACCCTACCCTGTGTGATTTCAGATTTGTTTTTTAACCATTATCTGAATGTAGACTCTTCTAAGAACCAGGATGGGGGAGGAGTGGCTCAGCGGCGATGGAGAGAGATGTGCATGGTACAGAGCAGGGGTGGTAGTAAAAGGATCACAGTGTGTGGGGCCTCTTCCTCTGGTCATAAGCCATGGAGGCAGCAGTGTGATGGTCGCGTGGGGAGGTTGGCGTGGAAGTCCTGGTTAGACCAGGTCAGGAAAATGCATGGGGTGGTTCACTGGAAATTCTCAAGTAACGTCAAGACCTGCAGGGAGCTCATTTCTGGCTATTTTGGAATGAAAAGGTGAAGACAGGTACATATAGATTGAATAAACATTGGAACACTTCTTTTGTAATGTCACAAAATATTTGCGTAGGCAATTACCGTAATCACGTTGGACTAAGATGGCCCTTTGCCTTTCCTAGCAGAGGCGCAAAGATTCACCAGCTAAATGTGAAGTCGCTGAGGAAGAAACAAACTCACCTTCTGTTCTCATATGGCTTAGCAAAACAAGGCATTCTTTCTTGCATCTCATCTTAGAGTCCCTGTCTCCGGGGATTATTCCATAGTTTTTAAAAGATGGTGTAGAGCTGGGGAACTAGATAGAACGGAAGGATGAACTGTTGAAGATTTTTTTAAGGTGAAAGGGATTTCCACCCCTTGCTCTGTCCTCTGTAAGCCCGATCCTAGAAACTCTGGGAAACTCCAAGTTGCTTTGGTTTCCCGCACACACACAGAGCTCTCTGTTAAGAAGCCGATTTGTAGCCGGGCCAGTCAATGGAGACAAATGATAGCAACATGTTAAGAACAATAGACACCTGCAACTTATTTTCTTTTTCTTTTTTTCCTTCTTTTTAAAGAATGTTATTTTTAAGTAATCTCTACCCCTAGCATGGGGCTTGAGCTCATGACCCCAAGATCAAGAGTCTCCCGCTCCTCTGACTGAGCCAGCTGGGTACCCCAAGACTGCAACTTATTTTTAAACAATGTGGCCACAAACATTAAAATAAGCTAAGTGTGTATTTACTACCTATGTGTGTGTATATATATATATATACACACACACACGGATATGTCTATTTACGTAGCAGATTGGTAAATCTAAACTTAAAGTTGTTATATTCGTTTTTCAACTTTTCAAGTTTGAAATTTTTCAAAATAAACAGTGTTTGTAGGAGAAAACAGTGACAGAGGTGATAATCAGAGCATAGATGTTACATTTAAAGAGATTATTACTTTCTTTAAAAAAGCATTTATTTATTTGAGAGGGAGAGAGAGAGCACAAGCAGAGGGAGGCACAGAGGGAGAGGGAGGAGAAGCAGGCTCCCCACTGAGCAGGGAGCCTGACAGGGGGCTCGATCCCAGGACCCCGGGATCATGACCTGAGCCCAAGGCAGATGCTTATGACCAACTAAGCCACCCAGGTGTCCCTAAAGAGATGATTATCTTTAAATTACATGGTATTATGTTATACAGTACCTAGTTTGGGACTTTGAATTTAGGAGGGACTCACCTGTTTTGGGGTTAGCACAGATTAAACTCCTTTCCACCCCGCTGTGAGAACATGCCAAGAGGAGCTCTGGGGGGTCCAGGGCCTTCACCGCCGTCTTGGGGCCGTGTGGCTCCGGGTGCCACCGTCCCACCCTTGAATGGAGGCTGGGGGGAAGTCCTGTACCCTCTTCTGCATTCTCGTGTGCTCCTGGACCCGCAGCGTCCATCCCGGGGCGCTTGTTAGAGACGCAGACTATCGCTCTAGCCCCAGAGCCACTAAAGCCAGATCTGATTCATATGCACCTTAGTTTTGCCCTGTTTAGATAAAAATAGGCTAAAGCCATTTACCTGCTTTAAATGTCTGCACCATTGCTTATAAGTCAATGTAAGATTACAGCCCAAAAAGATTTCTCAAGACTGAAGTCTTTTTCTTTGCCAACACTTTGAAGAGAAATGTTTTCCTAATCAAACAGAAGTAGCTTATGTTTCCAAAACTTTTTTTTTTTAATTGTTGGTGATAGTGATTTTCCACCTGGGAGCTGAGTGTCTCCCACAGTTACTCTCATCACGGTGACAGGACACTTTTAGCTTATAGGTCATGTAAACGATAGGCTTCTTTAGCCCTAGAAAATACTATTTTAAAATAGAAAATGATACCAACTAGGAGGTTTTAGTTTTAAAAATATAAAACTATGCCGTGGGTTGTAAGCGTTTGCTGAAAGGTCTTCTTGACATTTATAATCCTCTTCCCAGTAGCCCTTTAATGAGAGACAATTTAAAAGTAGTTTGCCGAGAGTTCAAGAGTTTAGAAATCTGTTTTCCCCTCACTTTTATTATCCTACAGTCCGTGCTACGGTGGCCGAGGTAGAGGCGAGGAAGAGGAGCCTTCTCGTATCTTCTGCAGCGTCCAGGTGGGGTTGAAAACACAAGGCTTCCGGGGCGACGGCTTCAGGAGAAAGATCAAGTGTGCAAATTATATTTGCGACTCGGAGATTTTTGTGAGGTCCTTGTTAGCATGGGAACTGTGGCCCTTCTTCTGGATAAATATGTCCAGTGTAAGTATTAGACTTTAAACGTGCCTAAAGAGAAAGAGGGGAAAAAAACCCCAAAACAACCCCTCACATTGGAGTCCTGTATCTGGAAGCCTTTTTCTCCCCTTAGGAGATATTTGTGGCTGGTTCTGTCCAGGAGGAAAACGTGCTTGTAAATTTGACCCAAGAGCAAGCCCATCTTTGCAGCCACCACGTCGGGAAGGAATAGAGACAATCCCACAAACATAGGCCCAAATCTCCAGAAATCTGACCAAAGGCTGGGGATGGGGAGGGGCTGGGGGGGTGGACATCTGCTCAGAAAGCAGCCCAGCCTGGAAAGTTCCTCCAGGAGGCCGCCTGCGTGGGTCTTGGCCTCTAGGACAAGCTCCCCCCCACCCCCCACCCCCCACCAGGTTGCTGGACCTGCAGGGAGGGCAGGCCGCACCGGGCCTCGACGTCCCTGCGCACGAGGCCTGCTGGGGAGCCAGAGCAGACGGGCCCCACAGCCCGCACACCGGTCTCTACCGCTGGGCCTGGCTGGGCTGGGGAAGTCAGCCCAGGGTTCCTGTGATGGCCTGTTGGGGGCCTGAGCCTCAGCCCCTCCCAGTCCTTCCCTTTCGGCCAGTGTTGAAGTCGCCCCATCGCCTCCTGGTGATGCCAACCGACCCCAGGGCAGGGGACATCCAAGCCCAGGGTGCTCTGTTGCACCCAAACCCACCCGAGGCCCTGCTGCCAGCACGGCCCCGGCGGCGATGACGGGGAGCAGAGAGGGTGATCCTCAAGCAGGTGCATCCATCATTCCTGCTGCCGCTCTTCCTCGTTCCTACTTCTTGGGGTGTGTGTGTGTGGGGTGGTG
This sequence comes from Canis aureus, assembly GCF_053574225.1. Classification (NCBI taxonomy): domain Eukaryota; kingdom Metazoa; phylum Chordata; class Mammalia; order Carnivora; family Canidae; genus Canis; species Canis aureus. Next base: position 40,893,315 of record NC_135641.1, on the reverse strand, counting down.
AACTGTTTTCACGCCAACACGAAGTGTTTGCTCTCCGAGTGAGGCGGGTGGGAAGAACTGAGATTAGACACTTTATTATACTTTGCGTCCTTTGCTTTTGGATGGCGAGGATGGGCTCTGGTGGGATTCCTTACTGGTGGTTTCCCCCCATTTTGGGGGACGAGATCCCTTCTTGAATGGGGGCTGCTGGATATCAAGCGTTGCCTTGCCAGTTAGGGCCTCAGTCGCACCCAGTTGCTTGAGAGCCCGCGCGATGCCCTCCCCTGCAACCTCTACAATTAGAATACTTTACACTTAAATGCTTCCTGAGGTGAAACCCTCTACTTCAACCAGAAGTCTCAAGGGAAGCATTTATTGCATTAGCCTTAAAAAGCCACTCCTAACGATTAATTAAATCTGTTACCTTGAATATACCATACCTAATTTTAATGATCCCTTCAAAACAATTTGTTCCTTTTTTTTTTTTTTTAAGATTTTACTTATTTATTTGAGAGAGAGAGAGAGAGAGACAGAAAGAAAGCATAAGTGTTGGGCGGGGGAGAGCAGAGGGAGAGGGAGACAAGCAGACTCCGTGCTGAGCGTAGAACCCAACGTGGGGCTCGATCCCAGGACCCCGGGATCATGACCCGAGCTGAAGGCAGACACTTAAGCGACCGAGCCGCCCAGGCGCCCCAAAACAACTTGTTTTCATCACCGGGCTTAACGACCCTCTCCTGCTGGAATCACACTGGCCCTTTAGGAAGGAAATCTGGGTATCACCCCAGCAATACTAAAAAGAGCTCAGCAGTTAGAGGTGACCTGGGGAACCTTCGCTTTGTTGGTTCTGCGTAGCTCACACCTGGGCTTGAGGCCTGTGCGTGTGAGACAGGTGCACACACACGCCTCACTGAGGCCGAAGCTGGTAAGTCTGAGCGGCCCTGATTCATACTTGCTGGCTTGTGCTCCAGCTTCTGAGGCTCCTGACCTCGGGTTTCTGCAGCGTGCCAAGCAGGAACTATCTGTGCACGAGGCTGGGAATGGCAGTGGAACATCTGAAAAGCATCTGGGGCTCTTGAGAAAACCTCCCTCTAGATTGCGTCTTTGGCCCTGTTGGCGTCCTTCAATCTCTGCCTGCCCCCCCCCAGGCTCCCTCCTCCCTCCTGAGGCATCTCTGCGGGGAGGGGGGGCCCAGCTCTGCTCCCCACACGCGTCCCACAGTCTTTAGAGATCAGTCTTCTTGCCTCGACCTCCTGCCCTGTCCCCCGCTCTCCCCACCCTTGTCCCCAAATCAACTTCTCTTCTAGTTCTTCCTCGGTAGCAAAATTATAATAACTAATATTTTTTGGCGCTTGCGGCTTACAAAATGTAGATAATCATGTTGAGCACCAACAACCCAGGCGGGGTGGCGTAATTATCCCCACGTGAGCATAAAAACAAACGCAAGGCTCAGAGGGCCGAAAAGACACGAGAGGGCTTCCTTCCGGGGCTCCGTGTTCCGAAGGGCACGGATTCGCGCACAGGTACCCACATGCACACGGACGTTCACGGTGGGAGCCCGTGACTCATGGCTACTTGGGTTCCTGTAAATCTGCTGTCATCTCACCGTTCCTTAGAGTCACATGGCAGCCTCACTCCTGCTAGGGATAAGAAGGTTTCTCCTCAATCATTTCGGCCACTGGGGCCTCCTTTCAGGTGGGGAAGGCCTGGCTCTTGCTGTGAGCAGGAGGCCTGTCCGTGGTAATGGGGTGACACGGGCCCCCAGCCCCACCATCAGCCAGCTCCTGGGCTGCTGAGAAATCTCAGTAGGGCTTCTGGTCAACCTCCAGGTTTTCATAAACAACGTCAGCACCGCACATTCCTGATTACTGTTTTTGGGGAGAAAAAAAGAGAAAGGGGTTTATTTGTCCACATAATACAGTGGTTACAGGTAGGTGTTCCCTGGGCACGACTGCCCGCCCGGAACCCCAGCTTTGTCAGCCCCCCGTTGGGCGAATGACTGAGGAAGTGGAGGCCCGCGGCCTGTGACAAAGTCCCTGTGGGCCGCAGGCACGGAGGTGGGCTGGCTCCTCTGGTAGAGTTGACACAAAGAAAATGAGGGGAGAGTGAATTTTCCACCAGTGTATTTCCTCATTCTTCGTCCCCACAGAGACAGGCTGTGTGACTGAGCAGAAGTCAACCGGGCTGAATTCCTCACCCAACGGCCCCGGGGTGACAGCCGTGGGGGACATGGCTGAGGAGGACAGAGGCGGGGTGCACAGGGGGCTCTGACTGCGGGGGCCAGGGCCACCCCCTGCCAGGAACACCTCCTCCCCCTGCTCTGCGGGAATCCCAGCTCCACCACCGCTGGGACCCGGGGCCCAGTGTTTGACCCCGGGAGCCCCGGCTTTGTCCCCTACAAACTGGGGAGTGTGGGACCCCCGCAGACGCTGGCTGGGAGAAAGGAAAGAGGAGCACATAGGCCAGACCCCCGCACAAGCGGTATCCCCTGTTAACAGGACCTGCCCAGGTTTGGGAGGCCCTTGCATTTATTTATACCTGAGCTGGCATTAGTTTTTAGTGAGCTTTTATCTTCCTTTAGTTACAAGTTGTTTTCCTTTTTTTTTTTTGAGGATTCTTATCTTTTGCTGAGCTAGGACCCCCCAGTCCTGGACTCATTTTTGGCTCGGAAGGGGGTGCGTTTTCTGCTTTGTGCATTTCTGTGTCAGGAAGTCTATTTACTGTACTTACCACAGGGCATTTGAATGGTCCTTTTGTCTCCTGCACTAACTTTTTTTTTTTTAAAGATTTTATTTATTTATTCATGAGAGACACAGAGAGAGAGAGAGACAGAGACACAGGCAGAGGGAGAAGCAGGCTCCATGTGGGGAGCCTGACGTGGGACTCGATCCCAGAACCCCAGGATCACACACTGGGCTGAAGGCGGCGCTAAACCGCTGAGCCCCCCGGGCTGCCCTCCTGCACTAACTTCCGGATGGCTGGGGTGTGGGTGGCTCAGTGGGTTAAGCAGCCAACTCTAGATTTCGGCTCAGGTCATGATCTCGGGATTCTCGGATGGAGGCCCACGGTTGGTGGTTGGTCAGTTGGTCCCGCTCTGCGCTCAATAGGGAGTCGGCTTGGGATTGTCTCTCTCCATCCCCCTGTGGCCTCCCATCCCCCTGCTCTCACACAGGCATCCTCTCTCTTAAATAAATAAATAAAACTTTAAATCAATCAATCAATCTCTAAATAAATCTTTAGAAAAATTCTGGATTGCTTGAGGAAGGGAGGCTCTGTTCCTAGAAACCAGCACTTAGTAGGCTTTCACGGAATACTTGTTAGATAAGTGTACAAGTGAAAAGACACCTTATCTAGAAGGAATTTTGATGTACAAGGAGATAGAAGCCTTAGGAACCCTATCCTCCCGTATGTATCAGACTATGAGTGGCCCAGGCTAACGTTGACCTGTGAGCCTAAACGAAGCCGTCTGGTCCACGTTGTCTGCCTCCAGTCGGAGTGGCTAACCCCCGAGGCTGTCCTTTGAACCACCAGGCCGACCTGGAAGGTGCTCTCCCAGCTTCAGTATAGTCTCCGAAGAGAAAATAGCAGCCTTGGGGCTGCTTTATAGAAAATGAAGAGCTTCTGCTGAGAAACAGTAGCTACCTGAGGAACTGAACGTGATTCCTCCCTCTGCAACTGCTTTGGCTTCCAGATTTTACACCCTCCCTTCTGCTTTGTTCCCTGGATTACCCTGGCTTTACTTCAATTTCTCATGGTTTCTTGCCTGAATTACTGAATCACCAGGCTGGCTTATTGGGCTCTTCCATCCCATCCCGTTCTCCATAGTGCTTCTGAGGGGAGCATCCTCCAGAACAGATCTGTCCCTGTTCCTTCTCTCTCCCTCACCTATTATCCTTGTTCAGGGACTATCAGTGCCCCCACCGCTCCCTGGATAAAGGCTGAATGCCCTCCTGGGCCTCCCTAACCCTTTCAGGGTGGGTCCCGGCTTTCTGGCCATTTTCTCCTTTTCCAACACTGCCCCTACTCCCCTCTTTCTTTTATCTCCAGACATACTAAGCTACAGGATGTTCCAGAGCAGGCCCCTCTCTCAAGTCCATGTTTTCATGCCTTCTAGAAAGTAATCCTTGTTTCCCGCCCCATCAATTATTGGACACAAGGAGGTCCCCAGATCACTCCTCCACCATGGCAATAATCGTATTGGGTTGCAATGAGCTAATTGCATTCATTCATCTAACTTCCATTCATTCATTGTCTTTTTCAATGCTCCTAGAGTGTGCTTACTAGACACTCTTCAATGTTAGAGATACATGTGCCCATAAACCAGGCAGGAAAAAAATCCTGCTCTCATGGAATTTGCGTTCTAGTGGAAGAAAATCAACAATAAATATGTGGGCAGTTTGTTTTCCAATAAAAATGTGATACAAATCTTTAAAGGAAATAAATAGGGTGAAATGCTGATTAGCTGGTGTTGCGTGTATGTGAGTGGGAATGAGGGAAGGCTTCTCTGAGGGAGGTGATACTCAAGTAGAGTCCAGAAGCATAGTGAGAGGAAAATTATACGCAGAACTGGGGATGGATCATGAGTCCTCCAGGAAGGACTGCGCTTGGCCTGATGGAGGAAAGAGAGAGGCCACTCTTGGGGAGCACAGCATGAGCCTCCACTAGATGGTGTGCTCTTGAGACCCTGCACAGAATCTCATACCTTCCCATAATCATGGGCTCTAGACTGGCGCTGAGGATGTTAATAAGTATTAGAATGAATAAATACGATTCTAGAATTATATTTTCTTTATTTTATTTTATTTTATTTTTTTATTTATTTATGATAGTCACAGAGAGAGAGAGAGAGAGAGAGAGAGAGGCGCAGAGACACAGGCAGAGGGAGAAGCAGGCTCCATGCACCGGGAGCCCGATGTGGGATTCGATCCCGGGTCTCCAGGATCGTGCCCTGGGACAAAGGCAGGCGCCAAACCGCTGCGCCACCCAGGGATCCCTAGAATTATATTTTCGTTGGTGTTTCACCTCAAAAGCTAAAAAGGTCTTAAATTTTTTTAGAGCTTTTTTGCTAGAAACTATAGTAAGATACTATTTTTTCTCCAGCTTTACTGAGATATAATTGACATATGAAGTTGTATAAATTCAAGATGCTCAACGTGATGATTTGCTAGATCAATGCATTATGAAGTGATTGCCACAACAAGGTTAGTTAACACATCCATCACCTCGTATAGTTATCTTCCTTTTTTCCCCCTTTTTTTTGTGGGAACGTTTAAGATCTAGCCACTTGGCAAAATTTCAAGTATACAATATTGTTAACTATAGTCACCATACTGCACATTCGAGTCTCGCAACTCATTCATCTAATAATCGAAAGTTCGTATGCCTTTGATCAGCATCTCCGCGTTTCCCCTCAATGTTCGGCCACTAGCAGCCACCATTCTGCTGTTTCTACAAGTTTGACTTTTTAAAATATCACCTATAAAGAGCACTTTCAACAAAACTCCACGTATATTAGAGTAATTCAGGAGAAATTCCCACTGAGAATCAAGGAGAAAAAGTTATTATTAAGAAACAAATTTGAAAGCTCTCCCATAAAGATGCTCAGTGGGGGAAAATTCTATAAAATAAAAATCATAGGGCAGCCTGGGTGGCTCAGTGGTTTAGCGCCTGCCTTCAGCGCAGGGCATGTTCCTGGAGTCCGGGATCGAGTCCCACGTCGGGCTTCCTGCATGGAGCTTGCTTCTCCCTCTGCCTGTGTCTCTGCCTCTCTCTCTCTCTCTCTCTGTCTCATGAATAAATGAATAAAAATCTTAAAAAAAATAAAAATGATAGAATTGAAAGGAGAAGTTGGTTTCACTTAGAAAAATTTTGCTTCAGAAGGAGGGATCTTTCAGGAAATAAAAACATTGGCTGCCAAGAAAATTAAGGAATAAGCAAGCCACAGATTTTCAAGACCTTGTGAAGCTAGGGGGTGGGAATAGGAAGTTCCCTTGAATCTCTATCTCAGTATCTTAATATGGAAAGATCACAGGATTTTGATTGATTAGAAGACAACTTAAAAAGGATGTGGTTAAGAGATAATAGAGTCAATTTTTTTTTTTTTTGGATTCGCATACTTCACAATGCTTTGTTTGTTTGTTTTAGGTCTTTAGGGGCCAAGCGCTTTCCTCACCATTCCCAGGAGTTTCTTGTTTGTTTGTTCCTATATTTTGGCAATGCATCTATTTATATTTATAAGAATAAATACCTAACTAGCCACCTAACTAGGTGAGTAAAATGCATTTTAACCCCAGGATGATTTTATGCAGTACTAGCCCAAGTAGCAATCTTCTTTAGAACGAGAACCAACACAGAATAGAGTCCAGAAACCACAAATAACTCCCGAGAATGAGACTGATAATGGGTAACTCAGTGGCTTGATAATGTGCTATTTTAAAAAGACTAGATTTATCTTTATTCACAACAAATCCATTAAAATAAACTTGTCCAACACGAAGATAACTAAACATTTCTTTATATGGAGCATGTAGCCTTTTAGGAGTGGGAGTGCAACAGGAGTCCCAGGCTGAGTCTAAGGAACTTCGGACTTTGGAGGGGAGGGAAGAAGGAGTTCAGCGAAGTGGTTGTCATTAGATTTCACTCCAGGCCCAAGCCCCACTGGAATCGTACCTGAGCCGCGTAGAGAAGAGAGAGCAGGGTTATCAGAAGACATGAAGCCGAGGCAGGAGCCAACCTGGCTGGCTGCAAAATGGCAAGAGAGGAATGAAATGTTCTTGCCTGCTTCCTAACACAACACTCGGAAGCTTGAAGCCTTTGGCAGGAAGGACTTGGTTACCTCCCCTGTGGCAAAAGGCGGTGGGACTCAGGACAGGGCAGGGTGCCGGGGTTGCCCAGGGAGCGATGGCACAGCAGGAAGTGCAAGCAGCAAAGGCAGACCCTGGGGGCATGTGTAGCATACACCCAGGGGCATCTAGAAGTTCTCACGAGACAGAAGATCGAGGTCCTGCAGAAGGTACCCATGGAAGATAGTTTGGGGGCCCACGGAATTTGGATTCTCATTAATGTGACTCCATTAGTACCCTGAGGCTATGGAAGCCTGGGGAAACATGGCTTAGATAAAATCCCGGGTTCTGTGTGGGGAAGAAGTAAGGAATAATTGAAGTAAAATTAAAAGGACGGTATGACTCTGTACAGGGTTCTTCATATCAAAATTGGATAGTTGGATGGAAAATACATGGAGACCACAGTCCTGCCACAAGTAATGCATGCTTTTATATGTTTTGACTGAATAAAAAGCAAATCCGAGATGTTACTTGGTGGCCTCGCATCTCCAAAAGAACTTGTAAAGCAAATTAATTACAGAATTTATAGTTGCAAGCACATTTTCCCAAGTTCTTCTGGTTTCATGTGTTTTACTCCCAAATCTTGTTAACTTCTAATATACTTGTGATGTGGATCCCTTCTTAATGCAGAACACATTTTAATATTCTTGTTTTTGGCAAGATTTTACACAAACATGTTACTTCCAGAAAGTGACTGAGTAAGAAATGTTAATAGAAACACCTTTATAATAGTCATAGGTGTTTAGTCTTCAAAAATATGTGGGATTGGATTTTGAAAATCCTGTAATCGCTAAAATAAGCACATTAAAAAGGAACTTTTATCCTGGGTAGTAAATAAGCGCTATGGAATTGCACAGAAGATAAAAGGGAGATGAATATTAATTTAAAACTTTGGTGTCCATGGGTTTCTCTAAATTACAAAAAACAGCATTCTGATCATGAAACATCTAGAAAAAGTTGAGACACATTAATAAAAAAACAAACTGCAAACTCCTTAATCCCAACCTGTTGAAGACAACCAGCGTTCGGATGTTTCTTTTTTGTATTTTTTAATATGCGTTATATAAACGTACATAAAAATGGGATCATACAGTATAATAGTTTTTATATCCTGCTATCTTTTCACCAACTGTATGTTCTCTTCGCTCTTATTTAGTTTAAAGCTGTAATCACATTTTTCTATTAGTGAGAAACTTTTTGTTATTAAAAGCAGTTTGAAATATGTTTCTGTCCGCTTATCAAGCTTAAGAACGTGACTATCTATTAATTATCATCTGTGTAAAACGAGAACTCTTTCAGGCTTTTACTCCCCAGCTCACAATTTTAATTGATGTACTTTGGAATTTAGATCTAAATTAATTTAAAAAAATTTTTTTTAAGGGAGAGAAAAAGGGTGAATGGCCCGGGTGGAGGAGGGCCAGAGGGAGAAGAGGAGAGAATCTCAAGCGGGCTCTGCACCGATCGAGGACCCCAACTCTAGAACTGGAACTAACCACCCTGCGGTCGTGGTCTGAGCCAAAATCAAGAGTCAGACGGTTAATGAACTGAGCCACCTGGGCGCCCCAGTTCTACGCTTTGATTGTTATTTTACATTATTAACTTTTCTTTGGAGATTGATTTTTGACATTTGTTTTGTCTTATAACGATATTAATGACAGTTTTCCAGACACTACTCTCGGTGTACTTGGTTTCCATTGCTCCCTACCATCTCTTTTTATCAAGTTACCCTCATGCTTGAGGTCTTTATCTTGATCCATCGGATCTCTAAACTGTGAGTGCAATACTTTCAGAGCCTCAGCCCACAGGAGGATATTAATCTTCCCTACAAATGATCTCTTGACTTGAGTATATCCCGCTTTTCCTCCCCAGCTTGGAAGCCAGTCTCCATTTACTGCTGCTCTTTGGTTCCCTGGAGGAGAAGTGGATGACTTTTCTTCCCTTGGGGCGGCGGTTCTCAACCCCGACTTCTGCACATTCAAATCACTGAGGGAGATTTTTTAAACCTCAATGCCCAGGTTCCATCCCAGAGTAATTAAGTTAGAATGTTCGAGGATGGAGTCCAGACAGTAGTATTTTTTAAAGGCTCGCCCAATGATCTTAATACATAGCTGGGGTTGAGAACCACTGCTTGAGAAAATAAGCTGTTCTTTCTTGCCTTAGATGCTTGTAGAGGGTTTTTTTTTCCTTTCTCCTTAAATCTTGAAATATTCAACAGGATATGTCTGGCAATCTTTAATTCTATAAACTCAGCAATTTCCCCCGGTTATTCCTTTGAATATTGCTTCTATTGTATCTCTTCTCTTTTCTCTTTCTTGGATCCTTAGGACATGTTGATTGTATTTCCGGGATCTTTTCCTTATATTTTCCTTATTTTCTCCTATCATTTTATCACTGTGTGTTTACAAAGCCATCAGTACTGGTTCTGGGTCTTTTGTGGGGGTGAGGGGGTGTCACAGGCTCTTTGGAGAACTCAATGGGAGTTGGCTCCCATTCCCCCGCCCCCCCCCAAATGGCCACACCATAAAGTTACATATCACTTCACAAACTAGCTCTTCAGATGTCTGTGATTCCTACATGAAAGCTCCTCTCCCCGTGATAGACCTCGGGCCTAAAAGATGTTCTATCCTTGCTCAGGGTCAAAGGGCAGGGGAGAAAGACAGGCTCAGAAACTGAGTGTGTGTTCTTGTACACTCATGAAGTCCACTTGGGGTGGTGGTACTGCCACTGCTCTAGATTTGGTTTGATGACACTTATTTAAGTTACAGGGTTTTCACAGTGTTCCGACAGGGTGTCGACCATTATTTTCCAGCGCTGGTTCTTGCGCAGTAGGGCTCATCAACTGTATGATAGCTGGCACAAATCGCTTGGATATTCTAGCGGCTCCCGGTCTATCCCCAACTTCTAAGTTTTTACTAGAAATGTGAGATAAACGGATCCATCAAGAAAGCGAGCATCACTCTCTTTAACACAAGGGTTCCCCCCTCCACATCCCCATCCCGCTAAGTCACCCACGGGATTAGCTCTTCTGGCTCTCGCCTTTTTCATTCGGTAGATGTCGCTCCATTATGTTTAGGCTTCAAATAAAACAAGGGAGAAATCTAAGAAAAAATTATTTTCCTTTCTTTCTGGATGAACGATATTTTTCTTCTGCCCAGATTCTCATAGGAATCTTTATTTTACCTTCTCTTTAAGGTAAAAATCCATATTTGGTTAAAAAAAACATATTTTTCATCAAGACAGTGTGGTACTGGCACAAAAACAGACACATAGATCAGTGGAACAGAATAGAGAATCCAGAAGTGGACCCTGAACTTTATGGGCAACTAATATTCGATAAAGGAGGAAAGACTATCCATTGGAAGAAAGACAGTCTCTTCAATAAACGGTGCTGGGAAAATTGGACATCCACATGCAGAAGAATGAAACTAGACCACTCTCTTGCACCATACACAAAGATAAACTCAAAATGGATGAAAGATCTAAATGTGAGACAAGATTCCATCAAAATCCTAGAGAAGAACACAGGCAACACCCTTTTTGAACTCGGCCATAGTAACTTCTTGCAAGATACATCCACGAAGGCAAAAGAAACAAAAGCAAAAATGAACTATTGGGACTTCATCAAGATAAGAAGCTTTTGCACAGCAAAGGATACAGTCAACAAAACTAAAAGACAACCTACAGAATGGGAGAAGATATTTGCAAATCACATATCAGATAAAGGGCTAGTATCCAAGATCTATAAAGAACTTATTAAACTCAACACCAAAGAAACAAACAATCCAATCATGAAATGGGCAAAAGACATGAAGAGAAATCTCACAGAGGAAGACCTAGACATGGCCAACACGCACATGAGAAAATGCTCTGCATCACTGGCCATCAGGGAAATACAAATCAAAACCACAATGAGATACCACCTCACACCAGTGAGAATGGGGAAAATTAACAAGGCAGGAAACAACAAATGTTGGAGAGGATGCAGAGAAAGGGGAACCCTCTTACACTGTTGGTGGGAATGTGAACTGGTGCAGCCACTCTGGAAAACTGTGTGGAGGTTCCTCAAACAGTTAAAAATATACCTGCCCTACGACCCAGCAATTGCACTGTTGGGGATTTACCCCAAAGATACAAATGCAATGAAACGCCGGGACACCTGCACCCCGATGTTTCTAGCAGCAATGGCCACGATAGCCAAACTGTGGAAGGAGCCTCGGTGTCCAACGAAAGATGAATGGATAAAGAAGATGTGGTCTATGTATACAATGGAATATTACTCAGCTATTAGAAATGACAAATACCCACCATTTGCTTCAACGTGGATGGAACTGGAGGGTATTATGCTGAGTGAAGTAAGTCAGTCGGAGAAGGACAAACATTATATGTTCTCATTCATTTGGGGAATATAAATAATAGTGAAAGGGAATATAAGGGAAGGGAGAAGAAATGTGTGGGAAATATGAGAAAGGGAGACAGAACGTAAAGACTGCTAACTCTGGGAAACGAACTAGGGGTGGTAGAAGGGGAGGAGGGCGGGGGGTGGGAGTGAATGGGTGATGGGCACTGGGGGTTATTCTGTATGTTAGTAAATTGAACACCAATAAAAAATAAATTAAAAAAAAAAGAAAGAGTGGCAGCATGGAAGGTAGTCTATTCCACTTCTTTTAAGAGTAATATTAGGAACTTTTATAAGGAAATCATGACTGTATTTTTATGGGCATATATTTTTTTAATGTGTTGTAGGAAAAAGGTAAAGCAAAAGTTGGCTGTTAAGAAAATCACTGTATCTGTAGAATGTTTAGATAATGGTTTCATATATATATATATATATATAGTGTGTGTGTGTGTGTGTGTGTGTGTGTGTGTGTGTGTCTTTTTATCATCATTATACTGGTGAAGAAGCCAAGTTCCAGCATTCTGCTTGCAACTGAGGTAGTAGAGACATTGTCACCATTGTCTGTTAAAACTGAAATGTCAGTGCTTGTCTTCTTTAGGGGAGAGGCCCCAAAGTGGCTTTTCTGTATAAAGCAAGACTAATTCTGTACAAAGCAGGTCCAATTAAGTAACAAACTTTTTGTGACAAAAATGTCCCATACAAAGCCTTTACAAAGTCCCATACGTGTATTTTGCATTTAATAAATAAGAGTTTGTACTAGAAAAAAAAACATATTTTTACCTTGAAATTCAGACTTCTACCAGCATGTGTCCAGATTTCTTTTCATTTATTATTTTTTTTCCCCGGGATCTAGGAAGCTATGTTGATCCGCAGATTAAAGCCTACCTTTAGCTTATAAACATTTTTCTTTGTGCCTTTAAGTATTGCTCCTCTTCCACTGGTTTAGATCTTTTCTTCAAAACGACCACAGTGGCCCTTCAGGGTTGGTGCTCCACGTCTGTGCTCTCTCCGAATGCTCATCTCTCCCGTCTGCTTTCCCTCCCCGGTTTGCCCCGCAAAAGTTCATCAAGCTCGTCGCCTGTATTAATGATGCAGTTGTCTACGCCGTCGGTTCTGCTCCCCACCGCTTCTGATGAAGTATGAAATCTCACAATGGCAGAATTAATTTCAAGATGCTTTTGCCCTCGGTCATCCAGTTCCCTTTTCATCTTTATTTCTCAACGGACTCCTTCCTGAACTCCATCTGTTCAATTTATCTTGGATCATTCATTTTCAAATGTGCAGCATTAAAAAAAAAGATGTATTTATTTGAGAGAGAGAGAGAGAGAGAGAGAGAGAGAGAGAACGACGAGCAGGAGGCGCAGAGGGAGAGGGAACCAGAATGTCCAGCTGACTCCACGCTGCCTGCGGAGCCTGACGCGGGGCTTGACCTCAAGACCCCCCAGATCAGGAACCGATGGGAAACTGAGAGTCAGACCTTGAACCCTACCGCGCCACCCAGGTACCCCTTGAGCATACAGCATTTTTTTAAACATTAAGAGCATAATACAGATGCATCTACAAAGTTTTGCTCTTAAAGCATGTACGTGTCTCGGATATGGTCCTCTGCCGTCTTGGGCATGCTCTGTTTCCTCTCCCTTATATTACATATCCTTCTGGGGGTTATGGTCGAACGAGCGTGGTATCTCTCAGCATCTGTTTGCCTGTGTCTTTAGTCCTAGAACTCTGCCATCTAGCTGGGCATCTGGCACCCGAAATGCGTGCCCTGTGGCTGGGGTGCTCAGACCAGCCCTGTCCAGTGGGAGGCACGTGGAGGTGCCGTGTGCAACTTCTGGGTAGTGTCTCTACATGGAAGGGAGAGTGTCCCTTTGCCATTTTTGCTTGTAGCTAGAATGCAGATGTGGTGATTGCAGCTAAAGCAGCCCTCTCGGACAGGGAGGTGAAAACCATGAGCCAAGGATGGCCCATGAGCCCCAGCAAATTAGGACGGGACTGCCTACCTCTGGACTTCTTTTAGGTGATAGCGAAATCAATTCAGTCTTATTTGAGTCAGTATTACTTTGGGTTGTCTGTGATAGCCAAACCTAGTCCTGCCCGATATGGGACTCTTCTGTTTATTTTAAACAGTGAGACTTCAGAAACCAGGTAAGGGGACTGAAAAAAAAAATCTTTTTACTCTTTTTCTTAAAACTACTTTCAGGGACCTCTTAAGTCTAAAAAGGAGGTGTGTGGCTAGTGCCTTAGATAAACACCCTCGTGGAGTCAGGGCCACGTGCAATCTTGGAAAGGAAACCTCGCCTCTATCATTCCCTCCCCTTCTCAACAGAAGTATATAACCTCCATATCATAGATTGCATAAATTATATAGATGCAAATATATATATATCTATATATTTACCATCCAAATCTAGAAATAGCTTATTTCCTACAATCCAGCAGGCTCCCTCCTGCCCCCCTCCCAGTCATAATCCTTGCTTTTCTGACTTCTGTCACTGTGGATTAGATTCCATTAGACAGCTCTGGACTTCCAACACATGCAATTATTTGGTGTGTACCTGTGGCAGCCACGCGGGCGTGTCACTCAGGTCACCCACCACCAGGAGTACAGTTGGTTGACAGTCTCAGGGTGTGTATGTGTGTCTCAGCTTTGGTTGTTGATATATATTTATTTATACCAAAGTATGGTTTGACACCTGATGTTACGTTGGTTTTAGGTGGACAACATAGCGATTCGATGAGCCTATAGGTTACGCTATGCTCACTGCAGTGTGGCTGCCATCTGTCACCCTACAACACCATTCCAGTACGATTGACCATATTCCCTAAGGTGGGCCTTTTATCCAGGTGATGCTTCAGCTTTTGAGTTAAGGTCACGTACTCCCTGGGTAGCACCAGTCAATGACTGATCATGGTGGGACCAGGGCTTTCCCTTTCTGGCAACCCACAGACCCCTCTAGGGGTCACCGTTAGTTGAAGCTCCTCGCTGAGCTCACCAAGATGTTCCTGGAGCTGTACTGAAGGCTGAGGCTCTTTCTACCTAGCTTGTATCCTTTCTCTTCTAAATGTCAGGCTTGGAGGCTCCCCCCGCCCATTCCTGTTTCCAGCAAATCCTGTGTGCTTCTAGCTCAGTCTTGGCTTCTGCTCCTTGGAGGACACAACTGTCATCCTAGTTTTTTGAGCCTGGTTTGTTTTGCTCAATATTATGCTGAGACTCATCCATGTTTCTGCCTATAGAAATAGTTTGTTTTTCTTTCTATCCATGGATATGGATATTCTAAAATACATATATTTGTTCCACCATAGATGTTTGGCTTCATAAATAAAGTTATGATCATCCTTGCATATGTATTTTGGTAGATACAAGCATTTATTTCTGTAGGATGTAAAACTAAAAGTGGGATTCTGAGCCCTAGGATATGCATAAGTTTAGTTTTAGTGGACACTGTCAAGCATCTTCCTAAAGTGATTTTTTAAAATCAGTTTACACTTACACCCACAAATTATGAGTGTTTTGGTTGCTATACCTCTTTGCCAACACTTGGTATTTTTAGCCATTTGCTTTCCTGTGACTAATAATGTTCATACTTATTGGTCACTTTCTAAAGTGATTGTTAAAGTATTTTACCCATTTTTAGTTTGTTTTCCTGTATTATTCTTATTGATTGGTGAGAATTCTTTACATAGTGTGAATATGAGTCCTTTGTCAGGTGTACGTATCGCAAATATCTTCTCCCCACCTGCAGCTTGCCTTATTACTCTCTTAATATTGTCTTTTGACAAATGTAAATTCTTCGTTTCAACGAAGTTCAGTTCTCCAATCTTTTATTTTCTGGATGGCCCTGTTGATGTTCTTTTTAAGAAATTCTGGTCCAGAGATCATGAAGACATTATGTTCTCCCCCAGAAGTTTTAGTGGTTTACTTTTCACATTTACATCTACGATCCATCTCATATTAATTCTTATGTACTACGTGAGGGTAAAGACTAAATTTCAACTTATAAATTTTCTTCTTTGCATTTGGTGGAAAGGCTGTGCTATTTGATAGATTTTGTGGCGGGCTTCCTATCTAGGGCTTCCAGAGGCACCCCCGAGCTCACTGCGAATGTGTGATAGAACTACCCAGGCCAAGGTTCCTAGCCCACTTCCCACTGCATGGTCAAGGAATACCGCTGCTGGGGACAGCCTGCTGCCTGGGGGGGCCACATAGGCCTTGTCTTCATGCCCAGCTCTGCAGAGGCAGTGAAGGTCTCCAAAGTTTGGGGAAAACATCCAATAATATAACTGTGGCCACCAAGCTTTCTGCTTGAAGCCTTTGCTGTTGTTTGCCACCTTTGCTACCCTCAAACTCGCACAATGTTCCAGAGCCAGAAGAATCGCTGATGTGGTCCTGCAAGTCGGCCTGCAGGTTAAGCTGTTCCTTTGGTGTTTGGCAAATTGGCCTTGGATGTCTTTTTTAAATCTGGTCCCAACTGCACAGGATTTAGAAGAAATTCTTTGAAGTTTCTGGCATTTGTGTGGTTTCCTTCCCTAGCTTCCAGGACTGATTTAGGGTTTTGCATATTTTTAAATTTTCTAGGTCATTGTGGATAGGACTGGGAGGCAGGTGGTTCAAATATGTGCCCTCAGTCTCCCATATTTCTCCTGAAATAAAGTAAGATTTTTTTACTTTTAGTCTTACGGGGATCATGGAAAAAATAAAAAACCCTGCATTAGTTCTAGGAAATATATATTTATTAATAGTAAACTATTTATTAATACTGGCAGTTAGAAATTACCAGTCATCCATTTACACATTTATTATGTATTTCACTCTGGTTTTTTTTCCCAGGCACTTTTTGAAAAGTAATTGAGATCTTGCTATATATCACATTTATATATTATTTATAAAACTTTTTATTGTACTATGAGGATTTCTCCACATTATTGATAATTTTTCTTTTATATATGTAGTATAATTCAATTTTAAAATGCCTTGTAAATGTGAATTCATATCCGTATTTGTTTGTACAGACAAAGAAAGAATTATAGAAAGATATACACTAGACTGTCAACAGTTAGGAGTGAGGATGTCATGGTAGGAGAGGGAGATTATTGCTTTTCCCTCATAAACTTCTATATTTTTAAATTGTTACCACAAAATGCTTTTTATGATAAAAATGTTCCTTGTTCCTTTAATTTCTGAATTCAATGAATATATAATATTTTATTACCTATTCCATTATGTTGCTGTTTAAGTAGTTTCTATTTTTCTTATAAATGTCTCTGCTGTTAAAGCTTCACGCACACACATGTGCGCACGTGCTCATGCAAATTCCTTACGATGTGTTTCTGCAAATAGAATTACTCTATAAGAACATTTACAAACCAAATCATTTTCCAGAATTATGTTTTCACTTTCCATTTTACCTGCACACCATAAAATAATCCATTTGTTTGGATTATAATTAGGTTTGGCAGTTTATAATAGAAAATAAAAACTAACAGTGGCAAAAACAAAGAAATGAACACGCAAATAAATAAATGAAGTCACTGTAATAGACACATCAAAAAAATAAAGAAGGATGCCTGAGTAGCTCAGTGGGTTAAGTACCTGCTTGCAGCTCAGGTCATGACCCTGGGGTCCTGGGATGGGCCTGCATGGGGCTCTCTGCTCAGCAGGGAGTTTGCTTCTCCCTCTTGCTCTGCACATACCCCTCCCCAGCTTGTGCTTGCTCTCTCTTGATCTCTATCTTAAATAAATAAAATATTTTAGAAAAAAAGATACTAAAAGTTAAAAAAAAAAACTAAACTAAACTAAGTGGCTAAAATACCTAAGGTCGGCAAAGTCTTATTTATAAGACTCCTAAAGGCCTGGGATTTTGTTAGGTAGCGATACAGATGATATGGTGCTTCATGAAATAGGCGCCCAGCTCCTCTATATGTTTCACTGCGGCTGCCATCCTTCGGGTCCCAGCGTGATCGCTGGAGCTCTAGTTATTATATCCCCATTCCAGTCAGCAGGAAAGAGGAGGGGAGCTGCCAAAAGAGGAATACTTACTGAATTTACTTTCCTAAAGTCTCAGTCGGTTACAAGCCCGACCCTTGACTTTGGCTCAGTTCGTGATTTCAGGGTGGTAGGATCAAGCCCTGCACTGGGAGGCAGGGGGTAACCTGCTGAAGATTCTCTCTCTTCCTCTCCCCCTGCCTCCCTCCCCCACTCTCTATTTCTCTCTCTAAAATAGATAAACAAATAATAAATAAAAGAGCCTATCTGGAAGTCCAGCAATACTCTGATTGACATTTCAATAGCTTTGTCTTAAGATGTCAGTGTGAATGTAATATAACGTATGATGTAATATAATGTCACATAAATACCTAGCCACAAGGGAGGCTGGAAAATATATCATTCCTTATATGACACTGCTGCCTCCAATAAAACTGGTTTAAATTTGAGCTTTTTTGTTGTTATTAGTGAGATTTTATATTTAATGCATACATATATGTCACATATGGAGTTTCCCAGAATTCACATCCTGAGATGGAGATTTGTTTTGTTGTTTTGTTTTTGAAATATTTTATTTATTTAATCATGAGGGATACAGAGAGAGAGGCAGAGACACAGGCAGAGGGAGAAGCAGGCTCCCTGTGGGGAGCCCAATACAGGACTCTGGGATCACGATCTGAGCCGAAGGCAGATGCTCAACCGCTGAGCCACCCAGGTGTCCCCCAGAATGAGATTTGTGATCAGGAAAGTTCTTGGGGTCAATACCTGTGGGAGAGGGGGAGAAAGCAGGACTCAGACATGGGAGAAGTTGGGCTGAGGGGCAGTCTCACAAATGTCTCAGATGAACCTTAGGGAATTTTGAAGCTGGGATGTCTCTTCAAAACTGTTCCAAGTTTGGGCAAGGGGAACAGGCTTTCATACCTGCACCGACCAATGATTGGATGAAGGTGACTGAGTAAGGGGAGCATGCTCATGGGGGAGGCAGCTTTCTTTAGCCAAAGCAATTCCTAAAGCTAGGGGAGTAAGTCTCGCAGTCTAGAAGGGTAGTTAGGGTGGGGCAATTTCATTTCCTCTTTGTAATTTGTTCACTTCCTTCACTTATTATCATAACATTAAATTTAAAAGGCACCGCATAAAACTTCTACATTGCTTTTATTTAAATATTCCCTGTTTTGATCTGCCCATCAAAATTAGACACTCAAGACTGTTCTACCCAAATTTTACACATTAACATGAAGGCCACATTTGCTTCAAATTTCTGTCTTCCTCTCTTTAAAAAACAAATCTTTATCCATGCAACTAACATTCTACCTCCAATTCTTTCCCACTCTCCTGAAACAACTATTATTCTGTTTGTATCTCTCCCATGTATGTTTTTATTCTCTTAGTGCAGATAAGTAATTTAATATATATTAATGAAGGTTTAAAATAAATAGGAATAGTATTTATAAATATTATTTCTAAATTTTCTTGCAATTTATAACAAAAAATTTTCTTTCTTTCAAAGATTTTATTTATTTATTCATGAGAGACACACACAGAGAGAGAGAGAGAGAGAGAGGCAGAGACACAGGCAGAGGGAGAAGCAGGCTCCATGCAGGGAGCCCGATGCGGGACTTGATCCCAGGACTCAAGGATCACGCCCTCGGGTCAAAGGCAGGCACTAAACCGCTGAGTCACCCAGGAGTCCCACAAAAAGTTTTCTTCATGAAGCTATGACTGTTCAATTTTCACGGATATCTATGTCTCTGAGTCTTTGTTAGAAAAGATTGAAAATCCTCACTCGGCAAAAACACGAGAGAGAATGTTGGAAATCACTTTTGAGGTCAGTGAACAAATCATATTCAATCTCCTCCACAGTGATTCTTCTCCTCAATCTCAAGCCAAGAGGAGTTGATATAGAATGGGATTCTGGAGAGCATGAATCATTCTATATTTATTAGGAAGCAAGAAAAGAATTCTCCATTAAAGTCATATACTCAAAAATATTCTGCAAAGAAAATCTCAGGCCCAGATGGCTTCATTGGTGATTTTTACCAAATATTTAGAGAAGAATTAACATAAATTAACATAAATCCTTCATAGACTCTTTCAAAAAAATGGAAGAGGAAGGAGTACTTCCCAACTCATTACATGAGACCGGTATTGCCCTAAAACCAAAATTAGGCAAAGTCATCATAAGGAAAGAAGACAAAAAGCCAATATCCTTCATGAATATAGTTCTTAAAATCTTCAACAAAATACCAACAAACCATATCCAGCAACATATGAAAAGGATTATACACCCTGACCAAGTCAGTTTTATCCCAGGAATGCAAGGTTAGCTCAACATGTGAATATCAATTAATATAATACGTCACATAAATAAAATAAAGGATAAAAACCATGTGATCATCACAATAGACAGAGAAAAAGCATTTGAGGAAAACCCAACACACTTCATGTTAAAAACATTCAACAAACTAGAAACGACCAGGAACTTCCTCAAGCAGATAAAGGACATCTACAAAATACCTGCGGCTAACATGCACAATTGTGAAAGGCTGAAAGCTCTCTTCCTATGATCAGAAATAAGATAAGGATGTCTGCTCTTACCACTTCTATTTAACACTGTACTTATGGTTATAGCCAAGGAAATTAAGCAATAAAAGAGAAAAAATGCATCCAGATTAGAAAGAAAGAAGTAAAGGTATCTCTATTTGCAGATGACATGACCTTATCGGAACCTGTGAATTCAAAGTGTCTGTCAGTGTTGGGTTTTTTTTTGTTTTTTTTTAAAATATAGTTAGGAATAAAGATCAGAGGTAAATAGTTCCTCTGTTTGAGCAGGGCTTGTGATGGCAGTGTGATTGTCATCCGTAAACCTTTAGGCCATACCCTGGAAGTTGGAGATGGAAAAGAGGAAAAGAATAATGACACTGGGTAATAATGTAAA
This sequence comes from Canis aureus, assembly GCF_053574225.1. Lineage (NCBI taxonomy): Eukaryota > Metazoa > Chordata > Mammalia > Carnivora > Canidae > Canis > Canis aureus. Next base: position 40,873,183 of record NC_135641.1, on the reverse strand, counting down.
GGTCTGCTTTTCAGAGTTTATTTCAAGGTAAGTCATTGCAGATTATCAGAACATTTTGAAAGCTTTGTCTATGCTTTAGACAATATGATCTCTAAGAATTATTATTTATCTTTCGGAAGTGTGCGGGTGTGTATTTACCCATAGGGCACACAGAGTCAAGATCAGAAGATCACAAAGAGAATGAAAAGTCATGTCTCCACTTGACCCCGGCAGAGGGAATCCTGAAAATATTGAGAAATGGGTTGGCAGAGGCCATCCTGGCTTACTGTTGTTCTAGATAACAATTTTATAATGCTTATTCTAGATGGAATCATTCCGATTTCGAGAACTAGACTTCTGTTGATTATTGTGTCCTCTGGGTTGTTGTGGTCCTTGAAGCAGATCATAGGTGAAGCATAGGTATGGTCTCTGTGGCCAGGAGGTTGGGGTTTCTGTGAATGAATGGAGATTCTCATTGTATGAGTTGGAATGGGACTCTTCCCGGGAGTAGAGGGTGATCCTAAGATGAAAAAGTCAGATCTGGAACTGAGGTATGCCAGTGACTACAGCTCTGCAAGATGTTTCCCTTATTTGGACTCTGGAAACAGTCATATACAGTATTCATGGCTTTATCTTAGTTTTTACTTTTGAGTAAGAAATAAACACACCAAATACAAAATTCAAAAGGTACGCAGTAGGTACACAGAAGCATTCTCCTCCGCCTTCACCCGCAGACATTCAGGATTTGAATCAACCTCAAATCCTAACTAGATCAGTCGTGTTCAGCGGTGCCATGAGGACCGAGGGCTGAGACAGTGAAGACACGTGTAACCTTGCAGCCCGTCCCCTCCTCTGAAGCCAGCTTGGCAGTGGCAGCATGATGTGGAGTAGGGTGGGTGGGGGGTAGCTGTCCAGGAGTTTGGGAGAGTACCCAGCAGCAGGGTCAGCAGAAGACCATGGCATGGCTTGGACGCATCATTAAAAATCTAGTGAAGGTGCAAGTCGCAGTGTGCACCTTCCCGAATCTGGTGTGAGGCTCAAGCCCTCTGTCTCCAAATGTACAACTAAAAAGTGACCCCTGGAGGGAAGGGGCGGGGTGAGGGGCTACATGGAGAGTGAGGGGGATGGCTTCCTCCTGTTCTTAGGAGAACAGAGGCAAGCCAGCCGGCAAACAGCCTGCACGTAGATCAAATCAGGAGACAACGTGCCCCCCCCCCCCCCACACACACAATGAGCATTTTTAAGAGGACAGGGCTACAAAATTATTTTCTTCCTACAACCTCTGCCTTCTGTTACCTCTCTCTGCTCACCCATTCTCCTTTACCTCCGCTCTGCTGTCTCACCACCCACCCCCTTACTAGACCAACACACGTACTTTCCTTATTACAGTTTCCTTTATCTTTACCCCAAGAGGAGAGTAATTTTGACAGAAATGAGAGTTCTCATTTGATTCTCTAAGATATCATTTTCTGTCTATTTAAGGCAAGTCATTTAACCTTTCTGAACCTTCATTCCCACATCTGTAAAACTGATGACTACTCACATATTTCCCAGGCTTGCTGAGTAAAGCAATTATAACACACTCAGCCATGTAAAAATTACTGTAGAAATTAAGAAATCTGCCAATTCCTGCGTGGAGCATTTTGGGTGCTGCAGACTGGGAGCTCCCAGGTAAGCTCTTGATGTAGGACGGCGAGCCGTGGAGAAGACACGCTACTGGAGATTCTCTGGTCTCATAAGACGTGTGCACGTCTACACAGCCTGTGTCTTCCAAGGGAGAAAGAAGAGAAAATTGGAGAATAAGATCTGTGGCTTGGAGGGGGAGGCCCCTGGGAGGACAGGGCTGCTATGGGGTGGCTGCTGGCATTATCTAGAAGCTGAGATTTGGGCTGGCCTCAGTGTGGGGAAGGATGGCCTGGGACTTTGTGCTGAGACAAGAGCTTTGCCAGGATCAAATGACTTACAGTAACCCTAGAGCACATTTCCTCTGGAAGGAATAACCATATAAGCTTAAATCCCTGTAATGGTGTAAGCCTCGTGACCACGTAAAGCTAACGTAAATGAGAAAAAGTTAAAATCAAATCTGTACGTCTGTATAGCACAATGTCACATATGGGGTGTTTCTGTTAATTTTCTTTAGAGTCCAAATTTTCCACAGTTAGAATCTTTATTTACATAAGCAGAAAAAAAATGAGTTAGAAATAATTTTTATAATGGAAGCAATCTCAAGCCCCAAAGATCCAAATTGTAATATGATTAAGGAACTTAGGAATCATTTTTTAAATTCTTTTTTTAAAAAATATTTTATTTATTTATTCATGAGAGACACAGAGAGAAAGGCAGAGACACAGGCAGAGGGAGAAGCAGGCTCCATGCAGGGAGCCCGATGTGGGACTCGATCCCAGGACTCCAAGATCATGCCCTGAGCCAAAGGCAGACGCTCAACCACTGAGCCACCCAGGCGTCCCAAGGAATCATTAAAATAAAATAAAAATAAAATAAAATAAAATAAAGGGTACACAAGTCACTATGAAAACATAACAATGACATACTCAGTGTGACAAAAAGACGGTATATGGGTATATGCATATTCAGTAGGATTAAGACGAGGTAACATATATGATATATAAACACTGGGAGAAAGAATATACAAAAACACTGATAGTCAATGTTCTCAGAAGGTTTTTAAGACCTAGGAGCAATTTCAAAACTTGCTTCTAATTTCAACCTTTCTTAAAGGTTGCTTTTTATTTCAAAATGTAAAATATTAGTCAAAAGGATACAACCACTTTTTTTTTTTTTAGAATCCCCCAGGGGACCCAGAGGGCTACCGTGACTCCAGAGTCCGGATGGTTGGCAGGGAGAGCTGGGGCCCAGGAGCGGCGGGCGTGGGAGCTGGGGTCCAGCAAGGGGCAGGAGGGGAGGCCAAGGAGGGGGTGCGGGGCGTTCCTGCCTCTGTCCCGGAGCCGGTGGGGGTGACATGGGCTGCGTGACCCATGGGAGTGGGCTGTGTCCCCCGAGTTTGGCGGACTCACGTTGTTCTCTGACCTTGTTTTATCTTCTGCAGTCCCCAGGCCTTCAGTAAAGTCGTGTTGAGATTGGCCTCGCCTGGGCTTGGGGCAGCAAGGGCAGGTGCCCGCGCCCGGCTCAGGGCGAGCCTTGCCCCGGGCCAGAGCCAAGCAGGGACAAGAGGTGCCCTGCGCCAGGCAGCTTTGCTCTCCTGGGGTCAGCATGAGGAGAGCTCTGGAAGCTCTGCTGCTTTGTTTTTGCTCCGGCTGCAGGCATTTGCCGCCCGCTGTGCGGGGGGGGGGGGGGGGGGGGGGGGGGGGAGAAGGAGGCCTGGAGGCCTGGAGGCCCAGGAGGGCTGAGGGCTGAGGTCTCTAAGTCTGCGGCCCTAAGTGGCCAGCGCTGGGTCTCTGCAGCCTTCAGGTCTGTCTACTTCCAGAGCGACACCCAGGCTGCTCCATCGCCTCGGGGAAGCCCAGCCACTTCAAGCCGAGGCTGCAGGTGGGGTAGCCCAAGGTCGCTCTCAGCAACGACGCTTCTCACCCGGCGGTCCCTAACTGGCTGCCTCCTGCGTGGCCCTTGCCTCCACTGCGGTTCTCTATTCCTGCTCCCACCACCTGAGTTGTCCTGAGATGTTACGTCTGCTTTTTCCAACGACTTGGGAACTGCCTTCCCTGCCCCAAACTACCCAAGTGCTGTTTTGAAACAGACTTGGCCACGTTACTGCAGTATTTTAATGTTTTGTGGCTCTTCATTGATTCCAGGAGAGTCTAAGTGTCTTAGTCTGACCTTTAGAGGCAGGTGGGGCAGGGCCGAAGCCTCCGTCCCCCCCGGTGACCCCCCCACCAAGGGCACAGCCTCCGGCGGTAGGTACAGGCTTAGAGCATCTGACAGGCCTCACTCGCTATATGATCTTGAGCAATGTACTTAACTTCCCTAAATGTTCATTGTTTTTCATCTGAAATGCTGATAACCATCCTACCTACTAGGTTGTCGTCATGCTTAGAGGAAATGTGAAGCATCTGGCTCATAGTAGGCACCAGGAGAGGGTAGTTCTCATTAGTATTATTGCCTTTGAAGATGAACACAAAGGAAAGATGAGGTGAGGACAAAAATGGGCACCACCAACAAATCACTCAGCCTGTGATGATTGTTGTCCTTCGGGGGGTTTGAAAAGCTGATCGTCGCTTGATTTCACGATACTGCCCTTCCCGAGGCCCCACAAAGTATCGTGTGACATGTTTATTAGTTTAAATGATTTTAGCTGCTTGAGATCTAGGATTTTGTAACACCCTTTGTGCTACTGAAGGTCCTCCGGGGAGTTACAAAATCAAGACTGAGGTTTCCTTTAAAATATTAACAAAAAAGTAAATAAATAAAGTATCCTCTTCCTCATGTAAGATAACGTGAAATAAATGGCTGGCTTCATATGTTGGCTGACACCAGAGACTGATTTCTTCCCTTGACCCTACCATTCTCAGGAAACCTGAGGACCAGGCTCAGCTCCACCGTCAATGGTTTGGGAGAGCTTCAGGGCATTATCTCTTTGAACCTCAGCGCCCTCATTTGCATTCTTCTGTTTAACAAATTTTTGTAGAGCACTTATCGGGTGCCAGGTATTGTGATTCACCCTGAAGATAAAACAGAATGGGAGAGACCGGGCCTTGGACTTTATGATGCTCATTGGGTACCACAGGTGAACGGAAAACAAATAAACAGCTAAATGAATAATTACAAATGATGGTGGGTCCCTCAGGGAGGTGAAGAAGGAGCATTCAGGCCAAAGTAGCTGGGTAGAGACCCCAAGGCTGGCTAGTTAGGTGAGCATCCGGCCCGCAGCCAGCCGAGGGAGTGCCAGGGGGTGGGGGAGAGGGGACATGGGGGGTTGAAGAGACTGCCCGGTGGGAGGAGGCTGCAGAGGTGCGCGCATGGGGGAACCAGGACATGATTTTCCCTGGAAGAACAGTGGAAGAAGCCCCTGGAAGATTCTAAGCAGAGAGGACATGATCTCTGTGTCATTTATCCACACTGCTGTCAGCTTGAAAATTCTATTCTAACCACCCACTTCTAGTTTCTTTGGTCCAAGGAGTCCCCTCAGTAGAAGAGAAAATCCTCTGATCTGAAGAGGAGTCCTTGGACTGGGCAATCCCTTCCTAGGTGTCTGCTGACTTCCCATCACCTCTGCTCCCATTTGCCTGGAAGGTGCACCCCTCTGCGATCGTAGCAAATCCCCACATTTGAAATCTCTAGGCATTTCCCTACAAATCCCGTGTCGCGGTGCATCCCGGTCCCTTACTGACTTTAATGACCTGTTCTCCAACTTGTCTTCAATTCGCTCTAAACCTAGAGGGTCACGTGACGGAAGCCTTCGGCCTGGGCATTCTGAACCACCACGATTCTTCTTCATGAAATCATCTGCCTTCCCGTACCATCTGCTTGAGAACTGTTTGGTGAGCTCTTTGTCAGCAAAAAGAGAAGGAATCCGACAAACATTTGTGTTGTGTCCTGCATCTCCCGCAAAGATAAAGCTGTTCTCTCCAAATTATGGCCTCCAAAGGCATCCTAAACCCTTCAGGCTTAAGTGTTTTAGGATATCCAGAGAGAGCTCAGCAAACCCCATGTGGCAGGGACCATAACCACAATGTCTGCTTTTAAGCCATTTTAAGGCATTTGACTCACGGGATCTGAGCAAAGAACTGGTCTCTCCAGACTCCCTTTTCTCCCAGAAGTGCGGGTGATTTCTTCCCCACGCCTTCCTTTAAGTCTGGCAATATATTGCAGTAATCGTGCGGCATTTGTGTTTGGCAGGTTGACTTGAGAAAAGGAGAAGTGAAGCCTCTGATACCTTTGGATGGTGTCTGAGTGGTGGGCGCCCCACATCGACCTTTCCCAGCAGCCGGTGACCAGCTTCTTTTTATTCTCATTTGCCTGGAGAGCCATCAGGGTCAGTCTGGTAACTTCCTCACAAACAAGGCCCATTGGTAAGTCAGGAGAAGCAGGTGGCATGTGAGCCGAGAATAAGCACGGGAGACACTTCATTCCCTTGTTTCCCGGGGGTGCGGGGACCCAGTGGGCAACCGGCCTGCCCAGTGCACCCGGGAAAGCTCAGTTGAAAGATGCACTTAGCATTCAACGGCAACAGGCAAGTGAGATGAAAGGGCCCTTCTCATCAAGGTTTTTCTATAGTTTGAAAGGTTTGGAATTAAGAAGATTGGATTCTTAGGTCAGAAATGAGGGCAATTGCAGCGCGTAGACCGTCTTCTTAGGATGGTTGTACTTATGGCACAGGAGTTAAAAAACCAAATTTCTTTCCTTGCTTTTTTACATTTATTCTCCTCTTCTCTAAAAACTCTCATTCCACACTCAACTTATTCCTGGAGGATTATGTCTAAGTTGAAATTATTTTAAAATTTCACTCTCTTGAGAGTTATCTGTCAGAGTTTTTTTTTTTTTTTCCCTCCTTCCCCTAGAATGTTAAGTCCTCCTGGCAAAGCCTTACAATCTGTTTTCCTTGAACCTACAAGAACCTTGTTAACTGTGTGATATGGAGTAAACCAAACATTTGTGTAGTGTCTGTCTGCCTGGGAGATAAAGCTGTTCTTGCAATTAAAGTCCTGGAAGACATCAATAACTCCCTTTGGTTTTAGGCATTTGAGAAGACTTGCCTCAAAAAAAAAAAAAAAAAGTAAGAAAGAAAGAAAAAAAGAGAAGGCAGTTTGGGGAATCTCACTGTAAGATTCTGAGTATACTTTTGGTTCAAATAAACAAGCGAAAGAAAAGACTCATATAGAAACGAACATGTTAGGGACATAACAATAAAAATTCTACAAAATTAATTATTTTTGACCAGGTCTTTAAGATTAAAAGCACTGCTTGATTGAATGCCACAGTCTCTTAATTTTCCCATTTTAGGTTCATGTGTTAAATTTTTCTAAAAGAATAAAAACTGCTAATTCCAATCAATTAGTAGTTTAAAAGAAACAACAGTTTATAATAAAGTTCTTAGTTTGTACCAAAGGTGATGGAAATAACCAGGCCTAATTCTGGATTTTAACAGAATGTACTTTTTCACATGTTATAATCCAAATGACTAAAATTCAGGGTTAAAGGCTTCTACACTTCCCTGAGTTTCGTTCAGGTCTTGTATCCAGGGTTATGCCAGTTTGTAAACTGTCCTCAAAAGCACGATTACCCACAAATCCCCTCTGAGGACTGAAATGTTTTACTTAAGGAGCAAAGGATATATTTTGTGAAGAACTCGTCCATTAAAGAACACAATTATTACAACAGCATGATTTATAAGAAGTAGCTTGCCTATTGTTTGGTGAATGCTAGTTTTCTGTTATTCTAGGAATGAGTCGCAGTTTCTTTCTTTTCTGGATTGGAATCCCCCTGTATGTAACGTGTTGGGGGTGGGGGTGGGATCTCCTTCTGCGCGGACATAACGGGGTGGGGATGTTGGAGGGAATATGACACATTCAGGTCTAAGTAGAGCTTGGGAGAGAGTCAAACCTGGAAGCGCCATGCTAGTGTGCCCCAAATTTAAGTGTCCAGCCAGCTGACTTGGCTATTATTTCTAAGTATTACAGAATATGAATCTAAGCAACACGACCTCTATGGCACCTCAACTCACATTTTGGGGAATTTCCTAGAAGAAATCCTTTATTCAAAGCATTCCCTTCCCTCCTCTCCCCTCTTCTCTCCTGTCCTTCCTTGATGTCCGCTGGCCAGAATCAAGGAAGACACCACAGTGGATGCAACTGGTGTCTGGTGAGCTGTGGCCTGCTCTTGAATTTGAAATTAGATCTTCAAAATGATGCTATCCACATTTCCCCAAAATACAACACTGATGTGTAATAACTTAATACAAACAATAAATGGCAAAAAAAAAAAATTGATCACAAGCAGAGAGTCTTAGATTTAGTTTCTGTACAAAGTAGGTTGAAGGGTCCCCAGAGGTCTTTTCTTCTAACAGCATCAAAGCCATATTAGGAATGGGCCAGAAAGTCATGCGTGTTGTTGCAAGGGTTCAGTGTCAGGCTTGTTTCAGAGCAACATGAACTAAGTGGCTTTTAAAGCTCCTTTGTTGATAGGATTCTGTGGTTCTGAGACCCAGAGCCTTGGAATTCCCCAGGAGCAGCTGCAAGAATTTCTAGTCTTGTGTGGTGCCCCCAGGACAGTTGAGAGTGACCAGTGCTCCAATTCCTAAGCAGACTAGGGCTAAGGAGGGAAGGAAGAGAAAGAGGGGGAGGATGAGAAGGAAGGGAAAATAAGTTCAATGGAAATTTGTTTAATATTTAAGGGTCAAAATGTAAGGCATGCTGACCTCTGAGCACTTCCTTCCCTTAGTTTTTGTGTGCCTGTGTGTGTGAGAGAGAGAGAGAGAAAGAGAGGAGAGAACTGGTACAGTCGGATTATATATATATTTTAAAGATTTTATTTATTTATTCATGAGAGACACACAGAGAGAGGCAGAGACACAGGGAGAGGGAGAAACAGGCTCCCTGCGGGTAGCTTGATGGGGGACTCGATCCCAGGACCCCGGGATCACGACCTGAGCTGAAGGCAGATGCTCAACTGCTGAGCCCCCCAGGCATCCCATGGCTTATATTTTAACCTTCATTTCATTTACTTCACACAGTCATCCTTAAATTCATTCTCCTTGATCCCTTCCCAACACCCCCCACCCCCACCCCAATACCCTAAGATCCAGTGCTTATCCTGATTGTCCTCGGAAGCCTTCCTTGACCACCCCAGCCCGGGACAGTTTGCCCCGTTGGTCTCTCACTATTTGAACTAGCCATTTGGCCCATATCAATGACAGCCTGGTGGTGCCACTTATCTCGCCCCATGTGTATGTCTTATCTGTCCAATTAGATTCCGAGCTCTTAAGAGCCAGAGCAACTATCTTTTGTTTTTTTATTTTATTTTTTAGAAGACTGTATCATACATAGCAATTTAGTGCAATGCTTTACACATAGTAGTAGGTGGACAATAAATACTTGTTAATTGATGAAAAATTTGGGGAAGTAACAGGTTTTGCAAGACCATCTTGTTGGCCCAGAGAAGATGAAGGTTTAACAATCTTCATGCACAGATATTTTTCTTTATGGAGAACTGAACTCCTTCAAGGTTTAAATTTGTGATTTCAGGATGAGGAATATTCCACTTCTGCTCTTGTTGTAATGCCTTACATTTAATTGGCAAAATACCCACCGTACTTGTAGTATCCATTTCAAGTTATATATTTTAACAAAAGAGAAGTTTTGGGGAAATCTGTGTTGAAGTGGTTAGAAGGAAAGAAGGAATCAGTGGCTGGAGTAGCATTATTTGTGCTTTCATATCCCCCTTTCCATATATCAAAGTTTGCTTCTTCAAATTTCTCTTGAGAGCACCATTCTTCACAGTAGCCAAAGATCTACTAAGGATTAATTTTCCTTTTTGCTATATTTTTGTCCAGATCATACCATTAAGCTTAGACTAAAAGTCAGGGAAGATTTTTTTTTTTAATCCTGGATGGGTTTAAAACAGAGTTTGTCACAACAAGCAGTAATTATGGGGCACTTAGTATTTGTAAAGTGCTTACCAATCTTTTACCAGTTTGCTTTGAAACGGCACCGTTGGTGGAGGGTGGAGGCTACTTATCTTCTGAATTTCCAGATGGAGAAAGAGCAAAGTGGTTAAGTGGTTTGCCTGCAATTTAATAGGATGTTACTAGTTAGTGCTCCAGTACTAATGCTCCACGATTCATAAGAGGAAAATGTTATCCATGTTTCCTTTCTAGTTTTGAAGGAAAAATAATCCCAGAGCTACCCATTATCTACTGATTTGTAGGGTGGTAGTAGTATTCAGTTCCTGGTTTTTCTTTGGTAAGAGATCAAAAGGTACTTTAGCAAAATAATACTGATTAAAGAAGTTTTAAGTAACGTAGTGCATGAAGAAAATCATTTTGTGGTATAGCGGTGCATATAAAGCTACAGTAAGACCTTTTCACCACAGTAGCCCAATAATCAAAACTCCATTTAAAAGCTAACAACGGAGCTCTCCTTTGCGAAACAATTTTTTTTAGACAATATGCTTTCTGCTGTATTTGAGATAACTTCATTGAGAGAAGTGGGGGGATGGGGTCAGACTACTGGTGTTGTGGAGGGTGTTGGTGAGGTGACTGGCCCTCACCTGATCTCAGTTTCCAGAGGCCAATCCCAGGACCCAATGCTATTGACTTATCACTCCTAAATTCAGTAGGTGACCTGGAATGACCTGGAGCCTTAGATTTCTTCTTCTCCAGATCCATCCAGGTGATTCATAGATGCTTCTTTGCACACAACCAAAGAAATCCATCTTGGGATGTTATCTTGCTCCGAGTAGAACTCTTGTGCTGTGATTGGCTTCCCTTTTGGGAGATGGACTGTAACTGGAGAGTGAAACTCTTAATATTTAAAAAAAATTTTTTTATTAGAGTTCAATTTGCCAACATATCGCATAACACCCAGTGCTTATCCCGTCAAGTGCTCCCCTCAGTGCCCATCACCCAGTCACCCTAACCCCCAACCAACTCCCCTTCTACTGCCCCTTGTTCATTTCCCAGAGTTAGGAGTCTCTCATGTTTTGTCACCCTCACTGATATTTTCACTCATTTCCCTTTATTCCCTTTCACTAATTTTTATATTCCCCAAATGAATGAGACCATATAATGTTTGTCCTTTTCCGATTGACCTACTTCACTCAGCATAATACCCTGCAGTTCCATCCACGTTGAAGCAGATGGTGGGTATTTGTCCTTTCTAATGGCTGAGGAATATTCCATTGTATACATAGACCACAGCTTCTTTATCCGTCATCTTTCGATGGACACTGAGGCTCCTTCCACAGTTGGGCTATTGTGGACATTGCTGCTAGAAACATCGGGGTGCAGGTGTCCCGGCCTTTCACTGCATCTGTATCTTTGTGGTAAATCCCCAGCAGTGCAATTGCTAGGTCGTAGGGAAGGTCTATTTTTGACTCTTTGAGGAACCTCCACACAGTTTTCCAGAGCGGCTGCACCAGTTCACATTCCCACCAACAGTGCAGGAGGGTTCCCCTTGCTCCACATCCTCTCCAACATTTGTGGTTTCCTGCCTTGTTAATTTTTCCCATTCTCACTGGTGTGAGGTGGTATCTCATTGTGGTTTTGATTTGTATTTCCCTGATGGCAAGTGATGCGGAGCATTTCCTCATGTGCATATTGGCCATGTCTATGTCTTCCTCTGTGAGATTTCTGTTCATGTCTTTTGCCCATTTCATGATTGGATTGTTTGTTTCTTTGCTATTGAGTTTCATAAGTTCTTTATAGATCTTGGATACTGAAACTCTTAATAAACTGGATTTTTATCAAAGTTAAATCCTATCTCTGCTCAGATATGCCTGGTTTTCAGTTTGTTGCTCACCTGCTCGTGGAGCAGGGTTATATGCCTCTAACTTAAACATCATCGATGAAGCTTTATATTGAGTCCCTGTCAATATTTAAATTCTTGGCCCACAAGCCCAATAGGGCTAAAGAATCCCACCCTTTTTCAAATTCACTAGCCAAGAATCACCTTAACCGGGTTTTAAGGGAATCTTCTCTTCGGTGGGGCTCTGGAAAAGCCGGATAGAGAGTTAACTCTTTTCCTTCCTCTGTTTCTCTATATATGAAGAAATGTTTTAGAAGGAAGAGAAGTTTATATGCTTAATAAAGTCTTCACAGCTCAGATAGTCTTGGCCTCATCTTTGCAACTATTCATCAAGTAGGTGTTGGGAACCCTAGATATATTTGGGGGAAAGAAAAGGATCAAATAAGGCAAAGCACAAGGTCATTCAAAAGTTACTTCCAGAGAAAAGATAAGTGTTCTTATCTGAAGTGGCCAGTCTCCTTCATTCTCTGAGGAAAGATTTTTTGGCTACCTTAGTTAAATAAGTTCACAATAACACTTAGGATCTACGTGGAAGAAAACGTAAAAGTTGTCATTTGATAGCTACATTTTTGATAGCTACATTTATCTTCTGCCTGCATAAAGGCACATCTTTAGAAATATAGTCTTCAATCCCTAATACTACATCAATTAAAGTCTAAGAGATTTTTTTAAAAAAGATTTTATTTATTTATTCATGAGAGACATCGAGCGAGAGGCAGAGACACAGGCAGAGGGAGAAGCAGGCTCCCTGTGGGGAGCCGGATGTGGGACTCGATCTCAGGAACCCGGGATCACGACCTGAGCCAAAGGCAGACGCTCAACCGCTGAGCCACCCAGGTGTCCTAGTCTGAGAGATTTTATAAGCTTAACACTGACTTATTTTTGATGACTATAATTATTCTCTTCCCTCCCCACCATACTGTTAAAGGCCTATTCAATTAGAGAGGACTTTCCTTTCCTTGGAGATTTAGAGTCAAATGAGAAAGTCACTTTGGAAGTGATACCCTAAAGCAATGTCACTATGATAATCCAGGGAGAATGTAACCAAAGAACACATTTCTTTTTCATTTTACTGCTGGCATGTTTATTACCTATTTACTTCATTCTGTCGATCTCTGGAAAAAGCTTGACATTAAAGATGTTTTTCTTTTTTTCAAAGTATGTCATTGGGTTGTGAGGAAGAAACCTGAGAACTTATCGTGGGGCATTTGGCTATGTGTACACTAACAAAAAATAGCATTTCACCTCTTTATAATAGTTTTTCCCTTTGTGGAGAGCCCCTAGGATGAAGATTAGTTGGGCTTCTGCATTAATAGCAGAAAAGAAGAGTAATTGACATTTATTAGGTGAAGATTATATAAGAGGCAGGGGGATCACCGCTTTACATGAAATATTCTGCACAGCAACCTTATGATAATACTAATAGAGAGCCCGTGGTAATACTAGGGTTGCATTATCCTGAGTGAGCAGATGAATGAGACTGAGCTTTGGATGGCTAAGGGAATTGCATATGGTCACATTGCTCATGGGAAATAGAATTGGAATCCAAACTCGGGCAGTTTTATCCAGAGATAGGACTTGGCCCTTCCACAGCTAAATCTAGCTGCTTCCTTTGTGGGTCCTCATTTGGGAGGTAAGAGAACATCTTCCCATAACTAAGAGGCTGTGGGCCACTATTTACTGAGTACTGCCTCCGTGTAGACTACTAGAACTCATAAACTCAAGAAACAAAATACTTTCACAAAATACTGAGGAAGAGAATGGAACTTAATTTATGATAAAGAGCATATGTTTTGCTGGTGGCCTGCAAGGACCAGAAGGACAGACGGTCTTTATTTTGGCGGACAAAAATTATTGTTATCTCCTCAAAGCCTTGAAGCTGCTGGCTAGGGTGGAAGTACCAGCCGGCCAATCTCTAGGACTAATGATAAGGAGGCATAATTGTTTCTCCCCACTCCTGACCAATAAAATGATTCCAGGAAACCATGAGGAGTTTTCAACAGAGGCTGCCACTTTATGGTCAGTGGCTTGGGAACCTCAAGAATGATATAATAACCTTAGGGAAATTGAGATTTGAGAAATAATTAATGTGTTTAATGGATTAAATTACACCATCTACTCTATCTATCTATCTATCTATCTATCTAGATAAGTGAAAAATAAATCTTGACCCCTGACCTCACACCATACTAAAAAAACAATTCTGGATGGATTATAGAACTAAATGTAAAGGGAAAAACAATAAAGTTCCTAGAAAATAACAGGAAAATATCTTTGAAGTAGAAAATTACTTCTGAAACAAGGCATAGAAAATATTAACAATAAAGGAGACACATTGGTGTATTAAACATTGATAAAAGTAAGAGTTTCTGTCATTCAAAGGCACCATGAAGAGAATAAAAAGGCAAGCCACAAGACAGAAGAATATATTTGCAATGCATTGAACTAAAAAATGACACAGAGCGAGAAGTTTTTAAAAACTTCTAAAAATCTATAAGAAATAAAGCAATCTAATAGGAAAATGCAGGAAAGACTGGAACAGGGTTATGCCAAAGAAGATACTCAAAAGGCCAGTAAATATTACCATCCATCAGGGACACACATAGATGATTTCACGACACTTTTACTAGAATGACTAAAATTAAGAGCCTGACAATATGAAGAGCTGACAAAGATACAAAATAACACATACTGCAAGTAGAAATGTAAATTGGTATAATCACTGCAGACAACGGTTTGGCAGGATCTCCTAAAACAGGACATGTGTATATTTACCTGCCAGATGATTTCATTCCTGCATCTAATTGCAACAGAAAGGCTTTCGTATGTGTACAAAAGACTTTTCTTAGCAGCATTATCTATAACAGCCAAACACTGACCATCACCATGAAAGTGGAGAAATGAACTGTGGGTGTGATCGTACAATGTATATTGCAGGCAGCAGAAAGGGATGTATTATCAATACATGCAACAGGATAAATGAATCTCATAAATGTAATGCTAAGCAGGAGAAGCTAGACACACACAAAAATATACTGTAAGATTATATTTATATGAAGTGCACAGACAGGCAAGATTCGCTGACCGTCACGGTAACAGAAATCAAGATGGGGGTATTCAGCATAATCTCACCCACCCTGACTGGGACTTTACCAAAAATGACACCTTCTCCCTGATGTTCTCCTTCTGCAATGACAAAGGAATATTGTTTATGTTTCTACTTAAAATTCATATCATTCTGCCTTTCTTAATAATTAGCTTTCTTGTTAAATATCTGCTTTCTTCTTCTATCATCAACTACCTTTTCATCATACACTTATATATATATTACCTCATTTCAATAAATGTACTCAGACAGTAATAAAACAAGGTTGAGATTATTTAAGGATACTCCCAATAAATGTCTAAAAAGAATCTTTTACTGTAGTGTAGCATACGTAGAAAAAAATGCACAGATCATACAGACCAATTAATTTTCACAAAGTGAACAATCCCATATAATGAACACAGATCAAGAAATAGCACTTTTTTTAGCACTCCGGTTATGACCTCTGCGAACTCCAAATTACAGACTATTATGATCATTTCTCAAAAGCAGGATGGGGCCTCCTACCCCAAATTTGGTTCAGATGTCAAGTCTAATAACGCCACACACATAGCAAGATGATATGAGAAGACTTGTCACATAGTGAGGCTTTCTGGGGGGAGTAGGGAAGTTTTCCCAAACTGATCTGAAAATGGCTTGAGCGAACCAGAAAAGGAGACTAGCCCGAGATTTTAATAATAGTTAGAAGGTGGGCCAGAGGGAGTGTTCCTTCATGCAAGAAGGGGCTTGCATGGTCTGAACTTCCACCAAAGAGAGGCGCACCCAGGTTTTTTATCAGCTTGTGCAGATGTGGGGCCAAAGGGAAGAGGGAGGGGTGAGGTTTAAAAGACGTCAGCAGTTCGGCATCAAAAAATGGAGTCAGACCTTTTATTATGTGAAGACAACCTGCATTTATTTCTTGCTCATGTTACTTGTCCATCATGGTGCGAGGGGAAGCTTTGGTCCATGACATCTTTACGCTAGGCTGTCAGAGTAACCGTCATCTGGACGTTGCCAACCACTTTAGTGAAAAAAAGAAAAAAGAAAAAAGAAGAAAGAAAAAAATACCCCACCTCACATTAAATGATAGAGCTTCTGTCCAGAAGTGTCATGTGTCCCTGTACTATGTTTCACGGGCCAAAGTGAGTCACATGACTCTGCCGGATGCAGAGGGGTAAGAAGATTGCAATCCACCATGTATTTAGTAGGGGGAGAACCAAAAATAGTTGATGGACCATGCTGCTGTCTACCACCAGTGGATCTTAAAGATGAGTGGAGTATCGACAGGTAATGAAGGAACACTGTTGAAACGGAGGAAATAAGATGAGCAGAGGTGTGGAGGCTCAACACCTCCACAGGTGTGGTGTGGCTCAACCAGAGAAGGTCTGAAACGAGTATATGGGAGATAAGGTTAGAAAGAAGGGTTGAGTTTAGTAATAGAAAGTCTTGAAAATGAAGTATTTTGGATTTAGAGCATGGGATGTAATGAACAATTTTGAGAGTAGTGAACATGTATTTTTTAGTAAGATGGCTTAGATAAAATAAATAAGAAACTGGGATATTATTGTGACAGTCAGGGAAGAGTGGATGAAGCTCTGAACCAGAACAGTGGCAGCTGCCACAGAAAAGCGCAGACTGGGGTCTTTGGAGGTCCAACTGGATTTGAAGCAAAAATGAATAGTGAAAGTTATTCCATTTTCTTTTACTCTGGATGCCTGGGAGAATGGTGGTGACATTTCCTAGGGCACAGAGGACAACATGGAGTAAATTAATACATTTGCTTCTGAAAATGCTGAGTTTCTGATGATGGAAGGACATTGCTATAGGCTGAATGTTTGTGTCCTCTCCCAAATTCATACGCTGGAATTCTAATGCCCAGGGTGATGGTGTTTGGAGGTGGGAGTCTTTGGGAGGTGGTTAGGTCATGAGAGTGAAGCTCTCATGAATGAGATTAGCATCCTTATCGAGGAGACCTCAGGGGGTGCCTTTACCCCTTCTGCTACCAGCAAGCGGGTCTTCGCCAGACGCCGAATCTGCTGGTGCCTTGATCTTGGACTTCGTGGCCTCTAGAACTATTACTTTGAGCCCCCATGCCTGGTCTTCTGTCACAGTAGCCCGGACACACTAAGACAGACATCGAAGTGTAAAGGGGCACCAAAAAATTATTGTCCAACACCCAAGAAGAGGCAGAGGATGAAATTTAGAGATCCTAAAGTCAACATCAAACAGCAGAAGGTTGGACCATGCAACTGAACGAAGGTGCCCCCAGTGAGAGACTCTAAAGTCAGAAGGAAAGAAGACTGAGGCCTGAACCTTGGCCAATATGTATGTTTAGGGAGGTTGCTGCACATGAGCAGAGGCCGGGAGAGAAAACCAAGGAGAATCTATCAGAGAAAAAGAAGGAGGCCAAGCTGCAGGATGGAGGGAGCCAAGAAAAGGGGGGTTGGCTCAGGGTGTCTAACGCTGCCAGGAGGACGAGCCCAGGAGACAAAAAGATGCCATTGGATTTGGCCCTTGAGAGGTGATGAGTGGTGGCAGGAAAGCCATTTCAGTAGAGAAGCGAGGTGGGACGGCAGGAGGGTCGCGGCAGGAAAGGGGAACGGGCAAGCACAGTCGAGTCTGGCATTGGAAAGGGGCGATGTATGGGCATCCAGCTTCGGGGAAAGGCAGGGTCTCTGGAAGGCTGAGCTGGGCCGCGTGGCCCGCCAGCGTCGCCACTGTCTGTGAAGCAGAGGTTGGGCTGGACGGCCAAGCGTGCTGGACCCCAGCTCCGGCCTGGGGCGAGTTCCAAAACGCGTCCTCAGGCTCCCCCAGGAGTGGCCGAGGGAGAGGCCACACGGGTGGGCACGGGCCTGGGGGGCCGGCAGGCATCGGGCCTGGCCTGGGTCCCAAGTGCCCCGGAATCGGCCTCCGGGACGCGGGCCCACCTGCAACAGGTACCAAGCGGCGCCGAGGGTGACCGGAGGGAGCCAGGGCCTGGAGCTGGGAGCCCCGATCGCCCCCCTTGCAGCTGCCCCCGCGGCCCCCCGATGTGCAAGCGGCCCAATTCCGCTTTGGGTTAAATCGAGGTGAGTCATGTGCCCCGGCCTTGGCCACCGAGAGCCTTGAGCCCCAGCATCACGTCCTCAGGCGCCCTGTGCATCTGTCCCCGGGGGTTTCCAGGGGCTGACACGGGCTAGAATCTGTGAAGCCGTGACTAGGAGACATTCTGAGCAACACTGCACGCGACGCTGTCTTCCCTTGGAGTTTTCACGGGGTTCGCTGCAGGGACACGAAAAAGGTAAGAAGAGGAGCATGATTCACTTTTGAGCCATCGGTGTACACGGTTCGCCTTGAGCTACGGATCGTGGAGGGCACACGCACCGGGTTGGTCCGCTGTTTTCCTCGGTGTCTCTTAAAAACATAATGACATCATCGCTACAAAAGGCTAATTAGCGTCTGTGATGTTTTTCAGGGGAAAATGTTTCCATCCTTCTCAGGTTTAGCGGCAGAGCCCCAAAATCTAGAAGAATCTCTTCCCCTGCATGAGCCGCTCTTCCTTATTTGCTTTTCGGATTCGTGCCCAGCTGACATCAGATACAGACCCTCTCCCTCTGTGCTATTGGGAGGCATCAGTCTGCGAGCGCCAAGTACCCAAACTCTGTCCTGGACAGTAGCCTTAACAAAGTTGCCCTGGGGGCCAAGACATGAGGAATTCTTCCTCTACTTGAAGAATTAAAAAAAAAAAAAAAAGGAAAAAAGAAAAAGAATCTAACTTTCAAAAGGAACAGGAAGCAGCTTGTCCCTAATCAATCACCAGCAAGCAAGTGTCTGCGGAGGAAAAGGTGGATATTCATAAAGGCGGCATTTTTCTTTCAACAGAAAAGATCTTTCGGTGAATTTGGACCTGACGGCCTTGAAAACGGAGGCGGCTAAGAATAAGTGCCACGGACTTGAGAAGAGATGTTATTGTGTTTTGGATTCTCGAACAGGCCTCTTCCTCTAACTGGGAGGTGGCCGCACTCAAACGTCCAAATCGGCCGCAGCGTGGGTGAGCTCCGCGCGCGGGAGGCCACAGTTTGCTTTTTGTTGATACGTCAAGGAGTTTGGCTAATCCGTGAATCATCAGTGGGAAGAAAGCAACTGTGGGGGCAAAATCACGACGTGACAAAGAGTTGTTCTCTGGACCTGCATATGATTGAACAGAAATTTTTCCTGATGCATTATCATATATTAGAAAGAAAAAGGCAATGGCCTGGGGGTCAGAGGATTAGTTCCCGCGCAGGCCGCGCGTTACTGCTGCCGATTTAGAAACAGGGTTAAACAAGCTAATGTCTCTGGGTCTCGGTCTCCTCCATGGGTGGTGGGGGGAGGTTGGGGAGGATTCCACCGAGACTTTGGTTGATGTGCCAGCCTCCGCTGCTATTAACAAATCATTCCAAATTGACTGGCATAAACCAAAAGCCACTTTATTGTCCAGAAGATTCTATGAGTTAGATATTCAGGCTGGGCTCAGCTGGACAATTCCTTTGCTTCTTGAGGCAATTACTAAGACCACTCAAAGGCACTCAGCTGGCAGATGAGATGGTCTCAAGGGTTCAAGATGACTTGGCTCATCTTTTTTTGGCAGAGCTGAGCTCAGTCTGTCGACTAGAAGGTCCAGAAAGATGGCTTATTGGGCCTGGTGGTCTCGAGGTGGCCACGCTTTTTTGCACGGTAGCTGGCTTCTCCCAGAGCGAGCGTGGTAAGAGAACCAAGTAGTTTCAAATCCAACCTCAGAAATCACGCACCATCATCTTCACTGCTTTCTGCAAGGCTGCTCAGGTTCAAGGGCAAAGGCTATCGATCCCACTTTTCAAGGAGAGCAAAGTCAAAAGAATGTTGCAGCCGTATTTTAAAACCACCGCACCTACTTCTAAGTTCCCAGGTATTATTTCTCATTATTCTTCTCCAACAATGTGTCTATTCCCCTATTTCTTTTTTTAAAAAAGATTTTATTTATTTATTCATGAGAGACACAGAGAGAGAGAGAGAGAGAGGCAGAGACACAGGCAGAGGGAGAAGCAGGCTCCATGCAGGGAGCCCAACGTGGGACTTGATCCCAGGAGCCTGGGATCACGCCTTGAGCCGAAGGCAGATGCTCAACCCCTGAGCCACCCAGGTGCCCCTATTCCCATATTTCTTTGTTTCCTCCTTTCTTTCTTTCTTTCTTTCTTTCTTTCTTTCTTTCTTTCTTTCTTTTTTCTTTCTTTCTTCTTTCTTTCTTTCCTCCTTCCTTCCGTCCTTCCTTCTATTCATTCATTCATCAAACATTTCAGTCCCTCGGGGTCACCTATATTAAGTAGCCTACAGAAAAATCGAAGACAAACGCATAACCCCTGCCTTCATGGAGCTTACAGCCCACTGAGGGACTCACACATAAATCAAATGAAGGCAAGTGTGCAATTATAAACCCTGCGAAGGACTGTGAAGGAAAAGGGATGAGGATCTCTGTGGCTCCACAGCAGGGAGACGTGGTTCAACCAGGGTGCAGGGAGGCTGTCCTAAGGAAGAAATGCTCACTTTGATATCTAAAGAATGTGGCTAGGTGAAGAGCATCCATACATCCCACACAAGACTTCTTCTTGTTGCCCTGTAGCCCCTGAATCTCCGAATTAGAAGACTCTTTTTTTCTACCCTGCTTAATTCCTCTTCAGCAGTAGCTCATTACAGAAGTTTCATGTTTGATATCGAGCATTGTCCAGGCCCCTGTTTGTTCGTACCCTTACGAGCCTCTTTTGACTCCCTGCTGTTAGCTGCATAGGATCAGCAGGTTTAAGGATTGTGGCATCGGAGGACTTCCATGTGCCGGCTCCATCCTAAATTCCTGGCCTCGCCTCACCCTATTCTCTTTGGATAGCACGCTCCAGCTACTTGCTATTCCCAGCGCATACATTAATTTTCATGCCTCTGTTCTCACTGAATTCTCTTTCTGAGATGACCTTCCCCTTTGTCTCCACCATTAAAATGCTTTTCATCTTGCCTGCTCCAGGGCCATCTCCACTAGGAGGCTTTCCTAACCTCTGGGCTTGTAATTACTCTGTCCTGGAAGTGTTCTCTAGCCCTTCACTGACGCTTCCTTTCCATGCTGCTTTGTTAGCTGTTTCCTCTAAATTGCCACTACATTTTAAGATCCTTGAAGACAGGAATCATTAGGAAATCATGCCTCTGTCCTCCAAAATGCCTATCACTGTGCTTTTGCCATAGTAAGCACTCAATAATTGTTTGCAGAATGAATGAATAAATGAATGAATGAGTATCCTTTTAATTAGATGATAAGGGTATAAAGTGCATAAAGGGTATAAATGATCTTTGTTATCATTTTTGGTCAGCATTTAGCATAGGGGATAGTACTCAATATTGATATTTCACTATAAATGAATGTGTAGCTTTCATACGGACGTATTTCAAATATCACTGAACCTATTAAAATGTTCTGCACACCACGCTGGTTACATTTTCAGGCCCTTCTGCTGGATTGTAAGTTCTCCGGGGCAGAAATTGTGTCTTCCCTTTATTTGTGTCTGTTATACTCTCAGATGTTTGTTTTATTTTTATTTTTAATTTTTATTTTTAATTTTTTTTTAATTTTTATTTATTTATGATAGTCACAGAGAGAGAGAGAGAGAGAGAGAGGCAGAGACATAGGCAGAGGGAGAAGCAGGCTCCATGCACTGGGAGCCTGATGTGGGATTCGATCCCGGGTCTCCAGGATCGCGCCCTGGGCCAAAGGCAGGTGCCAAACCGCTGCGCCACCCAGGGATCCCCCAGATGTTTGTTTTATATATAAATCACGGATATGAAATAAAAATGTTTATAAACCTCTTCCTAAGTTCACAAGTTATCCCGATTCTTTTCACATTTATTCTACACACACTGCTGTGCTAATATGTGAACGTGGACACAATGATACGTGCCCAGTAAGACTCGGTGTGAACAGCTTGCTTTGGGTTGGGATATGCTACGAAGGAAATGGGTAATGGGTTGGGATATGCTATGAAGGAAATGATCTATCCTGAAAAGCGACCACATCCAGTAAGTCTTTGCTCAATAATCCTCCGGTAGGTCTCAAGCTTGTCTTGCAGTGTTGCCATTATACCCATGTCACCACCGTACGTGTTTGCATGTTGCTTTTTATTAGTTCCGAAGAGGATGATAATGGTGACTCTCTGGGCGGAGAGGTGGAGCCAAAGGGCTGGAAGGAGAACCGGGCCATATGGGGCCCGGTGATGAGAGCGAGAAGGGGCTAGAAAACTAGGAAGTCCAGCTCCTTTCTTCTGCAGAGGGGGGAAGCTGAAACTCAAGTTCGTACCTTGCCTATGTACTCCACTGTGCTCAATTTTGGGGAGTCTGACATAAAAAAAGAAGACTTCTTGGATTAAGGGCAGGACAAAGCATATTGACTGTGTTTTCCTCGAGGGTCTTTTCCAAGGCGCACTGTTCCGGAACACACCTGTTGGGGCCCGGTCAGAGCTTAGTCAGCACACACTTATTTATACCACAGATGACATCATCCATCCATCCATCTCGGAAGCCGCAGTGCTCACCCCCGTTGGCTGTCAGCGGTTTCTAAGATGTCCCCTGATTTCATTGACCTCTGTGTGTCCTGGAGCCTTGACCTCTAAGGCTCCCTGGTGCCAGAATGTCTGCAGCTGTAGGATCAAAGACCCTCAGGGGAAAAATCCACTCCTAACTGAGATGAAATGGAGTGAGTTATTAGGAAAACTAGCTATATGTCCCAGAACCCTGGCTCATCTGGCAAATGCTTGAACTGTATCCCAAATATAAACACGAAGCCCTAAGACCTAAACACAGCACAAGCCAGAGACAGAGTCTCCTGACGGCCAGGCCACAGCCACATTCCACCTGCCCTCCGAAACGACTGGACGTGCCTGGCACGTAATAAATACTTTCTAAATAGTCTGTGAAATAAATGGATGACGGAGGTGGCACGGAATTAAAGATACAGCTCTCACAGAATTGCTAAGCGCCAAAGATCAGGCCAGAGGTTCACATATTTATTTATTTATTTATTTATTTTAAGGTCACACATTTTAAAACAGTAGGTTAGAAATGGAAGTGGAGGGACGCCCGGGTGGCTCAGTGGTTTGGCATCTGCCTTCGGCCCAGGGCCTGATCCCGGAGACCCGGGATCGAGCCCCACATCGGGTTCCCGGCATGGAGCCTGCTTCTCCCTGTGTCTCTGCCTCTCTCTCTGTCTGTGTCTCTCAAGGATAAAATAAATAAAATCTTTAAAAGAAAAGAAAATAAAAGAAATGGAAGTGGAAGTCCTGAAATGGAGTCTCAGTTCCGTCTCCAGCTTCCCAGCAAGCAGAGCAAACAGGGCGAGGAGCGGGCCTCCCCTCGTTCCCACCGAGGAAGAGAACACAGCGTGGCGGGGCGCGGAGTCTTTTTCTATCTCTGAGAGAAATGAGTCCTGTGGGAAAGCTTTCTACGACAGCTAAGTGCCATTTATGTCTTGAGGACATGTGGAGATTCCTCCCTGGTTGGCAGTCCGCCTCGTTGCTTGCGGCAGTTTGGGGACACCCTTCCCAAATGGTGGTTGTCCCAAGTCTTTGCTGAAGGAGAGTTCAGTCCATTTGCGGTACCGTCCCCGGCTGCCTGTAGCTGCTGTTTCTTCACTGTCCTTAGCCAGGACCCTCTGTTTGAAGCTGAACCTCAGAGCATTCTTAAAATATTTTCTAAGCCCTCTTCACTTACAGATGCCCTTCCTCCGCTGGTCTTGGAGAGCTGGATGCTAGGATATTTTTGCAGTCTTCTATACTTAGCATGGCTTATAATCCTTGGTCATGTTATCTCAGGCGCCCCCGTAAGAATCCCTTAACAAATAAAGTAACCCGAGTAGAATAAAATCCTTGTTGATTGATTGATCTGAGACCTGCAGTGCACTTAGCCCCATCCTGCTTTACAGCTCTCTGCGCTGGCTCCCTCTGGGCCAGTCTGTCCTCTCCATTTGGATATTTTCTCCTACTTATGGCCAAGCTCCATAGTTTTCCTCCGGTTGTTCACTGCATCTGTTATAGCACCCATCTCCCTATCGGTGGTCATAATTCGGATCTGAGCTTATCTCCCTCGGGATATTTGCCAAACAAGGCTTGTGAGGGTTTGCACTTTTTCAATTTGCTTTTAGCCTCAGCACATATTTATTTTAGTCCCAGACTTTTAGAGCTAAAGGGAACGTGCAATGAAATCTGGCTCCTCCGTTTCGTAGATGAGAAAACTAAGACCAAGAAAGGTGAAATGATTGGCTTTTCAGTCCAAGGCCTGGAGAGTGTTGCACCACACAGTCTTTGTGGGTTTGTTTCTGAATCATCTCTGTTTCGTGAACTAGGAGATTTAATTTCCCGAGTCATTGCTCCTTGTCCTCTGCCGGTCACTCCGTGTATTCTTAATCAATAATAAGTGAGTGAACAAAGTGAAACAATATACCATGGTTTATTTTATATTCTACTTCAACCCAAAGGAACTAATAAAATCAACAAATAAATACAGAAAGTCATTTGGTCATTTGCTTAGTTCCTGGCAGAACTGACAACAGATGAGGTTCCCCCCCTTGTTCTATATCAGTCTTATCATTTTAGCCTATTGATTACAAATACCTTTTTTTAAAAATCTAATTCTGACAATTCTTTCTTCTAAAACATGTGTTTTAAATACTACGATTTTAAAGAGCCATAGTAAAGGGGAGAATCTATCCACATAGGTAAGTTCCCTCTTCTAGGAGGCCTAATGGGCCACGATAGTCTTGCATGTATACCAAGCAGATTTATGGAATTCCGTCTTTGCAGAAGCTTCCACAAATAGCAGATGTGAGAAGTGTTCAGAACAAAGAAGGGGTCATCCCTAAAAAGTACAAGAAGCTTTGATCTTTCTCCTCGCCCGGAGCAAGGTGAAAGGGTAGAGTCTTCAGCAAGTCTGAGCCGTGTATTCAGGTGAAATGACACTTGCGGCATGTGTGGGCAAGCAGAAGGCTTACTCAAATGGTGAAAAATGCAGGTCCCAGATCTTGTGACTCTACAAATGTACAAAATGTGAAATAAATGCCATTTTTTCCTCGTGAGTTTAACTCTAGGAAACAATGAGTCCTTAAAAGGGAGTGATTAGATAGTATAAGAATGCAAATTGGGCAGAGTACTAAGACCCCAGTAATTTCGGACACTTTACATTCTATACTCTTTTCTAGGCATGTCATGCTCCGCAGATTGTAACCACTGATACTTTGAACAGACCTTGGAAATAGTTACTCACTTAAGAAGACCGCATACCTCTGAGAGAACACCCAGAGGGTGATGAGGAAGAGGTGTGACAACTATGCTTGTGTTTTGAATCATCCTAAAGACATGGATTAGCCCTTCAGATGTTTGCTAATTTTTCCAGAGGAGGCATATTCGTCACTGCGTCCAGTTACCGTGTAATGATTTATAGAAGCCCTCCCCATTTTGGGGCGCTGTGTAAACCATGCCTCAAAGCCTCCCTGCCACGGATCCACTCAACCGCCACAGAAAGCTTAAATCTGTCTGGTAAACCTAGTGCAACATCTAGAAACATTGCTTCCGGCATCCAAATCCGCCATGGATACCAGGACTTCACATTTCTGAAGTCATAACTGTTTGATTCTTTTGCAGTAGAAACTTCCCCTGCTGACTCTCCTCCGCCGTAAAAGTGACTTAGTATGAATTTTGTTTTGAGATGGACAAAGGAAGCATCGGGAAGCTGTTAGCAGATTCCACTAGCCCCCGAGAGGATCCAAGGAGGGCGACAAGCAGAAGAAAAATGACAGAAGGTTCTAAGCCTGGACTCCTCATTCTGCTGTTTATGGGGCCACCCAGAGGTCTCTAGAAGAGGCACTGTAAGGGAATCAAGGGATCAGGGCTCAGCTGCAGGCGGCACTCCCCAGGCACCCAGGCACTTGAACTCACCTTTGGCAGGAACCCAGGAGCCGAGTTACAAGGCCACAGATGGAAAAGCTAGGACGGTTTGTTGTCCCAGGACTGGTACGAGCCCTTAAATTCTCCTTGCCTTGATTCAGGTCTCTAAATCGATCTTAAGACCTGGAGCAGTTCTAGCTGCACGGGGAGCTCAGAGCAATGACTATCATCCTGGAGGCCAGTAGTGCCATTACGGGGTTATAATTTGAGTGTAAAATTACTTGGCCAGCCTGACACCTAGCTCAGAGCCTCTACTCACCAAGCCATGTACCTCACACAGCCCGTGGGGGCTCACCGGGAGCCCTTGTTTATAAGTCCCCTCAAAAGGCCCTCTGTGTGCTGGGGTGATACTGCCAGGAGACTCCTTTGCCCAGAATTTGAAATCAGGCAGGTCCTCAGATTTGCACTTCTGGAGACTCTTCTGCAAGATGTTACACCTACAGCTACAGAGACACCCAGGATCGAAAGCAGAAGACGGATTCATCATTCAACTTAAACCTGTGTCTCTTACAAGACCATCTGTCACTGGTGGTAACACATGTGTGTGAATCAGAAAAAGGCAGACCTAGTATTGCACCAGCAAGCATGGTGTGGCAATCGGAGACTGAGCCAGAGTTTAATCCCTGCTCTTCCCTTTGACCAGC
Organism: Canis aureus; assembly: GCF_053574225.1. Lineage (NCBI taxonomy): Eukaryota > Metazoa > Chordata > Mammalia > Carnivora > Canidae > Canis > Canis aureus. The sequence goes on along the minus strand of NC_135641.1, from coordinate 40,847,070 downwards.
ATGCACAATCATCCCTCGGGGCTCTGCCTATGTGTCGCTTTTAATAGTAGATCTAGGAACTGTTCTGTAAATGACAAAATTATATATGTTTTGTTTGAAAGCGCTAATTGCTTGAACAGTTAAGATATTCCACAATTTTTGTAACTAAATTTTAGCATACCTTCATTTTAAACCTATCAGGACTGTCGTAAAATCAAAGTGGCTTGGGTCTCTCCTCTCTCTCTCTCTCTCTCTCTCTCTCTCTCCCTTTGACCTTTGAGAAGCTCCAGCCCAGGGGCAGGAGGAAGGGAGGCAGGAGCTGGAGCGAGGGAGCCCTGACACTTCCCACTGCAGGGAACGGAGGCCGCCTGTCAGCTCGAATCATTTTCCTGTAGGAAATGTCATTGCATCAGTGCATTGTAAGAAAGTGATGTCATAGTGTGGGGCCCTGATCCGCTTCCTGACTTTTAACCTGAGTCTTGCAACCTTTTTCAGCTGTGCTGCACCCAGAGAAAATGAAACACATTGAAATGGAAAGGCCAGCGGGTCTCATAAAGACCTTTGAGGCCCCAGGGTGGGGTTCACTGCTGCACACGTATTAACGATCAAAAAGCAGTTTTGTTTGGGCGTCACATCCTGGATCTGACATGGACCTAGTACCTAGGAAAGTAAATGGAAAAGAAACGGTCTTCAGGATGTCTCTGTAATTTCTCGGCAGAAACCCTTCCTTTTTCCCATGTTGGGTTTAATTAGTGGGGACAACGTTAAAATTTAATTAGGATGCATTGCTTGGTTTGTGTCGTGGTGGTGTTTTTGTTGTTAAACTCTCTGTGAAAATGAATCATGGCTCCTGAGCTGATATTTTAAATCTTACATACGGCGTTTGTGTCTCCATGTCTTCGGATTGGTTACAACCCCAGCCCAAATGACATTATTAAGCTATTTCCTGGAATGTCAAGGGCTGAAATTGCCCTGTCAAGAACGACTCTGTTCTTTCAGGGATTTCAGAGAGCAAGGGCTCGGATTGCATTCTTGCTCTGTTATTATAAGTTTTTGCCTGGCAGGAAACCACTGGGTCTCAGACAATTTGCATATATCCAATAAGAGTGATCCACTGTTCTATGGAGGTTTTCAAGATTGCATGACAGCACTGCGGAAGAATCTCATATGGAGAAAGGGGATTTTTTCCCCCTTTCCCTAAGCCCCATTTTAAATAGTTTCCTTCCCACAAGCTGATGTGTCCACATTCAAAGAGTTATAAGTAACCCAGTCTATTTTCCTGCCTTGGCCTCTGTCACTAGTCCAGTAATATCACCAGCCACACACAACTGGAAACAGGCTGTCTGAAAGTATAGGTGCCTTATTCCTTCCACAAGGCCTGTAAAGCAGACTTTTTTTTTTTTTTTTGGCATGTGATGGTGAGCATTAACAATTTAGTTCTCCCCGGTGAGGGCATAGCAAAATGCTCGTTTCTCTGTGAAAGCAAGGGCAAGAAAGAACCCCACATATTTCTTGATAACTGAATATAATTTTGTGCACGTTATCCATGGGATTCCGGTTAGCCCAAAGCACTCAGTATTAGACCACTTCCTTTATGCATCAGTTTGGGATCTTCAGGACCGTGCACATTTGGTTGAGCACAGAAGTTCTGGGAAGCAATCATTGCACCTCACTGGTCCCACAGTGGGTGCCATATCAGCCGGAACTCCACGTCTTGATAGAACGTCCAAGAATCATCTTAAACCCTCTCAGAACAGAGAGGGATACAAATCAGAAAGGAAAATGGGAGTAAATTAAGAAATAGCCAGGACACTAGGTACTGGGTGGATATGTTCCAATAAGATTGAGATTGATTAAGACAATGTGCTGCTAAAACTTAAATCCCTACTTGTGTAATCACCAGGCCCAGAACTAGACCTCTCACAGCTTCATTAGGTGACAGATGAGCATGCGTCGATTGAAGAGCAGAGGCCTGGGTGGCCCCTACAGGACTTCCAGACACCAACAACTGAGCTGTGTGTTCTGGAACATGTCATTTAGTTTCTGAAAAAATACCATATTTTTCATGAAATGTCTAAAATGTTCATTCTGTACTTGTGTATTCTCAAATGAATGGAGTCTATAGAGACTGATATTCAAAGGCATCTAATAAACGTGCTGAATCGAATCAATAATACTAGACACTATTTTTGTGCTTAAGTTGTGTTAGATTTTCTGCTGTGTGGTTTACCTCTATAGTGCCATTGAAGTCTTTTTTTTTTAAGATTTTATTATTTATTTATTCATGAGAGACACAGAGAGAGAGAGAGAGAGAGAGAGAGGTAGAGACACAGGCAGAGGGAGAAGCAGGCTCCATGAAGGGAGCCCAATGTGGGACTCCATCCTGGGTCTCCAGGATCAGGCCCTGGGCTGAAGGCGGCGCTAAACCACTGAGTCCCCCCCACCCCAGGGATCCCCAGTGCCATTGAACTCTCATAGCAAGCCTAGGAGTTAGCTATCCTCATCAGTACCATTGGACCTGGGAGGGATTGAGGCTATTGCCTAAAACTGCAAGAGGGCCAGGATCTGAATCCAGATGTTTCTCATTCTGAGGTCCCACCCACTTTCTGCTACACTCCATGGGTGCTTCTTACACTTCAGCATGCATCAGGATCAGTGGGAGGAGGGCTTCTAGATGCAGACTGTTGGGACCCAATCCCTAAGTTTCCAGTTCATACAAGTTCCTGGATGATGTTGATGCTGCTGGCATTGGAATCACTCTTGAAAACCACGGCACTGTACTATTAAGAGTTGCAGGCTTAAAGGCATAGAGACATATAAGGGCATAGAGGGGCGGCTGGGTGGCTCAGGAAGTTGGGCGGCTGACTTTTGATTTCGGCTTAGGTCATGATCTCAGGTCCTGGGATCCAGCCCCGTGTGGGGCTCTGTGCTCCTTGGGGAGTCTGCTTCTTCCTCTTTCTCTGCTACTCCCCCTTCTTGTGCTCTCTTGCTCAAATAAATCTTTTAAAACAAAGAATATAAGACATAGAGAGTACAAGAAGCAAATCTCCGGCCAGATTAAGAAAGACCTCTTACAATTTTTTAAAAAAATATTTTATTTTTTGAGTAATCTCTACACCCAACATGGGGCTTGAACTCACAACCCCAAGATCAAGAGTCACGTGCTCTACCAACTGAGCCAGCTGGGCACCTCAAGACCTCTTCCCTTTAGAGACAGTCAACAGTGGAATGAATGAGGTTGCCTCTTGGGAATGGTTCAACTATCAGGGGCATTTAGATCTTGGGACATGTGATGAGAAGCTGGCCTAGAGGATAACTAATGTCCCTTCTAACAATTAAGCTGTCATGAGTGCCGTAGACAAGCTACAGAGAGCCCAGGAGAGAGGGTCATTCTTTCCCTGCACAAGACCCTTCTCATTATGGCTACTATTTCATGTTTTGTGTTTGAAGGACTACAGTTGCCTTGGTAATGGCAATGAAAAAATGCTGAGAAAAATGGTTTTAGGTAATTTAGAATTATAGTTTAATAAAACACCACACAGGGACAAGGGGAATTTAAAGAAAACATTCATTCACTGAAAATTTTATATTTCAGATTTGAAAATTTCTGTGACAATGATGGTAAAATTTCTATTTTTTAATTTTTTAAAAGATTTTATTTATTTATTTATGATAGAGTAGAGAGAGAGAGAAAGCAGAGACACAGGCAGAGGGAGAAGCAGGCTCCATGCAGGGAGCCCGACGCGGGACTCAATCCCAGGACTCCAGGATCAGGCCCTTGGCCGAAGGCAAGCACTAAATCACTGGGCCACCCAGGGATCCCAAAATTTCTATTTTTAAAATCATAATATGTAAATCAGAAAAAACAGGGTTAACAATCTAAAAGGGCTACAATGTACAATTATCTCGATTTTTATTTCATAAGAACATAGAGAAAAAAGTTTGGAGATAAAAATTATTTTGCAAGTATTTCAAAATAATGGCCACAAATATAACAAATTTAAGAGGAACACAGCTTCAAATTTATTGTTCATTCTTTTGACCCTAGGAAGAAAAAAAATAAAGTAGTGTTTATTTCTACAATTTATCAAAGAAAATAGAGTGTCACTTCTGACATTTAATTTAGCCTTTTTTATGTCACAGGAACCCAGTGAAGGATGACTCAAGTAACAGGACCATGGTACCACTTAAGGATTTAAGAGGAATCACCAAAAAGAACAATATTGGTGATATTGGTGGAGGGGGATAGCAGAGAGATATAAAAAAGAAATATATGTGTAATAAAACATCTGGCATAAGCATAAAACAATTCAGAGGAACCATTACTTTTGTGGGCAGGGACTGTCTAAGGAAGTGAGGGATCTCTCAGTTGAATATCTTTTTTTGGTCATTTGCTATTTGTTTTGTCTGGTTTGGGTTGGTTTGGGGTTTTTTGAAAATTAACAGAAGGTTAAAGGGTGCTTTCTAAAAATCTTTAAATGAGAGCCAAGAATTTAAATTTGATTAGAAGTAAAGGGAAGAAAACAAGCATTTCTTGAGCAACTATCAAGTGCCAAGCTCATGTAGGTCTCTTACTAGTATTTATGTCATTTCATTTGGCAACATGTGAGGTACGTGTTATCTCTTAGGCTCAGAGAGGTTCAATATTGATTTGCTCAGGGCCGCTCAGATGGTAGGTGTTGGAGGAAACAATTACACATCAAACTGTCTGACTTTAAAAGTACCGTGGCATATCAGGTTCTCCATGTGTCATAAATAATGCTGAACCCAATGCTTCTTCAATAAGGCACTGTTCCTTGGGATGGAAATTCCAATCTTCTTTTTTCTCTATAGCCTTTCCCGGAGACTCTTCTTGGATTCCATGACCACAGTAAACTCCCCCGTGATGTGTGAATTATTTTTACATTTGAAATAGTCCTGACATAGACATTTAGGTAAGATTTTAGCAATGGCTAGGGAGCCATAAAAGTGACATCTAGTATTGCAACCTGCCACTCCGCTACTCTTTTGACTCCCACGCTTTCAGTCCCACCTTTTCTGCTCACCTTTGTCAGTCCATGTTCTTGGAGAGGAGCTGCACACACATGAACGTCACATGAAGGAGCTCGGCTGTATCTTGAGTGTTAAGGGGAGCCACAGAAGGATGTAATAAGATAATATTTATTACTTATGCTATTAGAATAAGATAATATTTATTACTTATACTCTTACTGTTATTCCACAGGGGAGTAATAAGAGCAGATCTGAACTTGAGAGAGCTCATTCTAGAGCCTGTGTGGAGGATACTTCTTCAGAAAGACAAGATTGGAAGCAAAGATGTCTGAGTGTGAGAAGAGGGAGGGCTGGACCAGGGCCATCCCAGTCAGCACAGAGAAAGGGGGACACAGTGAATAAATATTTAAGAGGTGTAGTTGCCAGGACATGGTGATCAAGTCAGGTATGAGAAGTCAAGGACGACTCCAGGTTTCAGGCTTGTCCTGAGTGCATGAGTGCTGGCAACCGAGCTGGAGATATAGGAAGACGAGCAGGTGTCGGGGACAAGGAGATCATCAGCTCCATTTGATGTGTCTGTGGGACACCCAGGAGAGTGTCCAGAAAATAGCCCGAGGTAGAGCTTGATGGGGCAGGAGAAGGGACTGGGAGATAAATACGGAAGAAAAAGCCACGGCAAAGGAAGAAAAGTAAAGCAAATGGTGTGTGGAGGTCAAAGGGGAGAGGATTTTGTGAAGAAAGTGGTTAATAGTTTCAAAGGCTGTGGAGAAGTCAAGGAAAATACAGATTGAAAGGACTCCATTGGGCTTGGCTACGTGTAGGTCATTCACTGGCAATCTTTGCCATGGGACCGTCAGTAGAAGAAGAGAAAAGTTGTTAAATATGGCCTAGTGGTTTAATATGTTAAATTGTCTTATAGTTCATGCTCTTCAGCACTAGATTTATTATGAACGCAGAGCACGGTATCACTTGTATCTGATATGGGGTGTCCGGTGGCAAGCTTCAGTACCTCATTGGCTACAATCCCAGGCAGAAATCCTCTTGACTCCTTCTATTAGGTTCTTAAAATGGCTTATTATTAGTGATGAGATGTGAAACTGAATTAACCCTAAACGACAAGAGTAGGACTCACACATTAAATCCAATCACCCCGTCTTGTCTCTCATGGTCAAGAAACCACTTTACATCTCCCTGGACTCCTTCCTTGTCTCGCACGCTACCTACTACTAAGTCCTGCTGATTCTACTTTCTAAATATCTCTCAAACATATCACCTCTTCTCCATGCCCACTAGCACTACCTCGTTCATATCTCATTATTCTTCATCTGAGCTCTAGGTCCTCCTGGTCCAGGTGATGTTTCCCCTCAGTCCCTATGAGTCAATGGAGGACTAGACTGTGCCTTGTTCATCCTTCTGTCTCTACCTTTAACCTTCAGCACGATATCTGGCACATAATATATGCTCAATAAATGCTGAGAGGCAAGAATAAATAATGAATGTTGTATTTGGGGCTTTGGAGCCATATTCCTCAAGAGGTGACAAGGGTAAAGTCACATAATAGTGCACACAAGATATTCCTCTTGCCCAATAGGTACTAATTACCATCCAGTACCTACCTAGGAATTCTATTGCTTTAAGTAGTAGCTTCCTTTTTCACCCATGACACTAGGGTAGTTATGTGAAATAAGAGAAAAAAATATTTAAAGCAATATTTTTGCAAATAAACTGGAATTTGAAGTTCCTTACTTATTTAGAAATATAATGGTAAGTTCTGCAGCAACGCCTATGGATCTAGAGGGTATCATGCTAAGGGAATAGGTCAATCAGAGAAAGACAAATATACAATTTAATTCATGTGCGGAATTTAAGAAACAGAAAAAACAAAGAGACAAATGAAAAAAATTCTTAAACACAGAACAAATATACAGAAGGAAGATGGGTGGGGGAATGGATGAAATAGATAAGAGGGACCAAGAGCACAAAAAATATACTTTCCTTGATGAGCACTGAGAAATGTATAGAATAGTTGAATCATTATATCATACACCTCAAATTAATGTAACACTGTGTGTTACTTATACTTGAATATTTTTTTAAAAAGACAACCAACAAGAACTAACTGGTTGATATGAGATTGAACTGGTTGGTCTGATATGCGATTGAATTTTTTTTTTTTAAGAGAGTGCAAATGGGGAGCAGCAAAGGGAGAAAGAGAGAGAGGATCTTAAGCAAATCCCATGCCCAATGCAGAGCCCTTCTTGGGGCTTGATCTTACGACCCTAAGATCATGACCTGAGCCAAGATCAAGAGTTGGACACTTAACCAACTGAGCCACTCAGGTGCCCCGACAGATTGAATATTGAGCAAAGAAAGTTGTTTTTCTAAAGCTATTTAAAGCGACCTGTGTATCTGTCACAACTCTCACACCACCTTGCTTGAGTAACGTTGTTGGCACGTATCACTTCCTGAGCTAGCAGAGTAAAGGCCGTACATGTGTGTACCCCAGCGACACATCCGCATGGCTTAGAACAAGTGCCACTCCTTGCTACTAACAGTCCTCCCTTCTGATTATTAATTTTCTCCAATGGAATAAAGTTTTCTTTGAAAATAGCAGACTGAGGGGCTCCTGGGTGGCTCAGTTGGTTAAGCATCTGCCTTCGGCTCAGGTCATGATCTCAGGGTTCTGGGATCGAGCCTGTGTCTGGCTCCCTGTTCCACGAGGAGCCTGTTCCTCCCTCTCCCTCTGCCCCCTGGTGCTGTTCATGCTCTCTCTCAAATAAATAAAATCTAAAAAAGAAAGAGAGAAAGAATGAAAGAAAATCACAGACGGAGACAGAGCTGGAAAGGTCTTTGGATGTGCCTGGCCAAGCCCCAAGGCCTTGGAGATGAGGAAGCTCGAGTATACGACCACTGATGGCTGTGGGGGTGAACTGCTGCGTTGTCCACAGTCCCCTGGCCTGTAGGGCCTGGGAGGGGAAGTGACACTGTGTCATTGGTCACCCCTCACAGCCTTCTTTGTATTTTACCTTAATTACTTCATCTGTGTCTCTCATTCTTTCCTGGGGGAATGAACCCAGTAACACCCAGTAACGAGCACGGCATAGTCTCCTGGTTAATAACACACAAAGCGTCCAACCAACACTGTTACCTTCCTAAATGGTTTTGTGTTCATGTATTAGCACCATTACGGCCATTCTGAAATATTCACCAGTAATTAATTCCGTTTTCTTTTTTGAAATCAAATTTACCTGATTATAGAGAGTGGAGGCTTCTTTTTTTTTTATTTTTTTATTTATGATAGTCACACAGAGAGAGAGAGAGGCAGAGACACAGGCAGAGGGAGAAGCAGGCTCCATGCACTGGGAGCCCGACGTGGGATATGATCCCGGGTCTCCAGGATCATGCCCTGGGCCAAAGGCAGGCGCCAAACTGCTGCGCCACCCAGGGATCCCCAGGCTTCTGATTTCTTTTTTTTTTTTTTTTTTGGCTTCTGATTTCTATCTAAGTTTCTGCCCTTTTGTGAAGCCAAATTTTCTTCTGCGTTTTAAATATATATTTTATTTGTTTTAAATACAGCATTTAAATTTTTTGAAAAATATATTCATAATAATAACATTTTGGATAAACAGTATGGAGCAAGGGGGGGGAACCCAGTAGGATATTTTATTTATTTTATTTTATTTTATTTTTATTTTATTTTTAATTTTTTAAGGATATTTTATATTAAAAGATTAAACTGACCGAACGTCAAAAGGAAAATATGCTTACAATGATGATCAAGTAAAAAAATTTTTTTAAAAAGTAAAAATTGACCAAAAGCAACTGTCTGGTTGCCTCCCCACCTATTGCTCTGCTTTGACAAAATATCAAGCTTATTTTAATACAACACAATAGACACTTTGGCCTCATTTCTTCTCTTCGTAAGCTGCTATCACCCTTGGCGTGGTCTTACTGATTGAATGAAATGAAAATAGCCTGGGAAAATATAGCTTCCATTTCTAAGGGGTGAGTTAACTTTTGTCTGTAAGAAACAGAAGAAAGACCCTCCACAAAGTGCAAGTCTATGCAAAGCCACTCGGAGTCTGTAAAACCCAAGAAACACCGTCTAAGAGGAGTGGGGCAGCAGTGAGAAGCCTGCCTCCAGGGAGCGGACCCTGACGCCACATGGCCTGCTTGACGTGGTCACCTGTGGAACGGGGACAGTGGGCTTGGCCGTGTTGTGAGGAATGAAGGAGGTGGGCACCTGACAAGGGGTAGCTGCCCAATAAATGGCACCTACTTTCACTCTGCTCCTATCCAGCCTTCCGGCAGCACCACTGTCATTCCACAGAACACAGTGAGATAAAGGGAATGCTAATATCCTGAACTGCAATTATTTTCCTAGATTCTCATTTTTCTGTTGACCAATTTGGGGAGGCCACATGAAGGAACTTGTGAGGAAGAAACAGTGAATTCTGACTGTTGTGTGGTCCTGCTTGAGGTTTGCTTGGCTCTCCCCGAGGGGATTTAGTTCCCAGAAGCCCCAGAGAGATCTTGGTAAAGCCCAACATGAGGTTTCAGACCTTTAGGATGAGAGTCCTAATGAAGTTGTTGCAAAACACATTTCTATTGCTAGTGATGCAGGGTACATCCACTAGAAGACGTGAAGCCAACGTATTTCTGCAGATTTGTCTTTTGTTTGGAGGAAGAGGCTCCTCCACTGATAAATATTCTGTCCTCATATGTTTTTGAACTGTTTAAAGGGTTTACCTACATCTTGTGTGGGAAGCAAATATTTCTCAATTCACTGAAAAAAAAAAAAGAAAAAAAACCACTATATCACATGATAGGGGGAAAATATTTTCTTTCCCCTTTCATTAAAAAAAAAAACAAAAACCCAAACATAACAATGAATAATGAAAGGAAAACAGACGGAGCCGTTCCATTCCATGCAGGAGGGGCGGAGTAGCTGCAGGGGACAGCTGCAGCGCGTCTGGTGTCCCAATTCCTTCCTTTCCCATCACTTTATTACTTACTGGACCAAGAATGTAGACAATTTCGGCTATGGTTGTTTTGCATTTTAGTTTCTCAGCTTAATCCTACATGGTGCTCCTTTGGCCCCTGCACTGAGTCCTAAGCTGACGGGGTCACTTCAGTCTGTTGTGTGTAGCCACACATGGGGGGCTCCTATTCCTTTACCAGCTCCGCCTCTTCCCATGAGGCCCTGGAAATTTGGAAGGACTTGAGGTCTTGGCTTGGGCTGCTGTTACAGGTCGAGTGGCTTAAACAACAAACATTTCTCACAGTTCTAGAGGCTGGAAGGCCAAGATCAAGGTGTCAGCAGATTCAGCGTCTGGTGAGAGCCCTCTTCCTATCTGGCAGATGGCCACCTTCTTGCTGTATCCTGACATGGCAGAGAGAGAAAAATCTGGCCTCCTCATCTTCTTCTAAGGGCATCTTGGAAACTAATCCCATCAAGGGAGGTCTACCCTCCTGACCTCACTAAGCCTGATTATCTCCCAAAGGGCCCACCTCCTCATGCCATCACAGGGAGGAGTAGGGAGTTTTGCAGAGACACCAACATTCAGCCCGTAGCACTCATATTTGCTTTTATCAAAATCACCAAGACCTTTATGTCTCTTTCAAGCATTTCTCACTGTGGTTTTGGTTGGGGACCAACTGACTGCATGCTCACACACCAACACCATGTCACCTTCAGTGAGATGCTATCAGCTGTTAGGGCCTCCCTCCCAAATCCATATAGTGAAGCCCTAATCCCCATGGGACAGTCTTTTGGGAGATTATTAAGTATAAGTGAGGTCATGAGGATGAGACCCCCATGATGGGATTAGTGCCCTTATGAGAAGAGGACGGAGATCCTTTCTGTCCAGGAGCAGGCCCAGGAAGGGCCACATGAGCACAGTGAGGTGACTGTCCACAAGCCAGGTCGAGAGGCTTCACCAAAGACCGACCACACTAGTACCTTGATCTTGGACTTCTAGGCTCCAGCACTGAGTGAAATAAATGTGTTGGTTGAGCCACCATATCTATGGTATTTTTGTGATAATAGCTTGAGCTGACTGGGATGCAAGATGACTTTAATTCTTTTAAACTGAAAACGCACAGAGAGTAGAGAAATAATGAATGTGCTGCTTCCTAAGGGAGTGTTTGATTCGTTTCTGAAAACATGCTTCTGAACTTACAGAAAAACTCTTAGAAGGGAAGATTTCCATCATAATATTGACTGTTACAGATCTGAAGAAAAAAGATTCTGTTCTATAATATAATTACAATCTCCCTTCCCCAATTCTTCCTTCAAACTATCACTTTTTTCTTATTTTTACAAATTTTCATAGCTCTTGAGTTTCCTGATAGGTGATGGGCACTAAGGAGGGCACGGGAAGTAATGAGCACTAGGTGTTGTACGCAACTATGAATCACTGACTTCTACCTCTGAAAACTAATAATAATACAGTATATGTTAATTAAATTGAATTCAAATAAAATATTAAAAAATAAACCAAAAATAAAAATATTACTATCTCTCTCAGCATGTAAGGAACCTAATACTATAACTCTATGGAAACTCATTAAATGCATAATCACCATGTAGAATTCTATATCCTTACTAGTGATATGCCGTTTCTTCTAGGAAAGTTGTGTGTTTCTGAGAATTTTGACAAAGGATACATTATTTCACTACTGGAAATTGGGCCTAATATAGCTGAGATTTCTACATGGTTACATGGCAACACAGGTTTTTTTTTCTAATATTTTACTTATTTATTTTGGAAGAGCAAGAGAGCGTGTGTGTGCTTGTGTGTGTGTGCGTGCACAAGTCGGGGAGAGACAGAGGCAGGGGGAGAGAGAATCTTTTTTTTTTGTATATTTTTTAATTGGAGTTCGATTTGCCAACATATAGCATAACACCCCATGCTCATCCCGTCAAGTGCCCCCCTCAGTGCCCATCACCCAGTCAACCCAACCCCCAGCCCACCTCTCCTTCCATTACCCCTTGTTGGTTTCCCAGAGTTAGGAGTGTCTCATGTTTTGTCACTGAGAGAGAGAGAATCTCAAGCCGACTCCACATCTGTGTCTGTCTGACATGGTGCTCTCCCCTACAACCACGAGATGGTGAACTGAGCCAAAATCAGGAGCCAGACACCTAACTGACTGAGCCACTGAGGTGCGCTCATGGTAACAAAGTTTTGCTCAAGCTACACGAGCTCCTTGTGGGCTCAGGGGGCAGGGGTGCATTTATTAATACAGAAACTCATATTCCATTATGACTCATATCCCATTATGTCAGCCACTCACCCTTGCTAATGAAACGTGATCTGCTGCCATCATGGATTAAGTGGTGTCAAGTCATTCAAACACACTTACCAAAGATTTCGTGCTTATTACATTTATCGAGAACTCTCACCCAAACCAGTGCTGCATTTTATGCAAATGGGAAAACTGAGATTTGGGCCAGAAGTTACACTAAGAAAATCCTGTGCTAGGAAGAGAATTTACCCCAGAACCTCGTGGGGCATGTGTTAAAAAGGCATATTCCCTGCCTCCAGACCCAGAATTTCTGCCCTAAGAATTGGGCAGGATGGAGGCCAGAAATCTGGTTTAACAAGAACTGTGGGTGATTCTGAGGTCTTTGATCCACTTTGAAAAACATGTTGTAGTTGTGTTGGGTCCTATATGGAGTTTAGAAATCACAAACAAAGAAACTACTCTGAGCAAGATGGGCAAAGGCAAAATTCTGAAGTTGGAACACTGTGCTCTGTTTTCAATTAATTTTCTCTCTTTTCAGGCACTTTAGGTGGCCTCGCTATTGGGTTTCCATCAGGCTCTTACCAAGCTCTGCAGATATTTTTTCATCCTTTTCTCTCTGTCCTCCCTCCCATGTTAAGCCTTGGGTGTCATGGCCAAGTTGGCAGCCTGATGTCTGATTAGCTATCCATGCCAAGGGGTTATGAGTAGCCAATGCTTTAATGTGTGGTTCTCCAGAGTTTGTGTTCTTTTTAACAAAGGGCTCTAGGAAGTTGGGATGGTCTCTACAAGGGAGAAACCTCAAATTCTAAACTTCTAGATGCACTGGCAGTGCAGCAGGGGAGGTCATTTCAGTCTGCTAGCCTCAATTCTCAGTGGGCCCCCTTGTGAAATCAACTCTGTTCCTAAGAATGTACAGGATTTCCTTTGCAGACTTGTGTAGAAGTTGAAGAGGACAAGACTGACCACAAAAGGTATTGAGAGTGCCAAGTTCTTGTCTTCTAGCTTTGCTGATTTGTGTTGATAGGATCAAACTGGGAAAAAAAAATTGGCTAACATAACCCAAATTCACCTGACCTTAATATAATACTAACTTGACTCACAAAGCCAGTATAAGAGTTTGTTGTGGGAAATACCTCTTTCCAGGAGGAGGCTGTTCGACTCACAATGGAGTGACCCAGTTTCAGACATAGGAATTTGGAATCAGCAATCACTTGTGCTGTTCTCCCAGTGATTCTCTCTAACCCTCCTAGAGGCTGGAACCACGCACCTTGATGATCTAGCAGAGGAGAAGAGGGTACAAGGTGGGTGACAAGGGGGCCCAGGATAACTCTGGCCTGTTAAAGAGAACTAGCTATGGGTTCTCAATCTGGCCCTACTGCTCCTTAGCTGTGTGACCTTGGGTAAGTTACACGAACTCCCTAGCCTCTGTCTACTGTCTGTAAAAATGGGAAGAACACCGACACGTAGCAAACATTCAGCTCCTATTTCTATTACTGTCATATTATTGATATAATTAGCCATTTTGGAAAAAGAGAGCTAAAATTGATGTTGGGGTACCAACCTCTCTACAGGGGCAGACGTGGAAAGAGCGGGGAAATTTTGGTTATGCAAGAGACAACGGTGAGTAAGGGAGGCAGATGAAGTGCTAACATGCAGACTTTCCATTGTAGCATTCGGGATGGAACAAGACCTGGTTCCCCCTTTCTGGAAACTTACCTGTGAGTGTCTCTTCCAGATACGTCCTGCAGAAAGCTTGATGAGCACTGTCAGGGACACACAGAGCATGGCAAAGCTCAGGCACAGGTCAAAGGCTTGAAGCGCCAGGTGGTACTCTTCGTAGTGTGGTGGGTCCACACAAACTGATGGGAATTTTGCATATGGAAACGGAAAGGCAACCGCGTAACCGAGGTAATCGGTCCCTGCAATCCCTGAAAGTGAGTAGAAGCAATATGGGCCAAGGAGGGCAGATTCCAAGGCTACTGCAAAGTGGAGTGGACATCCCATCGCGCTCAGAATCACAAAGGTGAAACTAGCTTCCCACTGGAAATAAAGCAAAAACTAATGGTTACCTTGGGGACTAAACTCTTCAAAAGCTCCTCAGCAATATGAAGAAAGAAAGAAATGTCAGGCGTTCATCTCTTTCGCTGGGAAGCGAAGGAGAGACGGGTTACATCACAACTTTCTCTTTTGGGCTCTTTGGTTCTCCTCTTGAATCTGCACTATGGAAGAATAATGTATCAACCAACCGGGCCAAAAATGAAATGAATGCCATTCAACAAGCATGTGTTTATATATCTTCTATCAGGTGTGGACAGCCGGTGTGGGGTGAGAAAAACAAACACGAGTACACAGAATCCTTGCCTCATGCTGGCACCTTGGGAGTCGGGGCATGGTCCAGGGTCCAGCAGCACTCCATCCGGGGGAGTTCGTTAGAGATGTGGAATCTCACACCTCACCCAGATCGACTGAATCCGAATTCGTATATTAGCCGGATTCCCGGGTGATTCACGGGTACACTGAAGTTTGAGCCGTGGGAAGGTGTATGATGGGATCAAGGTAGTCCTTCTATACCGTGGGATCGCTTGGCTCCATACTATTGAAAGGCAAGATATCATAGATATTTCTCTCATTTTCCCTCATTTCCCCTCATTTAGGGGGAGAAGTAACCAAGACATTGGAAAGAGACCCCAAACTGAGGGGCTGAGCCTTAAAAGTTGATTAGACACAGAGGAGCCTGTAGATCCATTTCTTCAAAATGAAATTCAGGGGCATTCATGTCGGTTGTGTTCTCCCCAAACCATAATACTTAAATATTTACAAGTCTCCTAGTTTATTACTGAAACCCATCATTGTGGGGCATCAATCAGAGAGAATTCAGTGATAATTGGAAATCACGTTCTCTATGTTCCATCCTGAACCGGCAGAGATTTGACCTTCAAACCTATTCACCCATCACACCCGATGTCTGTGTCTTTACCAGGTATGTCCGGGTCCGCTCTCTGTGAGCCAACAGCAGAAGCGTGCCCGTCGTGATGGCCTGTGGGAGGAAAATGGAAAAATAACATCCGTGATAGAGTGTACCCCTGGAAAGAGTTCAATCCGTCTCAAGGTTTGACAACTTTATTATGAACTAGAAAGGACAGCAAATGGCTAAATGGATTTATGGCTCGCATCTCCTCCTCATCTGGGATGACAATGAGGAAAAGAAGCCATCAGTGTCATAAAGACGTGATTCATACGCGCTCATTTTTTGATTTTCGGCGTTGCCTTTGCCATCACAATTATAACCTTCACTACTGTAAGGTGTCACCGCGGGGAAAGCTTGGCTTTATAACCCTTGCCATATGTTTTATTTTGATTAATTGTCGATTGTTCATCTTTCTCGCACATTGCTAAAATTGCAAAGGGGAGGAGCCGGAAAGGAAACATGTCACAGAACCCTGAAAACCTGCCCAGCGACGGCATTATCTCTGATTTTCTGCTTTTCTTTTGAGATTCCGCAGCCTCAGCCTGCTGGTGGGATGCAACTATGTGATTCTTGTTTGCTAGGAACAAAGATTATAATTAGAGGGACATTAATCGTTCTGGGTGCAGTGGTGTTCAGCTGTTCAAGAGGCTTTTTTTTGTTTTTTTTTTTTTTTTTAGTCTCCTTCCAGGGAAAAAGACCCAACTTGCAGAATGAAGACAGTTAAACAAAGGAAGGAATGGTGTCACCAGAACTGAGCAATATATAACAACAACAACAACAAAAATTCTAGGCTCATCTTTGATTCAGCTCTGGGTCCGATGAAGGAGACCTTTGTGGTCACTGAGCCTGGAAACCGTTTATTCCCGACCCATAAATCACTTGTTCCTGGTCAAGGAATGTTTTGAGGTTGACAGAGAAAACCAGGAAGAGGCTGAAATAAGATACAGAATGAGGGCAGGACCAAAAGTAGTTACAAATTAGGTTTTTGACAGAGAAATCAATATAACTATATGTATAGTATACATACAAATGCATGCAAATTTAAGGAAGAAAAAAATCAGAGTTTTTTACTAATACGGTTCTGGGGTATGCTGCTTCTGGAGCTTCTGTGTCCAGCCTGTTTTTTTTAAAAAACAATATTTTATTTAAATTCAATTTGCCAACATTTACTATAACACCCTGCGCTCATCCCATTGGGTGCCCTCCTCAGTACCTGTCCCCCTGTTACCCCTCCGCCCCCCTCCACCCACCTCCCATCTGGCCTGTTTTTTGTTGTTATTGCTGTTTGAGTTTGGTTTTTGTTTTTGTTTTTGAGCTCCAGCTCTTGATTTTCCTGGCATGTTTTATTTTGAACGTCCGACTTAGAGAATTTAGTTGTTGGGGGTGGGGGGTGTGTGCACACACACACGTTTGCACAAAACCTCTCGTGCAGCTAAGTCTGAAATTCCAGACGTGGCGGGGCCATAGCATAACACTCCCGTGGATAAAAACAGAACCATCTGTAGTCAGAAGAGGTTGGCTTGATTCTGCAAGAGGAAAGTTTCCAAGGGAGCCTGCAGAGGTCGAGCCAGCGTAACTAGCACAACCAAACAGGGGAATTATGAGGCACAGCCGAACCCTGATGCTGAGCCCGGGGCTGGTCTTTGCTTTCAGAGGCAAGGTGCTCTCCATGGACACGTCACTCCCGGGTGGGAGAGAAACCCTGGCCCCAGCAAGAGCAACCCGGCTGGTGCAACTCCTGGGGGATGGCTGGCATCACTAGATGCTTAGATTCCAGGTTGCCTTAACTACTTTGGCGTCAACTGTTGCTTTCCTTTCAAAAGTTGAAAAATGCTGCAGGATGGCAGGGGCCTGTTATTTCTGTTGCAGCTGCCAGCTTGAATTTTGCTTTGTTTACACAAAACTTTGAAAAGATCTTTCATGGAGTGGGCTGGTGTATGAATGCCATTCAGTAACTTGTGAAATCCACCCTGTGGATGGCGGTGGCTCAGGAGCGAGCACACCCATCTCTCGTGGTGCCCCCGAGACTGAGGGTCAGGGGTCCCCTGAGTCACAGCCTCCCTTTTCTTGCTTTTTTTTTTTTTTTTTTAAGATTTATTTATTTATTTGAGAGATGGAGCGTGCACAAGTGCGTGGGGGTGTGGAGCAGAGGGGCAGGGAGGAGAGGCCCGGCTGACTGTGGGCTGGGCAGGGACTGGGCTACTGGGCTGCTGGGCTGCACCTCCCCCCCACCCCCCACCCCAGGTCATCACGGCCTGAGCTACAACCAGCACTGGGACGCTTACCTGACTGGGCCACCCAAGCACCCTCTCTTTTCCTTTTTAGAAACCTTGTATTTAGAGAGGGGGAGGGAAAAGAATGCAAAAGGAAGAGTTTTGGGGGGTAGGGAAGAGAAGTCAAGTGGGAAAGTCAATGTGGGAGGCAAGAGCCGGGAGCCAGGCCTCATCCTCCCCCAGCGCCTTTGGCCTTGGCCAGCTTTCTGCTCTGCGGGCAGCCCCTGGGCCATCACTTGGGTTTGGCCAGAGTAGCTGATGGCACGACCATCGGGGCCCCCCCACCCAATCTTCAAAGCACCCCCACGAAGGACACAGTACCCAGGAGCCGATGAACTGGAGGAAGCAGGGAGGAGGCACAACAGACAGAGAGGAATCATTTTAAAATGGGCTAATTTATTCACTTGCAAACATCTAGCGTGGGTCTCCTACGAACACGGCTGCTGCGGGCACCGTGCGGCCAGCACACCGACCAACACTTGCTGAGCGCTCGCTGGATGCCGGGCACGACGCTCCACGCTTTAGTGCGCTCACTCACCTAGCCCTGCTAACGACGGAGATCGTCTCCTACTTTTTAAACGAGGCACAGAGAGGCTCAATCCGATGAGCAGGCTCACGAAGTAATAGCCGTAGACATACTGGTTCCAGCTTTCCCTGGAAGTTACAGTCCAGAGGCGACAGTCATGCGCTTCGACGAATGTCCACCAAATGAGGCAAGAAGAGCGCGTGCTTTCCGTGTGAGAGGAGCCCACGGACAAGATCCCGCTCCCAGGGGGAGGATCGTTGATGAAAGCATCGTGGGATGGGGATCCCTGGGGGGCTCAGTGGTTTGGCCCCTGCCTTCGGCCCAGGACGTGGTCCTGGGGTTCCGGGATCCAGTCCTGCATTGGGCTCCCTGCATGGAGCCTGCTTCTCCCTCTGCCTGGGTCTCTGCCTCTCTCTCTGTGTGTCTCTCATGAATGCATAAATAAAATCTTTAAAAATAAATAAAAAAATAAAAATGCACATAAACACAACTATTAAAAAAAATCTTCCATCATAACTTAAAAAAAAAAAACGAAAAAGCTGAAGCATTGTGGGTTGAAGGGTGGATGTGATTCCAGGGGGAAAGGGCAGAGGGAAGGGCTTTCCGGGCAGCCCGAGCACCCTGTGCCACAGGGAAGCCAGGCTCAGGGAACAGTGAGACAGGTGCCCAGAGGGGGGACAGGCTGGTTCTGTGTACAAATGAGTAGATCAGGCTTGAGAGCCACCTTGGGGCCAGGTCGAGAAGGGCTTGGAAATTCGGGCTAACATATCTGGCCTTTGAACCACGAAGCCACACTGAAGGCTTTTGAAGAAGGAGCCTGACTGTCACAGCAGAGGTTTAGGAAGCTGAGCCTGTGGTCATGTGCACGATGGACTGGGAGGCAGAGAGGCCTGACGTCTCCGTGGGAACTTGGTCTTCAAGCTTTAAACACATTATATTATTTACTTTTTTTTTCTTTAAAAATTTCACCTTTTTAAAAGTAATCTCTACACCCAACGTGGAGCTTGAACCCACAGCTCGGAGATCAAGAGTCGTAAGCTCCACTGATGGAGCCAGCCAAGCACCCCCAGGCTCTTTTTAAAACCTCTATCCATATCAAGAAATATATTTTGCATCATGGTCAAGATATAAATATTTTTATATCATATACCAAAATATATCATATTGGTATCATATATCATATTGGTATCATATCATATATCATATATCATATACCAAAATCATAATACTGTTACTATGTGTGATATACTCTGATTCTATTCTATTCTATTCTATTCTATTCTATTCTATTCTATTCTATTCTATTATTCTATTCTATTCTATTCTTCTATTCTATTCTATTCTATTCTATTCTATTCTGGTGTTATAAGTGCTGCTAGCTAACCAATAGATTGATTTCATAACTCATTAATGAATGGGTTCTCACAGTTTGACTATTGACGTTATCCTGGTGTAAAGCTTGGGTGCAGGTGGGAAGTGCTAAGGAGTGAGGGGGAGGTGGTGCACAGCGACGCTGAGAGGGAAGCGTGCACAGGGATGTGCTTTGCAGGACAGAGAAGGGTCAGGGCAATGGGATGGCCTGTGGGGTAGGAGCGGGGCTGAGGGCAGGCTGGCGTAGGGCACCGTCGCCCACATCACAGCCGCGGTGCATCCCTCGGCAACTGAGGCAGGCGGAGTCTCGTGCCTCACCCCGGATTTACTGAATCTGCGTACACGGTTTAACAAGACCTGCAGGTGATTCATACGCACATTACGGTTTGAGAAGCGCTAGTTTGGAGGGAAGGATTAAGTCAAAAGTCACTCTAGGGTTTTGAAATTGGGTTCAGAGCCAGGAGAGTCAGGAAAAGAAATCATTGCTTTTGCTGGCGAGATGATTTGGGAGGGACAAGCTGAGCTTAGAGAGATAGAGGAGATCCAGGGGCACCTGGGGGGCTCAGGGGGTTAAACATCTGCCTTCGGCTTGGGTCATGATCTCGGGATCCTGGGATCAAGCCCGCTCTCAGGCTCCCTGCTCAGCTCCCAGTCCGCTTCTCCCTCTCCCTCTGCACAACCCAGCCCTGTGCACGTGTGTGTGCACGCTCTCTCTCAAGTGAATGAATCAAAATCTTTTAAAATAATAATAATAATAGCAATAATCAAAATGAAAGAAATTTAGGATATCCAAGTGGAAAACCGGCCATCAGGTGTTTGGGAATCACGGGACAGTTGAAGCTGTAAGAGGCTTGAGTGATGGTGTAATCAAGTCCCTTCTCTGGCAGAGGAGGACCCGAGGGCCTCTCTCCGCAGGCCCCGGCTCCAGGCGGGGTCCAGGGCGCAGCACTGCTGCTTGCCATTACTGAAGCCACTGGAGTTGCCAAGCCGCGTGCTCCAGGTCAAGTCGAGCCCAGGCTGCAAGGCACTGTGACCTCCTCGCTGCATACTTTCTAGCAGCTGATGCCTTTAAATAGCCGGGGCCCGAAATGATACGAAATCTGCTTATCACGTGGCTGTCAGAACAGAGCTAGGAGAGTCTGAGGACCAATATTCGTGAAGAATTTAGAAAGTCTGGAATGAAGGCACTGAACACAGTACGTATCACTTGTAGAAATCCATCTTCTATAAATCTCAAAAGAGAGAGGGAGTCTTTTGCAAAAGGAAACATCAGTGTGATTGAAACATATAAATGGTTTTGCCACCAGAGCAGGATTCACTCTGCAGGCACGTTGAGAAGCTGGTGGGGTGGTAGGGGTGTCTGGGTGGCTCAGTTGGTTAAGCGTCTGACGTTGATTTTGGCTCAGGTCACGATGTCAGGGCTGTGAGATGGAGCCTGGCGTAGGCCCCGTGCTCACCGGGGCATCCGCTGGAGGGTCTCTCCCGCTCCTGCTCCCTCTGCCCTGCCCCCCATGCCCTCCCTCTCTCTCTGTCTCAAAAAAAAAAAAAATCTTTAAAAATAAAACAAAACCAAAAAAGTGACTGGTAAGGAAGGTTGTGGACTGAGTCAGAGACCTTTTAAAGTTGACCCCCATCAAAAAGAGCTGTGGTTTGCAAGGAAACTCACGATGAAAAGAAAAGAAAAAATCATTGTTCCAAACTTAGACATCATAGGAAGAGTGAGCATTCTTATTGCTTTCCTTCTCATGAGGATTTTTTCCCCCTGCTTTAGTATAAATACCAGCTTGACTTTTAGTCCTTGCCTCCTAATCGGAGTTCAATGGTATGAAAAATTTTGGGCCGCCAGAGCACGGGACTCATTCACTTATTCAACCACATTTATTGAATATTTATTGAACCTGGTATGTGACTCTTTGTCCCAAGTGCTAGAGGTACAGCAGTAAAGAAAAAGAAAAAAAAAATCCCACCCTTGTACATTATACACTTTTTTGGGAGGGGTATAAACAAACAATAAATATATTATATAGTATATTACATGGTGATAAGGGTCATGGGGAACAGAATAGAACAGGGAATGAGAGATTGGGGATGCTGGTTGTGGGGGAGATTTACAATTTTAAATCGGGTAGTGAGGGTAATGAAGGAAGGCATCGATGAGAAAGTGACTTTTCTTCAAAGAATTAGGGAACCAGGGAAGAATTAGGGAAGTTAGGGAACGAGCCATGTGTGGGAAGAGGCTTCAGGCAGAGAACAGACAGTGCAAAGGCCCTGAGGCAAATAGCACACCTTGGAATATTTGCAAACAACAAGGAGTCAGCATAGTGGTTAAGGGAATGGGAAGAGCTAAGGGAAGAGTGGTAGGAGATGAGGTCCCGAGGGTAACAGAATGGACAACTCAGCTGCTTACCCGGGAATGGAACGGGAAGGCCAGCGGATGGCTAAAGAATAGGAAGGAAGGGTTCGATCAGAGGTTGGGCACTGACCGATGGGATTCAGGGCAGGTGGCCTCCACATAGGCGACCCTGGCATATTGATTATTTTGAATTAAAGTTATTTAAGAAACAACTTGTACAAGAAGAACACGGAGGCTCCTCCGTCCCCCCGAAAGCAGGAAACGGATCCCCATGTGAGGGGGGTACTCTCTCTGCACCCGGAGGGGAGCAGCTTTCCTCCCTCGCAGCACAGACCAAAGGCATGGTATCAACTCGCGTATGCACAGGGCTTTGAAAATTGGCAAAGCTCTTTACCACACAACCCGTGTTCAAACTGGATCATTCTCTCTGAGCATCTTAGGGTTAGTTTCGCACACACTCTCTTTACCTGCCAAATTCCTCATGTTAGAGGGAAAAGCACTGGAGAACTAGCCGACTGCAGGTCCCGCGCCTCACGACATACCAAGAACGTCAGAGTCAGGACTTGAACGTGGGCCCCATCTCACCCATCCCACCTTTCGGATTCCAATTCCCCATGCTGTCAATCTCAAAATCAAAAAGTCACCCTGCCGGACACAGATCTTGTCATTTCTCTGGGTCTGACTGATAAAATAGATATTGGTGTAGAACAAGCCTATGTTCAATAATTTTTTTTATCCTAATTAGATCTCAGTATCTGTTGAATGTCCTATGACAGACTGCAGGGATAGGCAAACCCATTGTAAGAAGGGGATCCAGGGTTGGACTGTCATTGTGGTGTTGTCAAACTTTGGATCCGTTCTGAAGACAGAATTTTTAAAAATTAATAGAAAGTATCAGAATCCGTTTCACACAGAAGGCTAAATATTGTGTGAAACTTTTGTTATATGGATTCAGTTATACGAATATATCAAAATCTATTTACCTAGAGAGAATTATATAGATGTATTGACGTACTCTCTAGGTCCCGATGTAAAATGTTTTTCTTGCTCTGGGTCATCAACCAGGAGTGTGGCAGCTGCTTGGATAAATGTAACTGTCATCTTTGCATTCCAGTAGATGTTTGACAAATAATTCTTTGAACGGACGTACGGGTTTAGACAGGAGATGGCGAAAAGAGCAGATTGGCAAGACTGGGGAGGGAGACGTAGAAGAGTGTTTTGGAAAAGAAAAGAAAAAAGAAAAACCCTATACCATGCTTTCCCTGTTCAGTTCCACACTCTCATCATTCTGCTTTCCCC
The DNA here is from genome assembly GCF_053574225.1 of Canis aureus. NCBI lineage: Eukaryota > Metazoa > Chordata > Mammalia > Carnivora > Canidae > Canis > Canis aureus. The sequence goes on along the minus strand of NC_135641.1, from coordinate 40,824,061 downwards.
CATCTACCCACCATCCTCGAACCCCACGAGATGGAATATTTAAAAAATTGAGACCTTGTTCTTTTGTTGTTTTTTTTCCCCTTTGTAACTCAAGTACGCAGAAGGCTATCAATGCGTATTTAATAAATAGGTTAAAATGATATGTTCTGGGGTCTTACTTTTAAGTGATATCCAAGTTAAAGCTAGATTTTTTTTTTAAGACTGAAAATGTTGCCTCTCTCAAGAGTAGCTACATTTTAATGGAAAGACTTTAAAGTCCAAATTCTCTAGTGTCCAATGGTGAACGTCAGGCATCACGGGAAACAATGGGAGAGGGATTTGTTGCAAGCGTCTGTAACTCCCCTTAAATCATCCTGCCGGAGGACATCTATGTGCAAGGCAAGCTGTGCCCATTTCCCTGCCCCAGAGAGCTGGGGTGCCAGCCCCACCCTCGTTTGTGCCATCATCCAACAAGCAGGCCTGGAGCACCTACCTGGTACCGGCTTGTACTGGGCACACACACCCTCTCCTAATGAACCGCAAAGTTAGCGAGGAACATCCTCCAACTTCTTGAATTACGTTCGGTTTAGACAGTTGCGTGCAAGGAAAAACGTGGGAGAATGAATATTTGGGGCTTGCAAATCTGTGGATCATGACGACACACCTCAGTGTTTGTAGTGAGAGCGTTCGTCTGAAAATTATTTTACGTTCTTCTCCATTTTTACATTATTGTTTATGGTTTACATTTTTTTCCCCTAAATCCAAATTTCAAAAGATAGATCCCACTTTCTGAGACCATCAAGGTGAGAAGATTAAAGTAACGTTTTAAGAATTTCTTGAACAACAACAACAACAACAAAATTTCTTGAACAGCATTTCAGTAGAGCACCCACGGTAGTATAACCATAACACCATAGTAAGAAAGACCCTACACTTATGAGGCAACTGGTAGAAATCAATGTTCTCCGGTAAGTGCTAATCTTCTGTAGGATTTTCACTTCTTTGTATCGTTGGAAAACTTAAACAGGCCATGTTACTCTTTTTCTACCTTCTCTCCCTTCTTTCTTTACTCTCTCAATATAGGTAATAAAATATTTTCCTACCAAAGCTCCATTCCAGATGGGGCAAGCAATCCAGACACTCCATCCCGTGAACCAAAGCTTGTACGAAAAGACAGGGAAGAAAGCAGTAACTCCAGAGGATACACTGAGAGCCCCCAGAGAAATGAGAATTCGGCCTGCGGCCTGGTATAGGCTCTGCATTTTCGTCGGTGACCTGGGTCCTGGATCTCAAAGATGTTTTGTTACCAAAACATGAGAGTATGTCAGGCCTCAGTAAACAGAAGTTTCTTGGAGACAGTAGCCATGACATGTGTGCACTGTTGATCTACTTGGAAACAAGCTTTTATTTGTTTCACCCAAGATAATGAAATGTAATGAAATAATCCTTGACATGAATTTGACACAATAAATTCTAATACTAGTTTACTGAGAATGAGAGAGAGAGAGAGAGAGAGGCGGGGGGTGGGGGTGGAATCATTCCTCGTTTTGGATTACGGCCTCCATTCCCTTCATTCTGCTCTGGCGTGGGGAGTGCCCACTTCCTGGCTTAATCAGATTCAAAGGCTTGCTGACTGAGCTAATTGTTTCTCAACTCAACCTGCCTGGTGGTTCCAGCATAAAGCCAACATCCTTTGTGCACAATAGATCCACATTCCCAGCACAATTTCCCACAAACCAAAGTAAAAAGCACTCTGATCACTTTGCACTACATTTAATTTAAATGATTTAAAGCAAAAAAACGAGACTTGTCCCCATCTTTCAAAGTTCAATTCTACTACAATTGTGTTTGAAGTTTTGATAAAGATTTCTGATGTGGCTTCACTCCCAAAGAGGCATAAGCTGCATTATATGGAGTCACGCCTTGTTTTAAGAAACCGGCTTCTCCTTAGTTATTTTACTATAATTCAATCATCAAGTAGAGGACAAAGATGGAAGGGGACGTAGTTGTAACATAAATGCTGACGAGCAATTTATTAGTTGACTAAAATACCAATCTCCCATCATTCTTGAATCATTATTCAAATTCTAGATGTTGCGCTTATTCAAGCAACTGTAAAAGTTTATTTCTTAGTTTCTCATGTACTTGTGAAAGTGGTGCATATTTGCTTTTGACTAGTAGGACATGTTTGTCTCTTCTAAGATAATATCTTGAAAACTCAGACCACTTGGGATGCCTGAGTGGCTCAGTGGTTGAGTATCTGCCTTTGGCTCAGGTCATGAACCCCAGGGTCCCAGGATCGAGTCCCGCATCTCCCTCCCCGCAGGGAGCCTGCTTCTCCCTCTGCCTGTGTCTCTGCCCCTCTCTGTGTGTCTCTCAGGAATAAATTAAAAAAATCTTTTTTTAAAAAAAATAAATAAAATCCTTAAAAAAGAAAACTCAGACCACTTTCTGAAGATATCTGAATACTTTTCCTATTCAATATTAATACCTTTTCTCCTAAAGGAGAATGATGAAAAGTCATTTTATGAATGGAAATGTAGTGGTTTAGAACATGCGTTTGGGCCTGAGACAGAGCTGGGATCCATTACCTGCCAGGTATGTGTATTTGGGCAAGAGCAAGTTACCTGATGTTCCAGGACTGTTTCTTCCTATGGGAATAAAATCCGTGTTTATCGCACCAGGTGGTGATTGAGAAAAGTAAATGAGCCACTACATGTGAGAGGCTCAGCACTGAGCTCTGCATAGCGAAGAAGCTTAGTTATTTACCAACTGTTACGTGGGGGTCGGACTTGGGGGTTCTTTCAGCTGGGACAGAGGCGCTGTCATTACTGTTGCTTCTGTGCATCATCATATTGCGTTTTGATGCCTCTTAGGCAGCTCCCAAAGGCCCCTTCCATGTATGAGGAGGAGGGAAGCTTCTCTCGGATGCTCTGCTTTTTCCCCTTCTGTCTTTCTGCCCTTAACAGCCATGCCACCGCGTGCCCCAGATTCTGAAGCAGTTGCTTTCCTGGACATACAGGACCCAGGAAACCAGCTCAGGCTTTCTGCTATAGCTGTTCTTTCCCAGATCCTCTCAACACTGCGGGAGTGTGTTCTCTCTTTCTTCCTGAAGCCACTGGGTAAGCTCCACGAGGGCAGAGGCCTTCCAAGTCTTAGGCGTCCCCTAGCCGTATGGATGCTCCCAATACCTAGAATTGTGTCTGGCCCAGAGTAGATACTTAATATACGGTTGTTGAATTCATTAATTCACCAGCTAATTCATTAGGTCATTGGTGCTGGGCCCTCGCGGCCCTGAGGGTCTGCCCCCGTGTAAGCTCCGTGTGCCCCCCATGCCACCGTGTGCCCAGCTAGTGTGTTCCCCTTGCTACAGAGGGAAGGGGGTCTGGGCTGAAGAAAGACTTGTTTGTGTTGGTATTTGGTTTGGGCTGTTTTGACTTTTTCCTTTACTTTTTATCTCAAGGTTATAGCTACATGACATGTCAATATACTGTGGGTCAGATCATTCTCTCCTGTTTGCATGTTTGGAAAATAAAGACTGTTGAAATACTCATGTTAAACAGTACAAAGATGGCAAACAAAGAGAATATTTTTTTTGTTGTTTTAATCTGGGGCGGGGGGGCTTTTTTAAGCGTTTGTAACACTGACAGGCTAACCCTGACATTGCCAGTGTGACTTAGAAACCTGGATGTAGTCATGATTGGAAGAGTTGTTGCCCCCGAATGCAACGAAGAGAAGGGGCAGAGGTAGAGCTAGGGATTTCTGTGTGTGTGTGTGTGTGTGTGTATTTTTCTATGAACTACGGATTTCTTGCTGGGAGTTTTCCCAGACGCACCTTTCTGCAAGAACCTATCTGTGCTCATGGCCTTAGAGCATAGAGACTTCCAGGGAGGGCAGCTACTGGGAAAGACGAGAAAGTCTAATTTCTGCTTCTGACCAGGGCTTCCTCCAAGCTCGGCCACGTCACCTGGGTTCCCAGGACCCACCCCAAGACCCCTCCAGGGCCTCTGGCCACTCCAGGGCTCCCTGCTTCCCACTGGGCACCGCTGGAAGGTGGGTCTGTAATCCTTCCTGAAGGTGGTGGAGTCAAGATCTTTGCTGGCTGCTTTGCAGACCCTCCCTTCCCTCTTACCCAAGGGGATCCAGCAATCTTTGCTCAGGAAAGAATGGCGGAAGTGGCACCAAAGTCTTCAATCCAGCCTTGCTACAAACAAAAACAAAAGCAACAAAAACAAAACAAAACGAAAAGGGAAATGTGGCCTGGACCCTCCAGAAGAGGTGGGATAATGTCAGTGATGCTGACTTAGGGAGAGAAGCTGATGTGGTCACTCTCTACCTCTTCAGATACGTTCCTTTACAAGTGAGCCCTGGAAATAGCTCTGCATGTGCTAAAGGGCCTTTGGTTTTCTTAAAAGTTGGTTTCAAAGTTACAGACAGGGTCTGTTTTAGCCAAGATAAAAGAGAACAGAGCTCTAAACAAGAGATGAAATTCAACTGCTTTATTGTTCCAGTGGCTTCTGGGGACGGGCTTCATTTGTTTACATAGCAGAGAGTTAGCTCCTGCAGCACAAAGAGCATGAACTTTGACATCAGAAAGACCTGGGTTTGGTGCTAAGGATTCCATCTAATATATACAAAAGGAATGAAAAATTAGAAAACTTACACTCTGCTAACCCCGCCGCAGTAACCGATTCAAACACAATGGAAAAAATGATAGTTCTCCGATGGAAAATATGGCACTTGCCACCTTCACCAAGCCATCGAGCTTCATATCACCCCTTCCAGGACAAACTGACATCCCTGACTCCTGATATCACACCGCGGAAGGACACGCCTTCACTCACGTACTGTTTCTGGCAAAAATGTTTAGCTTGAGTCTCATCACAAAGAAACAGACAAATTCAGATCACAGGGACATTTTAAAAAGCACCAGCCTGGGCCCTTCAAAACTGTCCACAAAAGATAACAAAATATTCCTGAGACACTTGGGGAAACTTGAATATGGGTTTCAGGGGGCGCCCCGAGTGGCTGGGTCACTTGATCTCCTGATTCTTGCTTTCGGCTCAGGTCATGACCTCAGGGCTGTGGTGGGATCAAGCCCTGTATGGGGCTCAGCTCAGAGTCTGCAGGAGATTCCCTCTCTCCCTCTGCTCCTCTCCCCACCCCCGCTCTCTCTCTCTCAATAAATAACGAAAGTCTTTAAAAAATAATAAAATAAAAATAAATATGGGTTTTATATTAGATAACAGTGTGTATCAGCGCTGAGTATCCTGGAGTACGAGTGACACGATAGTTATATGACATAATGTCCCGTTGGTGAAACTAGTTAAGTCAGTGTTCCTTATGCTTTTTTTCAACATTTCTATAGGTCTGAAATTTTTAAGTTAAAATGTGAGGCAACAAAAGGAAAAAAAAAATCAGCTTTTGTAACTGCATAAAATGAAAGGCCTAACGTTTACGCAGACATACTGGCTCAATAATCCTTGAGAATATTGATGCCTGCAGGTCACGGTGTAAGGAATGTAAGGAAGAGCTGCTTTGAGCCCCCTTTTAGCACCAAGATGGCACCTGTCTTCCTGGAATAGGGACGATGGAACAGGTATGTTAGGTTACCCTGTGACGCTACACCTCTCATGCAGACACAGCGATGGGTATCTTTTATATACTCTTTTATCTTTCCAGAGATTCCAGTTTCTTCACTGGATTACTAAGTGAAGGCTCCTTCCTAATGCACATTTCCTTCTGCTTTTTCCTAGCCGTTCGACTTCAACTTTGAGTGAACCCTCTCTTCTCATAATGGCTTGGGGTTTAAGGAGAGCAAAGTTCAATTTTTATCATCCCTAACTGGGAATTGTCAAATTTAAAGCCTTCCAATCTGCAAGATGTTGGGGCCCAAAGAGAGATTTGTGCACCAGCTCGTGCTTACCTAGTTTAGATTTTATCTGCCTTTTGTATATCTGACCCTCAAATGTGTTTTGGAATCATCTGGAATTTATCAGAATTTTCCCATGTTTTTGCAAAGCAAAACAACTTCAGTCTGTCACCGGCGAACTTGTGCAGCTAGCTGTCAGTTTGCTCTCCCAAGCCCTGCAGCTGCAAGGAAATGCTCTTATTGGCAGACTTGACCTCACCAGGCAGCCTCCCACAGGCTACTGTGGAGATTGTCTGCCTTTTGGGAAGGCTGCTCCTATCTTGTTTAATCACGGAGATAGAGGAGCCGCAGATAGAACTGAGATTGTGACAGCGGCTGTGACTGATCGGTGCTCTGGCCACCACTGAGCGGGGTGGGGGGAAGAAACTAAGAAAACAAGAAGAGAGAAACAGTGGGGGTGTCTGGGGAAGAGAGGTGGAGAGAAGATGGAGAGGGAAGAAGGACAACAAGAGAGGAGTCAGAACACAGAGGAAAACATTCCTGAAGCCAAAAACAGCTTCTTGCGTCACTCGCAGATCCAAAGCCTGGGTCTGGACAGAGTTGATTCCGGGACAGAGGAGCGATGGAAGCCATGGGCCATTCATGTCCACTTTACAAAAGATATTTGTAGGGCGGACAAAGGGGGAAATAAATAGGAGGAAAGGGCAAAAAAGTGGAATGAGAAAGTAGGAGCTCTAAGTATCCTGAAATGTGCTCAGGTTACGCGTGTCTTAAAGTTGCTCTGCAGGACAAACCTTTAAATCCTCTTACGCAGGAGATGTATATTCATTTAGTCCTTCTCTCAGCCCTTTTGAAAAAGGAGAGAACCAAACTCTTCAGTGAGAAACTAAACGCACTTTTTGATCCAGTCGCATCCATGTGAAAGGCGAAAGAGAGGCAGGAATGGTGAGGCTGGCCTCCCCAAAGCCCTCGACAGCTGCCCTCCTTTTTTCCGTTTTACAGATGACAAAGCTGAGGTTCTAAGATGTTCAATGATGAAGATGGCACAGCGAATCAGTGTTGAACCCTGGTGTGAACCTACGAATGCTTGACTCCCAAGTTGGCGAGTTTGGGTTTTCACTACTAGAGCAGGACACAGGGGTACCACACCTATTAAAACACATATACACATATGAAAACTGACCCACAATGTATACCCAATAGGGTTGTCCTCAACCCAAGGACATAACAGGAATGGAGATGATGCTGCATGTGTGCAAAGGAGACATTTTCAGAACTGTTGATTCTACTCCCAGTTACAGAGAGAGAGAGAGACAAAGAGACAGAGAGAGCTTTTCCTCGTCCTTTCTTTTTATAAAATTAGGACAAAGGAGAGAAGGACAACCAAAGTTTCATTCCTACATATTGAGGTAAAAATCTGGAAGCATCTGGAGCATTGCTGGGTCTAGTTTCCATTTTTCAGTGTTTCCTGTGTGTGCTCTTGCCTTGAGTGTGGAGATGTACTATGCGAGTGGTTGCATGCGCTGTCCCCAGTGGCTGGGTGAAGGGGCATGGGCTGAAACACAGGAATAAGAGGAGGAGCAGTGTAATTCAGTAGGAAGAGACCACAGCTGTGTGACCTTGAGTAAATCAAAACCTCTCATAATCTTGGTGTCCTTCTCAGCAACATGTGGAGGTTGGACTAGATAATTTCTAAGATTCCTCCCATATCTAAGATTCCGTGACTTGAAATAAATCCCCAAGGAGCTAAAGTGCCTGCATGGCCAAAATGCCTGTCTCTAAGAAGCCTTTATCAGTAAGAATGTTATCTCCTTGAGGACCGGGAACCACCAACTAGATCCACCTCTGTCTGGTGTAAGCAATGGAAACAAAACAAGCGCAGCACGTTGTCTGTTGGTCAACTGGATTCCTCTTGGAGAGATTTCATGGAGAGTTCCCCTATGGGGGCCTCTCTTTGCCCCTGTGGCACACAGGCAGCCATGAGGCCCACATCCACCAGCTGGGAGCCGGCCTCCACCAGCTGGGTAATTAACAGCCTTTGAGCAACAAGTTGGTGATCTCAGCCCAGCTCTTGTGACTGTGTCATAAAATAATTAAAACTTGTCATCCAACACAGCAGAGGCCTGGAAGGACAAGGACTGAGGGAGCATAAAGCCAAGTCATTCTTCTTTTCTAGCTCCTCAAAAAAGGATGAAAAAGTGGGAGGGAATTGATGACACCTGAAGTCATGGAGTGCCTGGTGTCAGTAGATGTAGAGGTGAGGCGTCAGTGAGGCTCTGGGCATGCGCAGAACTCAAAGACAGCTAGTCCTCCGCAGGCTTAGAGCGGCTATTTTTTTTCTTTTTTTCTTAAGAGAAAGAGAGAGAGAGCGCGCACTTGGGAGGGGGTAGGGGCAGAGGGAGAGGGGGAGAGAATCTTAAGTAGAGGCTCCTTGCCTGATGCAGGAGCCCAACAGAGGCTGCATCTGGGCTTAACCAACTAGGCACCCTGGCGCCCCTCTACATCAACTTCTGATTGGGCAGGAGACAAAGTCCTTCCTTTGTTTTTCAAGCAACGGTTAAAATATTAGGAACCTCAGTTTTTTGTATATTTATAACACAGGAAAACAAGGTGAGCAAAGACTGGTACCACAGTTGATTCACTCCCTCAGCTCATCCAAGTCTCTGATCAAAAAGCCCCTCAGCACAGACCTTTCTCATCAACCTCCTTCCCCATCTCTCTGTTCAGTTTACTGCATGTCTTCTCAACTAGAACGAAAGCTCCATGAAGGCAAGGACTTTGTTTTGTTCTCTGCTACATTCCAGAGTCCGGAACAACGCCTGGCCTCTGGAAGATGCTTAGGAAGTGAATGGATGGATGGATGGATGGATGGATGGATGGATGTGTGGGTGGATGGATGAATTAAACTGCTTATCACAGTAACTAGTTTATTTAGGCCACTTTTGCTGACAAAGCTAGCTCCTCAGGCCTTCACTTAGAAACATTTAATATCTTGGTATCTTGAATCTCTCCATGAAAATCCACACATAAAAACAAAGGAAATCTTCCAGGTTGGCTCACTCAGCTGTGAGACTGCCCGGTAAATGCATGTGCGGTGTATGTGGCTCTACGGGAGAGGCGTGCCCTTGCTGGGATTATTTTGGCCTCGCTGTACCCGCATGTGACATACTGCCACATGACTCTGTGTTAAATAGAGGAAGACACAAGGTCACAGACTAACCGCGTGAGTCTAGCAAGAACTTCCGCCTCTGGGAGAAAGCTCTAATGTGCTTTTTCATCCAGGGTGATGCCAACTCTTAAAGCAGCTCACGTTCCCCGGTGATCTAATTGAATAGTTTTTATGTTATCTCTGTATATTTGAAGGTTGTATCTACTGCTTCGTCTGACCTCTTTTCACAGATAACAAATAGTTTCCCCTACTCTGTAGAAAAATGAAACAGCAAAGATATTAAAATTTTTATTCACGAGAATTTGATGACACAGACTTATGCTCCTATTGTGTTTCCATACAGACGATACTGTGATCTTTTCTGAGATAGGACAACTGATCAACTAAGTGCATCCTTCTGATACTAAGGAGTTGGGTAGCATAGGATAAACATCACCCACTTTTACCAGATGATGGTATCATTTTTGTATACAAAGACCTACACTTTCCTTTATCTTTTCAATAATGCAGGTATCCTACCCTGGTGTGTGTATGTGTGTGTGTGTATTTTTTTTTTTTTAAAGAAGAGAAAAGAGCATTTTTTGATAATTCCGCATCTCCCTGTCCCAGTACATAAACCTTTCTGTTTCTTTCTCGTGATCCGTACAAAGCTAATTGACATTAAAGATAAAAGCTAGTCTACTAGGCAAGTCTCCTTTGTCCAATGAACAAATTCACTGAAAAGCATGTGGGGCAATGAGAATGAAAAGTACATGGTAGTAATGACCCAACTGGAGAATCATAGAATGAAACAGGTCCTGAGAGATGAGCCAGTCCATGCCTGACATTTCACAGACAAATTCCACAGTTAAAATACCAATACAAAGAGCTGTCTAACTGAAACCTTCACCTAAAATTTAATAAGCCCCTTGTGGCCCGATGGTCTTTCTGCTATATCTACGTTTAGCACTAGGTGTTGCTCTACTGCTATTTATAGACCAGAATTCTTTGATATGCACAGAAGCTGAGCCTCCTAATTCGAGTTCCATCTTGCAAATGCTGTTTCTGAGATGATACCCTGCTAGTACTTGATATGTTTCATTGAGCCAGCTTCATTTAAATGGTTCAGGTATGGCATACGAATCCACTGAAAGAGCCACTCTGGAAAGAAGGGATCAATACATGCCAGGGAAAGGCTACTCCAAAGTCAAATTTTTCAAATTGTCCTAATTCAAATATTTACTTAAACTCTGTTTTTATATTATGTGCAACACAAGGGGAATGACATTGTTGCTGTGTGTTTCCTGGAACTGACTGTGGGCTACAAGGCCACAGATAAAGTTTGTTTATAGAAAAACAAAATATGAAAAAAAAAAGTTTAGCACGGTTCTATTTGGGGTTTAATACTCCCACACATACCAAGGGGGAGAAAGGACAACTTTCTAGAACCTTACTTTCCCCATGGCAACAGAGGACAGAAATGCTTTAACCCCCTCTAGTGACAGATGTGTCATTACTCAGAGAAGTTCAGTTGTTCGGTTTGAATGCTAATACCATAGGGAGAAAGAGGTCCTGCTTTAAGAATTTCATTGCTTAGGAAGAGGACAGATTTTCAATTCACCTTTAAGTTTTAAAGGGAATAAAATTCAGCTATTAAATATGAATCTTTAACATCATTACTCAGTTGTTTCAAATTGGATAAAATTTTTTTTTTAATTTTTATTTATTTATGATAGTCACAGAGAGAGAGAGAGAGAGGCAGAGACACAGGCAGAGGGAGAAGCAGGCTCCATGCACCGGGAGCCCGATGTGGGATTCGATCCCGGGTCTCCAGGATCGCGCCCTAGGCCAAAGGCAGGCGCCAAACCGCTGCGCCACCCAGGGATCCCTGGATAAATTTTTTTAAAAGATTTTATTTATTTACTTGAGAGAGAAAGAGAGAGCATGTGCATGCAAGCGGGGGGCGGGATTGAGAGCGAGGAAGAGAGGATATGGAGCAGACTCTGCACCGAGTACAGAGCCTGAGTCGGGCCTCAATCCCACAACCTCGAGATCATGACTGGAGCGGAGATCAAGAGTTGGATGCTCAACGGACTGAGCTACCCAGTCGCCCCTCAACTTGGGCAAATGTCACATAAACTCAGCATAAATGTTCAAATTCTACAGGTCAAATGTTATAACCATCTAATACTGAGTTTAAAATCATCATACGTGGAGCAAAACAGTGGCTAGTACATTGTTTCTAAACATTTTTTTTTTCAGTTTTGGTTATTTACCAGTAATTATAATACCAATCATCAGGCAATGATGCTAATAATGGTCCTAGATTTTTAGCAGGAGGGAAAGTGGAAGAAGGAAGCCAGAGCAGAAGCATCCTAATCCCATTACCAAGCTTAGTGTAGAAGGAGACAAGTAGCTCACACAAAGGTAGTTGTCAAGGATCCATGATATAGACTCTTTGGTCTAGTCCTAAAGAGAAGGTTCCTTCCAGTTTTTATAGTCCAGGCCTCAGGCTGAGGAAACTAAGTCTTTGGTTGAAGCTTGACTATCTTCTAGAAGGTTCTTTTCAGCTTTCTCCCCAGCACAAATCAGCCAAGTAGCATCCACTACGACCTTTGCGATTCATTTGTTATGCTGTGTTGAAGATGGGCAACTTTTCAAAAGGGATAGGTCAACCTCCCGACCCATGTCCTTGTCAACATGGGGTAAGAGGCATTTATGTGTTAGGAAAACTGCCTATTTCCTACAAAAGGGAGGGAGAGAAGAGTTTTTGAAAGCATGCATTTTGGAAATCATGTTTAGTGAGTGGCAGGAAGGAGAGGTGGTAGGCACTGAGGAAGCTTCTGCTGTCTTTAGTGAGATCCCCTTCCATCTGGACCATTTTTGGGAAGTCTACCAGCGTGTGCAGGGGTAAGAAACTTAGGAGCTATGAAAATAGACTTGTCATTTACACAAGCAGATGTGCACACACAAATCACGACGTGCTTACTCTTTGTTTTTCTTCATGCTAACCTGACCAAAGTTTTTTTTTTTTTAATGCCATTTTATGAGTTCTTCTAATGTCATCTCCTAATCTCTTCCATCCCTTTTTATTCTCCAAGCAGGTTACATTTGCATAATTCCAAAAAGGTGAACATAGCTCATGCTTTTGCTTAAAAATGGTTTCCAGCCTAGCTTAACAACCTCTATTTTTTCAAGTTCGTTCCAAGATTGAGACAAAAATCTCTCTACGAAAAGCAAAATAAAAGCCAAATTCCTATGCTTTTGCCTCATTTCATGTTTTATTATTCTATGTTCCCTAATAATACATTCTGTAAATATTGAAATGGGCACACGTTCTGTGGATGGAAAGCAAGGCTATGTAGTTAATGCAAGTTGTGATCTCCAGAAGATGTCCATTTTAGGCCACATGCGACTTATATTTTTTCTCCTCTCTTGATAGAGAAAAAAGAAAAATAAAACCATGGAAAAAATTATAGAACCCAACTATATGCATTTTGGGGCCAATGATAGACCATAAGTTTTTAATGCTCCCAGCAGGCTTGGAGCTGGCCTGAACTGAAGCCAGGGGATATGGTCGCTGAGGTCCACAAATGAGAAAATGTAGTGATGAAAGAAGACCATATTATTGCAAGGTGCAACTAAAAAGCTTATGAAAGTCTAGGATTATTGAAGTCTAGAAATGTTTGCTTACAACCAGCTAAGCCCACACACACTGTGGAGAATTCATTTTATGTGTTTGTAATACTAGCAATAAAAAACTTCCCCAAATCTAGTTACTTTTTTCTTGTTAATTCTGGGTTAAAGACAGTAATTATAAGAAAGACATTTCAAAGAGCACTTGCACTTTTGTTGAATGAAAGAAGTATTTACAACACAGATTTAATTATGTTTTGAAAATTATAATAATTTCAATTAGGCAAACTTGGTGCTTTATTTCCTTAGAGGAGAGAGGCAACAACGTTTTCAGGTGCGCTTTTAAGCGAGCAAGAGCCTTCCTTTTGAACACCCATAGCAGAGTAACTTTGGAATGAGCGAGCCATAGGTTCTCCTCAATCTAAGGGTGGTGTTTGTAAACAGAGGACTAGTTCTAGAGCAAAACCGAGTTGCCTTTCATCAACATTTTCTCATGATGAATGATAAGGGAATATGCACTTTGATGTACATCATCAGTTCTCCCTTCAGATTTTTTCTTGAATATTTGGAGACACTGATTCCTCAGGGTATACCATTTTCCTTGGACTTCACTCTCTTCTGGAGAATTCAGCAGGAGAACGAACGTCTCCTGTCTTCTGGAAGTCGGCTTTTCCTGCCACACGAGCTCCCACATTCATTTCCTCCATCTGCCTCTAGGTGGCCCTGGGCCCTGGGCCTTCATCCAGCAGCTGATGTGACGCTCCTGCTGCTGCACTTCCTTAGCAGATGGTCTTAGTATGGTCAAGCCCATGATCTCTGGACGAGGCCTCTGCCTTTGACTCTCTTTCCTTGTGAGTTTTCTTCCCCAGGGAACTCCTCAACCTCACACAAATACAGCTGGCCCTGGAACTTCCCTAGGCCTGTCTGGATTTGCAACAGTTTAGGCTGGCCTGGGGGGTCCTCCGTTACTTAAAGATTGGGGCCATCACTCTCAGTCATCAATTGCTTTGTGTTCAGTACTATTTGACTCTATAAAAAGATAGAATGAAGGAAGGTGGGAAGAAATGAAGAAGAAAAGGAAATAAAGAAAGGAAGGAAAGAGAAGAAAGAAAATAAGAAAGAGGAAATTTTAAAAAATAAATTTATTTTTTATTGGTGTTCAATTTGCCAACATACAGAATAACACCCAGTGCTCATCCCGTCAAGTGTCCCCCTCAGTGCCCGTCACCCACTCACCCCCACCCCCTGCCCACCTCCCCTTCCACCACCCCTAGTTCATTTCCCAGAGTTAGGAGTCTTTCATGTTCTGTATCCCTTTCTGATACTTCCTACTCATTTAGAAAGAGGAAATTTAAAAAAAGATGAAAGGGCTGGAAATGAAAATCCTAAAAGGTACATGTTTCCTGCCTGTAAAAAGTTTACTATCTACTTGGTTGTAATTATTCATAGCTAAATACACTGCAGATTTGATAATAAGATAACTAAATCAGAGAGCTTATCTAGATGTCAACCTAAACACTTTTGGCAAACAGTCAAGCAATTAAATTAAGCTAGCCCGTAAGCTTCCTTTATAGGAGATGTCATTGCATAGAACATCTCTGCCCAGGACCAAATCCAGGTTCATGGTTTTAGCAAATGAGGGTCGAAAACATCTTCGACCCATCAATCTCAAATTCAGCTGTGGCCTGGGCTTCAGAAACAAGCTTAGCTTTAACAATTTTTAAAAGTCCTTGTGCAATATTTTTGCACAAATAGTCTCAATGGGGAGGAAGTTACAAGTTAGGGAAATTGCATAAAACTATCTGTTCTTCAGCTGATCTGAGTATTGAGTCCAAACAAATGTGTGAACATCAAGAACCAGCACCGGAAGAAAATGTCTCCCAATTTCCCTGAGATGAGGGACATCTCTCCTTTCCCTCCTCTCCCACTCAATGCAGTTGGGCCTGTTGGACACAAATAAACAAGTAGTGAAGGTTGCCACCTACTCAGAGAACGGAGAACTGTTCCTCACCTTGTTCCAGGTGTGGCGTTTTCTCCAACGCTGCCTAACATCACAGTGACTTTGGGCCGGAGAAGTGTTTGCAGATCTCCCTGGGCCTGTGGGCAGCTCAGCCTCTCTGCCCTGTACCCACTCTTTCTCCAGGCGTCTCCCATCCTGCACGTAGAGAGCTGATTTGTCCAACTGGACACATACCCCCACTTGGTATTTCGGTAATTTGACTTGCTCTCCTGTTCCACTGAAGTCATTGCGAATCTCAATGCTGATATTTTCCCTCAGTTTCCATCTGCAAATTTAACAAACACAAAGTAGTGATTTTCGTGTAAGTTATTAGATGAAAGTGCGCGGAGTCTGGCGGAAATCGCCTAAAGACATTGCTCCAGGTTGATCGTCGCACGTTATAATAAACACTTTTTGGATATGATTATTCAATCAGTTTTGGTTCCATATAATAAAATAATCAGAAATGCCATGTATATGCATTCCCCTGATTTATCCACCCAATAGCTCTATTCAAATATTATATCAGACTTATTTATGATAACTAATTCCTGGGGAACTCTTGCTGGCTCGTTGTGATTCTTCCCATTTGAGAAAAAATAATAATATTCATGAGTAGTTTTCTATTTACAAAATAAGTGGCTCTTTGCAAATAGGTTTTAAAAATAGATGCATAAAGGGCAGCTCTGGTGGTGCAGTGGTTTAGCGCCGCCTGCAGCTCGGGGCATCGTCCTGGAGACCCAGGATCTAGTCCCACGTCAGGCTCCCTGCATGGAGCCTGCTTCTCCCTCTGCCTGTGTCCCTGCCTCTCTCTCTCTCTGTGTCTCTATGAATAAATAAATAAAATCTTAAAAAAATAAAATAGATGCATAAAAAAGAAAACAAAAGCCACTCAAAATCACTACTAAGCCCCGTACAGTTTGATGAATTTCCTTTCAGTTGGCTTCCTAGCTCTACACCCCTCACCCCCGTCTTTTCCCACGCATACATCTTACTCAGTCCCCTCCACCGGTCATTTTGTTGCCTTCCCTTCCTCCAGCTCAAAGAAGCAGACAATAGTCACCTGGCACTTTGAGGGGATATCAGTACCACAAAACCAGAAAAAAAGGAGTAAGAGAATGTTGGTCCTTAAGGTTAAAAACTGGAAGACTAACTCTAAAATAGAAAACTCTGCATGCATACCTGCAGAGTGAGTATGGACAAGTACTGGACAAGTCAGAGGAAGTCAAGGAAGGCTGAGGTGTAGACCTGGGGATGCCACCATCACGAAAACTCTAGCTCAAGAGAATACAACCTCAGCCTGTCATGTGCACAAGAGAGCCACATGGGGGCCAAGGCAGGGCCCAGGTATTCTCGTTGATGTCCTGTGGAAACTACCAGTCAGTAGTGGCCAGTCAACTGCCTTGAGGTCATACCCTTCTGTGGCCAAGGCTTTGCCCCATTGGACACAGTGCTCTCTTCAATGGCTCCGAAAAACATCAGGGTAACAGATAACTCAACTTTCATTAGCTTAAAGCCCTACCTGCATTAAATGAATTTGACCCCCCCCCAACTAAAACCATCATCATGTGCCCTCCAACATATTTATGTTTAGTCTGACATATGAATCAGAAGCCAGCTGCAGGTGACTGTTGCCAGAACTTTCCCCACTCTGAAGATTATCTTTCTTCTACATCCATCAGAAGAAACTTTGATCCCATGTTCTCCTTGCTTCTTCCTCATTCTTCTTCCCTAGCATTTTCACCCATCAGCTGGTGAAGGTCAGTCTCCCTATCCACACCCGAGTCCTGTCTACCTCTCGAGGTAGGGTTAGGCTGTCCCTCCCCGCACTTGCACAGCACCCATTTCCTGTCTCCCCTGTAACACTGATCTCTACTACAGCACTGTAACTATTCATGTTTTAATCTGGAACCACCCCCCAGAACATAAGCTACCTGCAGGCTAGGGATTCTATTTTCTTCTGGCAACCCCCAGACCACGCTCAGAGTTCAGCATAGGTTAGGTGTTCAAGAAATTATGCTGAAAAATTAGTTCGTATTATCTAGAGTCACATTTTTTTCCTCTTGCTGAACACTTGGACATCAGTTTTTTGTTTTCCAGTCTCGTGGTGATTTCCATCTTCTTCCCGATTCCTCATTACCCAGCACAGACTCTGCAAATGCAACTACAATGTTTTTAGTCTCCTGGAATGTCAAACATCTAGGTTTAGAAACTGGAACTTAGGAGAGCTAAGTAAGAATTATCTTCTTATCTGATTCTTCACTTACCTTAGCTTTAACCCTTGTGGCTGTTCTCTAATTTTTTAGCTTGGGAGTTATTCCCTTTCATAAAGACAGGGCTTAAATAGAAATTAAATTCTTTTCCTTCTTTTGGCCCTCTTTGACCCAGCAATGATCTCATCTCTTCCTCCTCCAACTACTGCTTTAGGAAACAGTCCTTTAAATTTGAACTTAGTTTTTTGAGTCTCCTTATTCAGGCTTGAGACTTTCTGATAAAATTCTTACTCTTCTGAATTTTGGGTCCCTCTTTCCATCTTTTCTATCTCTACTTTGGAGGGCCAAGAAACTCTAAGAACATTCCCTGAAGAGTCTCTTGCTATGCAATCATGTCAGAGTTTCTCTAAGTGTTTTTTGATATTTGCTTTTCAAATGTTTACAGTGTGTGTATGAGTATATCCAGGCTTTCCATTTTTGGCTGTTCTAAATGTTCAGAAAAAAAAATACACTTTCTGATCTCAAATTGACAACCCAACTTATAACTTAGGGAACTACAAAAAGAACAAACTAAACCCAAAGCTAGCAGAGGGAAGGAAATACTAAATTGTGGAGCAGAGATAAGTGAAATAGAGATGAAAAAAAGGCAATAGAGAAAAATCAATGAGACCGAAATTGGTTCTTTGAAAAGATCAACAGAGTTGACAACCCTTTACCTAGATGGAGTGAGAAAAAAGAGAAAAAACACAAATTATTAAAATCAGAGATGAAAGTGGGGACAATACTATTGATTCTGCAGACACAGAATGATGAGAGAGTACTATAAACACTGTACATCAAAAAAATTGGATAGTCTAGGTGAAATGAATAAATTACAAGAAACACGAAACCTACCAAAATGCAAAACGTGATATGACGTATATTATATATGATATATATAAGACATAAATATGAATATATATAGGAATACTATTCAGTCTTAAAAAGGAAGGAAATTCTGTAATATGCCACATGAAACTTTAGAACATTACCCAAGTGAAGTAAGCCAGACACAAAAAGTCAGTGCCTTATTAACTTTGGGCTTTGTTCTTTTTCTAATTAGTTTAGGTGTAAGGCTAGATCATTTATTTGAGATTTTTGTTTCTTGAGGGAGACCAGTATCACCTTAAACTTCCCTCCTAGAACTGCTCTTGTTGTGTACCAAAGATTTTGGAATGTTCTGTTTTCATTTTCCTTTGTCTCAAAATATTCTTAAAATGTTCTCTTTGATTTCTTGATTGACCCACTGGTTGTTTAGCAGCATGTTGTTTAGTCTCTGTGTTTGTTTTTCTCCAGTTTTTCTTCTTTTAATTGATTTCTAGTTTCATGCTGTTGTCAGAAAAGATGATTTCAATCTTAAATTTATTGGGACTCTTGTAGCTTAACATGATCTATGCTAAAGAACAACCATGTGCACTTGAATGTATATTCTGCTGGTTTTGGATGGAATGTTCTGTATATAACTGATAAGTTCATCTGGTTTAATGTATTGTTCAAAGCCACTGTATCTTTATTCATTTTCCATCTGGATGATCTACCCATTGATATTAAGTGTGGTAAGTGTGGTGTTCAAGTCCCCCACTACCCTTGTATTACTGTCAGTTTCTCCTTGTAGGTTAAAATTTGCTTTATGTATTTAGGCGCTCCTAATGTTGGGTGCATAGATATTTATAATTGTTAAAGCCTCCTGTTGGAGTGATCCCTTTTTTATTATGCATTGCCCTTCTTTGTTCTTGCTAGTTAGTTTTACAGTCTATTTTGCCTGATAAAACTAGTGCTACCCCAGCTTTTTGTTAGTTTTTTCCATTGCATGAAATCTTTTCCCATTCTTCCACTTTTAGCCCGTATGTCTTTCGAAAGT
The DNA here is from genome assembly GCF_053574225.1 of Canis aureus. Lineage (NCBI taxonomy): Eukaryota > Metazoa > Chordata > Mammalia > Carnivora > Canidae > Canis > Canis aureus. The sequence goes on along the minus strand of NC_135641.1, from coordinate 40,805,314 downwards.
CTGAAGTGAGCCTCTTGCAGACAGTGTATAGATGGGTCTTGTTTTTTTTTTGGCATTTAGCCACTCTATATCTCTGATATAGAGCATCTGATAGGAGCATTTAGTCCATTTACATTTAAAGTAATTATTGATAAGTATGTACCTATTACCAATTTGTTAATTGTTTCTGGTTATTTTTGTAGTTTTCCCCTATTTCTTCTTCTCTTATAATTTGATGACTTTCTTTAATAATATTCTCTGATTTCTTTCTTCTTATTTTTTATTTATCTATTCTAGGTTTTTAGTTTGTGGTTACTATGAGGTTCACATATAATACCCTGTAGATAGTAGTCTATTTTAAGTCGCTTAAGTTCAAACACATTCTAAAAGCACTACATTTTTACTTCCCCCACCACAATTTATGAATTTGATGTCGTTTTAATCTTTTATTTTGTGTATTCCTTAACTAATTTTTTTTCAGTTTTATATCATTATCTGACAAGCAGTGATTCTCATCCACATTAATTGCCTGTAGATTTTTGAAAATGATGACAGGTACACAGGTAACCAATGTATAGAACTTGTTTGATGAATCTTCATCTCTGTTACGACTTCTGGACAACCACACAAATGCCGTATGGAATATTTCTTATTCCTTTGGCCCAGATGGCTTTGGTGAGCCTAGTATCAATGCAAGCATCTGGAGTTCCCATCTCATTCAGAGCAAATTTCCGGATCTCTTTGAGTGTTCTAGGGGCACGCTTCTTGAAACCCACTCCATGGATGCACTTGTGAATGTGAGTGGTATGTTCTCTGGTCACTACCTCCTTGATGGTAGAATGGCCCTTCTTCTTCCTGCCACCCTTATTTTGGGAGCCATTCTGCCGGGCCCTGGTTGGAAAGGAAGAGTGAGAGGTATTGTGGGAGAGGGAAAGTAGCATGGCCTCCTTAACTTATTTTATAGATACAGTTGATTTTACCACTTTTGTCTTTTAACCTTCATAGGAGCTTCACAAGTGATTGAACTACTACCTTTACTATATGTTTGCTTCTACCAATGAAATTTTTTCTTTCATAATTACCTTCTACTTATGGTTTTTTCTTTTTTCCTTAAGCCAGTAAGCCTGGCTTAGTTGTGATAAATTCCTCTAACTTTTGTTTGCCTGGGGAACTCTTTCTCTCTCCTTCAATTCTGAATAATAACCTTGGCAGGCAGAGTATTCTTGTTTGGAAGCTTTTCTCCTTCCAGTACTTTGAATGTATTGTGCCAATCTTTTCTAGCCTGCAGACCTTCTGCTGAAAAATCAGCTGATAGCCTTATGGGTGTTCCTTGTATATAACTCGTTGCTTCACTTTATTTCCTTGAACAGATTTTAACTTATTTATTGTTGTCTTCAATATTTATATGCAAAATTTTGGTGGTACATATGTAATTTGTGTAAAATTAAAATTTTACATTGCTTACTATCCATATGCTATAATTGGTGTACATCTAGCTTAATTATATAAAAACAAAGCTCAAAGAAAAAAAGAAGTTAATATATTCCTCATTTTTAATTACTGAATCTAAATTGCATTCTAACATTTATTGCAAATGTCAATCTCTGTTACGTGTTAGCCTAACAGATTTCTTAAAGTTCTGGCTTTGTAAACAAAGTTATGAGAAAAGATTCCCTGGTTTGTATATATTATATATTAATCAACCCATTTGCATAAGACTGAAGCCTATAGAAATTATCCTATAGTGATTAATTTGAGAAGAGGATTAATATAAGAATATACTCTATAACTTATTACCTAAAAATCAGAATTTCCGAGAGCAAACTTTTTAACTGTATAACCCAAAGTAATTTGCTTTACACTTTTCAGAAGAGTAGGAAGAAAAGATTAAATTCTTATTTATTTTTCAATCAGAAAATTGTTATTTATTTATTTAAGTTTTTTGAGAGAGCGCACATGCTCTCTCTAGAAAATGTGAGTGGAGCAGGGTTAGTGGCTGAGGGAGAGGGAGAGAGAATCCCAAGCAGGCTCCATGCCCAGGGCAGAGACTGATGAGGGGCTGGATCTAACGACTCTGAGATCATGACCTGAGCTGAAACCAAGAGTTAGATGCTTAACCGACTGAGCCACCCAAGGCCCCAAGGAAAAAATTGTTTCAGTGAAATATTTTAATAGATGCAGGCATCCTCCCTCAAGTTTTTCTGAAAGAAAAATAATTAAGATAATGTGAAGAAAACAATACATCAACCAAATATTAGCAAATAATTGTGGAAGATACATAAATCAAATTGTGGAAGAATTTGAGAAACAAGTATTAGAACGAATTACACAGTGTGGGGAGGCTTGCTATACGTTTGGAGGAAAGAATAAATGTTTCTGTGATGTCTAGGTTTCTGTTGGATCCCACTTTAATTAAAAGCTAAAAGTAACTTTTGGGTTTCACTTAAGCAGTGGCAATCAATCAGCAGAGGTCATATTGCCTGTCTCACTGGAATATTTTGGAAAGGGGGGTGCATTTTTGATCAACAGTGATTGGGGGTCACTTACTGGCATGTAATGGGTAGAGATCAGGGAAGCCAGAAGACTGCTAGTGTGGAATGGTTTTGTATAATGAAGAGTTATCCCTTGTCCCACACAACTTTCAGTAGTCTTATTGGACATTTGTGCAAGTGAAAAACCTGCTAAAAGCCTAGAGCCTAAACTCTGTTTTATGTATAAATTCAAAATATTGTTTTCATATAAACTGCACTTCTGGAGAATGTAAGTAGTGTACACATTGTGGAAAAATCATACTTGTTTGGAACTTTGCTAGGAACCATTTACCAACAACTCTTGTCCATTCAATAATCATGAATGGATTGTCTGTAATTCATCTTAGCAGCAAAATATAACCTGAATTGATTTGAGGCTGTTTGGAAAATTATGTCACTCACGGCAATACCTTTATCAGTCAACAGTTGTGGGGATCCCTGGGTGGCTCAGCGGTTTAGCGCCTGCTTTCAGCCCAGGGCTTGGTCCTGGAGTCCTGGGATCGAGTCCAACATCAGGTTCCCTGCATGGAGCCTGCTTCTCCCTCTGCCTATGTCTCTGCCTCTCTCTCTCTCTCTCATGAATAAATAGATAAAATCTTAAAAAAAAACAGTTGTAACTGTCACATTCCAATGTCAATATAAAGAAATTGTGTTGAGTCTTGCTATTCAAGATGACCAGCTTTCAGGGTACTGGTAGCTCTGTAATGATTTGTGAACTTACTAGAAATGCTCTGTCCTACACCTGTGAAATCAGGATCCATATTTTCACAGGAACCACAGGTGACTTGTATGCAACTTGTATGCACATCAAAATTTGAGGAGCAATTATGTAGGCAATAATTTGACAGAAATCTGTCTTAAAAACATATTCACTAAAGGTAATAACAACACCTGATCCTTTTATTTTTGCTGTCTAGTGTGGTTTGTCTGAGAATTTTCCATATTGAGAGATAGTCTATTTGACTATAGTTTACTTTCTCTTATTTTTCCTTTACTGCCAATACATCATATGTAATTTTTGAAACTATGAATTAATTCCTTTTCGAGATAGTAAAGGGGATGTTGCCACAATAAAAAAGGTGTGTTGCTCTGATAGAGATGAGAGCTACTTGAATGATGGGAAGCTATACTGACAGAGAAAAATATATTCCCAATGTATATGAATTCCATAACAAAAACAATGTTTTATGGGAAAGTGGTGTCAATGTCACCACTGACGGAAGAAGTGCTTTGTCTGGAATAAATTATGGATTCTGGGATAAAGATACAGAAATAGCTTCAAAAATAAGTTTATTCACTGCCTCATTCAGAGGCAAGAAGCTATTGCAGCAAAGGAAGTGAAGCCAGAAGTGTACAAATTGCTACAAGATGTCACTGATAGAGATAATATTATAAAAGCCAGATCTTTAAACTATTGTAAACTATTCACTGTTCTTGGTAGAGATGATGAGTGATGTTGAAAGCATTTTGTATCATGGACAAGGTGTCCAATTTTATCATGGCTGAGCACCTTTCAGGATTGTCCAATTTAAAGAAATGACATGCTCTTATTTTTAAAAACACTAGTGTTCCACATTCTGTGTTTGCTATGACAACAAGTGCCTAGCTATCCTTATCCTACAGCAGAATTTAAAAATACGCTGTACCTTCAAAATAAAAGTATTGCTTTAATAATAAGTGGGAGTTTCTGCTTTTGAAGGAAAAATTGGACTGTGGTGTGAGCATAATAACAGACCTTTGCGAGTGTTTCCTTCCCGATTGACGTGAGAAAAACGTGTCACCTCTAAAAATGCTCATTTTTGCACACTTTAAACACTTGGAGGTAGACATTAATAATTCATTTTTGAAATCTTCCCCCAAATGACTACCAAATGGGTTTTGGATCTCCTTGCTAAATACAAATTTTAAAACTATAAAACTATAAAAACTAACCTCTGATGAGTTGACAAAAAAAATATTGCTCCTTAAGATACTGAATGAATTGGTGAGAGTAGGAAAAGGCTTTTAAAGTATTCTTTGACTATAGAGTCTATTAAATTCTGCTTTAATTCAGATTCCCCTGATGCCTTATCTGTGATTCTAAACCTCAAATTTTGACTCCTCAGAGTCAAAAGACTCTGAAAACCAAGTTTTTGCTCATAACTCACTTGACAGCCAAACCTGACCTGCATTGATTTAAGGCTATTAACAGTCTTTGTAACACCTTTTTCTGCAGAAATATAAGGTGTGCCAGTATGGGGTGCTATTCCAGGCCTTGCTGGAGGTACAATATAATATACGCCATAGAATTTTCCAAAATTTATAAAATTCTGAATATCCTAGTTTTTTTCTGGTCCTCAGGGTTTTGGAGCTTATGGGCCTATGTAGATTCCCAGCAGTAAACAGGAGATAAGTAAAGAATTGGAAAGTATTTTTGATGTTATGCAGGGGTCTTTTTCACTGTTTTTTTTTTTTTTTAAAGATTTATTTAACAGAGAGAGAGAGGGAGAGAACGTGCACAAGCAGGGGAAAGGCAGAAGGAGAGGGAGAGGAAGATTCCCTGCTGAGCAGGGAGCCCAATGTGGGCTAGATTTCAGGAACCTGGGATCATGATCTGAGCCTGAAGCGGATGTTTAACCGACTGAGCAACCCAGGCACCCCTCATTGTGTTTTTAGGTTAAGGATCTATAATTCTGAAATTGGTTTCCTGATTTTTTTGGTTGTTAAAAGGGTAGGACAGTTTCATTTTTTACAGATTTTTTAAAAAGATTTTTTACTTATTTATTCATGAGAGAGAGAGAGAGGCAGAGACACAGGCAGAGGGAGAAGCAGGCTCCATGCAGTGAGCCTGATATGGGACTCGATCCTGGGACTCCAGGATCACGCTGGGCTGAAGGCAGGCGCTAAACCGCTGAGCCACCCAGGCTGCCCCGGGCAGTTCCATTTTTAAGCAAAGACTCTGAAATTCAAAATTAGCATGTCAGCCAAAGAAATTGTCCTAATAAAGAAACCACTGGTTTGTTGGTTGGTTGGTTGGTTGGTTCGTTCGTTCATTCATTCATTCATTCATTCCACTTTGTCCTTACAGGGAAGTTCTGACTTCTGGGAACACTCTGAGCTCTACTGAAGCTGCGAGCTAAGTGTGTTTTGAGAGCTACTTTGGCTCTATCTGGGGTGTGAGCGTGGGGGTATCCTGACTGGCCTTACAAACTACCTGAGGGCACGAGTTCAAAAGTACGCATTTGATTCAACAGATTGTACAAGTGTGAGAACCTATACCAGCAACAATTTAGTGTTAGAGTCCATAGGATTTAGAGTCCATAGGATTACATTTCTACTAGAAAATGAAAAATGATGCAAGGAGATGAAAATGTTTTCCAAACCCCTTAGCTATTAGTAAATGTTTGCCAAGAAAACACTTCCATAATTCTCTGGAGGTCCTAAAAGATTAGAAGGCACATGGGCAGGGTTCCAAGTGGCTTTCACCCTGGGAAGTTTCTCCTTTCTTACTATCATTAAAGAAACCTTTTATAACAAGTCCTTCCATTTCTAGTCTAAGCAAAAACATTTGCGAGTATAACAAACGTAACTTTCTAAATCTAAACCGATCTAGGAAAGCATAAAACCAAACACATGTTTGCTGAAATATTTTTCTTGAAAAATGCAAAGAACGCTAATTATAAGGGAGTAGAAGGGAGTCTGAAGCTAGATGATGTTGAACCTGAAGGCGTCATCTCTGATTTCAACCAGCACTGCAGGTAGGAACTAAAATGCTGAATGGGTTGAATGTTTATTTAGTGGAAAGCTCAAAAACTTGATGGGAAAGAAATCTGTAATTTTGAAATAGGAATTTGCGTGGTATAGGAGCTGGTCTCAAGGCAGTGGAATGGAGTTTTACAGAGCAACATTGCAAGAGCTCAAACTCAGATTTCGCAAAGAGAACGTTCACCTAGCTAAAAAACAAACAAACAAAAAAACAATATTAATGCAACTAATTGCCCCCCCCCACCAAAGCCTTCACTAATTCATCTCCCAGGATCTCTTTATCTTCAGGGAATAATAACTGATACCCCTGCCAAATAAGGCTCATCATATTTGGTTTTCCTGAATACTGGTTTCTCTCCTATCTGTACCAAGATACAGAACCTGAGCACTTCCAACACCTGCACGACTCTCACTCGCGGCTACCCTTGCTTGGAAGGCCGCTTCTTCAAGCTTCTACCCTCCCCCCCATGCAGTCTGTTCTCCATAAAGTCAGCGTGGTCCTTCTGAAACAAAAGTCAGGGATCCCTGGGTGGCGCAGCGGTTTGGCGCCTGCCTTTGGCCCAGGGCGCGATCCTGGAGACCCGGGATCGAATCCCACGTCGGGCTCCCGGTGCATGGAGCCTGCTTCTCCTTCTGCCTATGTCTCTGCCTCTCTCTCTCTCTCTCTGTGTGACTATCATAAATAAATAAAAATTTAAAAAAACAAAAAACAAAAGTCAGATGAATGTCATTCTCTGGTCCATCAATTAACATTAAATTCAAACTTCTTCCTTTCGGGAGCTTGCTCCCTGTGGCCCCTCTGATTCCAGTCTCCGGTATTTTCTCCTTGCTCACACCACTCGATTCACCTTTGCCTCCTTACCCTTCCTTGAAAACACCAAACACTTTCCCACCTCATGGCCTTTGTCCCTCCTAGTCCCTTTGCCTAGACGGTCCTTCCTCAGGCATCTGCAAGGCTTGCTCCTTTTGTTCTGCTGAATGTTATCTTATCAGAGAAGTCTTCCCAATCTCCCCCTACCCCAGCATGGAAGCTTTTTCATTTACCGTGGTTTATATAGTTCTTTATTGCACCCCTGGTCTCCTATAGATGTCAGGTCTGTCTTGCTACAGAACTGCCCGCGCTTCTGTTCTGTTGGTGCAGGATCCTCAGCTCCTGTAACAGTACCTGTAAAACAGTGGGTTTTCAGGATCCATGAATGGATAAATACTCATATTTGATGTTAAGTCTAAAAGTAAAAAATATAAGAGTTTGTTTGGATAAAATCACTTGAAAGAAAAAGTCTGTTTTTCTTTATTATGGATTTCTAGAGCCACTACTTTCTTGGTATCATCTTTCATTGTGCAATTTATGGATCTTTTCGGAAACTGAGTACAGCTGCTTTTCTAGTTACTTTAACACAATTGTAGCCGTCCGTTGACTGACATTCGTTATATTCTAAACACATATTCATGTTTTAAGTTATTTTTTTTCTCATTTAATATTCATGCTACTTTATGTGTTTGTACAGATCTGTGAAAATGAGCACAGTTTTATTTTATTTATTTTTTTATTTAAGATTTTTTAAATTATTATTTATTCATTCATGAGAGGCACAGAGAGAGAGAGAGAGGCAGAGACACAGGCAGAGGGAGAAGCAGGCTCCATGCAGGGAGCCCGACGTGGGACTCGATCCCGGGTCTCCAGGATCACGCCCTGGGCTGAAGGCAGATGCTCAACTGCTGAGCCACCCAGGCGCCCCCATGAGCAGTTTTAAACAGCAAATCAACACTGAAAGTATAGAGATATTGTAAACAAGTTATTACATTTACTTAATAACTGTTGGATAAGGAAACCCTTCGAAGGAACTCACTATGGGCAACCGAGAAGATTCATCTCCGGTGTTTCAGTTGGGGCTGGAGGTGTCAAATATGGTCCCCTTTTTAAAGAGTCATGTGCTAGGCAGTCCACAAGCTGAACATTGTTGGGAGAAATTATAAAATATGAATGGTCCACAGAAAGTTAAAATGAAGATAGAGAGACACAGAGCTTTTACATGCCTTGGCAATATGCACTGTGTTCCTCATTCCCTCCTGAGATTTTTGGTCCTAGCTATGGTCATGCATTTTCAGAAATTGTTAAGTCTTGATAACCACACTGTTCTCATCTTTCCGTCACTGTTATGATGGTTGAACTGATTTATGTCAGCAGGTGATCAAGGATAAAGTATCTTCCTCCGTACTTTGTGTTTTCAGAGTAGCTATGTGCTCTGGTTAATTAGCATTAGGAATTTAACATTTATAAGTGAATAAATGAAGTGAATGGTTGCTAATCAGGGGACTGACAGGTGGACGGAGAGACAGAAATCACACAGGGTACGGCAGTGAGGATTACTGGAGGCAAACCAGGGATGCAGACTCTTGCTTTCCGAGGGAGAGCCCCAGGGGCTCGCACACTGGAGGCAAGGCTGGGAACAGCAAATACTGAGGAAGTGCAGAAAGTTAAAAACAAAACCAAAAAACTAAAATCAGGAAGTAGGAAACTGTCTCTCACTGGGTCACTCTGGTCAGGGCAGAGCTGCTGCTGGGGCTGCTTCTGCCTCTGCTCAGTGGGTCCCACCCCAAATATCATCTGCTCCCTGGTTCCTTGAGATTCCGTCCACCTGGCCTTTGAGGTCAAAGGAGCTGGGGTGGGAATAGAGAGGAATGATCTGCACTTTGCCTTGGAGACTGCTGCCCCAAATTGCGTTCTTGCTGAGATATACACACTTGCGGAAGGGCTCTCTAACAGAAAATGGAACTTTTGGGGCAAGCCCGTTAAGCATCTGACTTTTCGTTTTAGGTCAGATCATGATCTCAGGGTCATGAGCTGGGCGTGGAGACTGCTTCAGATTCTCTCTGCCCCACCTCCCTCCCTCTCTAAAGAAAAGACAAAAAGAAAATGGAACTATCATAAAAGATGATAGATGCTGGGCATCCTAAAATGATGGAACTATCATAAAAGATGATAGATGCTGGGCATCCTAAAATGACCTAGATGATGTGGACAGCAGCGCACAAATACTGGCATGTTTGTAAACTGCCCAAAGGTCTGGAAACATCATCAAAGCCATCAGTAGACAAACAGATTAAAAAACGGTTGGCATATTTCTCAACCATTAAAAATTATATTTAAAAATTAGTGACGGTAAAAAATATAAATATCAGTGAGATAGGATTCTAAATTGTAGAGCATGCTGTCAATTTTGTAATAAACATTTGTTTACGTATAAGGCAAACAAAAAAAGGAATATACCGTACTGTTAACGATGAGTAGGTTGGGGGCTTATAAGTAATTTTAATACAAAAATATTGTTTTCTGTTTCCTCCCAAACTTTGTATTTTTGTAAAATATAAAGGTAGAAATCATAAACATGGACATATGTTACTTTTACCCTGAGAAGAAAAGATGAAAATTAGAGAGGATTTAGAATATCATTTGCCTGATAAAAATGTCATATGCGTATCCAGATGGATATATGATAGGATTTCATCGTCAGTTTTTTCTTGACATGTCTGAAGACAGGCAAGATTCGGGAAAAACACCAGCAACAACCAACAAATCCCCTCAGGAAAACAGAAATAATTACATCCAGAATCATACTGTATCTAAAATTTGTCTTCGGCACTCCATAGCGGGCTGTTACTATGATTCCTCTAGCAAGAAGAAGCAGAAATTCAATTACTGCGAGGGGACTTAAATAATTTTATTTTTAATTATAGTTACTAGAAAGACCTGTTGTCTCAGGTTAGTGCCAAATGTTTTAATGATGACACTTAGGCATTTGGGATGCCATCCTGGAGGCTGCTGCTTCTCTATCAGGAGCATCACAGTTTCTAAAGACAAGCTTGGAAGAGCGCAGTTGATTGTGTGCGGAACACTTACCAAATCATCTGTGACTAATAAAACTTGAGAAAGAAGAGGAGGAAAGGCTCTTCAGCCTTTTAGCAACATGCTGGTCTTACCCTTGCCAAACTCTTCTTAGGCAATACTGCGCGCGGAGGGCCATGTGCTTAATTGTAAAAACCTGTCAGTATCCGAGGATTTTTTTTTTTTTTTTAAAGACATCAATCATTTCTGTCAACAAGGAAGCAGGGACGGCTGTGTGACTCTCCTATCATTAGGAAAAGATGCGCTCAAGAGAAAAAAATGTAGTCTTGGGAGGGATGAGCAACTATAGGTTACAGGGGAAAAAAAAAAAAAGAGTTCCAGACTGCGATTTCACTCCCCCTCCCCTCCCCCTCCCCCTCCCCTGGGCTGGAATATTCTATTTTTCGTTTCATGTAGTTCCACGTTTGCAGTAAGACATTATGCAACTCAGCCCGCCTCCGCCGGGCAGTGTCCACTGGGGGCTTCCAAGGGGCATCGTCGCGGGCACGTGGGCGCAGGCGGAGGGGCGGCGGCCTGGGCCTGGGCCTCGGCCCCGGGGAGGGGGCAGCGAGCCGGACCCCGAGGCCTCCCGTCGGCCCGAGGCAACAGGTTCCCTTTCTCCTAGACCGTTGTGGGCGGCCCCAAGGGCACGGAGCTTGCTGCACTGAAGCGCTGCAGGGGCCCGATGCCAAGTTTCCGAGCTTTACTCCCGACTCCTCCTTCCCTGCTAAGATCTCGAGTGTTCAAGAGCTCGCAGGGCGTCGTCTCCGGGTGGGCTGCAGGCTGCTCGCCCCTCGCCCCTCGCCCCGGCCTCGTGGCCTCGCCCCAGGTGAACAGTAGCACCCGGCGAGCAGGTGGGACGGAGGCTCGCAGGGGACGTGGGGCGGCGGCTCCACCTCCTGGCCGCGTCGCCCCAAGTTAGGACACCTGTCGGCCCGCGGGTCCCTCCTGCAACGTGGCTGCGCCGGGGCCGGGGGCTTGGGGTCCCCGCGAGCAGTCAGCGTAGGGCCCGCCGAGGAGCCTGCGTCCGCGCGGCTGGGCGACACCCGGGCCGGCCCCGAGGGACCGGGAGAGGGAGGAGCGAGGCCGGGCCGCTGCCCCAGGGCCCCCCCCCGCCCTGCGCCCTGCGCCCTGCGCCCTGCGCCCCGGCCGGCACCGCCTCGCCCCACCCCTGTCCGGCCAAGGCGGCCGCGAGTTCCGGCGGGAGCGCAGCGCGGCCCCCCCCGCCCCCCTCGGCCAGCGGTGCCAGGGGCCCGGCCCGGAGCCGCCGCAGCGCGCAGGTGCCCCGCCCGCCTGCCCCGCAGGTAGGACCTGCTTCCCGCCGCCCGCGCTCCGTCCCTCCGTCCCTCCGTCCCGCCCCGGGCAGCCGGCCGCTCCCGCCCCCCTCGGCCTCGGCCGCCGCGGCCCCGAGGGACCAGCCTCCCCGCGGCCCCGGTGCGCGCCCTCGGGCCCGTCCTGGCGCCGCCGCCGCACTTGCAGCGCGCTTCTCCCCGGCGGCCGCTGCGGGGGCTGGGGGAGGGGAGCTGGGGGGCGGGGGGCTCCGGGGCGCGGGGCGCTGGGGGGCTCCGGGGGGGCGGGCTCGGGGGGGTGCTGGGGGCTCCTAGGGGGCGGGGCGCTGGGGGGACTCCGGGGGGGCGGGCTGGGGGCGGGGCGCTGGGGGGCTCCTAGGGGGCGGGGCGCTGGGGGGACTTCGGGGGAGGTGCTGGGGGCTCCTGGGGGGCGGGGCGCTGGGGGGACTGGGGGGCGGGCTCGGTGGGGGCGGTGCTGGGGGCTCCTAGGGGGCGGGGCGCTTGGGGGACTCGGGGGGTGCTGGGGGCTCCTGGGGGGCGGGGCGCTGGGGGGACTGGGGGGGTGCTGGGGGCTCCTGGGGGGCGGGGCGCTTGGGGGACTCGGGGGGTGCTGGGGGCTCCTGGGGGGCGGGGCGCTGGGGGGACTGGGGGGTGCTGGGGGCTCCTGGGGGGCGGGGCGCTTGGGGGACTCGGGGGGTGCTGGGGGCTCCTGGGGGGCGGGGCGCTTGGGGGACTGGGGGGGTGCTGGGGGCTCCTGGGGGGCGGGGCGCTTGGGGGACTCGGGGGGTGCTGGGGGCTCCTGGGGGGCGGGGCGCTTGGGGGACTGGGGGGGTGCTGGGGGCTCCTGGGGGGCGGGGCGCTTGGGGGACTCGGGGGGTGCTGGGGGCTCCTGGGGGGCGGGGCGCTGGGGGGACTGGGGGGTGCTGGGGGCTCCTGGGGGGCGGGGCGCTTGGGGGACTCGGGGGGTGCTGGGGGCTCCTGGGGGGCGGGGCGCTGGGGGGACTGGGGGGGTGCTGGGGGCTCCTGGGGGGCGGGGCGCTTGGGGGACTCGGGGGGTGCTGGGGGCTCCTGGGGGGCGGGGCGCTGGGGGGACTGGGGGGTGCTGGGGGCTCCTGGGGGGCGGGGCGCTTGGGGGACTCGGGGGGTGCTGGGGGCTCCTGGGGGGCGGGGCGCTGGGGGGACTGGGGGGGTGCTGGGGGCTCCTGGGGGGCGGGGCGCTTGGGGGATTCGGGGGGTGCTGGGGGCTCCTGGGGGGCGGGGCGCTGGGGGGACTCCGGGGGGGTGCTGGGGGCTCCTGGGGGGCGGGGCGCTGGGGGGACTGGGGGGGTGCTGGGGGCTCCTAGGGGGCGGGGCGCTTGGGGGACTCGGGGGGTGCTGGGGGCTCCTGGGGGGCGGGGCGCTGGGGGGACTGGGGGGGGTGCTGGGGGCTCCTGGGGGGCGGGGCGCTGGGGGGACTCCGGGGGGGTGCTGGGGGCTCCTAGGGGGCGGGGAGCTGCAGGGACTCCGGGGGGGGGGCGAGGCTGCTGCGGGTCTCGGGGTCTCCGGAGGAGGGTGGCGGGGGCGAGGCTGCTGCCCCGGGCCGGTGCGGGTCGGGGCGCCTGGTGCCACCGGCCGGGGAGGGGGAGGGGGAGGGGGAGGGGGAGGGCGGGGACGCGGGGTGTGGGCCGGGCGCAGGGAGAGGGCGGGTGTGCGTGTCCCCGCCGCGCGGTGCCGCCCGATCCGGGGCCCTTTGCCGCCGCCCTGCGCGGTCCGGGCCCTCCCGGCCCCCCTGCCCCCGCCGCGACCTCCCGAGGGCCCCGGGGACCAGGTACCCCGCGAGCGCGATGCAGCGAGAGGCAGTTAGGCCGGAAGGGACAGCCTAGGGGTGAAGGGCCTCCGCGGCTGGAGCCGCTCACACCCCACGTTCACACCCCGCCTGTTGGGATAAAGGCCTCTTTCCATATTAGACGTTTTGTGAGCTACACACACAATTTGTGTGTAGCCTTTAAATGTTGTTTGGGGACCTTTCCGCTAAACGTGTGAGCTCCGATCCGGCCCTCCAGGAGCCACTGCCGCTCGCAGTCCTGTAAAGTGCACAGTAGTCCAGGCCTGGAGGAGGACGCGCCCTTACCGCGTGTGTCCCTGTTCACCGCAGTGACAAGGGCTGTGTAGGGCCCATGGAGGTTTGTTGACTCACTTCAAACTAGGTGGGGGGAGACTCTGCTTCCTGGAAGTTGTCTGGTTCCCCAGTGTGCGTTTCTTAATCAAAATATATCACGAAATTCATTTACCTTCAAGTCTTACAGAGGTTAAGCTCTTTAATTTTTATTGTGGCAAAAAGGTAACAAAATTTGCCATCTTGACCGCCTGTTAGCCTACAGCTCAGTCCCCCGAAGCGCTTTTTCATTGTTAGGTTCTCATCACCACTGTCCATCCGCAGAAGACATGTCATCTGCCTTGTAGGGTTTTCAAAACATGGTGATGCCCTGATGCCGGTGACTGTGCTGCAGGTTTTAGTTTTCTCATGAAAACTACAATGCGTAGAATAGCTCCTTCCCACAGCTTTACGGAAATGCGCTTTTAAGGAGGAAAGGTGAGAAGCCACAGCCAGTTGGTGTTTAGTACATCTTAGCTCCCTCAGGAGAGATCTGCCGAGTTCCTATTAAAGGATAAGCTGGTGAGCTGCTGAAATCTGTGTATAGGGGTATTTTGAAGTTTACCTATCAAGAGGGAGGAATCCAGGAGGCAGTTACTGTTACTGGTAGTTTCCGTCCCTAATATCTTGCACAGAACTTAAGTACTTCTGTCTCCCTGAGCCCTGCGGGGGCTTGTATCTGGGGGATGCTTGAGCTCAGGTCGTGGCACCCTTTTAGTAACTGGAAGCGGTTTTGGCCAAGCTGGCTGCTGGGTGTGGCAATTTCTTCTGCCCTCCAGGTGTTCACTAAACATTGGTGCTGGAGGACTCAGCACATGAGATATGGCTCTTTAAACTCCCAGTTGGTCTGAGTCATTGTGTTCGGGACACAGCTGTCCCTGTGCCAGGCCTGGTTTTATGGTTACAATCCCCTAAGTGTTAGCACCACACAATAAAATGTATTCTCCAGCTGGGGTGTGGATAAATTGTTGTTGCGGAGTGAAAATGAGAAACTTGTAACCTAAATTTCCCATAAGCCTGTGACTTTTCTGATTAGAAAAGGAATTGTACAAATCCTATCTTTTGCTGCAGTGGGAACGCATTCCAGTGTGTTGGGCTCCCTAATCCACAGTGCAGTGTAAAATCTGGCTCCCAGATGTTTAGTGCTGGGCCATTCAACAATAGCGTGTGTTATGTAAGTGTTTCATAGTGTCACAGTGTTTTTCTCTTTCTGTTGTGAAATTTTCTTAATTCTTGAATTTATTAAACAGACATTGCAGGGACAGAATAAATGGTTGGTTGATTTAGCCCACATTTATATAGCGCTTACTATGTGCCGGGCACTATTCTATGCATTTTGCAAGCATGGACGCATTTAACCCTCAAAATATCCCTGTGAAGGAGGTAATACTATCATCTCCGTTTTGTAGGTGAGGTGATTGAAGCACAGAGAGACCATACAGGTAGCATATGGTACAGCTGGGGCCCCATCTCCGGCAGCCTGTACCCAGAATCTGGGCACGGCCGTCTCACCACTACAATATAATCTGAGATTCCATCCTCCTCTAACAAACAAAACTTTTTTCAGGTGATATTCCTAGCTTGTCTTTGTCCTTCAGGAGAAATTATTTGACATAACTACAATCAGAAAATCAGTTCAACTCCCTTTTCCTTTCTTTCTTTCCTTTCTTTCTTTTTTTAACTCCCTTATTTTCCAGAAGAGGAAATAAAGGTGGAGTTTGGTTATGTCCAGAGCTGGGAGCCTTGGGCAGAGTCCTGGAAACCTATTGGGCTAAGCCTTACCTCCTGATTGAGGAGGTTGGGATAGGGATCCTGGGAAGATCTGGAGAGGCCAGGGTGTGTTGTGTTTTTTTTGGGGGGAGGGGGCAGTATTTGCCAACCTAGGGGGAAATGCTTCACTATTTTAATAATCATTTTGACCATCCTGGAGCTAATCTGCTAAATTAAGTCCTGGGTGATGTCAGGGGTGCCCAGAGCAGAAGCTGTGGCCAACTGGGGGCCATGGGAAGGCTTGCTGCTTAGGGCCCCAGATTCCTTTCCCAGTTGTTGGTGATGCTGGTGGCCCCGCGCTCCCCTCTGCATGAAGGGAATAGTTTATTCTGTGCTCAATCGTTTCTTGAGCCTTTTGGACCTCGAGTTGGGAACCTTTTCGAAAGCTTCTGACGCACAAAAGAAAATCAGCCAAGAGCAACATGGAAATAAAAATAACTTGGTTTGCTCGGGCCTTTTGTTGAGAGAGAGAAAAAGACACACATCTAGGGCATAAACTGACAGACTTTATATGAAGATCAGGAAAATCAAAGTTCACTGATCAACACTGATTTTTCTCAAAGTCGGCTTTTACAGATGGTACACTTGGATGCGGGACTGTAAGGAATCCACCTGGGAAAGGAAAAGTGTTGGGCAGGGAGGGAGAAACAAATGCAGAGAGAGGAGGAAGTGGAAGAGGGCACACAGAGGGAGAAGACAGTGCTCGAAGCTTCCAGTTCTTTACACAAGGCTGCGTTTCAGTGTGTTACCTCTTAGGGCCCCGGGATGCCAAAGGGAGTTGCAAATTCTCCTTCCTTCGGTTTATCATGAAGTGACTTTAATGTTGCTTAGAACCATTGCTGATCAACAAAGGATGGGGACAGCGAGATACCAGGGGGGTCTTGAGGCCTTGCTTGGGATCCTCATACCAATCGATTCTATTTTTGTTTATACCACTTTCATATGCCTGGGTCTTATATAGAGCATGACATTGGAAATCGCTAGGTTTGCAGATGTTTCCTTTATCATCTTCCCGGTGGGAGGGAAAGGTCGTTGGGGCCGTAGGCTGTGTTTTTGCCATTTTTGTGTCTCCATTGTCCATTATGGTGAACAGTAGCTGTGAGCTGCCTGAAGGGATGAAGGAAGATGATGTGGTTCATTTTACTCAAAAAAGCTGTTTCCAGAAAAGAAGGTTTTTAGGGCTGATGTTTTAGTTATTTGTTCTACTGTGCCATTGAACTACTCTTATAAATACATTTGTAGATGTGGAGTGAACAGTCTTGTGGGATTTATCATCTGTACTCATGTTTTTGGCCTTTTCTCTGCAATGTTCTCTACCCAAGGTTTGATGAAAGAGTCCTTTGAAATGAGATTGGAGAGGTAGCAATAGATTGGGAGGGGGGGGTTCCATGGTTGGGGGCAAGAGAACGGTTCCAGATGTATGGGAGTGAGGTGGTATGAATATGCAGAGCTCAAAGTGGAACATTTGACAAAAAAGGGCTAAGAGTAGGACAAATAACTAACAAATTGGAGATGAGATTTGACATAGTTTTTAAAAAAAAAAACTCTCACCATTGTTCCCACTTTGGAATAAAAATGTATGAGCTCAGGTAAGGGTACAGGATTTGGAGATGAAGTCTATTTGTGATACTAACATGATTGTGATGTCAAAAAGAACCACCACCACCACCACAAAACAGAACAGGAGCGGGGGAACTCCAGCCTGAATCCTGTCACCCGAAGGAAAAACCCACCTACTGGGATATGTAGATGGTAAATACTTCAAAACTAGAAATGTGGAGCCAAGACTCTAACCCCAACCCTTACCTGGCCTCAATCCCAACAACCAAGCTGGGTGATGGGGCAGCAACAAAACAAAGCTGGTCTGTGAGGCCTGTAAGGCCCGGTTGGGCTCCTCACAGTCCTCACCGGGAGAAATGACCACGGGCCTCGGCCTTAGAGCTTGGATTCAGATCCAGAGGACTCTAGCACCAAGTAACTTCAAGATTCTCTATGCCTTAGTTTCTCCATCTGTAAAACAGGGATAAAAGTAGCACCTGTCTCACAGGACCGTTGTGAGGACCGCAGGAAGCGATGCCCAGAAAGTGTTTGGAGTAGAGCTTGGAACACAGAAACGGCGCAGGAAATGTTGGGTGCCCTTCTGTCACGCCCCGCGCTCCTGTCTCCATCCCGAGTTGCAGAGGAGTGACACCCATGAGTAACCGAGCAAACTGGAATTGCTGCTAGAGCGGCCCTGCGATGTGGCCTATGGGGGAGAAATCATTGGGCTAAGCCTTACCTCCTGATTGAGGAGGTTGGGATAGGGATCCTGGGAAGATCTGGAGAGGCCAGGGTGTGTTGTGTTTTTTTGGGGGGAGGGGGCAGTATTTGCCAACCTAGGGGGAAATGCTTCACTATTTTAATAATCATTTTGACCATCCTGGAGCTAATCTGCTAAATTGCCGGGGAGGCAAAATCTTGAATGAGGGGGAGATTTCATGCCCCCCACCCCACCCCAGTGTTGCGAAGCAGTGGGAAGACTGCTGGCTGCACAGCCGGGTGCAACTAGAGAGAATGAACTGTGTGCCTTTGATCATTATACTTTTAGGGTGTATGTTGTGAGATTAGCTAGAAAATTTGATTTTTCTTAATCCGTAAGTGTAGCATGGCATGTGGTAGAGGAACCCTGTTGCATTTAATAGGAGAAGCACGACTCATTGCTCTTTACCAATGAGCGTACGTGTAGGGGGGTCCCTTTAAAATGTATTTAGAATTAAGAACTCTCAAGGTGAGAGTGAACTAGCTCAGGCTGTGTCAGAAGAACACCCTTCCTATCGCATTCTTTAGCTTCACATTTTATGGGTGAAGGGCATGGCTGGCACTGTTATCTTCATAGGGCCGTGGGTGATACAGCTCTGCACAAATGATGGATGGAGGTATAGACTGTTCATCAATAACCTGGACCAGAAATTTTCATGCTTTAAAAAAATATATATATGGTTACTCCTCCCCACCCCACCCCTGAGAACCGCTTTTCTGAAAGAGCTCTTCTGTGAAATCCCAGTATATAAAATACCCAAAAGGAGACCTGTTCTTTTTGACAGTTCCTACATGGGGACAGCGAGCCAGCCGCTTCCTCCAGTCTGCCCTCCCTGACCACCACCTGGCACCAGCTGCCCCTCAGCTCTGGGTCCCCAGGGCTCCTCGGAGCAGATCTCCAGGCACTGCCATATCCTTATTGCAGGAAAGAGAAGACCAAGACCCAAAAAGAGGAAGGGAAAGGAAAGGCAGTGGATGGTTCTTTTTGTTTTTTAAAAGGATATAAGTATTTAAGGAACAGGGAGGGGCCAGCGGGAGAGGAAGCGGGTGCTCCAAGCTGACTCTGGGCTGAGCACAGAGCCTGAAGCAGGGCTCCGTCTCATGACCCTGAGATCACGACCCTGAGCCTCAACTGAGAGTCAGGCCCCCAACTGACCGTGCCACCCCGGTGCCCCAGTGGACTGTTCGTTTTAAAGCTTTTGCCGGTAGAACTGGCTCATACTGAGAGCTGATTTTTCAATGTCCCAGAATTTTGTGAGCCAGTTGTTAAAGATACTGCTATTGAAAAATCAAAATACAGTTTAGATTTTGAAACTACATTAAATAAATGATATTGAAAATGAAGGTGATAGATGCCACAAGTCATCACTCGCCGGTTATATTTTAGTATATTTACTGTTATTTATGTTCTGGAAGTTATTTATGTCTGTTGTTCCTATATGGCAAAAACACCATAACTAGGGGCACCTGGGGGGCTCAGTGGTTGAGCATCTGCCTTTGGCTCAGGGCGTGATCCCGGGGTCCTGGGATCGAGTCCCGCGTTGGGCTCCTGGTGAGGAGCCTGCTTCTCCCTCTGCCTAGGTCTCTGCCTCTCTCTCTCTCTGTCTCTCATGAATAAATAAATAAAATCTTAAAATACCATAACTAGTGCCCATCTTTTCTCAAAATGCATGCTGGGAGCTTGAAACTGGCCGCAGTGGAAGTATTTACACCATGGAAATAGGCACACACTGCAGTGAGGGCTTCTCCCCTACCAGCAGCACGTCCCCGGCTGTGCCCCCATGCGACGTCAGAGCTTCTTCACTCCCTCCTCCTTTGTCACTGTGACCAAAGAGATTTGCTCAGCTCTTTTCTGTCTTGGTGGTTCCGAGTTGCAAATGGGACGGGAGGGAAAGAATCACACCGGTTGATGCAATATTCTTATCTGTCTTTTCCTGTTAGCTGGTGGGGTTATGATTGGTTCCAGACATTTGCGATCGCAACTGCGTTCAATTTAATCCTTGATTCTATCCTTTTGCAGAGATAGGATTCTTCTGACTATGCTCTCCACACCCCAACTCGCCACCCCCCCATGCCCTCTCCCTACCCTCAATCACACTAATTCCCAGGTCTGCCTAAACAAAGTCACCTGGGAACTTATTTAAATTCAGATTCCCAGGTTCCGTCCCACACCTGCTACCTGGGATTCTCATTCAGTGAAACAGCATTCAGTTTGCCTGAGTCTTTGCCCCAGGAGTCTGTTCCTCATACCAGGGCCTGATTCCCGGAGCTAGGCGTGGGGCCTAGAGGCCTAGCTAGGCAGAAAGCTCTGGGGAGCGCTTGAAGGCTAGCAGGGGAGTCGGGGGTGCTGGGTTTGTGTCTACGTTAACCTCAGTTTTCACCTTTCGGAACTGCCACTGCCCCTCTCTTGGGGTTGTCAGGAGGGTTCCGTTTCTGGAACACACCAAGTTGGGTTCCACTGTAGGGCCTTTGCATGGTGGGGTTCCCTCTGCCCAGAACACCCTTGTTCTAAGTCCCTGCGTGGCTTGTGTCTTTTTAACATTTAAGTCCATGAGAAACTGTTTGAATGTTACCCTCCTAGAAAAGCTTCCTCTGACCGTGAGATCTGTTTCCCCACTACGTCTGCCTTGCTTTGCCTACAGACTCATCCTTCCTAGCCCATTATTTTATTTTATTTTTTAAAGATTTTATTCATTAATGGGGGGGAGGGAGAGAGCCCACAAGCAAAAGGAGAGGCTGAGGGAGAGGGAGAAGCCCCAATATGGGACTCGATCCCAGGACCCTGGGACCATGACCTGAGCCAAAGGCAGATGCTCAACCAACTGAGCCACCCAGGCGCCCCCCCTCCCCAGCCTGTTATCATGGGTTATTTTCATGCCTGCACCTATTCCTATCTGATTTCTTCTTCTGGCCTTGTTTTCTTGAATCCCAAGTTTTCTACATGAGAACGTAGGCTCTTGATGATGGGGTCTTGCCTGGCACGTGGTAGGTGCTCACTAATCACTTGTCAAATGGAGGCCTCTCCAAGTTGCTATAGGAGAATATGATGTTAGTGTGACCCCTGGGTTCCCAAATGGTTCAACTGCTCTCCTAATTGTTCTTTCCTGACCCCGCAGAGGTTACCATGCTCATGGCAGTGATTCACCATGGAATGTTACTGCCATTTGGAACAAGGGTCACTGTTGACCAGTGGGAAACAACATCTGTAGCTTTCTTTCTTTCTTTTTTAAAGACTGTGGAGCATTTAGATGACCACAAATTTTTTTTTTTAAGATTTTATTTATTTATTCATGAGAGAGGCAGAGACACAGGCAGAGGGAGAAGCAGGCTCCATGCAGGGAGCCTGATGTGGGACTCGAGCCTGGGACCCCAAGATTACACCCTGGGCCGAAGGCAGATGCTCAACCACTGAGCCACCCAGGTGTCCCCATCTGTAGCTTTCTATGTGAATGTCACCTTAAATTTTCAGAGAGCTTGTAAGGATTTGATTTTAGCTGCACTGTGTGTCCCTATGGGTGAATAATCTGTGACAAAATGAATCGATTAAACATGAAGGTGATATAAAGTAAACCTGATCAATTTTGGGAAACCCCTGTCCCCTTGTTTGAGTGCTACTAGAGCCAGTTTTGGCAGGGAGGTGGGGACTGGGGGCCGTGCATCACTCTGTAGGACACCAGGAGGCCAGAAGTGCATGTTGGAGAGGTTTGGCTGTCTGACCTCACATGAGCTGATTTTTGCAGATCTGTTGCCTAGAAGGCTAAGAGGGTTGACAGCGACAGCCATTCCCCGGGGTCTGCAGTGCTGGAGAGGACTGAGCCGAGTCCTGTGCTGCCTGCGCGGACGATGTGGCTCCGCCGCCTGGAGCTGTGGGCCAGGGCGTGAGCTGAGGCCTGCCCCACCACCTGGAACGGGCTGGCATTTTGTGGTGGGAACCCGTTCCAGTTTTTCAAGATCGTGGTTTTCAAACTGCTCCATGTTTCAGGGGCAGGCTGGGATTGGGGTCGGGATGCAAAGAGCAGACATCTGGAGCTTCTCTCTCTACACCCCATGTTCACCAACACCATCTCATTTAAAAAAGCATAATTTTGTATACTTGCCTTTTTAGTTTATTATTTTTTGTGTATTTGCCTTTTTTAAAAGATGCTTTTTACGTTTGCAGAAAAGTTGCAAAGAGTGTGCGTGGGTAAGCTATGGTTTCCTACGTCGTGAACATCTTACGTGGGGACGGTATGCTTGTTAGAATTAAGGAACCAACATGCACGTACTATTATTAACTAAAATTCATACTTTATTCAGGTTCCCTCAGCTTTTCCCGAGTGTTCCTTTGCTCTTCCGATACCCATCCAGGATACCCCGTTACGGTTAGTGGTCCTGTCTGCTTGCACTTCTCTTGCCGTGATTGTGTCTCAGACTTTTCCATGTTTTTGGTGACCTTGACTATTTAAGGGGGTACTGGCATTTTGTAGAATGTGCCTCGGTCATGACTTTTATGATGTTTTCCTCCTGATTAGACTGGGATTATGGGTTTTGAAGGGAAAAAAAACCCGGTGGTAAAATACCATTCTCATCACATTGTATCGAGGGTCCACACCATCAACATGACATAGGATTGCTGATGGAAATTTTGATTGCGTGGCTGAGGTAGTATTTATTAGGGTTCTCCAAAGCCAAGTTACTTATTTTTCCCTTTTTCAGTACTGAACCCTTTGGAAGAATGTCACTGTGTGCAGCCATGCTACTGAGATGAGGAGTTATGCTCTACCTCCTAGAGAGGCTGGTAGCTACATAAATTATTTAGATTGTTTCTGCATGGGAAATTTGTCTTTTCGTCCTTATTTATTTAGTTATTCAATGACTTATTTATATCAATGTGGACTCATGGATATTTATCTTGTACTTTGGGTTATATAATCCAGTACTGTGTTACTTTTACATTTGGCCTTTTAGGAATTTTATTCAAACAGACAAAATTGTGTTATTTAAAAATGTTAGAAAACTTTTAAAAAATCTTTCCCTCTTTTTTTCCCTTTAAGTATCCTATTTATGCATTTATTTATTTGGAGCAGTAAAGAATGAATTATCACTTAAATTTTTATTTTTTTGCAAGAATAAAGTTCAAATATAAGTATTCAGTTGTTTTTTGGAGAAGTAAAGTCAAAAGGCATCTTTTCCCCTATTGTATACTGAGTTTGCACTCTATGTTAAATTAATGTTGAGATCAACTCTAGGGACATTTGTAGTCATCTGTCTTTTAAAGATTTCATCCATTTACTCATTCATTCATTCATATTTAGAGAGCATGAGCAGAGGAAGGGGCAGAGGGAGAGGGAGGGAGAATCTCCAGCAGACTCCCAACTGAGCACAGAGCCCAACCCAGGGCTCGATCTCAGGTCCCTGAGATCTTGACCTGAGCCGAAACCAAGAGTCAGATGCTTAACCACCTGAGCCACCCAGGTGCGCCTGTAGTCATCTGTCATTTAAAAACTCCTTAGGAAGTGGAATAACATATAGGGGTTTAAGAACACTTTTTGGTCTTCCTATCTTTTTTTCTTTAGATTTTTCTTAAATTGAAAACGTAAATCAGCGTACTTACAGCTCAAAGAGTGGTTGATTTGTTATAGAAGCCCCTGTGCCAGTCTTTCTCGCTTTCTGTTTTCTAAGACAAATGTGCCGTATGCAGTACTTTTCTCTACTAAAGAATAAAGTTAAATAGACTGTATGTAAACTTATATCTCACCTCTTTTTAAAGCATCTAAAAGTCTAATGTGTCTTCACCTGCCTATCGACCTGGTTTAAAATAAAGGCAAAGCATTCTAATAATATTTCATCCTCTTTCCTTCTTTTAGTGGTCTAGATTTTCTTTTGTATTTTGTTAGTTAATTCTGTTCTGAAATTCAGTGCTTTTAGGTGTTCTTGTTTCTGTGCTAGTCTACACACACAGGAATTCTTTAGAGAGTGGTTTTGGTTATAGGCAAGTTCTCCTTTTTTAACATCAAAGTTGTGGGCCATTGTATGTGGAGACCAGATGACCTGGCCAGTTGGGCCAGAGATGCATCTGAGCCAGGTATTGGTTAATGGCTTCATATGCAGTGGGCTACCCACGTGGCCCTAGTGCTCTGAGGCCCGCTGAGGACCCAGTCCTCCTACAGAGAGTGTGAGGCCCATCCCAGCATGGCTTATCCCATGAGTGACCAACTGCACCTGGGCCTGTGAATCAGTTCCCAGTAGGACTAAGTGATAGGCCCACACCACAGCTGGACCTTGACATCTGGCTAGACAGGCATGAAGCATTTACCGTTGCAATCAAATCAAGAATAACGGCATTAATTTAGAACATGTTGAGAAGTCATTATTGTATTGCATGATAATTAAGCACAAGGTAAGCATAAAGAATAAGCACCTCACTTAATTGACTGTAATTATTTTAACACAGCCAGATCAGACATTCAGTTCTCATTCTTTCTCATTGAAGTGGTGTGTATATTAATGTCTTCTGATTCTACCCAGGATTTTGTTCTCAATTTAATTTGATTATTGATTAAGTCATAGACCCTTAATCTGATGACTTCTATGTAGTAGTTCAAGTTTCCTCATGTGTTCGTTTCCTAGGGCCAAGGATCTGGAGAGGCCTTGACATTTGTCTATAACTAAAATGACCATATATTCAATGAGCAGGAATGACCAGAAATGAATATAATTTCTCTTCTTTGTGATAGCACGCAAACCAAGCTGGGTCTGGGGCAGGGATGGAGAGCCATAGCTTCAGATAAGGCCTAGGCTTCTTTAGCCTTGGGAGTCTCTTCACGCCGCCCCTCAGAGCTGATGTACGAGGGAGGTATCAGAGCCCCAGGGCAGGGAGGATGGTGCCCTCCCCCCCACCTGAACCGAGGGTCTTTAGGTCCTGAATTAGCTTCTGGGCTCTCCAGCCAACCTGGACCCTCTTCTCATCAGAGGCTAGGCTTGGAGGACATTGTTTCCCAAAGCAGAGGCTTGCTTTTCTTCAAAATGTAGATGCACCGCTCAATGCTGCAAAAATGAGTCTAGGATTACGTTAGTGGCGGGTGTTTAAGTGATCGTAATTTACTGAGCACACCCTCATTCAGTTTTGCAAAGCCTCTCACAGCATTTAACTGGTCCTCTTTGATCTGATCAAGCCCGCTTTCCTGCCGTGGCTGATTGTCCAACAAAAGGACAGACTTACACATGTGTGGGGGAGCGTAACCTGGACTCAGTAGCCTGAGCACTTTTCCCTTCCCTTTAAAGTTTCTTTAGGTTTCACATTTTAAGGGGTCAGTGATACTTCCATTTGTCTGTCGTTTTACAAATGAGTCATGAAAGAATGGAAAAAATGGGTTTTCCCATGTGATGGCTCACATGACAGCCTTCACAAAACATAAGGAAGAATGGCACGTAAGGAGTAGTAAGCCCTTAAAGATTCCAAAGATTGAGAGAAAAAAGAATGAATTCTCAAAAATTTTGCCCAACTTTCATCAGTTTTAAAGAGGAGGCCCAAAATAAATAAGCGAGACATGTAAAAACTTATTCACATCAGTAAATGCCAGCTTTTTCCCACATTTTTAAGGTATTTGCAGATGTTTTGGTCAAAAGCTGCTTACTTAGAAAAATCTGCATTTAAAAGAAAGATAGTAGGCTACAGTATGGTATGTTTTTAAAAAGGCAGCCTTCTGAGTCTGCCTCTAAATCCATTTGTGAGCATAATTTACTTGTTCATAGTCCTGCGAGACGTTTGAGGAACACAAGTGCAGTGGCTGATTATCCTTCAGTTCTCGCAGGATCTCACATAAGCGGGGCATCTCTGAGTAAGCCTGCTTGACCAGCTCCACTCGTTCATCCTTTTGCAGTTACAGACCGAAAATTCCCTGACTTATTAATTGTACAATCTGTCATTCTTAGGTAATTTAAGTGCATTTTCTACTACACACGGCTATTTATGCATGATTTTAAATGGCTTATATTCACAATTAGAGGCTGTGGTCAATGCTGGAAGGAACTCTGGCCTGATATTCATGGTAACCTGAGTTCTGGTTTTGTCTCTGCAACTGGCTTAGCGAGACTCTGGCAATTTATTTCTGGAAATTCCACTAGTACTTCCTGTCTGATTCAGGCCCTGCCTCTGGAGCTGGGATACATTAACCTAGTCCTAGTGACTACCCTCTCGGGATTCACAGCCTAGTTCAGTGGTTCTCACACTCCGCTGCACACCGGAATCCCCCGGAGGGCTCATCAGAATGGAGTGCTGGGCCTCACCCTAGAGTTTCTGATTCAGTAGGTCTGGGCTGGGCGGAAAATTTGCATTTCTAACAAGTTCCCAGATAATGCTGATGCTGCTGGTTTGGGGACCATGATTTGAGAACCACTGATCTAATGGTTCAGCTGACACATCAGTTACCACAATTCAAAGATTAAATGCTGTGAAATAAGTATAAATAATGTGCAGTGGGCACCAGAGTGTGAAGAAGTGGGTCCAAAGATGAATGAACAGCTGGAGATCTAAGAAGCCCCAATGGAAGAGGGAGAGGTGGAGCAGGATCTTGGCGAGTGGCTAAAGACCTGACAGGTAGGACCTTTGGGGGGGATGGCATCATCCCAATCTATTGATGAGTGGGGGAGTGCAGGGGGTGTGTGGGAGCAGGGGCTAGTCTAGCATGGGTGGACTGAATAGTGGTGTGGTGGAAAGGAACACCCAGACGCAGATGGAATTGAGAATGAGGGAGCGGGGAAGTGAAACGAAACATGTTTTTGGTTGTGGAATGTTGGCAGCAAGGCAACAGCATGATCAGAGCCATGCTTAAGAAGAGCAGCTCCGGCGCCGTGACAAAGGGCTCGGAAAGAGACAGTGATTTCGGGAACTATTGGGGCAGCCCAATCTCCACACCGGGAAGGGCTGAAGAAGAGCGTGGACGTGGGAGGGATGCAGTTATGGGTGCGTCTGCGCAGAAGCCACAGGTGTGGGCGTTGCTTGGGGACAGGGAGATGGAAAGGTCAAGAGGGGTGGAGGATTCAAGTTTAAGTCATTGGGAAAGAATGAGAGTGGCTGGATCCCGCAGGAGAAACAGATTTGCTAAGAAAACGAACACCTGGAACCTTGGTTTCTGTAGCAGGGCCCCGGACCAGGAGCTTTGAAAGGTCGCTTTTTGTTTGATCGTAATCAATGTTTCAGTTGCTGCTTATCTGAAACATTACAGAATATATTTGTGTAAAAAGCAAATGGCCCGTGTGTAACAGGCACCGATATATGTGACTGCTTGATCCTGGATACTCACTGGCCCTAAAATACCTGCACCTGTAAATAGAATTCTCTTTGAACTTAGTTTTGCTTATAGTTTTCTAAGAATGTCGACTTGCCCGGTTCCTCCTATTTTATATATTATGCGCGTGAACATTTTCTGCGTGTATTTCTATGTATATATTTCAAATAACTAGATATTTGAAATCTTTTTGGCTTGTTCTCCTATTCTAGTAATCACAGCATATATCGATAGATTTCTGCGCAACCCTCTCGTTCATCCACTGGATTATGAGCTCCTTCTGAGTAAAGGACGTGTCTTAATCATTTTTGTCTTCCTCACTGCACTCCTCACGAGTGACTACGTAAAGTGGCCAGCAAATGTTGGGGGAACTGGGTTGAACCACTGAGTAAAAGAGTCAATTACTATCTTTTTTTTTTTTTGAAAGATTTTATTTATTTATTTACGAGAGACACACACAGAGAGAGGCAGAGACACAGGCAGAGGGAGAAGCAGGCTCCATGCAGGCAGCCCGATGCGGGACTCGATCCTAGGACCCCGGGGTCACGCCCTGGACTGAAGACTGACGCTCAACCGCTGAGCCACCCAGGCCTCCCCTGTTTCTTTAGTGAGAGACAAAAAGGCTGAGGCAATAAAAAGCAGTAGTTTGAAGGGAAATGGAAATCCCGGTATTTTGAGAGGTTGAAAGAGGAAACAGTTAATTCAGTAGACTTTTCGGGACTAGAACATAGATATTCCTGGGCACGTTAGGAAGCAGAAGGCCGTAAAAACCAGGAGAGCTTTCAGTTCTGTCTTAAATTAGCCATTGGGCACCTGGGCCAGGCTTTCCTACTCTGGACCTCAGTTCCCTCATTTGTGAGGTCGTGGTTGTAGTAGATTATAGAATTTTCTACCTCTTTGCACACCCTTAGAATCCCAAGTGGGGAACAGAGCATCAGAGTGGGAGAGAGCATGTGTGTCCTTTGTGACCAGGGCGTGCCATGCTAGCCAGAGGCCCAGTTCCAGAAGGTAGTTGCTGCTCAGTTAAGGCGCCTAGGATAGATCCTACGGGAAAGTCTCGAACGAGGTGGCCTAACTGGGGATTCTGTGCGAGAGCAGAGGAGAGGGCCCAGGGAGTGGGAGCAGGAGCCGCGGTTGCTTGCTTGGGGCCTCCTCTCGGGAGGAGTCTTATGTGGTGTCTCTCAACACAGCTCACCTGGGGAAGGGCGGACCTTTGTCTGCTGCTCATCTCCCGCTGGGTAAGGGCAGCTCCACTCTTTCAGGTTGGGCATCCCTGGCTCCTGGGGGGTCCCCGTGGGCGCCTCACGAAGCGGTACCAGGGAAGCCTGGGCTGAAGAGGCCCCGTCAGGTTGCACGTGGATGAAGCTGGCCGGATTGTTCATGGGACTGGCCGCCGTCCAATGGCAGGACTCTGAGGTGAGTTTGAGAGGATTTGAAGCAAAGCATAAAAGGCGGCGGACTAGGGAGCTCTGGAGGGATTCGCAACCGAGGAACCATGTAGTCAGAGGTGCACAGTGGCCTGTCGGGAAGGTTCAACAGCCAACTCTCCAGAAAACAATGAGTGTGTGTGTGTGTGTGTGTGTGTGCATGCACACACTTACATGTGCTATAAATTATCCTGACATAATGGATGTGTAGCACGCAATTCATAAATAATAAATCATACAGCCTTCTTTATTGTAAAGTGCACATAGCTGATTGATTTGACAGATTTTTTTTTTAAAGATTTTATTCATTTGAAAGAGAGAGAGTGCGCGCGTGCACAAGTACGCAGAGCTCAGTGTGGGTGGGGCTTCCTCCCAGGACCTAGGGATCATGACCTGAGACAAAGGCAGACTCCTAACCGCCTGAGGCACCCCGGTTCTGACAGGTTTCTGTTGGTTTTTGCTGAACTCTTGAACTTATGGCCAACCTATGGTTGCAATGGATGAAAGCAGGTGGTTGATGCGCTCTTGTTACAGTAGGGAGTACCGTCAGGTGAAACGACGACGGCACGGCCCAGAACTTCACTTGTTCATGAAGCGTCTTTGTGAATCGGACAGCATTAGGAGAATTATTTCCACAGCTTTTCGTTTTTTTTGCAATATACCTGCTATAGGCACCCCGTATTTTATTAACATTTGGTCCATCAGTTTTTTTAAGCCTAGACAATCCTCAAAACAGAAATCAAACTTGATTTATAGGGGATTGCCAGTTTCCCTATGAAAACTGTCCCATTACAGCCAACTTCAAGTTACAGGGAGTAGATGCCCAGTAGCGCCTTTCACAGTATTTTCACATATGGGCAACATTAGCCCTAAATAGCCTCAAAGACACAGATATTAGTAAAATGTGTTAAAGTAGCAAAGAAGTGGTGGATCTTGAATAGTTGTTATCTTTGGGTTTAATTTATTTCACTGTAAGTTTAATTTTTCATAATTGGTGTGTTTAACAACTGATAACATTTAAAGAAAAAGATTTTATTTAGTCATGAGAGAGACACACAGAGAGAGGCAGGGACACAGGCAGAGGGAGAAGCAGGCTCCCTGCAGGGAGCCCAACGTGGGACTCGATCCCAGGACCCCGGGATCACGCCCTGAGCCAAAGGCAGACCCTTGACCACTGAGCCACCCAGGTGGCCCCAACTAATAAAATTCTTGAAAACTTCCAGTGGGTTCTCAGGAACTGGGATGGGTCAGCCCAGCCCACTCCTAGAGTTATAGTTTTAGAAGATCACCTTGGTAGCCAGCTGTAGAAATATTTTGAAAGGGCGTGCAAGGAAACAGTAACTGGGCCGGAGTAGGGGTGAAAAGTAGAAGATAGACTTGGGGAATGTCTTCACACTGCCAGCACGAGGGTTCAGGTGAAGTCAGGTTAATAGAGGTGATGCAGATTTTACAGGGCTGCCTTCAAATGACTTTTACTGAAGTCTCCTGCAGGTGCTCTTGGAGCCTTACAGAGCTCTTACCTGTGTAAAACGCATGTCCTCGCCGATCTTCTGCTTGATGACCCTGGGCCAAAAGAATTGAAAACTGAGGCCCTGCCCCCACCACAGCTGTGGGGTGCCTTCCGGGAGAATGGGATCCATGCCAAGGAAGCCACGGCCTTATTTTCCTAAGTTTGCAAAGCTGGGGGAGGAGGCTCTAGAAAGGTTTCAGAATCAGGGGTGTACCTGGGACCCCTCGCATAAATCTGAGTCCAGGAGCTTGAAGTTGCTGGGTTGTTTTTCCATGACTCAGAGAGGCAGGGGTAGATGGGCTTCTCCGTGTCCCCACAGCTGTGGAACTGGGCCTGGAAACAGCCCCTCTGCCTCGTCCTGGTTTGGCCCCTGGAAGCCACAGAGGTGTCCCTGCCTGAAGACCCCCTGCCGCCTTTGCAGATCAGCTCGTAGAGATAAATGCCTCAAGGCCAGGAGCCCCCCCCCCGCCCCAATCCATCCACACTCACAGGGTGGGTGAAGTTCATTTGTGGGTCATCAGCCTCCACCACTCTTAGTAGAAAAATGAGGTGAAGTAGATCCAAGGGTGGGCACGGCCCCTGGGTGCATGCAGCCAGTAGCTTGGGTGTGGAGTACGGGGGGCAGAGACCTTGGACTGTGGGAGAGGGGGGAGCCCTGGGCTGTGGGAGAGGGAAAGAGGATGCACTTGAGGTGCGAGGCAGATTTTAATCGTGCTCGGATTTGAACTTGATAAACGAGGTGCCCGTGGAGCAACAGGTCAGGATGTTGGAGAGAAGATGAACGGAGACATTGAGAGTAGAAAGGCCCGTGAGGCCGCGACCGAGACGGTCTTCCCGTGAGGATGTTGAATGAGAGACATTGGCCTGTGCTCAGGAAAAGTGTCAGGGGCTCGGGGCCCGAGGACTGGACAGGGAGGAATGTCCGGGGAGCTCTGAACCCGAAGGAAATGGCCCAATGGAGCTGAGACACATGGTGGAACAGTGGGGCCCAGTGTGTTCACACTGACAGTTTCCCAAGTTTATCTTTTCAGACTTGTGATCATGCGAACTGGCCTCCTTTCTTCCTTCTTATGATCTGCAGTATCATAAATGATGCAGAGTCAGGAAGACAGTGACACTTTTTTCACTTTTTTTTTCATGGACTGTGACCATGTCCATACTTTGCTCCAGCCCCATGATAGTCCATGTGGGGAGTAAACCAACCTACTTTAAGCTAAAGGGAAATGTCAACTTTTTTCTTTTTTCCTGTTTGATGTTTCTTGCTGTGTTTTCCATATTAATCACTTCATTTTCCTCTTGGTCACAGGCCTGATTATATTTATATATATATATATATTTTTTTTTTTTTCTCTCTCTCTCTCCCAGTTGTCAGCTGCCTGGTGTGTCAGGCAGGTTTTTCACCATGAGAGAAGGACACAAGAGAGTGCGAGCAGGCCAGGTTACCACCAAAAGTGTGTGCTGCTCTCGGTGGTTATGTTCCTGAACATCCAGAAAGCCCAGTGCTGCTGAAGTCTAGGCTTTGAAATGACCATGTGGTTTTGCATTCAACGAAAAAAAACTCTACCCCAGACATGTTTAAGGGTTGTTGGTTTGGGAGAAATTAGAGGACTCCAACGTGAAAAGACAGAGCCCTGCCCAAAGGGGTAGCAGAGTGAGTTTTCTACATCGCAAATCTGTCGAATAAGTAGATTTGGATGTGACCACAGGCTTGCCATATGAAATTCTATGCCATGGGAATCAAAGTTAGCGGCTTTGTGAGGACACATGTTGCAGACTGTAGAGACTTTTTTGTAGCCTTTTGCCAACGCGGAGAAGCATGGAGAAATAAAGGTGGATTTCTCTGCTCTGATCCTCTTAAACACTCACTGTGTCCCCATGCACAGGGGAATACTGGGGGGAATTAAATGTCACTGCTCCTTATAATGCATCAACGTGGACGTGTTAGTCTGCTGCTACAGGAAGAGGACAACTAGAGAAAAAACTCCTTGGGTCAGTTAGGTATTGTGTTTAGCTACCAGTATCAGAGACACCCCCCACCCCCCGTGGCTTTGCTTGCCATGTGAAAGCAGTCTGGAAGCTTGATGGCTGCAGGCAACTCCAGCTTTCCAATCTGCCCTGTCCAGGTGGTGGCCCTTGACCAGGATGGCTGCTGAGCCTCCAGACCTTGTACTGGATGAAGAGGGGGGAAGAAAAGAGTCTGTGGTCTCCCAAGGACCTGCATCAGAGTTCCATCACTCCTATTTACATCTCATTAGCCAAAGCTGAAGCACATTGGCCTGGCTGCAGCATTGTATTTAATTCCCTCTCATTTATAAATCTCATTTTTTGAACAATTGATTCACCCCCAGTCTCCTGGTCGTTACTGCAAGAGATTGGGAGAGAGCTCATGGGAGAGTAAGGTTCTTTAGTTTCTTTCCGGATGATTCCATGCCAAGAGGTCTTCCTCTGTCTTCTCAATAGTAGTAACTCCAATATCATGAACCAGTCAGGGTTTATCATGGAGGGCGAGCTAGTAGGTTATCGGGATTTAAGGGATTTATTGTAAGGAATTGGCTTGCCCAGTTGTGGGGCTAGCTAAGCATGCTTGAAATCCATAAGAGTTTTGAAATTCAAGCAGTCAAGAGTATATCATGAGCAGACTGGAACTCCAAGGGCAGGAGCTAAAGCTTGGAGTCTCTGGATTCAGGGAGGGTTTAAGCTTTTTTTTTTTTTTTTTTTAAGAGCTTTTCAGCTAATTCCATCAGTCCCATTCAGTATCCTCATCTTTCTTTTGACTAAATTCAACTGATGACAGACCTTAATTACATCTGCAAGGTCCCTTCACAGCAGCACTAAATTATATTTGACTGAATAACTGGGAAAGTGTGTGTGTGTGTGTGTCCTGCAAAAAGGTGGCTGTCCCCCCTCCTTCCTCCGGGACCGGGGAGAGAATATTCCTTACCACCAACCTGAAAACATACAAGAAAGCTAATTCTGGGACGTGTGGTTCAGGCTCACCAGGTCGACGCATCACACAAAGCCATCATAGACCATGATTTAGTGGCCGTCCAGAGAGAGCTGCGGTAAAGACCGATCAGTGTTTCCTCATTTCTGATATTCTGGAAGAAAGTGGACTGATAATATCATTGGTAGCTAACAAGAGGCTGGCAGTGTGCATTTTAATTTTTTCTGCTGTTTTCCCGCTCCATTTATCATAGATAGCTGAGACCTTATTCTTCATGCTTTTGTTAGGCCAGTAAAGGGCTTTGAGGCTCATCAGCCATGTGAGCTCATCAAAGTTAACAGAACTTAAAATTTGCTTCTAAAACTATTATGGCAAGATGTCCAATTTTTTTAATAGCACAAATTATTTTTCTCATCTGTGGCTTTTCTGTCTTCCGTATATAGAGATGTGAATGGTGCCTTTCATTCTTTATTCAGGCCCAAAATAGCTTTGTAGCTAAAGGAAAAATTAGTAGCATTGCAAATTTGTTTTTACTGATGAGACTCAGATGCTCACTAATCTTTTATTGGAAGAGTTCTCTATATTCTTTTTTAAAATAATGGCTCTATTGAGATTTGATTGACACACTATGAAGTTCACCTTTTTAGAGTCTGCAATTCAGTGATTCTTCGTATCTTCACAGTTTTGAATTAATCACCACTAATTCCAGAACTGTTATATATTCTTTTATATTAAATATGGAAATATCTTAAGACAGTGAAGAATTTGAAAAACTTAGTTCTGTTATCTGATCTAAATTCACCTCAACACAGAAGTTGGTGACTTTTGGTGAGGGCAGAGTTGCAAATGGTCGGGCTTGGTTTTGTGGAAAGAATACACATCTGGGGTTTTCTTCCAAATGTAAGTCTATTATTCCTTCAGATGTAATTCAAAATTGGGGCTTTCATTCACTTGTTCAGCAGAGATTTATCAAACTTTACTCAGGGCGAAGCTAGAGCCCGATGAGACTTTGTCAGAAACCTTGTGGTCAAGTGAGCGGAGGGATTGGTAAAGTCCTTGCTGGCCCAGGAGGCACGAAGCCACTGGAGCCAGCAGACCCGGTGGGTGGAGACCCCATAACTGTGGATTTGCAGGAGGGAAGGGACCACAGGTCTTGAGAACCCATCTGAGCATTCCACGAAAAAGCCAAGTCTTCTTAGGGGTTGGTGTGACAGCAGCTGCGAGCAAAGCTACTAAGGTCTTCTAAGAAGTGGCCACAGATGCTGGGAAGTGTGGTGAATGTTGCTGCCACCAGTGAGAAATGACACATGTGGTGTGGTTTGTGTCCTCACTTCCTTCCTATCCTCTCCTTCCACATCACCTGTCGGAGAGGCCTTCCCTGACCGGCTCTGGACCCGGAGCCCTGTCCTGCGCCTCCGCTCGCTCTGCTGTTTCTCCGGAGCTCTGGGGTGCGGGCTGTTATTGCAGCCTGGCCCCCCACTGCTGTGTGCAGTCAGGGCCGCAGGAGAGCAGATGTCTCGTGCTGAGCTTGCCCCAGTGCGGCGTCTGGTACCGAGTCTGGCCCACGGTGCTAATGAGGACTTGCTGCTGCACGAGTGCAGGATCTGAAACAAAAAAGGTATGGACCTTGAGAACCTCCCAGAGGTCCCGCCTCCTCATTCCATTATCTCCGGTGGTTATGATTTCAACATAGGCCTTCTGGGGGGCGGGGGTGGGGAGGCACAAGCATTTAGGCCAAAGCAAGACCTTTCTCCATGTGGTTTCATACTCCCATCCTCTCTGTGCCTCTCTCTCTCTTGCCCCATCCCAGGACTCTCGGTGCCCAGCATGCCATGTGCTCTGCGGCTCTAGGGTGCTTTGAGCAGGATGCCCTTCCTCCCTTGTCCACTTAGACCTAAAACCTCCTGTGCCTTTCTGGGGTCTTCCCTGACCACCCGTTTTCCCTGTGGGCTGAACCACTTCTGTCCCCGCTCCGTGTTTGCACAATCGTTTCATGCACAGCTGTGATGGTGCACAGTAGATTTTGGTTGTAGGGCCACACAGGCAGCCTCCTCCATGAGATCGCCCGCTTTAGGAGGACAGCGTGTGTCCCATTGAACTCTGAGTCCTCTGTGCTTGGCGGATGGCGTAGTGGAGAGTGGGTATCCGGTAGATGCTGGAGCAAGAAGTGCAATTCAGACAAGCACCCTGGGTGCAGCCTGACCCCAGTAACGGCCAGGAACAATTTAGGGGCACGCACATCACCGCCCTTGGCCGTAGAAGCGCATCAACGGGAGTCCGGTAAGCGCTGGTGTCTTGCGCAGTGACGAGTGTGTCAGCGCGGAGAGCCGCAGCAGCAGGTGTGCCCCAGCTGTTCGGCCTGGCCCTGAGCCGAGCTGCATCGTGGCTCTGACCGAATGTGCCCGGGTCAGTGCTCGGGAGACGCACAGAGCTGCTTAGAACAACTCCAAGAATGTGTAATAAAGAATGTGTTACTCCGGGCTATCTGCTGCTGCAGATTTTTGCAGATCTTGTTGGTTTTGGATTTTATTTGGGAAATTAGTGAGAGGTGGGCCTTTGGAAAAGCAGAAGCAAGCTGTTGGGCTCAGTGACGTGCTAACTGAATGAACTGGGCTGGACGAGGGGCTGGGAGTCCTGGGTGCTAAGGGGGGGTTCACGCCTCCGCCTCCCTGGTGGGCAGCCTGGGGCCCTGGCCTGGTTCCCTGCTGCTGCTAATTGGGCCCTCCTTTCCTATCACCCATCTCCTCTGGTCACAGGCCTGCTTCTGGTTCTCACAGGGAGGAAATGCAGGTGAACCCACAAACACGGGTTGTTTTTGTTCTTTAGGCTGACAGTGCTAATTTTTTTTTTAAGGTTTTATTTATTCATGAGACAGAGAGAGAGAGAGAGAGAGGCAGAGACACAGGCAGAGGGAGAAGCAGGCTCCATGCAGCGAGCCCCATGTGGGACTCGATCCTGGGACTCTAGGATCACGACCTGAGCCAGAGGCAGATGCTCAACCCCTGAGCCACTCAAGTGTCCCTAATATATTTATTTAAAAGAAAACGCTTTTTCTCTTTTTGTTTCATTCTAATTAATTCTTGTATTATCTGAATATCATTAGATAATGAGAGGAAAGATAGTTCGTTTTCTCCAGTGAGAATCTGGGCGCGATGAATGTGGTGCTTCATAGGAGCTATCTGCCCTCACCCTGCGTCAGCCTGCCTTGTTTATACTGGAACTGCCACTGCTTCCCACCCCGGCCCTGCCCCAACACCCCACACCCTGAACATTAAACACCGTGAACAGGAACACCATACCATGAGTATTAAAAAGGGGGAAATATCCTTAATTTTATTTTCTGGGCATGTTGACATCAAATAAATTATAGCACAGACAAATACACTCTAGATCCCTTTCCTGGTGCATAAATTCATAATCTTCACACTTAGGTTAATAGAATGGTTGTGGGGTGTTTCTTGGGTGCTGCATTTTGTATAGTCAGCTCTTGAGGTGTGAGAGAAGCTTCACCCACTTGGGGGCACCCAGGTATTTATTTAATAATAATAATAAACCAAAACCAACCGGCAGGAATTGCCAATAGAAAGTAATTTGATCTTAAGAAAAAAGGGGAGAAATACCCAGTGCAGGTAGACCGTGTCAGCATAACTCAGTGGGAAAGTCTGTGTTGAACACAGCTGACCATATCCTAAGGAAGGAAAGTCACCAGACAGCCTGATTTATGGTGCCGGGTCCGTAAAACCCCAGCCAGGCTCCTCTTAGCGGGTACTTCTGCGCAGGCCTGCAGCCTTGGGCGGCTCAGAGGGAAGCTAGCAGTGGGAAGGCGGAGGGAGCAGTGACTGAGAATTCAACTGTAAGCTTCCCCGGGGCCACGACCACATTTTC
The DNA here is from genome assembly GCF_053574225.1 of Canis aureus. NCBI lineage: Eukaryota > Metazoa > Chordata > Mammalia > Carnivora > Canidae > Canis > Canis aureus. The sequence goes on along the minus strand of NC_135641.1, from coordinate 40,768,648 downwards.
TCATTGTCTGTCGTGTGCTGGGTGCCCAGCATGCTGCTGGAGATGTGCACCCGGTGACTGTCCAGTGAATGCTGCATCAGTGCACTGGGGGAATGGACAGGGAACTGAGAACGGGCAGGCAGGGGAGGGAAGATTTAAAGCAAGGATGACCTATTAATAAAGGGAGTTGGTTAGCATGAGACACAACCACAAGGCAATGCGTGTGTTGTGATATGTATTTGCTTGGCTAGAACGTTTGCACCAGAGACCAGCCTTGGTGGGGAAATTCCCTCATTACCTGTTCTACTTGAAATTCTGTGGGGTTGAGCTTTGTATTAAGTATGTGTTATGTATGTGTATATATAAGAGACTTGTTCATTTGCATTTGAGCATGTAATCAAGCATCACAGACGCTCAGACACCGTGAATGCTCGAATTACAATTTTTATGGTACCATCCAATATAAATTTATGATTATAATGTTGCTTTGAGGTTGGGGTGAACGAGATCCCGAAATGCCTTTTGAATTCTTAAATAATAGTTAATTATGTTAGATGTTTTTAGGGTTCTTATTTGTTTCCCCTATTCTAATTCCTTGAGAACTCAAGGCCCAAGCAACCGCTTAGGTCACTCAGCTGCTTTATTAGCCCCTGAAGCATTAACAGAGGGTTAGTCAGCCCAGCCGGTTCAGGTCGGCTCCCCCGTGGTTCTAGCTTCTCGAATCTTGGATCCACTTTCATGAATTCAGCCCAGGGCGAATGAACCCTACACATTTGCTAGAGGCCAAACTCACTGGAGACTGATGAAGGCCAGGATACAATTTTATTTAAGAAGCTATTATTTCTGTGTAGTTCGGATAGTTTATTGGTGAGTAAAACATTCTCATACCAGGAAAATGTGCTGTGAAACCACATTAAGGTCACAAGGGTCCTTGGAGGGTATAGAGCAACGCGAGCCTGATGGCCTTAATCGTGAAGCACCATTTCCACCCTGGAAGTTTAATCCTAGAGACATTTATGGAGTGTCTGTTGCGTGTTAGGGAAAAAGGGAGCCAGCAGCCATTGAACGCTTTCTGTGCAGCAAGTGTGATGCTTGGTGCTTTTACACACTTGGTTTTACATGCTTGTGGCATATAAATCACTGTGGAGTATATAGGGCTGAAAGAACTAGCCTCCATCCTTTTTCTTTTCTTTCTTTCTTTCTTTCTTTCTTTCTTTCTTTCTTTCTTTCTTTCTTTCTTTCTTTTTTTTTTTTCTAGCCTCCATCCTTAAGGACCTTCTAGATCTGTGCTGTCTGGCTTGATATGGGTACGTGTGGCTATTTAGCACCAGAAATGTGGCCAGTCCAAACTGAAATGTGCTCTAAGTGTAAAAAGCACCTTAGGTTTCTAAGACGGAGTACAAAAGAAATGTAAAATATTTCCTTAATAATTTTTATATGAATCGTATGTTGAAATCACATAGTATTTTGGATAAATTTGGTAAAATAAAATGTCATTGTTTTCACTTGTTTCTTTCACTTTTTAATGTGACAACTAGAAAATTTTAAATGATATATATGGTTCACATTCATGTTTCGCACCATGTATTTGTTAGACAGCGCTAGTATACAGGTAGGGCACATACATAAATTGCTAGAATTTCACGATGGGCATTTAAGTTGGGGTGAACTTTTTGGAGGATACTCTGGCGATAACCCATGACTAAACAATCTGGAGCTCTGAGTTACTGTCAGACACAGAATGCTGAGCTTAAAATAGGTACACCTTCCATTGTGTTGAACTTTTTTCCCATTGGTTCCTCTATGTTTGTCCTGTCAACAGATGTTTATTTTTTTTTAAGGTTTTATTTATTTATCTGAGAGAAGAGAGAGTGAGCATGAATTGGGCGGGGAGGGGGGAGAGGGACAGAGGAAGAAGGACAAGCAGACCCCTGATTCAGGGCTCGATCCCAGAATCCTGAGATCATGACCTCAGCAGCTGTTTATTGATTAATTTTTACGTCAGGCACTGTGTGAGGCATTCTGAGTCCGATACAAAGATAAATCATGGGAGAATTCCAGATTGAAAGACGATTTGCTGTAAGGAGTGGGGTTTAGATTCTGTTGCCCCCAATAGCTGATACCAGGGGCAACTGGATAGACATCTGAAGAGGGGCCGATGTAGAGCTTTGGCAGCTCCAGAGGAGTGTGGTGACTGTTGGCTTGGAGTCTGTGTTTGAGCCGGAACCTGGAGGATGAGAGGATGTGCATGGGCAGAGATGGTGCAGGTGGAAGGGATGGACTAGATGGAGGGAACAGTGAGATCAGAAGGTCAGGGGTGAGGCTGGGGGGCTCTTGTAGGAGGAAGGGGGCAGTTCACCTGCCTGGGACATGATGTTTGTGCAGGGGGTGTGGTTATGGCCTGGACTTGAAGAGCAGGAGGCTGGGCTGCGGAATCCGGAATAATTCCTATAGTGAGTGCTTAAATGCCAGTGAACGTGTGGTACCCTAAAACAGTCTCTCAAATACCCAATGAAAAGTCCGTCTAAAATTCTAAAGGCCTGAAAGAGTCGTGGCATCCTTTTTTGTTTTTCTTCTTGAGAGTGAGGTGACTTAATGTTTAAATTCTTTTTAAAATATTTATTTATTGGAGAGCGTGCAAGTGTGAATGAGGGGAGGGGCAGAGAAGGGAGAGAGAGAGAGAGAATCCCAAGCAGACCCCCCTGAGTGTGGAATCTGACCCAGGCTCCAGCCCACAACCCCGAGATCATGACCTGAGCTGAAACCAAGAGTTAGATCCTTAACTGATTGAGCCACCCACGCGCCCCAGGGTTTAACTGTTTTTAAAATAAGTTCTTTTGAAATAATTACTTTGAGTCTAGTTCCTTCAAATCCTTCTAATGTCCTATTTGCTTTGTTCCAGGCAGCAACTCATTCCTCTTAGGAGTAGGGAATACAAGGCCTGAAGGCATGTGTGGGAGAATAAATGTTTCTCTCACAGCCAGTTTGTCATGATGAAAAATCATACCAACTCCGTCTTGTATTTCCCATTCCACGAAAATAGAGAACACTTCTACAAAAATTATTTTTTTGAGCAAACGAGGGCAAATAGTCCCAAAGAGTCTTTAAAAAAGACCAAATTGGTACATACCCTGTCCAAGCACAGAGAATTACAGAGGCTGGAGGGCTGAAGGTACCGAAGGGTGTTCCAGGTGGACGTAGGAGAAGGCCATCTGGGTCCAAATCCCAGCTCCTCCGTCCACCAGCTTTTCTGCTCACTCCTGACCTCGCCAGATCAATGCTTTTTACGTCCAGCCCTTGACTGCTACCTTTTTGCTTTCTGTCAAAGCCCCTTCTACTCACCTTTTCATCTATGGTCCGTTGTGTTACCTCGCTCCTCGCTTACTCTCCTGCAAAACCCAGTGTTGGTGAAAATCAGGGTTCTGCAGGCACAACTCTGCTCCAAACAGCTGAGCATACCTGGGACACGCGCGCACACACCTCTGATGACCCGAACTCCATCCCTCCACCCTCTCCAGGGACGCTCAGCGCTCTCTGGCAATCCTACCACGTTCGTTCTTTCCCTTTCTGACTGCTTCACACCTTTGCCTCTTTGCTCAAACCTCTACTATCTCCTCCTGTCTGTCTGTCTGTCTGTCTCGCTCTCTGCTAATGATCCTGCTGCTTTTTTCACTAGGAAACTAGAAGCAGCGAGAAGAGGAGCACCTCCTCTCCCCCCTGCCACATCCTCCTGCCTTCACACATACCTGTGTCCCCCAGAGCTGCACTCTTTTCCGTGGATGAGCTGTGTGTGCTCCTGGCCGAGGTCCACTACCTCCGACCCACCGGGTCTGGTGCTCTTGCCTGTTCAGAACTTGGTTTCTGTAGGATTCTCCTACTAGCTTCGTCCGTGTTCCTCTATTCACCGGGTCATTCTTACTATTCGAACATTCTATAATATCTCTCTTCCTCAAAGATACCCCTTTGAATCCTTTGATACCCCTTTGAATCCACCAGCTTTGCCCCACTTCTCTGTTCCTCTTTATTTTTTTTTTAAAGATTTGCTTATTTTAGAGAGGGGGGTGGGTGGGAGAGGGGCCAAGGAGGAGAGAGAGACAGAGAGAGAGAGAGAGAGAGAGAGGGAGAGAGGAGAGAGAGAGAATCTTAAGCAGACTCCACGTTGAGCATGATGCCCGACTGGGGGCATCAATCGGCACAACCCTGACATCAGGCCCTGAGCCGAAAACAAGACTTGGATGCTTGGCTGACTGTGCCACCCTGGTGCTCTCTCTGTTCCTCTTTAGAGCAAAACTTGTTTGATGAGGGAGTTGTCTGCTCTTGCTGTCTGCAATTCCCTACCTTTTACTCTCTTCCCAGCGTTTTATGAACATTTTTGAACATACAGCAAAGTTGAAAGATTTTTAAAGTGAATATCCCTGTAACCACCACTTAGACTCTGCAACTAATGTTTTGTCTTATTGCTGTAATGCATATCTTGCCATCGACCCATACCCCTATCCTTGCATCAATCCATCTTATGTCTGATACATTTTATTTATTTTTAAAAAGATTTTTTTTATTTATTCATGAGAGATACACACAGAGAGAGGCAGAGACACAGGCAGAGGGAGAAGCAGGCTCCATGCAGGGAGCCCCATGTGGGACTCGATCCCAGGACCCCAGGATCACGCCCTGAGCCAGAGGCAGACGCTCAACCACTGAGTCACCCAGATGCCCCTAATACATTTTTTTTAAATAAAAACCTTTATCTAAAAATAAAACCCCTTTATCTCGTTTTTTCATTAATTAATTAATTCCAAATTCTTGTATTATCTGAGCCAAGGCAGACGCTTAGCCACTGAGTCACCCAGGTGCCCCTGCTTGGATATGTTTTAAACTAAGTTGCAGGCATCAGTGCATTCTTTCCTAAACACTTCAGTGTGCATATTATTAAGTGGAGTTCAGTGTTTATAGTTATTTTCTCTTTTGAGGTGAAATTACACTGAAATGCACAAATCTTGAGTGAACCCCTCAGAATTCTGATGAATGCACACCCACCTCTGCGATCCAACCCTTATCCAGGGATGGAATATGGCCATCAGCACAGAAAGCTCCCTCGTGCTCTAGTAGGTACTCTTTTTGGCAAATTTGCTCACTGAGCATTTATTTTTGAGACTCATCCATATCATGTACATTTTTCGTGCCTGCCTTTTGCTAAGCATCATTCCATTGGCCATATCACTGTTTGTTTTTCATTTTCCTGTTGATGGACACCTGAGCTCTTTCAGGTTTGAGCTGTTATGAAAAACTTACTATGAGCAAACATAAAAGTCCTTTTGCGGATATGTGTTTCCTTTTGACTAAATACTTCGGCATGAAATGATTTGGTTACGGGGTAGGTATATGTTTAGTTCTATAAGAAACTGCCAGAACTGTTTCTAAAATGGTTGTATCATTTTATATGCGGACCAATAAGTATATGAGAATTCTGATTGTCCTATATTCTTGCCAGCGTCTGATTTTGTCCACTCTGGTGCTTATGTATGTAGCGATATCTTACTGTGCTTTTTATTTAAATTTCTTTGATAAATATTAACATTAGGCATCTTTTCATGTGCTTACTAATCTTCCTCTGTGAAATGTCCCATCAAATCTTTTGCTCTCTTTTTATTGAACTATAGTCCTTCGTCGGATATATGATTTATATTTATTTTCTTCCAGGCTGTGATTTACCTATTTGTTTTCTTAATGGCATCTTTTTTTTTTCCTTAAAGATTTTATTTACTTATTTGAGAGAGAGAATGAGGGAGAAAGAGAGCGTGAGTGGGGGGAGGAGCAGAGGGAGAGGGAGAAGCAGATTCCCTACTAAGCAGGGACTATGATGCAAGGCTCGGTCTTGGGACTCCGGGATCATGACCTGAGTCAAAGGCAGATGCTCAACCCACTGAGACACCGAGGTGCTTTTCGGTGAACAGAAATTTTTAACTTTGATGAAGTCTAATTTTTTGTTTATTGCTTTCTGTGTCATTTCTGAAAGCTTTACAGTTTTAACATTTACATTTAGGGTTATGATCCATCTGAAATTAATTTTTAAAAAATATTTATTTACTTGACAGAGAGATACAGAACCATAGAGCACCAGTGGGGGGAATGGCAGAGGGAGAGAGAGAGAGTAGCAGACTCCCTGCTGAGAGGGAGCCCCACGCGGGGCTTGATCCCAGGAACCTGGGATTGTGACCTGAGCTGAAGACAGATGCTTAACTGACTGAGCCGCCCAGGTGCCCCTGAAATTAAGTTTTGTGTATAAGATTGGGGGTTGAGATTTATTAATTTATTTTTTGTCACACAGGAATTTAGTTATTTTAGCATCAGTTACAGATCATTTCTTTATTGGATTTTTTTGTTGATTTGTGAAAATTGAAATGCCCATGTAAGTGTGGGTCTGTTCTTGAGCTCTCGGTTCTATCCTGTTGCTCTGTTGATTCCATGTCAGTATTACACTGTCTTGATTACTATAGACTTACTAGTCAAAATCTTAAAGTCAGATAGAATAAACCCTCCAACTTTGGTCTTATTTTTTATAATTGCTTTGGCTCTTCTAGGCCATTTGCATTTCTAGACACAATTTAGCACCAGCTTGTCAATTTCTACAGAAAAGTCCAGAGAGATGTTTGTGATTAGGATTGTTAGATCAGATCATTTTGTGGAGAACTGACATCTGAACAGTATTTAGTTTTTAATCTATGAACATGGTATATCCACTTATTTAGGTCATCAATTTCTCTCAGCAATGTCTTGTAGTCACATTCTCATTTGAACTCACTCCATGTGGGTTCTTGTGACCAGGTCCCCTAGAACCACTCGTCCCATCACCAATGTCCTCTGTTGGTGTGTCTAATGGCAAGTTCAGTCTTCCTGTTTATTTCTCAGCTGCCTTTGATGTAACTGATCACTGTAGAGTTGAAGCATTTTGTTCACCTGGCTTCTGAATCATCATGTTTTTCCATGCTTTCTCATCGGCTCTCTTTTGGCCTCCTTTGCTGTATTCTTCTCTTCTTCCTAACATTTAGATGTTAGAGGGCCTCGAGCCTCAGTCCTTAGCCTTCTGTGCTTTATCCATTCTCAGTCACATGGTATAAATATGTTATTTAAGGCCAATTTTATAACTCCGTTCAGAATCCCAGACTTCTATATCCAAACCCCAGACGACTATATCCAATATTCTACTGATCCTCATTTGGGTATCTAAAAGATGATATTAGGGACACGTGGGTAGGCTCAGTCAGTTAAGCATCTGACTCTTGATTTCAGCTCAGGTCATGATCTTGGTTGGGGTCATGAGATAGAGCCCCATGTCAGGCTCCATGCTTAGTGCAGAGTCTGCTTGCGAATCTCTTTCTCCCTCTCTTTCTCTCCCTCCCTCCACTTGTGTGCTCTCTCTATAAATAAAATAAATAAAATCTTAAAAAAAAACCCTAAAAAACGAAGTATATCACACTTAATCCATGCAAAATGGAGCTCTTGATTTGCCTCTAAAACATTCTACTCCTCCTTACTCTCCACCACCCACAGTAGTCCCAGCTCAGTAACTGGACTTTTCTCTCTGTTGCTTTATATGTCATAGTTAGAGTGTTCCTTGACACCTCTTTTTCTTTTACATCCCATACAGAGGATGGACAGCTCACATCAGAAAATCCTCTTGGGTCTGTCTTCACACCAAGGCACCAACATCTCCCACCTGGCTTACTGCAAGATTCTCCTAAGTAATCTGCTTTCTCTTAGTCTATTCGTTAGCCCCACAACTGGAATAATGGTTTAAAATGTCACAGCATTTCACTCCCCTCATTAAAACCTTTCAAGGCTTTTCCATTATATTTTGGCAGAAAAAAACTGCAGTTGTTTACATAGCTTTATGATCAAACTTCCCTGTTTACTGACTTAATTCTCTTCTGTTGCTCTTTCTTTTACAGCCTCTGACTGCATTGACCTTTCTGTTATTTTCGAGCACTCCAAGCTTGTTTTGACCTCAGGGCTGTTTGTTTCTTCTGCCTGGAACCTTTTCTCCAGGTAATTACAGCTTACCTTACTCCATTCAGGTCTCTGCCTAAGTGTCATCTCCCCAGGGAGGCTTTTTCTGACTACCCTACCTAAGGAATGTGTGCCTACCTGTGATCACTCTACAGTCCCTAACTCTGCTTTGGTTTTCTTCTTAGTACCTACCATTATCTGGTTTGATATTTATTTGTTGATAGCTTACCTGTCCTAATAGAATACAAGTTCCCCAAGGATGGGGCATTTCTGCTTGGAATCATTAAATGCTGTTAGCAATGCCTCTCACATAACAGGTGCTCAAAAAATATATGTAGACTGGATACCTGTGGGCAAGTTCACCTTGCTGGCCCCATTTTCTTCATTTGAGAAATGGGGAAAATAATGGTATGTACCTCACAGGGCAGATGTGAATGTCAAAGAAAATATTGGGAGTAGTAAGATAGTGTGGTGATAGTGTTGGCTGTCATTTTGTTGTTATTATAATTGCTACTTAGTAATATAAATGATTTAGGTCTCATAATCAACAAATAGATATGAATGCTATGTAAGGTAAAATTAATTTTGCTGGTGTATGCTTTCTACAATGGTTGATTTTAGAGGTGTAACCTATGATCTGCAGTTATTGATAATTTAGTTGGGGGAAACAGGTATAACTACATGAAAAGCTAAATGCGATAGGATACTTAACCAATCCAGACCGCAACAGAAATATCAGGCATGATTAATTGTCTAATGCACTTGCTGCTGATTATTCTAGGTGTGATACATAAAAACATTTTTTTTTCTTCTAAATCCAGGTGATCTGAGAAGGTTTTGTGGAGGCTGTAGGTTTGGGTTGCCCCAGGGAAATCTGGGGAGGATTTTAGTCTATTACTGGTTGTAAAGGGAAGGGCATCACAGGTCCAGGTCCAGTAATGACACAACCCGAAGTGGGGTGGTAGAGGGTGGGGAGAGGAAGAAACTAAGGGGGGGGTGTGTGAAGAATTGAATAAACCTTTGTGACTGGTGAAAGAAGTATAAGGAGGAAGCTGTTTGAGAGCAATGTAAAGGAAACGGGGTAGGCACAAAAGCAAATGGCTTCAGGCCACAGGAACCGCCAGGGCACCAGATCCTTCCAGTTAGGTAGATTGGGCAAGCAAGGCAGGAAGTGCTTCTGGGTGGTTAGGAAAGAAGGGAACATATCACAAGCTTGTTGCAGGCAGGTTCGGTGCCCTACTCACCCTGCCCCTCTCTCCCTGGGCTGGTGGCCGGCGGGTTACCCTACAGCACATTCAGGGGGTGGCTGTGCTGGGCCCGTGCGTCCACAGAGAGGCAGCAGCAGGAGGGCTCCATTCTTCTGTGCCCAGGATCTAGAAACCAATTTTGAACTTCTGTTCTTGCCCACAAGAATTCCCACTCTTAGTTTTTAGGTGATGCGAGTAGGAGACAAGTGACCCATTTTTACTGTGGCTCCTTATTAAAGAAAGAAAGAATAGGGAACTTGGAAATTAAAGGCCCATTAATAAACATACTAATTTATGTTTTAACGGGCATGCTAAGAAATACCCAACTTGTTTTTCAGAAGACCGTATTATGTCAGTCGTATAAAGCCACATTGTAGAGAGGAAAAGAGTGCATTGTATGAGAAGGCGCCACGTAATCTGTGAATTGATCCGGTTATAAAAAAAATAAATAAAGATAGGTTATTTTGTTGGCTATGAGATAAAACCTGCTTTAATGATACCATTTGGTGTAAATTTGCGGTGACCTAAAAGGCTGTCTGTAACCTACACCTTAAGTTTCTTCTTTTTACCAACTTACAAAATGTTGTTACCTTTTGGGGGTTAGAGTAGGTTTTAGAGCTGTCTGTAGCAGTTGAGGAAGTGACCCTGTAAAAGCAGCAAAGTAAATAAAATATAGATATGAGCCGTGACAGATGTTGCAGAATGGAGAGTGGAGGTGAGGACAATAAGCGATGTTGTCACGAAGGCAGTGCTGGCGACACGTGTCACGGATTAAATAATAACGCCCGTTGGCGGGCACAGTGGGGGGAGGACAGAGAGGGCGTTGTTTCAGCTCGTCTATCTCATCTCAGACTAATTGCTTAAGTACAGGCTTCTGTGCTGGCCATAGCCAAAGGAGAATTAGATAGTCGAAATACTGTAAATTTTGTGACCCACTCTGGATGGCCAATGAGAACTAAATAAAAGAGCTTTGAGCCTAGAATCCAAAGCATTGTTAGCCTCGCCTGCAGATGGTAACCCGGAGGGAGGCAGCATCCTCTGGCCAGGCTCTGCGCTCACCGTGCCTGCCTCCCCAGATCGGGTTCTAGCTGATGTGACAAAAGGCATAGACTTCACGTGCTCCTCTGCGCTCCTGACAAAGCCCCACAGAGGGGGATGGCAGGTGCCACGTCCTCTCACCTGCACCACTCCCTGCCCCCCCCCCCCCCCCCAGGAGTGGGGTCTTCCTGGGTTGTGGCCTCTCTGAAGTGTAACGCAGTTGGGGTTGACTTTTCCTCCTCTGGGCCTTTGTGATGAGCTAATGAGCTGATACACGTGAAAGCACTTTGCTGACACAAATGAAGGGATGAAGTATTTTTATATACTATTTTTAGGATGTGTAGTCGGTGGAGGAAAGAACACACAAGTCAGAGCGCCTGGGTTTGAACCCTGGGTCGTTTCACTAGGTTCCCCCCTTTTCTGAATTCCTTTTAAAAATATCTTTCTGTGGGTTTTTCTTTTCCTCCTTTAATCAGATAGATGTTCTTTTTTAAAATATTTTTTAAAGATTTTATTTATTTATTAATGAGAGACAGAGAGAGAGAGAGAGAGAGAGAGAGAGACAGGGAGAGGGAGAAGCAGGCTCCATGCAGGAAGCCTGACGTGGGACTCGATCCCAGGTCTCCAGGATCATGCCCTGGGCCGAAGGCAGGCGCTAAACCACTGAGCCACCCAGGGATCCCCAGATGTTCTTTTTCTTTTTTTTTTTTTTTAAGATTTATTTATTGATTTTTGGCGAGAGAGAGAGAGAGAGAGAGAGAGAAAGCATGCACGTGTGTAAAGAGAGAGAGAAACCCCACTGCAGTGGGACTTGATCTCATGACTCTAAGATCATGACCCGAGCTGAAATCAAGAGTCAGATGTTTAACCAAATGAGCCAGTGAGGGGCCCCTAGATGTTCTTTATTTTTGTGGGATGCCATTGACAATAGTGAAATCAAGGAATCCCTTTTCAGAATAATGTTTAATGCCTAAACTAAAATGCATAAAATTAGAATGCATAGGATTAGGAAGGAAACCATTTATACTGATCTACAGTTATCCGTATACCAAAAAATATGTAATATTTTAATATATATACTTTATTAATGCGTTGCCTATCAAGAACTAGTGGCAGGTCTAGTAACTACTATAATTTTGAAGCAGTGACGGGTGGAAATGATACTTTGTGACAATTGTAATGTGATATGAAGATATCTTTGACTTCACAGGTCACAGGTATGGCTCCTTTTACTTGGATGGTTGCCTACATTCATAATGGAAGGGAATGCTCAATTTCAGTTAGAGGTTAATAAAAATTAAAACAAAAGTGTCCCCCCACCCGCATCCTGACTTCTGTTTGAGATCCTCAGGAACCCCTTGCCTTAAAACTTCACCCTGGGGGCTCCTGGGCAGCTCAGTTGGTTGAGCTTCCAAATCTTGATTTCGGCTCAGGTCGTGATCTCAGGGTCCTGGCCTCCAGCCCCGTGTAGGGCTCTACGTGGGGAGCCTGCTTCAGGATTTTTCTCTCCCTTTGCCCGTCCCCCTGCTCGCTCATTCTCTCTCTCTCTCTCTCTCTCTCTCTCTCTCTTGTAAATAAAATCTTAAAAGAAACCAAAGTCCAGCTCCTGGGCCTGTCTCTGCCAGCCCTCTGCCTGCCAGGGGCCTCCTCCTCCCGTGTTCCCAGCAGGTGACCTCAACACCCCCCACCAGGCTCAGGCCGCAAACCTAGCTTCGGGAGAGCATCCCTGCTGCCTGCCTTGCTGCCCCAGCCCCTTGGTCTCGCTTGGGAAAATGTAAACTCTTGTAAATTTGCAAGTCCTGGTCTGCCCTTCCTGTGGCCTGGAGATGTCTTCTTAATTTCTACTCCGCAAGGCCTCGCGCCTACTCAGCTTTCCCCCATGCCCATCTGGTCCCTTTCTGGGTCAGACTCTCTTGGTGCCTCTCTGCCCCTGTCATTTGCCATCAGGGGACGCCTGCCTCCCTTGCAGGATTTTCTCCTGCTCCCTGTGGTCCCTCCAGTGGTCCGTCCCACGGCTCCCTCTTTGACCTGGAAGGCTGAGTGGGTGCCCTCGGCCTGGGGTCCCCCACCTGCCCTGGAGCCTTCTGGTCCCCTTCTGTGGCTGCCTTGCTCTAAGCCTTTCCCACTCTGAGGACTGTCTGCGGAGCAGTTCTCCTCTCCCATCTCCCCCTCCCTTGGGTCTGACCAGGGCCTGGCAGCCTTTCCCAAGTGCTGTGCACTCGGGAGGAACAGAGTTGTTAGAGTACGTAGTTAGGAGCCCTCACATCAGAGCCAGACTGCTTGGGTTCTGATCCCGGCTCCACCACTAGCTGATTGGCAAGCTGCTGATTCTGTGGGTGCTTCTGTTTTCTCGTCTGTGAAACTGGCATAGAAAGACAGGGCTGTGATCTAAGTGAGCTACTGCTTGTGAACCCGTTCAGAACCACGCCCACGCTTTAAGCTCTTATAGTAAGAGCCTAAGTATTAGCTGCTGTTATTATTATTAGTTTTAGCTTGAGTAGTGTGGCTTGGGCTTATCTAAAAGTCACATCCTGGGGCACCTGGGTGGCTCAGTGGTTGAGCATCTGCCTTTGGCTGAGGGTGTGATCCGGGGTCCTGGGATCGAGTCCCTCATCGGGCTCCCTGCATGGAGCCTGCTTCTCCCTCTGCCTCTCTCTGTGTCTCTCATGGATGGATGGATGGATGGATGGATGGATGGATGGATGAATAGATAAATAAGTAAAAGTCACATCCTACTATTATTTTTTCCTGGAGTTTGCTACTCTAGTGTGATTGGAAACCCAGTATTTAATTACTCTTCATCTCCACTGAAACCCAGTATTTTCTCATCCCCATTGCACATTGATTTTGGCAGAAATAATTTATATGAGACAAAAGGAAATACTTTTGACAGAGAGGCAGAAACAATCTTAGGGGTATGGCCTTTTCATAGAGCGAGGGGCACTGCCCCACCAGTACTGAGCTACTTGAGCTGGGGGTTTATCCATATTTCTTCCATTTCAGAGATTATGTTGACCTCGAGGGCATTTTTCTCATAGCTTTTTGGGTAAAGAAGAGATTAATATTACTTATCAGGATTTTTCTGGGAATGTGAATCATTGTATATGTTTGCAAACCAGATCACAAAAAAAGAGATGATTTTCAGTGCAATTAGTTTTTTTTTTTTACATGAGTGTTTTCATGTCCTCAAGAAATATTCTGCTCTTGTGCATGTGGGGCAAACTTTCCATGACCTTTACCACACATTTTATGTGGCATTAACGTGCTCTTATAATGGATCCTTTTCTGCTTTTTTCTCTTCCAGCCTGAGAGTTGCATTTCTGCTGAGGTTTAACTGTTCCAGCCTTTTCTCAGTTTTGCCACCAGGTGGGGTTCTGGCTCCTTTTTAAGGCAAGGGCCGCGTATCTCTTTTTTTTTTTTCTCTCTCTCTTTTTTTTTTCCTCTTTTTTTTTCTCTCTCTCTCTCTCTCTCTTTTTTTTTTTTTCTCACTGAGGTGATCGTCTTGACCGCCTCATTCTAAGGGGACCCCATGAGAAAACGTTGAGCCCTGACCTGGGAGTGGGTGGCGGAGGCAGGCAGGTGTGGCCTGCATGGAATTCCAGGGAATCTCCAGGTTTTTCATGCCCGATCTTGTTGAGCTCATGCTAATGACTTCAGTTTCACAGGTTTTGAGTAACTTGATTTTACCAGCGATACATGTAAATCTTGTTTGGCAGCAAGTGAATCAAGTTTTCCTTGAAACTTTGGTCCACTCTTTTGGCTTAGAAGAAACAATAGAGTTAGGTAATCTTGACTAATATGTTAAATAGGTCTTCTTTAAGTAAAGTAGAAATCGTAGAAGCAAGCCAGGACAATCAAAGCTGTCCTTAGAGTTGACAACTAGGGGCAAACTGTGTGTGTGGTACTGTGGACATGTTGTGCTGAAAAGCAGAGTATGGATTTTCATTAATTCTTGAGCAATGTGTTGGAATATTATGGACTGTTTTAAGATAAAAACGCCTTAAGGAGATTATCAATTGCACATTCCTAGAATGAGAGATAAAATTTAAATTTCTCAGTTTAAAACCATAGTCCTGTTCAGTTCCATTTTATTTTATTTATATATTTTTAAGGATTTTATTTATTTATTCATGAGAGACACAGAGAGAAAGAGAGACAGAGGGAGAAGCAGGCTCCATACAGGGAGCCCGACGCGGGACTCGATCCCTGGTCTCCAGGATCACGCCCTGGGCTGAAGGCGGCGCTAACCTGCTGAGCCACCTGGGTTGCCCTCAGTTCCATTTTAAGCTATAAAAAACCATAATACTGCCAAAAAAATCTTTGATCTTATCAATATAACTTTAGTGTAGATGGTGAAACTGATTTATGAGTGGTTTTTAGATTCACAGACACCAAGTGAGGATCATGTTAGGTTGATCCTCAGATGGAAGCTACCCTTGGGGTGAACCACAGTATAATGGATAGAAATATGGAATCACTGTACTATACATTTCTAACTAATGTAACATTGTGTGTTAGCTATACTGAAATTAAAAAAAAATAAAGTTAGAAGTTTCTATATTGTAAAAAATTTTTTTAGAAGTTTCTTTAGTACACCTTCTCTTGAACTTGATTTTTAGAAGTTACTGAGATGTTAGGCTTAATTAATCCTGTGCCTCCCCCAAATCTGAAAACAGTACGTGACTTTGATTCTCTCGGAAATAGTAACTTCAAGGGATCCCTGGGTGGCTCAGCGGTTTAGTATCGGCCTCTTTGGCCCAGGTCGTGATCCTGGAGTCCCAGGATTGAGTCCCACGTTGGGCTCCCTGCATGGAGCCTGCTTCTCCCTCTGCCTGTGTCTCTGCCTCTCTCTCTCTCTTTCTCTGTGTGTCTCTCATGAATAAATAAATAAAATCTTTGAAAAAAAAAAAAAGAAATAGTAACTTCATATGTCCCTCTTACGCACCGTGAAATTGCAGTGCTGTATCACCACCAGTTAGCCATTGGGACAACATTGTAAAATTCAAATTTCATGGCCCTAATGGGGTGGGGGGGGGGCAGACTGTATTCCTCCTATTTAAAAGGAATGAGTCACTTTACTACAGTATGTGAGGAGCGAGAAGGGAGTGGGGGTTCTCTTCGTGTGTGTGTGTGTGTGTGTGTGTGTGTGTGTGTGTTACGGTTCTCTTAGGCAGCAAATTCAAAAATGAGGCCTGAAGCCTTTGCTCAACTGTGTACGTGGGTTTTGGTTCTCACGGCCGCCCCGTGTCTATTTAACATATGGGGAGTGGTTTCAAGTTCATTACTAAAGCTTATAGGCTAAAGTGCTTTGTGGGCTTGGCTAGGGTTTAAGTGGCCAAGTTGGGAACAAACTGCCTTCCTCGTGCATGTGGATTCCTTCCTCCCCTCTGGGCTATCAGCTGCTTTGGAGATTAGGTTCCTAAGGAAGGATTCTCTCAGTAGAGCAGTATGAAGCGGCTGCTTTCACAGGGGCACCAGGTTAGTAAAGAACAGTGTGGACTTCGTGCTGCGTGTCAGACTTTCTTTCTCTGCTCACGGGCGTAGGGGAGCCAGCATAGCACATGAGCCGCGGCCGCGCTCTTGTAGAAAATAACGGGAGTCGCTTGATCCCGGGTCGGTCGGGGGTTAGGATCCTCCTTAGAGCACAGGCACGATCTGACAATATTAAATGCACGTGGAAGCTAGGAGGAAACGGCGTATGCTGGATTTGCAGTCTAGAGATTTATACTCGGTGGTGAGCATTTTCAGTTCCTTTTCCCCGGTTCCTGCCTTTGTGTCCTCCCGTTAAATCCTCTAGGCGTAACTGTGATTGTAGTACATGGGTGATTGTACTTTTTTTTTTCCCCATTTTTTCTATTTTATTTTATTTTATTTTTTTTGGAGCCTTAGGCAGCCGTGTGTTGCCGTCTAGCTAGTGGCTCTGTGCCTCATTCTCGGGCCCGACGCGCGGTTTTCCCTTGGGCCTACTTGTTGTAGTTACAATGAACCAGAATATCATTTTAATTTTTCTCTTTGAAGAGTCTGGCATTTTTCTAGAATGCCTCATAAAATACCCGCATAGCTATTGATGTGGGCGGAGTGTACAGGTGGCTCAAGCTGGACTGAATCCCTTTTTTTGTCACTGTTTGCATTCTGGGGTAGTTTCCTCGGAATCTGAGGTTACTTTTGGAGTAAATCTGATGAAAAATGGAGTGTGCCTTGTGAAACATAGCAGTATTGCTAATGGTCATAAAATGAAATTCAGCGAACGACATTAAGTACCAAGGGGCGTCTTCTTTAATTTCAGTAAAGACCCGGAGAGCAGTTTTATCTTTATTAGTTTGTCACCAAAGTAACCCAGCATGAAATTGGTCTGCAGGAGTAGTTAGGTTGGATGATGTTTTAAAGTTTGAGACCCTATGGACTATTCTTATTTTTATGTTAAGTGTGCTTTAGTTCGAGGTAATGTGCTTGTGTTTTTAAATAATACGAATCTGCTTCTGTTATTGCTATTTTATCCTGCCCTTTAAATTCCTCCCCTGCTGGGAAATATGGTGCATTAGAAAGGATCCATCCTTCCATGTTCTTCTCTGTTTAAAAAAATAAAATTGAGGGAAAAGAGGGATTAAAAAAAGGAACTTTCAAAGGGTCCTTGAGGTGACATGCTAAATTTTAAGGACCTCAGTTCCTAAGGATCACAGTTTCCATATCTGCTGAGGCTGGAGTTGTAAAGTGATGATTATGTGCCATTTCAAGATAATAAAATTAACTGTACTTTATACCCTGAGACACAGCGGTCCAGTTATATTGTTGCCCCTACCTCTGCAGATCTTTTTTTTTAAATAGCAAATCCACGAGGTCATTTTAGTTTAAAAAAAATAAAAAGGCCAAGCCTGCTCTAACTTGCTCAATATATGCTCCGACTGCATGTTTGTACTATTATGCTATTATGAATCATTAATGCTCTTAATTTAAAATTTAAAAGAAGACTTTTGTCAACGTGATTGTAGCTATCCAGTGATTAAAACAAAACAAAACAAAACAATAGTTAGGGACATTTTGCTCATTAATTATACTTGTGCTTAATTAGCATGGATAAAAGTCTTAAAAAGCCCACATAAAACTCATTTTGTCTGGGAGATCTGTTTCTGTGTTCCCAAGGCCTTCACAGCCTTTCATCTAGAGAGGAGAACCAAACAAAATACCAGTGAGGAGAAGCACAAATAAACAAATGTGGCAAAGTAGAGAATAAGAGGGCAAGCTCCCTAAAAGCCACATTTTAGGGTTTTCCCAAAGAATATTCATTACAATAGTTTACTTTGAACCTGGGGAGGGGAAAAAAGACCATATTGGTAAGGAGTTTGGAATCTGTAATTTGAGGATAAAGTAGCTAAGCAAATCTTATTCCTGACTCTAGGTTTGAAGAACACATGCCGTAATTCTTATTCTTATCTTGCCCGGCTGGTTTAGTTTTGTTATAGTTTTGTTACGTCTCTGCCTTTTGCCTGGAGTCAAGTAGAGACGAGTATTTTTCTCATTCCATACCATCTAATTTTAAGTGAGGCTTTGAGCTGGTTACTTTTTATCAAACATGCCTTCTTGCTCCTCTTCAGAGTACTCAGTGTCTCCTAAATCGCAGATGGCTTATGAGCCTAGCTGGTGATGCAGCAGCACGTGATTCTTACTTTGTTTTAAAATAATCCAGAGTTTCGAGGTTGGAGATGAATCCTTTGGCAAATGATGTCCATTTTGAATTGGCTCACACCCCAAATATCAGGAAAACTGACTGGCGGTGAAAGTCGGGCACTCCGAGGGAAGAAACAAATATGTAGAAGTCATTGTGATATTAGAGGTAGGTTTTTCAGGAGTGCCTGGGTGGCTCAGCCGGTGAAGTGCTTAAGTGTCTTGGGCTCAGGTTGTGATCTCGGGGTCCTGGAATCGAGTCCCACGTTGGACTGGACTCAGTTCCACGGACTGCTTCTCCTTTCCATCCGTGCTCATGCTCTCTCTCACTTTCACTCTATCAGATAAATAAATATATATTTTTAAAGTGGCTTTTTTGACTGCTGAACCTTGATCAGTCCATTGATGGCCCAAATCACTCTCCTTCCACCCTCTGGTCTGGATCTTCGCGGTGCCCTTCTGAAGGATTGTTGGCTCTTGGTCTGCAGTTTCGGGCCTTGGAGGATTTGCAGAAAGGCTCTGGTGAGCAGTGCCACCACTGCCTTTTTCACACCTCAGTCCTGGGTTGTGGCTTAGCCCTGCTCTCTGAAGGGGCTGGTGCGCAGGTGTCTTGTGCTCGTGTATCACAAAGTGTGTGTGTTGAGGGTGGGGGCCGGATTGTGCTGCCAGCCGTCCCAGACTGTGACTACTAACTTCCCAGACAGATTGCAAAGTCTGAGGACAGATTTTACTCCTGAGGCTGATCTGACCATGGACCTCTCCAGTTCCCCCTTTTATTCTGAAAAACCCGATTTACGTTTTATATTTTAGCATTTCTGGCAATAGTGGTTATGCTGGTCATAGCAGGAATAGGAGAGGTAGTGGTGGTAATAAAAACACAACAACAGCTACCACTAAAACCATTTCCTAAGGGCAGTTCCTGTTCTAAACCTCTCATGCACTCCTCACAACAACCCTAAGAGGCCAGTTGTCCTTATCCTCGTTTTACAATTGAGGAAACTGTCCCAGGAAGGTTATGCAATTGATCCAAGTCCTAGCAGGTAGCAGCAGTAACAGTGCTATGCCTCAGAGGAGTGCTCTGGTGGTGGTGGTGGTGGTGGTGGTGGTGGTGGTGGTGGTGGTTAGTATGAGAAGTGGATGTTCTTGGGAAATATAATCCAATAGTTCTTATTAATGAGAAACAACCATATAAACATAGACATCTGTGTTGCTCTTCATGATCAAAGATGTTTCTGTTGATCCATTGTCAACCAGTAAGGAATGTCCTTGGTGTTCTTTTTCTACTGGGTGGGAGGTGAGCTTGTTCTCTGCTTTCTCGCCTGTTCTGCTCATGACCAATGGTAAGGTATAGAATTTGCCCATGGTCACTGAATGAGACCAATGGTGACCTGTCCACATGAAGAATAAGCCAACAGCATTGGAAACTCTTTTGACTGTGTACTTAAGCTAGCCTTGGAGCTTTTGAGACTTTAATAGGCTAAAATAATAAAACCACTAAGGCTAGGAACTTGGATCTTCCAATTGTTTAGCTTTAATTTGGCCTGTATCAGTGTCCTCTTTATTCCTACCCAGTATGATTTCCTGCTGATAATCAAAGCTCTGGTTATTTTGTCAGTCCTGAGGGCTTTCTGAGGCTTAGTAGAAGGCCAAGAATAGAAGACCTATATTTCCTTTAAACATGTAAATGTGCATTTGAAAATGTTGGGCAAATAACTTAGTCCAGCTTTTGCTAAAACTTAAACATGTGACACTTAAGTTTGGAATCTTTAACAATGTTTAAAAACATAGCCCACAAATTAAGGAACTAAGCTTAAGGAGAAGAGAAGAAAAGGAAAGAAAAGAAATCAAACAGTAACAATTCTGCTCTTTGGATGGGGAGGCAGTTTCTCTTCCTAAAACCAATAGAAGAAATCACAAAAAGAATCGGGTAGGGTAATGGATTGGAGTTTTCCAAGTAGGAGTGTAAAAGCTCTAGGTATAAAGATACTCAGTTATTATCATAAAAGGTTAGAAATAATCAAAACGTAGTAGAAGAAAATTGCGTGATGAATCATTAGGCAACAATTTTGCGACTATATGAAAAAATTGTATTAGGAAGTGGTGATGATAGATCTTTAACTTAAAACACTCCACATCAAACTGTGCATCACATACTTGGCCATGTTTAAAATATACCTATTTCTGTGTGTGTTATGTTTAAGGAGAGTAGAAATGACAATCACCTTAAGGTAATGGGGTTTAGGAATTATTCTGAAGGTGGGAATTTCTAGAAGCTTATATTTTCTTTTCTCTGTATACTTTTCCACATACTAGTATTTTTAAACATGATTATATTTGGGGAAAAAGAACTATTATGGAGAGAAAAAAATGAGAATAAGATGTACCAAAGTTTAATTGTAGGTTCACATCACCTGTAATCTATTTAAGGTGGTGGCTTTAAGAATAATTTTAATTTTCCTCAAATAGCTTGCAAATCTAAGATTTCCTTTAAGAAGACATTATCATTTTTAGAAAAAAAATTTTTTTTACTTATTTATGATAGTCACACACACAGAGAGAGAGAGAGAGAGAGAGAGGCAGAGACACAGGCAGAGGGAGAAGCAGGCTACATGCACCGGGAGCCCGATGTGGGACTCAATCCCGGGTCTCCAGGATCGCGCCCTGGGCCAAAGGCAGGTGCCAAACTGCTGTGCCACCCAGGGATCCCCACATTATCATTTTTATAATAAAAATTAAAATAGATTAGGAGAGACTGGTTAGATTTGAAGTAAGATCAATTAGTATAAAGGACGGGATCATTTCACTTTGGAGAACGATTGTTTTGCTATGTTTATGCATCGTCATGGGAAGCTGCCTTTTGATTTTTATCTATCAGGTTTAAAATTTTAGTCGATGGTTTAGCCAATCCAGTGACAAGGTAGATAGTTTATTTCATAAGGGATGTGGGAGGAAGCTCACTTATATGCTTGAAGCATCAGTGTAGGAAAGACACTGCGGTGGATTTCCAGTGTGTCTCGATAACACTTCTCTTGCTGTAAAAGCAGCGGATGCTGTTTCGAAAGGGACGAGTCACATACCGAGATGATCCTCAGAAGAGGTGGTTCACCTCAAGATGGAAACGAATCTTAGAGGAGTTGACTTCATTGTTCCCTCTCCTCATTTTACAGTTGAAGTCACCGAAGCCCAGAATGATTGAGTCCCCAAGGCTAC
Organism: Canis aureus; assembly: GCF_053574225.1. NCBI lineage: Eukaryota > Metazoa > Chordata > Mammalia > Carnivora > Canidae > Canis > Canis aureus. The sequence goes on along the minus strand of NC_135641.1, from coordinate 40,747,505 downwards.
AAGGTTCTAGTTGATTCGGAGTCTTTTCGGCCTTTTGAGGTCTTTTGGTTCCCTCATTGCTGTTATTTCTAATACTCCATTCTGTACGTTTAAAAGCCCTTTAGTAATGATGAATGAAATTATATTTCCTTTTCTTCTGGCTTGGTAAAAATAAAAAACTAATGCCATTCACCACGTACCTAATGACATTTGAGAAGGAGGCTGAAGGCCCATTATTGCTTCCAAAGAAAACTCACCAACTTCACAGACGTGGTCTTTTTTCTCATCATTGTTTGAACATTTTGTTCCTGGGTAAGGCTTATTTAGTGCACATCTGGTTTTCATGTTTATTCTGGAAGACAGCAGCCACATGGAGTGACTAGAGGTCACTTGATACTGAACCTTGGAAAACTGTTTTCTAATAGGTTTATTGATATTGTATAATTTACATATCACAAAGTTAACCCCTTAAAAGTGTACCAGCTGATGGTTTTTAGTGTATTTACGGAGTTGTGTAACCATCACCATCATGTGATTTTTAGAACATTTTCATCACTCCGACAAGAAGCCGTGTCCTCACTGGCTTGCCCTCATTAACCCAAGGCAACCCATGTTCTGCCTTTTGTCTCTTAGACTGGCTCACTCAGGACATTTCAGATGAATGGGATCAATACCTTATGTGAGAAATCTGCAAATTTCAATTTGATGCTGAAGGACCACTTAGAACATGACCTGGTCACTATAAGGGCCCTCTCTTATCAGTGGTGTCCTGAAGTATGAGATTGCGACAAAATAAACTCAGTGTTGTCACCTGTTTATTAGGTTAAGTGGCTCATTTGTGTTTTCTGGAGTCGCTGTATTTAAGATTCAACTTAAAATATCCAGTATTCAAAATTTAAAACTATATGGGAATACATACCCATTAATATGAGATCGTTGCAGACTGTGTTGCAAAATTGTTAGGTTAGACCATTGCTTATTCACTGGGAGCTTGAGTAAATCACTTGACTTTACTAAGATTTAATTTTTTTAGTCTATGAAATGGGGATTAAAATATAAGTACTTTATGCCTTATAGGGTTCTTGTGAGACTTAAATGAAATCATGTATATAAAAGGCCTACTGTAGGGGTGCCTGGGTGGCTCAGTCGGTTAAGCATCTGCCTTGGGCTCAGGGTTCTCAGATTGAGCCCCGTGTCGGGCTCCCTGCTCAGTGGAGAGTCTGCTTCTCCCTCTTTCTCAGCCTCCCCCCCCCCCCATGTGCTCAGGAGCATGTATGTGCTTACTCTCAAATAAATAAATAAAATCCTAAATATAATCTTTTTTCTAAATATAATTTTTAAAAAGGCCTACTGTAGCACTTGTTACTTTATAGGTCTTAAGGGAATGTTTGCTATTGTTGTTATTAGTGTCATTCATAATAAACTATAGAATGTTAATTTACTTTGCCTTTTAATGACTTTATCTGTGCCCGCCTAAGGATTTGAGTTGTCTTGCAAGAGTATTTGCCCACCATGAAGCATACACACAGACACACACAGGAATAAAACAAAACCAGGCCTGATCAAGTTCGTAGAAAGACAGTATCAGAAGAAAGTGTAATAACAATAGTAATGATAGCTAATATTTAGGTAGCAGGTTCTCAATAGACATTCCTGTAGAGTCTGTCCCAGTGAGTGGAGGGGTTAATGCCAGATCAGAAATGGGCAGAGACAATCCAAGAGGGCCCCCACTGGTGGGTGGAGAGGGGGGGGATCTTCGATGGTCTCTGGTCCACTTTCCTACCCCATGCAAGAGACCTTGCCATAGATGACAGCTTGCTGCACCATGTCGAGGTGCAGTGTGCACAGCAACTGCTTATTAAGAGCTTCCCATGAGCTAAGCTAGAATTAGAGCCCAAACTGATTCCAAAACTGTATAATTATTGAGTAAATGCACCTGCTCAAGGCAACCAGTTTCCTTGTTAATTCTTTTTTTTATATTTTGATTTTATAATTTAATCCCCATTTCATAGATTAAAAAAAAATTAAGTCTTAGTAAAGTCAAGTGATCTACTCAAGGTCCCAAGAGGAGATGATGGAGGGATGGGGTAACTGGGTGATGGGCATGAAGGAGGACACAGGATGTAATGAGCACTGGGTGTTATATGAGACTGATGAGTCACTGGCCTCTACTTCTGAAACCAATAATACATTATATGTTAATTAATTGCATTTAAATAAAATTCAATGTAATGCTCTAATATATAATAGACGGAAATGTGCACTCTCATAGGTCCCCTGTGTACCTTCGACATGAGGAAGCAGGCACCTAATAGGACAGTCCCCCTGGTATCTGAAGACGATTATCGTTCTCTCGCTCAAGCATGTGGGGTTATTTTTAATTGTTCTTTAGATTCCATAGTTTAACACACCGCAACTCTTCTTTTTTCCTGGAATGTGTCCCTTTGGAGAATGCACAGGAAACTCTGTAGTGGTCTTCAAGATTCTTTCCCGATGTGCTTTCCCAGCAGTAACCTTCCCCAGTCCTGAGATGGAGCACCTCCTCCTCTGGGCTCCCACTACCCTTCTCTTCACACTCTGAGAATCAGCTTTTAAAAGTCTGAGAGCTGTTCACCTGTGTGCTCTTAAACTCCATCCTCACACCTGACAGGTGGTAACTGCTCCATACAGTGGAAGAGAGAATTTTGATCTAACATCCGACAGCTTCCTAACTGTATCTGACTTTACAGTGCTATCAGTTATAAAAGTCTTTGGACAAAAGATGTGCAGGTAAACTCTGCTGACCTGGGTGCTAAGGTAGAAAACAAAAAAGCCACAGCCTGTGACTTCTCTTGGACCAAAAGTAGCATCATTTTGGGAAGCTGATTAAAGGTTGGTTTTGATTGGTTGCGGTGCCATATTCATTTCCCCTTGGCGAAATTATCCACTAGTTGCCTGATAGAAGCAAAGTGCTTCCTTGTGTATTGGACGAGGCTGACACCCATACCTTTGCTCGGAGAGATTTAGATAAAATGATGATGACATTGACTGTGTCTGAATCACAAAGTTCACAGTGAACGTATACCAGTATTCAAGTAAATGCTGATAAGAAGATACAGTCCAAAGTTATAATTCTGTTTTCATTTGAGATTGTAGCAGTTTTTTTCATAGAGTATGGGGTTTTCCCTTAAAGTATGGATAGAGGGTTAACTTAAGAAAAAGTATGTAAACTGGGGCAACAAGGGAGTTGGTCTGCACCTGGAGGAAAGAATGTGGATCTCACCAAAGGTTGGCTGTAATTCAGAAAACTGGTCTGCGTCTTACGTGAATTCATTAGGCCCTAGCTAGGACATTCTACACGTAGTAGTAGAAGTGCTGCTGGTATTCAGTCTCAGGAGTTGTGGAGTGCCTCCTTTGAGTGCTAGACATCATATTTCTCCACCATGTGGACCCTAGAGCTCTTCCTCTTGCCATAGGTGCCTGAATTTGCCAGTCGTCTCTACCCCTACTGAGTCTTCCACTCCCATGTGAGTTCTTACAATAGCAGGCATCCCAGTGAATCCATCTTTTCCATTAACATTTGGCCACTTTTATACTAACTTTTCCCTAGGAAAAAAAAAATCCCATGCTGGTGGAGGCCTAGGGTGCCATTGCTGCTCTGAGTGGTCCCCAGAGGTCTAGGTTAGGTCTGAAAGAGGAAGACCGAGGCAGAGAATTGAGTTGAAGAGGACACAGAGTGCAGCCTGGAGACCAAGGAGGCAGCTTTTCTAGAGAGTGCTGATGTGGTGTCATCCAGGAGCTGATGGCACACTTCCTATTTTAGGAAGCTTTCCATTCCTGGGTCACTTTCCATTCTAGGGAGCCCAAAGTGTTTAGAAAGTTCGCCTGTATGTTGGCAGGACATAGGCCTCTCTAGAATAACCATCCTTGTGTTCTGGCTCCATCCCCTGGATCCATAGAGAAAATATCTTACACCCATAGGCCTTGATATGTTTGAAAGACTTCTCATTTTTGTTGAACCCCAAAACCTCAGATTCATTCAACAATTTTTTTTTTCTTTAAGATTTTACTTATTTATTCATGAGAGACACAGAGAGGCAGAGACACAGGCAGAAGGAGAAGCAGGCTCCCCTGTGGGACTTGATCCCAGGACTCCAGGATCATGACCTGAGTCAGAGGCAGATACTCAACCACTGAGCCACCCAGGTGTCCCTTGACCATTTCTCGTAATATACTTTTCAGACTCTTTCCCAGGCTAGTCCCTATTCTCTGAGTGTCCGTCGTTTGTCCTTGTTGTTCTACGGTCCTCAGATTGAACACAGTACTCGAGCTACAGACTGCATAGCAGGTTGGGATTATCGGCTACTTTCCTGGCTACTGCTCTTCTGATAATGTATCCTAAGAATGCATCAGATCATAAAAAATACCAATATTGACAGGTGCCATTTTTTGTACTATGGTTATATTTTAAGACAATGTGCCCAAAATGCCTTAAATATGTTATGTCACTTAACCTTCACGATGCTTATTAGAGTCAAGATTACTATTGTATTTCCTTGATTCGAAGACACTGTCAATGGCAAGATATATCATCAATTAAATTTCAGCTTTTCAGGGGACAGAGAGGAAAGAAAAATGGCACCGTATTGAATGTAGGTATAAAAATGCAATAGTCAGGGTGCCTGGGTGACTCAGTCAGTTACGAACCTGACTTTGGCTCGGGTCATGATCTCAGGGTTCTGGGATCGAGCCCCAGGTCAGACTCCACTCTGTCCCAGAGTCCACTTGTCCCTCTGCCCCTCCCCTGGGTCATGATCTCTCTCTCTCTCTCTCTCTCTCAAATAAGTAAAAAAATCTTAAAAAAAAATTAAAATGCCATAGTCATGCCAGTTTCAGAAAGGTTAAAATGCATCTGTATTGAGAGAGAGAGAGAGAGAGAGAGAGAGAGAGACGCACACACACTTGTGCTGACTGCAGTGCGTGCTCCTGCCATTCACTCGCCTCCCTCCCAAGGAGCTCCAGGTGAACTTGGCTCCTCTCCAGGTTCCAGGGCTTTCTCACAGAACAGCTGTCAGTCCCGGGCACCCCCAGCCTGAACTTGGGCGTGTGTTTCAACCTACATGCAGATGTCTGCATTTATCCTTAGCAGCGAACAACTTTCTGTATGTTCCTCTCCCCATATTTTAGAGTGTGGTTTTGAGATCAAACACATACGTGTTTTGGGGTGGCTCTACCAACCTATGACGTAGGCGTGCCTGGAAGGGATGTGTTCTTTAGCCATGCAGCCCGCGATGCGGTTGGCGTAGCATAATGGTCACGGTTCTTTAACCCAGTCCATCACTGGTCTCATCCGGACTGGGAATTCAGATCTGTTATGGGGAAACACATGCATTTGATTGTCTCTGGGCTCCCTGAAGCCCCCATCCTAGGCTGACTCAGGCCTTGAGACTCTGTCGTGCTCCTTTGTGGTTAGTATGTGCCTCTCTGTTTCTGTGGGCTCCTGGACTTGGCTCTGAGTCAGAGTCCTGGGGGCCACGCTGCCCCTAAACTTTGCTTCCCCCTTGCCCTCTGGCTTGGAGCATGCTTCCATTTTCTATTTTCCTTTACTGTAAAATCCTGGATTATTTGATGCAGTTTATAGAAAATCTCGGAGTCCAGAGGACGATCATGACAGTAACAGAATAAGTGGGTTGAGAAATTAAAAGCAGTTCTTTTTATAGGCCCATTGTGGTTGAAGGAGGAATATCTTGCAAACTTTCTGGAAGAGATCTGGATGATTAATGAGCAAGAAATCCATTCTAGTTGTTCTAGTTCCTTCTGGATGAAGACAGGGAGGAAGTACAAAGTGTCAAGAATGTATAACTGAAGGTTTTAAGGAAAAGAACCTGCTGAGTAGATTTCAATTGACAGAAAGGATTTAGACCTAAAGAGGGGAAGGAATTTCCTTCTGTATGCAGTGTCATCTCTTAGCATCTGGAAGTACAGATTTGTGACTAGGAAACACATTGTAATGAATTTTTTATTTTAGAAATGGGAATAAAGAAAAAAGATATACATTTAACCTTCTATGAAGACCACTTTTAGTTATGGACATGGATTTTATATGTGGAGTTCTTAGGCTTTCATAACTTGGTTTAAAGAGGTAAGTAATGTGGAGTAAAAATTACTTCCATCAGATGCTTTTTCACATTTTGACCCTGAACCCAATGCTTCTTGTGAGAGGACCATTACTGTCCTGCACTTCTTGGCTAAACATATAAGCTGCTTACTGTCTACAAATGTAGATGCACCCTTCAGTAAAGACAACCATGCACCATATTGAAATAACTCAAGTTTAAGTCAAGTATTAAATCAAATGGAAGTTGATTTTAGTGTTGTGTTAAGGAAAAATGTGATAAACGTTACCTTGATAAGAAGTGACCCCTGGATTGTGAGCAAAGGTGGTAATATCGTATAGATCTTGAGTTTTATCAACCCACAGCGCGGCCCTACTCTTTGCTTGATAAGTATTTGCCAAAGACTTACTCTATTTTTATTTGCTGCGTGATAGATACTTCTAAAGACACAGGAAGTTTTAGAAGGGAGTGGGACTGTGGATCTATTCCTTTATAGATTCAGCTCTTGCCTCTACCAGCAGTTCCCAAGGGATCAGTGTAGGTCCTTTATAATCTCTGGGTGCCCCCTCCCAGGTGAACGAGGGTCTTGGTGCACCAGAGCAAGCTGCTTTTGTTCTCACTGTCCTATTTTCCTTCTCAGACCTCCCTCCCTCATGTCATTAAAGTAAATACATCATTTCGGAGTCCTCTAACCTAGTGTCTTTCAAACTGCTGTGCATTTGCATCTCCTGTGATCTTGTTAAAATGCAAATTCTGTTTCTGGGGCATGCCGAAGAGTCTGTATTTCTCCCCCTCTTCAGGGTGATGCCTCTGCTTCCAGTCCTCCAGTCCCTGGGACCGCACTTTCAGTGGCAAAAATCTCGAGGTTTTCACCATCCGTGCCCCCAGGAGGACAGGTGGTGGCAAAGGGTGGGTGATAAAACAAACATCGTGTGGAGGAGCCTCACATGTTCACTGATGACTGTGATTACTTTGGTGGGTGCCCAGCTGAGCTCAGAGGGGCAGCAGTGCACCCAGTGTTAAGAAGCTGGGGACCTGCTGCCCTCTCTCTGCCCTCCAGCAGATGAATCACATGGGCACGTTACTAATCTCTCTAAGCCTTAGTTTCTGAGTTTGGGACAGCCAGTCTGAAAACCTCTGTATAAGGTTATTGTGCTGGAGTAAATGATGAAATACATATGAAGTACTTAGTAAGTGCTTGCTATTCGTAGGTCTCAGTAGTAATTTAGGAAGCATTTATCGAACACCTCCTGCAGGCCTGGCACGTCGAGAGAGGTATGTAAAGGTTAAAAGGCAACTCTTTAATTTCAACTGGGGTTGAATTGGTTTATTTGGGAGTCCCTGGAATGGAGATTAGATCTAAAACCCTTGACTTGAGTCCAGTGCCCTTCCTGCCCCGTTCATTCTATGTGCTCATTGTCTGGTTCCTACGACGTCGGTAGCTGCCTTAAAGCAAACCTGGTTTCAGACAACTTTAATGAGGTGGAACCCATGCCCTGAGTCTCCATGGCTTTGACATGTTCTCATTTTTAAACCGAAAGTATGTTATTTTTGGTTCCTTGGGTTTGCACGAGTTATCAGGACAGAAATAGAAGGATAGGTTTTGGCTTTGTTTCTTATCAGCTGAATTGTTTTCCATCAGCAGGGAAGGAGTGGTATCAAAGGAATAGGCACCCTCAGTTTCTACTCTGGTGGATCAAATTCTAAGCCTACATCTGCCTCCCATTTTGGCATCTGCCTTTTAAAGTGATTTCAAAAGGACTCTGTCTTTGCAAGAGCTAACTTGTTTTCCTAATACAAACTAAGAAAAATATCCACCCTGCCTCTTTTGCAGCAAGCCAGCGGCCCAGCACGCATGCCTGTGTGCCTGCGGGGAGCTGTGTGTTCCTACTTTTCATCTATCTTTGCTACCTTTCTTTGAAAAGGAAATCATCACTGACTCAGAATTTTCCTTTTCCTTATCTTCTTTGTTTTTAAGTTACTGAGACATGCGTGCTTTTTTCTGAGCTTAGAACAGTTTGTGTGTGTGTGAGGTAGATGCTTTTGTAATTTTTTAAAAAGGAACTGGTTTGGCAGAAATTCTCCAGTGTAACTGTTGAGTCTGTGAAAGCATGATCTCACTGCGCAGTCTTTAGATGTGCAAACAATGGAATTTGAGCAATATTCATCGTAGGCACAGACAGATTGCTTTCTTTAAGTGCTTTGACGATGCTTTTTCCTTTGTGTCTTTGTGGTTATAAGTAGCAGTTTGTCTATTTTAGTTATAAGAAATGTAGGAGTGATTTTGCATTGGCTGTTGCTTTGTAGGATCAAGGAAGAGTACCTCCTCTTCCTTTGAGTGTTGATATATGTTGATCGATATTTTTTTATGCCTCTGTTTATTATTTCCGTGTGTTTCCAGATTTTTTTTTTAACATCAGCTTCATGGGGTTAAAATTCACAAACCATAAAACTCATCCACTTGAAGTGTGTAGTTCAAAGGTTTTCATACATTCACAGAATTGTCTTTGCAGACTTTTGCCAGGACTTTTTTCTTTCCTCTTTCCACTGTGTAGCCAAAATCCCTTCATATTATCATTCCTTTAATGAATCTTCTTACTACTTAGTTTTGGGCATCTGTTGGTGCGTAACAATGAATTTGTAGAAGCTACAAACTTGAAGGCACTTCCTGATTACATTGTGGCTTTTTATTAACTTTGTATTAGCGCTGTTCCAGTGATGAATCATAATCTGTCAACTACGTCCATGTGTTATTAAGCCTGGCATGTTGCTCCTTACTCCTGTATCCTTCCTTCCTGCAAACCTCACCCTCTATACACATCCACTTTGGCATGTTTACTTTAAATATTGCATTGATTCTAAAATGTGACAGAACTGAATTGGGATGGTCCTGTGAAGGCATTGGTCCAAACAGCAGAAACTCATCTGGAAATTGTTGTTCACTGTAGTGACTTCATAAGCAGAGCAGAGCCAGTTTTCTGTTCAGCTCAGTATCTTTTTTATTTGTGAAGGAACACATTGTTTAGCTGGCTAATAAAAAAAAGTAACCAGTTGAAATCTATGTTGTTTATCCTACGAAATTCTATTTTGGGGCAGCCCACGCTTATTATTTATTATTTAATTATTATTATTTAATGCTTTTAGCTCTAGTCTTCCAGTATCCAGAGGAGGGAATGGGAGGTGGTGGGTAGAGTCTTTGAGATAGTGTCTAAATGCCTTCCTTAATCACCTTCCTGGACCCAGTGCCTGGCTACACTGCACCTTTTTTCATTTCCTCAAGCCTGGCATGGTTGTGGACATAAAATATGGAGGTCATATTGAAGAGAGATTTAGAATTTGGCAGGACTCGTTGATTAGGTATAGAAAATTAGGAAAGATCATTGCTAAGGATGAGTATCAGGATGCAGTTTATGCAGCTGGATAGATGATGTTTCTAGTTCATTCAGGAAAGAAATCTCAGGATAAGGAAATGTTTTGGTATTTGGAAGATGACGAATTCTAATTTGAGCATATTGAGTTCATCCAGTGGGGAAGTTCATAGGCAGATGGCTATATAGATCTGAAGCTTAGGAGAAAGAATGGACTGGAAACCAGGCTCTTGAGAGTCCAGTAGACACTGCCGACTGGGAATGCAGAGGTTGGCTCCTGCCTTCAAGGAGCTCCCAGGCTTCCAAAAGAGGCAGAGGCATGTATTCTGTGGAAAGGAACGTACTCAGTGGTATCACCGGAAAGCCATTGAAACCCTAAAGAAAGGAAACCTCAGCCTCTATTGTAACCTTTAGAGTGAATGGGATCACTCTGAGAGGTGAGTACAGCGGGAAAGAGAGATCCCATGGCCCAGAAAAATACTAGCCTGTAAATATTGAGCAGAAGAAGAGCTTCAGAGAAGATTCCATTTCCATGGCTGGATGAGGAGGAGGACCGCTGGAAGGATGTTGGGAGCCTGAAAGCCAAGAGAAGGCATGGAGTCAGGAAGAATGGACTCAGGAGTTATGCAACAGAGAGTTAAATGAGAGCAAGAATGGGGAGGTGTCCTTTGGATTGCACAATATACAGGTGGTTATGAACTTTATTGAAAGCTGGCAGAGAGTTGACGTGGAAGCTAGGTGCCATAGGTTGAAGATTGAAGGGGGAGTGATGAGATACAAAGGAGGAAGTAGATAATTTTTTCAAGCAGTTTGCCTTGAAATGGGGGTGAGAGAGAGAGAGAGAGCGCGCGCGAGCAGGATAGAGTCAGCTAAGGCTGGAGTTCATGCAGTCAAATGCTTTTTCTGTATCTGTGTTTAGAAACCTTGGAGAGTTGGATTGGCCCAGGGTTTGGTTTTTTAGGCAAATGCAACAGAAGGACGGTAGGACCAGCAAGGAGAGATTTTCAGCAATAGAGGAATTAGAGTCATGGCCCATGTGCGGTCAGCTGGATGAACAGGGGTTGTGAGGCCTGGCATGGGCTGAGGGAACAGGAACGGTTTGTCTGAGATGCAGGTGTTGGCGAGTGTCGAAGGTGTTCTTGGAGGCAAGTTGTCTTTGCTGCCGTTTGACCAAGAAAGAGGATGGTCTCCTGGTTTTAATGACTAATGAGCCACAGGGCAGTTCTGTAGTAGCCATTTCATCATGAGCTCTAAATGTGAGATGTTTTGCAGGTTTGGGGGAGGATATGATGCCACTAATCATGTATGTTCATCCGTCCCACCAAAGGAAGATGGAAATGGTATCTCTATTGTCCTGTATTATTTCTTTTTCTAGATGTACTTCTTTTGTTAAAATAAAGCAAAATCCATTTATGTCCCTTCTGTTAAGTAGTTGGGTTAGGTACAAGGCATGTAGAATGGTTCCAGATATGAGGTTTGATGAGGAAAGTTTATAGAGTACTGTGTACTTCTGAATATGAAGATCAGTAGCTTCTAGGGAATGCATAAAGCAGGGAATGTGAAGCTCAGGAGTCATGATTTGAATCTCAGAACTACTATTTACAGAGTATGACCCTGGTCAGACCTCTTAATCATTTTGCATCATCACTTCTTCAGCTGAAAAGAGAATAAAAAATAATAGTTTATCTGCAGGATGAAGAAAAATAAGGCGCGTTTGTGAAAAATGCTTTGTAATCTGGAAAGCATTATGCACGTGGTCTCTGTTTTGCCCATATTATGAGCTGTACTAAGCTGTTCTGAGTCTTACTCATAATCATTCCTCAATTGGTCTATAGTCACTGGGAGTCCAGAAGACACTAGGCATCAAGAATGTAGAGATGACCTCTCCCTTCAAGGAACTGAGAATCTTCCAGAGGAGGAAGAGGCCAAGTGGAAAGAAGTGTTGCTCAATGGACTCCCCGAAATGCTATAGAAGCACTGAGGAAAGGCCTCTAGAACAGACTGGGAGGCTTCCTGGCACCTGTGATGAACAAAGAGTTTAGTCAGGCAGAGAAGGAAGTTGGAAGAAGGCAAAGCTGTATGGGAGTGGCCTTTTGGGAGGCTGAGGGGTTGGAGAGCGTGGCAGTTGTGTGGCTCCGTCCAGCTGAGCAGGGAGGCAATACCATCCAAGGCCTGACTGAGGTCACAGCATAAGAGAAGCGAGGGGGGAGGCATACGTGCCAGTGGGGCGCTTCAGGATGTTTTAGGTGGCGATGAGGTTGGTAAGGGAGTTAGCTGATTAATGGGAAGGAGGGTTTGAAAGCCGCACAGGCCGGAGATGGTGCCATGGGAAGAAGGGCCCTCCCTTGGGGTTTTGGTGGGAAGGAGGTCAATATACAGAGCAAGGTGGGGAGTACTGAGAAGGTTCATTCCCTAAAGCCCCTCTTTTCCCAGTAAAGCAAGATACGTGGGGTCATTTTTTTGTCCCCAGAGCCCTGCACAGTGCTCAGCCGTTGTGGTTGCTCAGGGAGCGGCTGCTGAGGGGTCCCCGTCACCTGGAGGCCTCAGTGTGCCAGTCCACCTGGCACGAGCTGCCCTCGCCAGGGCGCTGGAGTTTGGCAGCTGTCCTCCTGTTTGCCATTTCTTCTTAGCATTGATGTGGCCCATGTGCTTTGGATTCCCAGGGATATTGCGGAGTCAAGTGTCACAAGAAAATTCTGTGCCTTAACGACAGTCAGGGCAGTGACAGTTTCTTGAGCAACCCTGAACTTGTTCTTCTCCAGTGAGGCGGGCAGCCCGTCCACACCTACGGAGCCAAGTCTGGCTGCAGCTGAGACAAAAGCGGTTTATCCTGCCCGCCAGGTCACCCTTCTTACACAGTTTGGACGTGGTTCAAAGCTGCATTATGTGGAAACACGCTGCCCCTGAAAGAGACCTGTGTGAGCATGCGGGGTGCAGAAGGGACCTGAGTTCTAGACTCGCCTCTGCTTTCTCTGTGTGACCCGGGGCCCCCGTCTTCTCAGTGCGTCCAGGGAGGTTAGACCAAATGATTCCGCAGATCATCACGTGCACTAGATGGCTCTGACCCAGTCTGGTATCCACTGGTTTCATTGGTCCGGAGATTGTAGCCTCAATTCTTACTTAGTGGCTGCCACCAAATACATGTGCGGCAGGTTTATTGACTTGGATCGTATGGGCTCCTCTTTCCTTTCCCAGACACATGCACACAGGCAAAGTGAAATGATACCCGTTGATGTGTAATTTATTCATTCATTTCTTCTCAAAACTCCTAAAGATATGAGACAGATCATACTTGATTTATTTCAGAGGTGGCAAGGAGCTTGAAGCCCCTGAAGCAAGAGGTCAGAAGCATTCAGAGGCTTTACTGAGGCTCCCATAGTGATGCTGGCCATGGGGTTGTGACTAGGGAGTCTGGACACAAGTTCAACACATGGTCATTCGGGGTCTCCAAGGAGCTCACAGCTCAGGAAGAGTGAAAAAGATACAGATAACTTCACTTTATTTTATTTTTATTTTTTAAAGATTTTATTTATTCATGAGAGATACAGAGAGGCAGAGACACAGGCAGAGGGAGATGCAGGCTCCCCGCGGGGAGTCCAATGAAGGACTCAATCCCAGGACCCCGAGATCCTGACCTGAGCTGAAGTCAGATGCTCAACCACTGAGCCATCCAGGCGCCTCCAGATAACTTCACTCTAGCAAAAAATGTTGGATTTGTATGATGGAGGCCAAAGGAATGGCAAATGCACTGAGTTTGCTACTTTTGTGGTTTGTGCGGCATTTAGGAAACGTGTCTGTTCCCAGGTTTTATTTTTTCACTTCTCTTGGCTAGAGTGTCAGTGCTTGATGATTGATGTCCCTGTCCCATTGGTGATGCTCATAGTTAACAGTAATATCAATTATGTATTGAGTTCTTGCTTTGTGTCAGGTACTGGGTTAAGTACTTCCTTAGATCCTAAAGATTAATCTCATTTTATAGATGACAGAACTGAAGCTCGGAGAAGCCCCAGAGTAATATAGATGAAGTGACAGGTTACTCGTCACAAGACTCCTAAGTGGCAGACCCAGGGTTAAGAGCTTCTGTTCTTAAGCCAGGTGGGCTCAGGAGCTGTGCATGGGTTGCAGATAAGCCGAAGGCATGAGTTAGGATAGATTGTGGAATCTTAAGGAAGATGAGGATCTTGTGACTGAGTAAACCTGGTGGATTCAAGGTTTTCATCTAATTTTTAATTTTCATTTAGTAAGCGTTTTTGTTTTTGTCCTACTTAGAAAAGACTTTTGGTTGCTTACTGTGCTCATCTCTGTGAATGACCCAGCTCCCTGTTCCCAACAGGAAGTTTACAGCATCACAGAGGACATGAAGCATGCCCCCAGACCTCTGAGGCACAAGTGCAGCCTAAACCTAGAAGCAGATGATGCAAGGCTTAGTCAAGAGAGATGTCTCTGCCTGCAGCGGATGGGTTGGGGAGAGTCTGGAAATTATCAGTAAGAGGAAATATGGAAGGTGTCAGCAGGCACAGGATGGGGGGAGGAGGGGCGTTTAAAGTGACAGGAAAATGCACAGGGAGGGGGAAAGACCAGGCCCAAGTCTACAGTTTAGTGCATAATTCTAAATCAAACACCCATGTAACTACTGCTCAGGTCAAGAAAAAGAACCGTGCCAGCCACTTCAGAAGCTGGCCCATCTCAGCGCCAATCCCCCAGTCCCCAAAGTAATCACTCTCTTTGTATTTCTCCATAGTTTTATCATCGGAGTGTGCATCCCTAGACACTAGGGTGTAATCTTGCTTGTTTTATCATTTTTTTATTTGATATTTATTTTGAACCCTTTTTAATCTACACATTCTCTTGCATTCTTTTCTTTTCCTTACAATTTTCTTGAATAAAACCCCGGGCTGTTTGACCTATGGAGTTGCCCATGGTCTTGGGTTTTGCTGATGGTATCCTCATGGTACAGTTCAGCATGCTCCTCTGTATTAGCTTCTGTAGTTGGTAGTAGGCTCTAGAGGCCTAATCAGACTGAGGCTCCGTCCCCAGGACCCATTTGACCAGACGGTAGCAGATGAGTAGAACTTGAGTAGGAGGTTGGGCTATAAAGGCATTTTGAGTACAGATCAGAAATCCAAATGCTATGATCAATGATCCTGGGCTATGGTCCAGCTTTGTGTATGTATGTGTGTGTGTGTGTGTGTGTATGTGTAGGGGGCTGGGAGACTAGGAGGGTCACGTTCTAGGTTTCTAAGCCAAAGAACAGCATCTTCACAGGTATCTTTTCCAGCCACACATCTACACGCAAGTGGCTATTGGTTACAATGTTAAAAGGGTGAACTAAAGAGGGTCTGAAAACTTGAAATAATATGCAGGTGGTTGGTTGTCATTTTCTGTAGTATTGTGATATAAGATCTCTAAGGATTTCCTATAAATGCTTCATAAGTGAAACTATGTCATAGGAAATGGTAAATTCATAGTAGGAATACTTTTGTGAATAGCATACAAATATTATAAGAATAAGTCTAGGGAGAAACGAGTCTTAAATCAAGAAGTAGAAAAAGAACAAATCTAAGTAAAAGGAAGAAATCTAAGAAGGTTGTCTATTGAGAGGTAGATTTGTACTTAAGGAAATCCAGAAATACTCACTTTTTTTTTCAGATGGCTTATTGAAAACTGCTACCATGAGTATAATTTGTTTATTCTTACTTTTTTTTTTTTAAGTTTACATATTTAAGTCATCTCTACATCCAGCATGGGGCTTGAACCCGCAGCCGTGAGATCAAGAGTCACATGCTCTTCTGACTGAGCCTGCCAGGTACCCCACCATGAGCCCAATTTAAATAGGAAAAAGGCCTTACAAGTATTATTTCTTGAAGAAACTTTTTAGTGTCATTATTCACATTGTTTTGCATATAAAAAGTAAGAAGGCCAGTTTATAATAACAGCAGCTAACATGCACATGGCACTGACTTTTCCCCAGATACGATTTTTAGCATTTTATATGTTAATTAATCTCACAACAATCTGATAATGTAGGTATTATTACTCTCCCCATTTTATTGATTAGAAATGAAGGCCCAGAGAGGTTGTCACATGTCTGGGTCTATACAGCCAGCAAGTGGTGGAATGGACATAACAGCTTAGGTAGCCACGTCACTCTAGTACACTACCTGACAGCTAGAAGAGGGGTGGTAGCAGGGGCCAGTGGCTCTGACGTTTCTCTGATAGGGAGCCTACATATTTGTCTTCAGTCTGAGATACCTGTTCTTTTTAATTTCGCTAGAGCTCAAGAGTGAGCCCTGACCCCACTGCACACTGTAGCTGAATGACCTGACGTGGTCTCCTCTCTTCCTTGAGCCTCGATTTACTCACCTCTGCTGTAGAGGGGACAATGAGATTTCCTTGTAGAGTGTTCTGAAGATCAATGAGATCAAGTATAGCAGAATGTGTTAAATAAAATGCTATGTTGGCTCTAATTTTAATAATAGGTATTAGGATTTCTACTTCTGTATTTTTGAGGAACTTGTGAAACGAGCTTCATTATATTTGAAATACTTGGACTTCTAGAATGAATGAATGAATAAATGAATGAATGAATGAATGAATAAAGGGACTTCCTAATTTGAAGGTTAAATTTATACTGGTGCTAAGGAGGGGAAATTTTCAACTGAATATATTAAGGCTTTCTTTTTTTTAAGAAAAAGTTGAACTGGAGCAATTTTAATAACTCCTCCAAGAAGGCAAAAGCAAAATACAGTTTCAGTTTTGATGACTGTTTTTCCCTTGCCTGAGCATCACCACCATGGATGCTCAGGTGGAAACTCCAACTTTGTAGACCAGAGCCATAGATCATCAAGGCTCTATTTGGAAGTTTAGTTGCTTCAAAAAAGGCCAGATTTGCTTTCAGCTCCAGTACAGGCCCATTTAACTTCATCTTTTTAGCACTGACGTTGAATCAGTCCCCATGCACGGCCAAAATTTGTATGTGCCAGCTGTTGATTTTAAGGGAAATCAGATTGGAGTCCACAAATAAACTACAGATTGGAGACTACAGATAGACCCAAGGGTGGTGAGGGACAGTGGCGGACAAAGCCCTTCACGATATTTTACATATTACCCTGTTAGTGGCTCACCGGTGTTGGCTGGATTTAGAAGGAATAGTGAATCTCGTTTTTGCGAAGAATGTAAAAATCATTAACCGAGACTGAATTTAAGGACATTAGTAAAATGTCACTTACATTTGATAGGTTTTTAATTTGTTTTAAATGAAATACTTAAAAAATACAGATGAACATTTAGGAAATAAAAACCTGTGTACCTATAATATCCAAATAATTTTTTTTTCATTTAAACATATAGCCTTCTGAATCAAAATAAGAAACAAGGAAAACGTTACTGAGTCCTTTACTACCCGTTCCTAATTATATTCTTTCTCATTCTCTCTCTAAAGATGACTACTCTTCTGGGGTTGTTGTATATTATTTCCTCAATTGCTTTGTATGTCCTACTTCTTTATACAGTAATGGACACCATGTAGGATTATTCTGTGTTTTTTAATCTTAAACAAAAATTCTGTCTTCTGTTTTCCCACCAAACTTTGTGTTGAGATTTATTCACGTTGATACAGGCAGTTCTGATCTATTAGAATTCCTTTGCCCATTCTCTGTTGGGTGTACATTTTGGTTGTCCAGTTTTCTTTACTGTGAAAAGTACTTCAGTGCTCATTCATAATATATTTTCTTAAATAAGCTCACCCATGGTTGAGTTTCTTGGTGACTATATTTCAAGGAAGAAATGCAAGGGAAGGTTATGCCATGTTCCAGTTTATTAGGCCTTGCCAAATTGCTTTCCGAGGGGCTCTTTAAACTCACGATTCTACGAAGCAGTACATGAGAGTTCCATTACCTTACATTGTAATTTCTGACTTGCAGAAATTTTACTAATTCAATGGATATGAAAAAGTATCTTATTGTTTTAATAGGACTTCCCTGATTACTGGGAAGGTTAAACATGCTTAAATATTCACTGTAAATTCAGAATTCATCTTACATAAATTGCCTGTATATACTCCTGGTCTATTTTCTACTGATCTTTGGATGTTCTTATGTATTTGTAGGAGTTCTTTGTATGTTCTATGTATGTCTTCTCCAAATGTAGGTTTGTTGTTTAATTTTGCCACTTGTCTAACAGAAGTTTTAAATTTTAGTGTGGTTAAAGCTATTGGCTTTATGATTTGTGTTCTTTGTGTCTTGTTAGGATGCCTTTGTAACCGTGAGGCCATAAAGACATTCTTCTATAGATTAGAATTTTTAAATTTACATTTAGAACATTAATCCAAATAGAAATCATTCTTAGGGAGCTGTGAGATCGAGAACTGATTTTATTTTATATTTCTTTGTGAATTGCCAATAGTGCTAGCATTGTTTATTGAAGGGCTCATTCTTTCTTTACTAATTCTTTTTCATGCCACTTCCATCATACGCCAAGACCCATACATGTATGGGCTTATTTTCGGGGGGTCACTCTTTGGTTCTGTGTCTATTTCTCTGTCAGGACCACATTATTTTAATTTCTCCAGCTTTATAATAATTTTTGATACCTGGTTGGACAAAACATACCTGCCTATTCTTAATTCTTTCCTATTATGAATTTTAGGGTCACGTTGTCAAGTTCTGTGCGAAATTCTTTGGAATTTGAATTAATAGGTTAGTTTCAGGAAAAGTAATGTGTTTATTTGGTTCCATATTTATTGAGTTTTAGGATATCATTTCACTGTTACAGACCCCATTTCTTTCTTTCATTTTTTCCTTTTTTTTTAAGATTTTATTTTTTTATTTGAGAGAGAGCAAATAGTGGGAGGAGCAGAACGGAAAGAAGAGGGAGTAAGGAAAAGAATTCTGCACTGAGTGCAGAGCTTGATGCGGGGCTCAATCTCACGACCCTGAGATCATGACCTGTGCCTAAACCAAGAGTCAGAGGCTCAACAGACTGAGCCACCCGGGTACCCCACCCCCATTTGTTTCTGATGGGAGTTTAGTTGTCCTTAGTAGTGTTCTCTTAAATGTAATGTGTCCTTTTTCTCTGGCTGCTTTTTTTTTTTTTTTTTTTTTTTTTAGATTTTATTTCTTAATTTGATAGAGCAAGCACAGGTGGAGGGAAGTGCAGGCAGAGGGGGAGGGAGAAGCAAGCCTCCCCATGGAGCAGGGAGCCTGATGTGGGGCTCCATCCCAGGACCCTGAGGTCATGACCTGAGCAGAAGGCAGATGGGTCACTGACTGAGCCACCCAGGGGCCCCTCTTTGGCTACTTTTTTTTAATTTTTTAATTTTTAAAAATATTTTATTTATTTATTCATGAAAGACACAGGTAGAGAGAGAGGCAGACACACAGGCAGAGCAAGAAGCAGGCTTCATGCAGGGAGCCTGACATGGGACTTGATCCTGGGTCTCCAGGATCACATCCTGGGCTGAAGGCGGTGCTAAACTGCTGAGCCACCTGGGCTGCCCTCTTTGGCTACTTTTAACATCTCTTTTCTTTATACTTTAGCAGCTTGACTTTAATATGCATATATATGGTTTTCTTTGTATTTATTCCTGCTTGGGATTTACCAAACTTCTTCAATCTGTAAATTTATTTTACCAAATTTGATAACATTTTTTGCCATTATTTCTTTAAACATTTTTTTTTCTTCCTCATTTTTTCTCTAGCCCAAATTCCTGGGCCTCAAGTTACATGTATGTTTGCTCTTTTGATATCATTACATAAGTCACTGGGGCTCTACTCATTTATTAGAAATCTTCCCCCTCCTTTTTTGTCTCTCCTTGAACTTGGATAATTTCTACTGCTCTGTCTTCAAGTTCATGGACTTTTTTCGGTCATTGTCATTCTGCTGTTAAGCCCATTCAATGAATTTTTCTTGTTTCCTGATAAGATTTTCTGTATGTTCATTTGTGAAAAACACACTTCCGTTTACATTCTTGAGTTTGTTATAATAGTTGCTTTAAAATTTATGTCAACTGGGGGGCACCTGGAAAGGCACACTTGGTTAAGCATCTGACTCTTGATTTTGACTCAGGTCGCGATCTCATGGTCACGAGATCGAACCCCACTTTGGGCTCCGTGCTCAGCACAGAGTCTGCTTGGGGTTCTCTCTCCCTTTCCCTCTGCCCCACTCTGCCTCTAAATAAATAAATCATCTTTAAGAAAAAAAATAAAATCCTTGTCAGCTGATTTCAACATCTCACAATAAGCCTCCGTTGATGATAGCCTTTTCTCTTCTGAATGCGTCACATCTTTCTGTTTCTTCTAGGTCTAATAATTTTAGGTGACAGTATGCCTGATAGATCGTAGAAACTCAATTCAGTTATGTTCCTTTCAGGAGATTTTTTTTTCTTTTTTTTAGTTTTTGAGTGGGTAGTTAATTTGGCTGGACTTCAACTCCAAACTCGGTCTTTCCTGTGGTGGGCAACTGCAGAAAACTTCATGGAAGTCATTTTAGTACCATCTGAGTTCCTTTGGGGTTGTGCTCATGCCTGCATGGTTCATGGGTTAACCTGTGCAGAAGTTGGCACTCCTCCTCTGTGGCTCTCCTTTTCAGAGTTTCCCACTTCACATTTCAGCTACTGTGAAGACCGTGAAGCCTGTTGTCTGATTCTTCAAGCAGGACTGCGGATTTTCTCTCTGAGTTTTAGCCACCCAACCTAGCCTGGACTTCCTCTGCCCTTAGACAAAAACAGTGTCATTCCTTTCTCCAAGTGTAGGCGACCTTCCGGTTTCTGCCTCTTTGTGGTGGTTCTTCAGACAGTTTTTTTTTATCATTGAATTTATAGTCCTGATCTGTGGGCTGGCTGACCTCATACAATACCGGAGATTATAACCCTGGATCAGCTTTATATAAAGGTCCTCATTTCTTTGTTTCTTCAGTTCCATGCAGTTTCTTCCCAGTGCTGCTTATAGGGTATAGTTTTGCTCATCTCTCTTAAACAGAGACTGTAACTCCTGGAGACTTAGGTTATTTGGAGGAGGCTTGCTTCCAGGCCCCTGTCTCTTGTCGTCCTGGGGTCATGTCTGCTAATGTTCATGTGGGGAGAGAACTGTAATCCCAGATCTTTTCTCCAAGGCTGAAACCCTTGGGCCTCTTCAGCTTTAGTTCCCATGTACTCATCTGACTTTAATTTGTTTCTTCATCCTTGGAAACTGGTTCTCCTGCATTATTGCTTTTGTTGTTGCTGCCTCTGCTTTCATCTTTAACTAAGGATTTTTATTTTATCGATTTATTTTGAATATTTTATTTATTTATTCACGAGAGACACAGAGAGGCAGAGACACAGGCAGAGGGAGAAGCAGGCTCCATGCAGGGAACCTGATGGGGGGACTTGATCCCAGGACCTGGGGATCACGCCCTGAGCTGAAGGCAGATGCTCAACAACTGAGCCACCCAGGTGTCCCTTACCTAAGGATTTTTAAAAGAGGATTACAGTTTCTTCAGCAATTCTGTGTTGGTAGTGGGAAAGGGGCAACTACATGAGCTTGATCGTTTTGTTTTCAGATATTTGTAACCGTGTCTCCTATAGTGGGTGACATCACACCCCCACCCCCAGGATATAATTCTGACTGCCAATTTTTGTACTCAGGGATGGGACTGGGCTCTGGTATGGATACAGGGACTTGGCCGACATCTGGTAGCTCTAGCAATAGCCGAGGGCACAGGAAACAACGAACATGATTTCCGCATCTTCTAGAGCCCCAGCTCGAAGCCACTCACTTTAGATCATTTAATTCTTACAATTCTTGAGCAGTATGACTTCCACTTTATAGATGAGGAGACTGGGGCTTACAGAGATGTAGATAGATACCTTGTTTCAGCCTGAAAAGGGGTCAGAATTCAAGCTGTTTAACTCAGAATCACATACTTTCCATGGTACTCAGCTGCCTTGACAAATATTTGTTTTTTTTGTAAGTGTGTGGATAGGTTTTGAAAAAAAGGAGATTTTTGCTATATTTATCAGCAGTCATGACAGCTCGGGGGCTCGTTAGCGCCGGAGGATGTACAGAGGAGTTTGCACGCACCTATTTGCTCACTTCATTCTTTTCAGAGGTGGGTAATCACTGAAAATGCTGTGTTGCCTAAAACTCACTGTGAAGGAGGTTGAGAGGTGAAAGGGTGGAATCATAGAAGTTTAGACAGCTGGAAAGAATTTTAATGATAAACAAAGTTCATAGGGAATGGACGTCCTTGGTGAATGGAGCTGCCGTCACATGATGCAAAGATCAGTTGGAAGGAAAAGAAGCAATGCTAGTAGAAATGGCTTAGTCAAAACCTTTGATTTTCCTAGCTTATCTTCTTGATCAACATGTGTTCTTATCAAAAGTGACACATATTCACGAAAAAACGGTATTTAATGTTTTGAGCCAGTGAGAGAAAGCTTTTCTTGAAGCCACTTGAATGCAAATGAACTCTATCCCGAAGAAAAATATTTATGTTATTCATATATTGCTCACCCGCTGAATCATTGGGGGTCTAACTCTGCCTTAGTGAGAAAAAAAGATTTATGTCCCTTTGCTTAGCGGCGTTTGTCAACGAGCGTAATGTTTGTTCCTATAAATTCATGTGTAGTTTGCTTCCTTCTCAGACACATCACAAGACACGCATATTCTGCTCTTGGCCATAAAAAATTGAGTATTCCTTTAACACCAAAGGATGTTATTTTTAGAAGTCTCATCACAGTTTTTTTTATTTTTTATTATTTTTTTCATCAGTTTTTAACAATGTTAATTACCTTTTATTTTTATAATGAAGAATTTTCCCTGCAGGATCCTTATTGATTTAAGTTAATCCAGTGCTCATACACACTCACACCCAATAAACTTATTAACAAACTTTGGAATTAAGAGGGGCTCTCCCCTGTTTTCTCCAAATACAAATGTTTATGTGTGCATTACCATCAAGAGAAGCAGGAACAAATCTTGTTTAGATGTTGGCTCAGAACATCTGAATACCCTTGACATTTGGGGTAGGTTTTTATCTCCCGGGTGGGGTTGTCTAGAATGTGTTTTCTCTGGCATTTAGTGCTGAAAAAGAGTCTTTCTTACGATCCTATATCCGTTGTAAAGTCTACACACAGACAACTGGCTATTAATTTCAGTTTTTAGATGAGGATGCTGAGCACTAAAGTGATTATGTCCATGTTCGCTCCAGCAAAGAGAGGAATATTTAACCCTGGGACACGTCAAAGGAAATGACTAAGAGAGCTTATGGCAGAGAATAGAGGCCATCCAAGGAGGTCAAAGGATTCAGGAAGAATCATGAGAATCAAGCAATGATTTTCATGCTAAAAATTGCTTTATGTAGGTGTAGTTGTTTTTGTTTGTAGCTAGGGAAAAGGGAGAGAACGTGGTTTCAGCTCTTGACCTGTGGATGCACCATCATCTGCAGCCTTGACACCTGAGGGAAAACAGCAGTGTCCGTGTGAGGCCCAGTGGAGGCTGTGCCCTGAACCAGGAAAGAAAGATAAGTAATGGGAGAGTGATAGGCCCCGGGGGGCCCCAAGGTCAGATCAGATCTGAAGCTCAGAGAGTGGATAGTGTTTGGGAATCAGACTTGTATTTCCTGGAACCATATTAAGTAACAGCAAGTCTGGACTCAAAGGCTGTGCAGCAGGACAAGGAATGTGTGATTCCACGGAGCGTCCCCCTTTCCTGACGTGGATGCAAGTAGAACACAGAGCAGAACAGGAGCGTGGCGTCTGTGGCAGCCAGAGCTGTGCTGACCCCAGGCTTTCTTTCTGACTCGTCCCCTTGGTCAGCCTGGCTCGTAACCTGTAAAGAGGGGTGATGACCGTACCTCCCTCGTGACGTTGTTGTGGGGATGCGTGAAGAGCCCTCGGCAGAAGCCGGGCGCACAGTTAGCTCTGATAGCACTTGACCATCTTAGTCGCCACGGCGTCAGCAGCCTACGTATTTCGTGCAGGTCATACCTCTCTCAGAGGGTCTTTCAACCAGAAGACTTTTACCTCTGACAGTAGCTGTGGTATCTGAGGGAAATGTCTTTGTGGCATTCACTGGATAACCTGCGGCCTACTGCCTTGTCTGTAGACGCTCCATGACAACAAATCAACAAATATTTCTTGAGCGGGTGTTCAACAAGGTGATGAGGGGTCTGGCTCTCCCCCTGCCCTACCTCAGTATCCCCGTGTGTGGGAAGATGGGCAGGTCAGCACATCAGCTCCTGGTTGCATCTCGGTGGAAGGGCTTCTTAACCTAAGGCCCTTAAAGGGACATCCACGAACCTGTAAGAATCTATGCAAAATATATTCATTTTTTTTCTGGGGTTGGGAGGGAGACAGAGATCTCATCCAAGTCATGGAGCCAGAAGGGAACAGGAGCCACTGCAATGGACACAAGTGACACCGTGCAACAGAAGTGACGCCTTAACCCAGGGAGAGAAGGACGAGGCCAGGGAGATGTGCAAGGAAGGGGAAGTGCATTCACGGGGCTTGACTGCTTAATGCCTGGTGATTGCTTTTGCTTGGGAAGGGCTTGGTGGTTTCTCTGCAAGTGGAGGAGTCGAGGCCAAGACATTTCAGGACTGGGTGAGTAGAAGAGTCCCACTCTCAGAGCAGCCCGGCTAGAAAGACAGCTGCTGGATGGAGCGAAATAAGAGATGAAGGATATGTCCTAGCCCGACAGCCCTGAAAAAGACTGAAATGAAAAAGTTTCCTAAGGTTATTTTTCAGAGGCTGCCTGTTAATAGAATTTAAGGTAGTGTTAGCAGCCTAGATTACTTTCACCCGCAGATGTGTACGCGTTATGACATGGGCTCCATCCAGCTTCCCAAGGGAGGAAGCGGAGGTGGCATTGTTTCCATTTTATAGAGGGGATGCTGAAGCCCTGCAGGCTGCTGGTTACCCCGGTTACACTGATAATAACGGTGGAACAACCTTGGCCATCCGGCTTGTCCCTCTACCACTGACATTTA